>NC_090935.1:953499370-954124370 GCF_040938575.1 Ambystoma mexicanum | reverse complement strand
GGTGAAGGAATTAAACACACCATACATGCCTGGCACTGCACATTGATAAGGTTCTGTCTGCTGATTAAGAGATTGCCTCAAGAATATCTAACGCTTTTTTTTTGTCCCAAGAAGATAAAGCCTCAACCTCATGTGAAACAATCGCCGAGCTATGGATTGCAGAGCAAATGGATGTGCATGTGGCTCCCTCTATGGGATACCTGGGGACAGGGGTTGGAAAGGACGCCCCTCGTGAAGAGAGAACCTGTAGAGTCTGTTTACATGAGGAATGATTGAAACGCTGAATAATACAAGGGAACTTCTAGGCAGGCGTGGGAGCTCCGAGACAATATAAGACAGAGGCAAATTGGGTTTTAGATGTTTAGAGGGACGGGGAATTGTATTACCCCATGCTGCTCTCAAGTTGTCCAATGGAATTCTGGAAAAAAAGGAAGAGGAAAACAAAAGAGAAGGTGCATAATTATACACTGAGGGGAAGTGGAATATTCAGAGTCTTATCTGTTAACATGTGATGCATTTGTGAGGTTTGCTGTGTTATATGTAATAGAATGAACAGTTTATTTTAAACCAAGTCATAATTAGCTGCACAGTAGAAAGCATCTAGTTGCCTCCAAGTGGATTGTTTCTCTGGTTTGCTGGCGTTCGAAATCCTGAATATGTGCTTTTTCTCATGGTGGGGTTCCCTCTGGATTGTGTAAAGGACTTCCTCTCTGGAGGGAAGCATAAAGGTCTATTTAGTTGTTTCCCTCCTAGTACCGTGCGCTCCTACTGAATGTTGATGCACATTATCTGCTTCTTCCACTAGGGACAGTCACACGCTCTGTTTATTCCCTGCCCGGCCAAGAAGGTGCAGAAAAATGTGCATCCTCTCATTCTTCCTCGTCTCCCTTGACAGTGGCTGACTGGACCCCCCTGAGGTCCCTCTGGTGCTCTCACATCTGGCTGCTCATCAAAACGGGTACTTGTCGAAGAGCCTGCACAGACATGACCCTCTTCTGGTAAGCTGTTCCCCACAATGGTACCCGAATAGCGCGATCCTTCCCATCTGAAGCAGAGCACCTGCAGGTTTCACTGTCTGAAGCAGTGTTTAGGATCCTCTTAATGGTCTCTTCTGCAGTCATGTGCCAGCTTTAACCAGTCACAATGGACGCCAAAACACATAGAACTGCATTGTAATCCATCGGTGACTGATAGCTCTAAGTGGGGTGGAAAAACTGGCTCCCACTCCAGCACCCCTGAAAGACCCTGTTAGAGGGACAAGGCACAACACTCACAAGAAGTCATACATCTCTCCTCTCCCTCCAAACACAAACCGGGATAAGCAAACTCTACTCTCATTCTGGAAAAAGCTCCATCCTTA
The DNA here is from genome assembly GCF_040938575.1 of Ambystoma mexicanum. Lineage (NCBI taxonomy): Eukaryota > Metazoa > Chordata > Amphibia > Caudata > Ambystomatidae > Ambystoma > Ambystoma mexicanum. Next base: position 954,123,010 of record NC_090935.1, on the reverse strand, counting down.
CTCGGTCCCATCAAGAGAAGTGGGCAAAAACCATCTACATACTGTGGACTGTCGATCCATGGTTGTGATGCAAATGAAACATCTCAAACCCTTCAGAGAGCAAGAGTCAGCAAAGCTTCTGGCACCAGGCCTTTCCTCTTGCCACAATGTGCATTCAGCAGAATTAACCTTCCTGGTACTCAATTCTTCAAAATTAATTTTTTGACAGTTTTTGTCCTAGCACATAATAGCCAAAAATGTTAACTACATGGCATTGTTTGGTAGTAGGGTAGACATGGGCATCTCTGGCAGTGTTCTAAAAGGGAACGTTAGCAAACCTAAAGTGTCTGGAGGTGCCGCACAAAAGGTGCCCTTCTGGTGTTGTTTTAAGTGTTTTGATTTTGTTATATTTCTCAACAAGTTTTTCGCTGAATCCACCAACAGTGTGAAAAGGACACGTGTCTGTGACAGTACTCTAAAATGCCATGTTAGTCCATCTGATCATGCTCTGGCATGACAGTACAAAACGGGGGCTCAGTGTAGGCGTGTCGTGCGTTTGACATTTAACGACTTGAGTTGTTTGAGGTACCACCGACACCTTACAAGCTATTACGCTGATATGTGCGTCTAGGGCACCCTTTAATATCCGTGACAGTATTCTAAAAGTGAAAGGCATTTTATGTCCTGACGATTTTCGCAACCCCCCACCAGCACCGTACATGGTAGTGGGCAGACATTTGCAGCATTCACACACAACCATATGACAATGTCCAAAAGTGAGAAAAAAAAGAGAACATCTCTGATCCATGGCATTAAACATGGGGCTGTGACATACAACATAATGCTATGTACCAAAAAAAAAGAAAATCACAAATCATTTCCAGCATGCAGGCGGAAGATTCGGGGAACATTGCCTCCATTTCTAATGATGGATGCTTCTCTATGAACATTAACGCTCCGTCCAGGGCAGACGGTGATATTATAGATCTGTGCGACTGTTTGAAAGGTTAGAAACTATTAATAATGTCTTTGTGTATCAAAAGGAAGGGGGGGGGCAACTCTCCGTGCCCTCTACACTGCAGCTCACAAGAGGTTGCAATGTGCTTGTTGTGAGTTGCAATGACAATGAGGATCACAACGTCTACATTGGACATTGCTGTCACTCTGATCACTTGGCATTCACAAAGAGCGCCTTTTTGCAAAGTCTTGCACATGTTCTTTTCCTGTTCTGGCATGTATTGCTAAAGAACATTCGGTGATGAAAATGATGGCTAATTGACAGAGGGCAACACACATATTAACATGAGTGTTTTATTTCATACTGTTTATTGAGAGGTTTTGGAACATGGCATTATATGTAACAAAAACATAGCTTGGCTTCACATTGGCCTTTAGCTGGATGCTTGACAAACTACTGCTATTCAAATAATCCCTATTAATTTCAGCGCACTCCTAGTATTGGCTAGCAGTCCCAATCAGTATTAAAATCCATACACAATGGACCCTGACTGCATAAGGTCAGGCCACTGCTTAAAGCAATCCGTTTGCTTCCTCCTCCTGGTGCGCTTAGAAAACATATTAATAGAATGCATTATCGCAGAGCAACATCAGACCTCCTGCGCGAAGGCTGCAAACCAAATGGTACATTAGCCTGAATGATTCAGGCAGGAAAAAACAGCTGAGATTGCATTTTGAGGCTTTACAACGCGCGCACTTGATGACTTCAACAAAGCAGAATAGGTTTGCAAAATAAACAGGGGGAGACGATTGCATTAACGCACAGATTTCAATGCACGTATGTTGTTGGCATGCCTACAGAGAGCTCCATGTTAACGGAAGAGGCTGCAAGAGATTTTCTGCAAATGTGGCTGTATTTGTCGGCGATTTGCGGTTAGTCTTTGCATACAATTACAAAAGCGGTTGATATTTCTTAGCAGAGGAAATCGGAGATCCTCCAGTAACAGTCCGACACATTCAACGTTTCATTTCAAACTCTTTGTGAAAGACGTTGAGGGCCCGATTCTTGGAATATTTGCCTGGTTCAAAGTGAATTTGCACAGTTGAAAGGTGACTTTGCACTGCCGACACAAACCCTGAATCATGGAACCGTGCAAAGTGTATTTTTGCAGTGCAAAGTCCGGGCAAAGTCAGCGGATAGTCATTTTTGCAGTACAAAATTACTTTGCCTGGACTTTCAACGAAAAAAAAAATCCACTTTGCACGGTTCCATGAATCAGAGTTTGAGTCGGCAGTGGAAAGTCACAACTGGGCAAATATTCCATGAATCGGGCCCTTAGTGTTTTTGAAGAAATGATGTATCATGATTGGAATATAATGTAAAGTGCAGCATAATAAACATATCAAACATGGAAACCTGCAATGGCACCTGAGCATGTTAGAGTGAGGTGTGAGGTACCCCTCTGCCCGCCAAGCAACATACTTAGGAAGGTGGAAATAGTGACTGTGGCCCTCAGATTTCAAGATGCCCTTCCTCGGAAGCAAAGGTTCTTACCTCCCATAATGCTTGGCAGGTAACTCATGGTAGTGTATGGAGTTTTGTTTTACATGGGATATAATGTATCTATTTGAGAGGGAGCCAGAGAGTGAGTATGAGGAGGGGATGAATATGTGGTTTTGTCCGCTAGAGAAATCAGAACGGTCTACACATGGCCATGGGTAGTGCAGGGTTGCCAGTTGTTTTGCATTGTAAGGCTCAATTCATCCTCCCCTGATTAATTGACTCCCCTATACGATGGCAGCCATTAGCACATTAATAGTAATTATAACTAAGCTCTCCTTTTTAGCCCTATCACACTCTTCTATGTCATTGGTGAACCAGGAGCAATGCACTGTAGTCCATCAGGTCTTGGGCTCTTCCCTATGGGTAACAGATGCACATACTCACAAGTGTCTCCGCCACACCCATAGAAAGCAGACAGGACCCAAATACTTTGACCTGTGCCCATCAATGCCAAAGGTTTCACATTGGGCCTCATTACACGGTATGCGGTAAACATGGCGCTATTAGTGCCATGGTTGCCGCCGGTATTTTACCGTGTCCGCCTTGGTGGATGGCGGAATTACTGCCCTACTCCAAGGTGAGCGGGGGCGGTAATTCTCCATTCCCATTTTTTGCCCCATAGGGCTCAATGGGAATGGGAATGGAGCTAATTACGGTACCGCAAAATGCGGTACCGTAATTAGCACCAAGGTCCCTTTGCGGGCCCATTCCTTAACAGCTGTTTAAACCAGCCGTTGAGGTCGGGTCCCGCAAAGGGACCTCGTAGTAAGGCGGTAAGGGTTTACCGGTACCAGTGCCCTTACCGGTACTGGTAAACCCTTACCGCATTCCGTGTAATGAGGCCCATTGTCTCTTACACTGTACTAATGGTAGAAGGGCACTATACATGGGCAAGGGGTATGCTAGTAACATCTGTGGGGGACAGCACTGACGGACCTGGTTGCAATGTGTAATATTTGTGCAAAATCTGCCGCCACTGAAATGTTGCCCAGTTTTGTGCAGTTTGCTTGCTGAGAGTGTTGTTTCATTACCATGTTAGGTCCATGTAGCACAACGAGAAACTTTGCAAGGTCTTTTTTTCGATCCTTGTTAGATTTGTGCAGCAACATGAGAAAGTTTGTGCAGGTGTTTCCAAACCGTGTGAATTTTGTGCAGTGACACATGAAACTTTGCACATTTTATTTATTCATGATAGGCTCAAACAGCGAAACGAGAAACTTTGTACTGGTCTTTGTTTGATCCTTTGCTGGTTTGTGGCACAAAATTGTGCAGGTCCTTTTTTGATCCGTACTAGTTTCATGCAGCGGCACAAGAACCTTTGTGTGGGTCTTACATTGGCTCCATACCAGAATGCTATCACTGCTCATTTCTGATATTTGGCCCTGGATGCTGGTCACGGCGTAGTTGCAAATTAACTTGGAAAAATCCATTCATAGCATCATTCCTATGTCCACTTTCAAATCTTCTAATCCTATTTTTCATTCTGCTGCCAACCAGGCCATTGGTGTAACTGAAGCAACTTAGCTGGCTGCCAAAGTTTGTGCATGTTCAATCCAATACTCCAATAATGATGGATAAGAAAGTCAACATGCTGTTCGGATCTTGAGGACTCGGTTGCAGTGGGGAGGACTATTGCTGCTACATGGTTCAGCAGTCGGCAGGAATCAGTTCTGGAGTCTTTTAAGTGCCTGGAGCCGCACACAGCGAGGAATTCATAAGTGCGGGAGGCAAGTGCAGTTTCTGCAGCTGCCACAGAGGCATGCAAGGCTTTGTAAGCATTTGGAGCAGTGTTTGCTGTGAAGAACGCACTGGGGTAAGCTGCTTTTTCTTATTGTCTCCCAACTCAACAAAACATCATGTCAGTTCCTCAGTCCCCTCGCTACAATCTCTGTGGCACCAGTGAACTCTAAGCTGTCTGGGTCAGCTGATGTGATTATATTATTTAGTCATTCAGTCTACGTGCTCCTTATGGCGTCGGCTAGGAGAATGCAACCTACTACCACTCCCCCCACTCTCGAAGATAAATGTGGATCTAATTCCTCTTCTATTATCCCGTATGCCACAACCTCATTCTCTATGATGCATTCAAAAGGGCAAACTTTCCCTTCTATCATTGATCACCCCCTTGAAGATGTAGATAAATCATTTCTGCAGCTGTATTTAAGTCTGAAGTGTGAAGTTGACAAAGGGGCAACAAGATCGGAGATTGAGTCTCTCTTGGCTAGATCTGCAATTTTAGCGGACTGTGATGTCCATTCTTCTGCTCTTACGGACACAATTATAAAGGTTAATCAGACTCAGCCTTTAGGGGCAACGGCAAATGGCAATGGTTCTTTTTTTAAAAAAACGCTTTTCAATAGTTGGCTTGATGATAGTTGCTCCTTAGCGTCTACTAACTTGGAAACCTATTTTGTCTTACAGTCTCTGGTCAGACTATATGATACTCTGAATAAAGATTTCAAGGCAAATTCTCCTTCTTCCATCTATAAGAATATTAAATGTACAGTCACTCCACGTATCATTACTCCAAGCAAACAACATTGCGCAGGTGTTTTCCAGCCTTCTCCTGACTTGCCTGCTCCTGCTTTCCCTTCTCCTACATTGCCAGTGGTTTCTCACCATGCTCCCGGAGAGAGGGAGTTGTCTTTGGACGTATTTTCTTTGGGCTTGTCTCTGCTTGTCTCTGTTTCACCCGAACAACCACCCAGACCCAGAAGGCCCTCGGGCCAATCCCAAACAGGTAGCCAGAGAGGTAAACCCATAAATGGGACCCATAACTCCCCTGACTACATCAGCCCCTGTTACAAGGGCAGCAGACCCATCCTGGGCTATGTGTGGACTTCCCCATCCCAAGGGGGGGATCCAAACAGGCATCTGACAACCCAGGAAACTTCCCTCCTAACTTTCCCCAGGAGGGCAGTAATCCCCCAACTTCCGGGATGAGCTTCTTTCCCCGGTACCCGCCAAACATCAACCCCCAAAACAACCCTTCTTTCTTCCCCACTTTCCTGAGCCCAGACAGCCCAATCCAGGAGACGGGAGGCCAAGGGTGGAGGGGTACCAAAACTATCCCAACCAAGGGTATTATAGGAGAAGGGATAGTTACCCTTCCCGTGATCAACCTACTATGGACCAGAGAATCCCGTACCAGCCACAGCGGTGTCCCAACTGGAGTGGCAGGTCCAGAACTTGGCACAGGATCTGGGTCGCATGTTGAGGGCTCAGCAAAACTCTCAGATGCACATGGTGGCCCAGAACCCCTAAAATCATTGGTCTGGTACTCCAGAGCAATGACGGGGAGAGAACCCTGACAATCGACCGGTTCCCAGGGAGGAGGCACAGGGGGAAGGGGGGTGTAAACCCTTAGGGGAAGCTTCCTTCCCCACTTGTGAAAAACCCCTGGAAACCCAGGAACCGGAACCAAAACCTCCTGTCCCCAAAAGTCTGCAACATAAGGAACAAAGGGCGGGTAGGAGAAATAAAGGGCCTCAAAAGACCCATTTTGTGGAGGAGGTTAGAATATTCCAGTTTGAAGGAGAGGGGTCCTCAGAGGGTTCTGGGAAAAGGATCTTCTCCTTCAGGGATGAGGGATCTCCTCCCAAAGAAAAATAGTCAAGACTGGGTAGATTTGGGGACCGAGTTAGAACCGCCCATCATTGAACCCCAGAATGACCAGCAAGAAAATCACCTGGCCCAAACCAATTTTGGTGACTGCCTCCATAAAGGGGGGCAGCCCAGAATCAGAACCAGGGGAGTCCAAAACTCCCCCCATATTCAACTGTAACCTTTTTCTTACAGGTTCTCAAGATCCCAAACAAAATCCTGCCCAAATCACCCCTCTGTCAGAATCAAAAGCAAAGAAATCAACCCATCAATTGTCCCAAAATGTGCATTATCTTTGTCCCTTTGAGGAAAAGGAGGTTAGGTTATATGCCCCGGTCCAAATACAGGGGCAATGTACATTTTTGGCACTGGCGGACACTGGATCCCAAGCCACCCTTATGTCAAAAAGGGCCTTTGATCAGCTGAATTTGGGAAGGGGGGAAAAATACCAAATCCCTCTCACCCCTCTTCCTGGACAACTTCAGAACTTCGATGCGAATGAAATTCCTGTCGAGGAGACTGCGGATTTAGACATTAAAATTGGGTGACACAAGGTGAAGCACCCGGTCATAGTTGTGACTCCAGAGGGCACACCATGCGTCCTAGGGAATGACATCCTGCGTAGATTGTCCACCCTCATAGATTATGTAAACAAGGTCCTCTGGACCCATACTAACCGACCAATAAAATTAAAACATAGTGTCAACCATGTTAGTTTAACTGGCACATGCCACATGGTTGAACAAAAACCCGACCAAATTGAATTCCATTTCCAAAACCACCAAATCCCTGACATGACAGTAATTGCAGTAGGACAACAAACTGGTGATGAGAAGTCCTCTCTATTTCTGAAAATCAACCTTCCTTCCAGTCTCAAGTGGCATTCCACACTAGAAGGACATACTCTGAAATTCTATACAAATTCACAATCAGAAAATCACACTCTATTGTCCAAAATGATGAGAAACCTTGGCTAACTTTCAGAAAATTGGAGAACATTTGTTCATATCCATTCAGTTATCTGGGGGGAAGGACTCTGTTCTCGCCGAGTGTGCGTGAACAACGGTAAGAGCTTCATCAGCGAAGCCATGTTCTGAAAACTCCCAAAAGGTCCAGACATTCCCACATTTAATTTATTTATTTATTTATTCGTATTTTTAAAGCGCACGCTCAGCCCGTGGGCATTGTGGCGCTGTTACAGATAAGCATTTGGCTGGTTGCAGAAGGAAGGTTGTTAAGTTTACAGGCATTTTGAATTACAGTGTCATGTTTTAGATATATACGTTTACAAGGCATTTAGATTTACAGTATCAAGTTTTAGTTACATACATAAGCAGTGCAGACATCATGGCGTTTAACATGTGTGTCGTTCATGTCGGAAGGGAGGGTGGGAGGTGATTATGTGAAGAGCATGGTTTTAAGGGATTTTCGAAAGGAAAGCAGCGAGGGTTCCGTTCTCTGAGAGAGTTAGGGAGGTTGTTCCAGAGCTTAGGTGCTATGTGTGGGAAGCCAATGCCTCCAGCTTTAGCTCTTCTTATGGTGGGAACTCGGAGTTGGTTGTCATGGGGGTTTCTTACAGGACGAAGGGAAGATTTGCTGGTGATGGTTTCTGCTAGGTAGGAGGGAGCGGTATGATTGATGCATTTGTGTGTAACGGAGAGTACTTTGAAGTTAATTCTTTCTTTAACTGGGCACCAGTGAGCATTTCTTCTGGCCTGCGACACATGGTCGAATTTGGGGATGTGCAGGGCAGCACGGAGCACATTGTTTTGCACTGTTTGGAGCTTGTTAAGGTTTTTAGTTGAAGTGCCGGCTAAGAGGGCAATGCAATAGTCTAGCCTGGCTCCTATGGTGGCTCTGGCGATGGAGAGGCAGTTGGGAGTGGTAAGGTAGGGTTTTATGGCGAAGATGAGTTTGGTGGTCAGTGTGGAGGAGGAGGAGATGGCGTTGACTTGTCTTGTCATGGAGAGAGTAGCGTCTAGGTATACTCCTAGGGTCTTCACAGCAGTGGAGACAGGTATGTTGGTGTTGTCGATGGTTGTGTGTGAGTAGTCTTGGCTGAGCTTGGAAAGGATTTCGCTGGGGGCCAGGATGATGATCTCTGTTTTGTTACCGTTAAGGCAGAGGCCGTTGATCGTCATCCATGCTTGGATCGTGGAGTAAATGTTAAGGAGGGCTTCTGTGTCTCGGGCATAGTCTCCCGTGAGGGGGAGGAGGACTTGTGTGTCATCGGCATAGTTTGTGTAAGCTATGCCGAGGGAGTCCAGTAGGTCGAAGAGGGGTTTAGTGAAGAGGTTGTATAGAGTCGGTGCAGTGCATGACCCTTGTGGGACTCCACAGTTTATGGTGGTCGGAGGAGCATTGGCCTGGCCTGGTCAGAATACACCTTCTTGGCTCGACCTTCTAGAAAGGAGGTTATCCAAGAGGTTGCTTTAAGGGAGAAGTGGGCTGCATTGAAAAGGTGAGATGTGAGGATGTCATGGTCCACTAGGTCAAATGCTGCAGAGAGGTCGAGTAGTAGGAGGAGAGCAGGTTTGCCTGTGTCCATTATTTTGCTGATTTGATTTTTTAAATCTAGTAGGGCAGTTTCGGTCCGATGGCCTTTGTGAAACCCTGATTGTCTTCTGCCTAGGATAGCATGGGTCTCTATGTATTGCTGAATTTGGTTGTGGGCTGCTTTATCAAGGATTTTGAGGAGGAAGGGGACAGTGGTGATGGGGCGATAGTTGCTGGGGGAAGTGGGATCTAAGGAGGGTTGTTTTAAGAGTGGGCGAAACCAGGCTTCATTTAGGCAATGAGGTACGGTTCCTGAGGAGAAGGAGGCATTGATGAAAGCTGTGATGATGGGGGTGAGGGCTTGTGAGCACTCTTTGATGATAGTGGGAGGGCAAATGTCTCCCTTGCAAGTGGAAGGTTTGATGTTTTTTGAGTAGAGCAGCGGTTTCTAGCTCTGTGACTTCTCTGAAGGCAAAGAGGGGTATTTGCGGGTGAAGGTTGTGAAGGGGGAGAGAGGGAGGCGTGGCGGGGGTATTTAGTGCTTTACGTTGATATGCAATTTTGTCTTGAAGCGTTTTGACTTTATTTAGGAGGGCTGTCTGGATGCCTGTGCACCAAGCTTCATCCTTCATGATTTTGTCTGGGCTGGACTCGGGAGTGGTGAGTTGTTTGAAAATAGAGAATATTTCTCTGGTTTTTGAGCTGGATTTGGTTATTCTTTGATTGTATGATTCAAATTTAGCTTCGAAGATGGCATTTTTGTAGGTCCGTGAGATTTCTTTGAACTCATTGAGAGAGGATTGGTTGGGCGTGGACTGCCAGTTGGATAGGGTGCGCAGGGCAGATAGTTCTTCTGAGAACCAAGAGTTGGAGTGCATAGATTTTTTACCTTTTTTGTCTTCCAGCGGGGCAATAGAGTCAATGGCTTGGGTTAGGGCGTTGTTGTAGATGTTAGCAAGAGAGGTGGGATCTTGGATAAAGGGATGCTTGAGTTCAGGGATATCAAGAAGAGGAGCAAGATTGGTCGCTGTAAGTTTTTTGGAACTTCTAACTTTGGTGGGGGGTGCATAGGTAAGGGCTTTACGGGTGGGTGCGGTGGGGATGGAGAATTGGATGAGATGGTGATCTGTCCAGGGGAGAGCTGAGATGGAGGTGATGGATGATGAACAGTTATGATCTGCTACCCAGTCAATGGACCGGCCTTGGCAGTGAGTAGGTTTGGTGATTTTGTGGATGAACCCCATGTTGGAAAGATAGCTGGCCAGGTGTGTGGCAGATTTACCCTTAGGGTCATCCAAGCCAAGCTTAAGGTCACCAAGTAGAATGGTTTTGGTGGAGCTATTCAGGTTGTTGCTAATATTTTGGAGGAGATGCTTTTGGACGTCCGGAGGAGAGCCTGGTGGTCTGTATGTGACTAAGAGGTTGATGGTGCAATTAGGGGAGAGAGCTAGTTTGGCATAGAGAAGGTCAGCGTTGTTGTCCCAGTGTTGGTTACACTGCCTAATGGCAAGTGAGTTTCTATAGATGAGGGCGACGCCCCCACCTTTAGAGGTTTTGCGGTCCTGCCTAAGGATGGTGTGATCCTGGGGGAGGGCAAGGTGTATGGATATGTTGGATGCCAAGTTTCGGATACTGCTAACATGTCTAGTTTGTGGGTGGTGATGAGGTCATTGATCTCTATAGCATGGGCATGGATGGAGCGTGCATTAATGAGTGCGCATTTTAGGATGCGGTTGGTAGGTGGTGGGTCCTGAGTGCTGGTGTTCGGTGAGGGCAAGATGGTGGGAGCACTTGTGAGTTATGGAGGGAGGGGTGCATGTATGAGCGCATGAAGGTAGTGGGTATGTGCGTGGGCTGGAGGGTGTGAGTGTAGAGATGTGTGGGTGCGATAGCTGAGCTTTTGGTTCCTACTGAGGGTAGACGGTGGTGAACTGCGGAGCAGAAATGAGGGTTTGGTGCGGGCTCTAAGTCTGTAACGCCTAAGAAGGTGTTCAGGAGGGTTGGTAATGCAGTGGTTGAGAGTGGTGTGTGGTGATGTGGAAAGGCAGGAGTGAGGCATGATGGAGGGCGGTGGTGAGAGGTCTGGGTATGCAGGGAGCAAGCTGTAGATGGCCCAGAGAGAGAGAGAGAGAGAGAGAAATGAGCGAGATAGAGGAGAAGGAGAGGAGGGGTGTGGGCGCTGTGAGATGGGTGGCAGGAGGATGCATTAGAGCACTGAGCTGGATGGTGCTAAGCGGTAAAGTGCTAGTGCTAGGGACTGGTTGTGGCAGGTGCAGTGGCCGTGGAAGGGCTGGCAGGGCAGCTAGGGGCTGGTGGTGGTGGGCGCAGTGGCAGGGCCACTAAAGGCTGGCAAGGCAACACTGTGGTAGGGCCGCTAGAGGCTGGCCAGGGAACACAATGGCATTAGCAACACGGTGGCAGGGCCGCTAGAGGCTGGCAGAAGAACACAATAGCATTGACAACACAGTGGCAGGGCCGCTAGAGGCTGGCAGGGCAACACAATGGCATTAGCAACACAGTGGCAGGGCTGCTAGAGGCTGGCAGAGGAACACAATGGCATTGGCCACACAGTGGCAGGGCCGCTAGAGGCTGGCAGGGCAACACAATGGCATTAGCAACACAGTGGCAGGGCCGCTAGAGGCTGGCCAGGGAACACAATGGCATTAGCAACACAGTGGCAAGGCCGCTAGAGGCTGGCCAGGGAACACAATGGCATTAGCAACACAGTGGCAGGGCCGCTAGAGGCTGACAGAGGAACACAATAGCATTGGCAACACAGTGGCAGGGCGGCTAGAGGCTGGCAGGGCAACACAATGGCATTAGCAACACAGTGGCAGGGCCGCTAGAGACTGGCAGAGGAACACAGTATCATTGACAACACAGTGGCAGGGCCGCTAGAGGCTGGCAGGGCAACACAATGGCATTAGCAACACAGTGGCAGGGCCGCTAGAGGCTGGCAGGGCAACACAATGGCATTAGCAACACAGTGGCAGGGCCGCTAGAGGCTGGCAGAGGAACACAATAGCATTGGTAACACAGTGGCAGGGCCGCTAGAGGCTGGCAGGGCAACACAATGGCATTAGCAACACAGTGGAAGGGCCGCTAGAGGCTGGCAGAGGAACACAGTCAGTACACATTGGTTATGGACCGACATAGTCTTTGGTTAGCTGTTTGTGAAAGTTAGTGTGAGTGCGGTAGGCGTTACGGCAGCGAGAGTTGCATAAATATGAGGCAGGGGGACAATTGAACTTACGAACTCACGTGCAGTAGGTGATTTGGGCAGGGTTTCTGGCCAACGGCCCATACGGCACCAGACAGGCACAGGACAGGCGCCTTAGTGTGTGCCTTGCTGGGGGCCGGCTCATGCCTGCCGGTGCCCCTGGATAGGAGAAGAAGGTAGGCAGGGAGGAGCCAGGCAGGTCATGACTGTAGGGCCGAGGTGCAACGTCGGAATCAGGCGCCCATTTTTAAATTGCCTTTTCGGATCGCCGCACGGACAGAAGTAATTGCAAGTATGCAGGCAAATACATTACTTGCATGAATCTATGAGGTCGGGGGCCAGGATTGAGCTGATGGATTGCAGCGGGGATGGTGTGGTAGCACCCAGTAACAGCACAAGGCTGCACACTTACCCGGGCGCAGATGAAGAAGGTGGAAGTTGGTGGGCTGCTCCGGCAGCTCGCAGGAGAAAGGAGCTCCTGCTCCTGTGTACACTGTGTACACTAGTCGATCCGCAGTGATTGGCACAGGACAGGCGCCTTAGCGTGTGCCTTGTTGGGGCCGGCTCACGCCTCCCGGTGCCCCTGGATAGGAGAAGAAGGTAGGCAGGGAGGACCCAGGCAGGTCATCACTGTAGGGCCGAGGTGCTACGTCGGAATCAGGCGGCCATTTTTAAATTGCCTTTTCGGATCGCCGCACGGACAAAAGTAATTGCAAGTATGCCCGCAAATACATTACTTGCATGAATCTATGAGGTCGGGGCCAGGGTTGAGCTGATGGATTGCAGCGGGGATGGTGTGGTAGCACCCTGTAACGGCACAAGGCTGCACGCTTACCTGGGCGCAGATGAAGAAGATGGAAGTTGTTGGTGGGCTGCTCCGGCAGCTCACTGAAGAAAGGAGCTCCTGCTCCTGTGTACACTGTGTACACTAGTCGATCAGCAGTGGTTGGCACAGGACAGGCACCTTAGTGTAAATTGTTAGACAAACGGGAAATGGACCTGCAAACACTCAATTCTAAACATCTCCTGCCTAGCAGGTGTATGCTCAAAACAAGAGCATAGTCCATAATTTGTTGTGTCGTGCAAGATGTCCCTACTGCATTTTATTTAGGCAGTGACATTCTCAATCGCTTTGTCATTAATTTGGACCTAATAAACTTCAAAGCCTGGTCCCGATTATCGGGTAATCCCATGGACTTTGATGACCCAGAGAAAGCATTTCGGTCAGCTCAATTGCTGCCATATGCAGTTGAAATTCAGATTGGAGAGGAAGTCACCATCCTAGAACTGACCCGACAATTCTCACTCAAAATAAAAATTAAAAGAGTACAGAAACTGAAAAATCCTGATGCATAGGTTCACCTCAATGCCCATTTCCAAAAGCAAGGGTTGGGGTTAAACCCAAAACCACGAGTCAATACATAACACAACACCATTCCAATAGACGTGGATAACAGCGATCTCAGGAGCATCACTCTGGGCGCAGGCACCATTATTGGAATGGCGGTTGATGACTGACATTTTTCCATAGATTTTAGTAATTAACTGATAGGACCAATCACTAATGACTCTTTTGACTGTTTTGACAGTGATAGCGACAATGACACAACACCAGACAGGATCTTCACCCGGCATGGGGGGAATTTCCTGGTGTACTCTTCCTGCCCTTATGGTAAGGAAGAGGTGACCTGTGACTTCAGGGGGGATGAGGTGATCTTTCAAGTCACCAGGACTGCCTTACCCACCTGAAGCCATCAGTCCAAGTCAGTACTTTAACCAGGGACTTCTCCACCCAGCTGGAGGAGGCCGCTGAGATAGCAAAACCAGACGTCTTTCTGGACTTCAGGCAGATGGTTGAAGAGAGAGTCAACCTAGCTGATGCCTGTGAGACTCTGGAGCAAAAGCAAAAATTGAAACAAGTTTTCTTAGATTTTCAAGATCTCTTTGCGGTGGACTCATATGACTGTGGTCACACCGAAATCCACACAACAACAATTCCCATGGACCCTGGCATGACTCCAGTGTTTGTGAAGCAATATCGCTTGCCTCTCGCAACAATGGAGTCCCTTACTGAAATAATTAAGAACCTTGAGTCCCTTGAGATAATTCGTCCAGTCCATGGCACCTTCAATAATCTGGTGCTGGGGATTTTGAAACCAAACATCCAGTGGAGACTCTGTGCAGACCTAAGGGAGCTCAACAAACGGGTCCATACTTCCCAATGGCCTCTTCTCTACATTGACCAAGGGCTGGCCCAGATCCAGTGGTCAAAGGTATACACTGCCATTGACCTGAACAATGGGTAATGGACTGTACCTGTCAGTAGGGAGGACAATACAAGCTGGCCTTTACATTCAGGGGGCAGCAGTACACTTGGACCTGGATTCCCTTCAGATACATCAACTCCGGCAATTAATTTAATATCTTTCTGCCTAAGGCCATGCCCGACTTGGGTGAAAGGGGTAACCTGGCCTATGTAGATGATGTTCTAATCAAAAGCTCAACTGTGGAGGAACACATAGCGGAGATCTGTTATGTTCTAACACAGTTGAGGGCTGTTGGAGCAAAACTCTCTTTCCAAAAGGCACATTGGTGCAGGACCCGTGTCAATTTCTTGGGGCATGAGATAGCTCCTGAGGGTCTCTGTCCCTACGAAAAGAAAGTAGAAGCACTCTAGAAACTAAGCAACCCCACAACTCTGCGTGAGCTAAGGAGCCTCCTTGGACTGACTAATTATAGCAGAAAGTTCTTTGAAGACTACGCAGAGATCACCAGACCCCTGATCCATCTGTTGAATGGGGGGTCAAGTGGGAGTGGGGTCCAGAATAAGCCGAGGCAGTAAAACAACTCAAAAGAAGCCTCTCACAAGCGCCTTGCCTAGCTTACCCTGTCAAAAACAAGGAGTTCTTCTTGGAGACAGGGTTCTCAAATATATGCTTGACTGCAGTATTTTTTCAAAAGCCTGACAAGATCAATAAAGTAATCTCCTATGCGAGTAAGACTTTATCCTCTGTGGAGGAAAAATTCAACGATTGTGAGAAGGCACTCCTGACAACGGTGTGGGTATTGAAGAATTACCACCCATTTATCCAGGGGGAGCACATTATAGTGGAGACCACACACTAGCCTCTGCAATATATTCAAAGTGACATAATCTGGGCTGGAAATGTGAGTAATTCCGGAATTACTTCCTGGATTCTGTCAATGCAAGGCTTTCCTGTGGAGGTGAGATATGGCCAAAAGAAGAAGAGTCCCCTCGCGCAAGGTCTGGCTGACTTGCATGATTGTGCCAGAGAAAACTGTCTTGAAGAGAAAAGTCTTAAGATCAAGGACAACATGGAGGCATACCTTAATTCCCCACACAAAGTCTATGAAGAAGACAAGTGTGAGGGAATGCCCACTGTCTATGTGGATGGGTGCTCCTACCATGTTGATAACAACAGGGAAAAGGAACTTGTGGCCGGCATGGGAATGCATGGGTGAATGATGCCCCAGAGCCCTGGGCTGGGCACAAGATTGTTTGTGAGGAGATCCATATCCGGCCATGACCAGTGGGTGGTCCCTACCTCATTCCAAAGCCTGATGCTAAGTCACGCCCATAATGTGGCCACAGCTGGTCATCGGGGGTTTCATACGACATTAGAAATCTTGTGAGAGGTTGCATACTGGCCATACATGGGTCGGTACCTTCTTTTCTAGATTATGTAATGCCATTTTAAATACTTCATGCTTTAATTCACCCAAAGTGAATAAGAGGAATTTAGTTCAACCTCATGTTCTTGATCTTTCTGTCCATGAGCGTAAGCAAATGTTACATCAGGCCACTCAAGATATGATATGCTGTACTGTAACATGTGCATCACTGAAAATGTCTATGATTAAGAGAAAGTACAAAATTATAAGAACTGGTTAAAAAATCACATTTGTAATCTTGATATCTTTTATGGACAACAGATGTTGGCAATTGTGACAAAATTTGATTCTCGCTCGTTCTAGAAATGTGCAAACAGTTTACATTTAATTTTATGGAATCAGCCTCATGCCAGGCTAATATGAATGTGATTTCAAAAAATACATGGACTGGGCGCTTTGAAGGGAAATCTGGGATTCAGACCACTACAAAGCTTTAAATGTGACTCTTCTGATTTGGCCTGTGGGACGGTCAATTTTCCTCTTTTGACATAGAAAGCTTGATAGCTAAAGCTAACATCTCACAGGCAATTGGTCTCTGATGGCCTACCCATCCTTTTGATTAAGAAGGATCCTTTGTTATGAGCCCTTGTACTGTCTAAATTGTTTTATCATATTGCCAGGAAGAGTACTATCCCTCGTCATGGAGAACCAATATTTTAAAAGGGCCATTTTCAAGATCTTAACAATGATTGCCGTATAGCCATCTTGGACACTTCCTCCAAAATGTTTGCTTCTCTACTATTAGAGGACTTGGCCAAGTGAGTGGGTTCAATAGGGGGCCTTGCATTTTCCAGACGGATTTCGAAAACAAACTACTTCCCTTAATGGTTTGATTTTAAACTTATTGCAATAACAAGCACGGTGGAAGGACACACCTTTTGTGGCCTCTGTTGACCTCACTAGTGTCTTTGATTGTGTTGATGGTAATCGATGATGGAACAAGTTACATGACTGGAGACTCCCTGTTTTTTTTTTTTAAGCTGCTTATCGAATTACATTCTGGCACTTCCATTCAGGTTGAACTTAGTCATTTAGGGAACCTGGATGCAGCTGTGGATACTTGTGTGGGTCTCAGGCAGGGATGTGTTTTGGCTCCCTGTCTTTTCAATCTTTTTTTATCTGACTTAATTGAGGAATTGATTCCATACAGACAAATTCCCCCCAAAAATGGTCTGTTTTCGATCCCCACCCTTCTTTATGCAGACAATATTATTTTGTTTGACAAAACCCCAATTGGTTTCAGTGAGCCTTAAACCCTTCGTATGAATATGTGTGTAAAACCAATCCAAGCATTAGTGCTCCAAAATCTGCAATTCTGGTGAGCAAGTATGCCACATGTGATTATGACTTCAATTGGCACATTAGCAGTGCAAGTCTTATAGTTACACATGAATTAATATATTTGGGTTTCCTTATTTTATACGTGCTAGATTAAAAATTATGCCCACCCCCCCCTATATGCTCGACTGAGGAAAATATTACGATGTCATGGAAAATGTACTTATGTTCCCAGAATAACATTTTACATTGGTACAACTCTCCCATCAATTATATATGGTCTTGAGATTTATAATTTTCAATAGAGGAAGTTAGAAACAATTGAGGACATGTTCCAGAAAAAAATGTTTGTCTCCCCTTGTGAGCTTAAAATATTCTGTGTTATGTGACGAGCTGGGTATGTTATCCTGGAGATCTCAAATTCCCTGGGCAAAAGTAAAACTCTATAGTAAAATTCTTGATCCTCCAGTCAATTCATTATATGGCCATCTAAATGAAACATTGGTAAATAAATCATTCAAACCTGTAAATGTCTTTGCACAGGAATGTGATGAGTTCCTCCTTGAAATCGACTCTGAGATCAAGAATGTGCTTGGTAACCCTGCCCTTGAATATAAGACTATCAAGTTGGCCGAATGGAGTCGTGATCCAGATTCCATTTCAATATACGGCCTACAGACTGAGTACAGAAGAGTGCAGTGACCCTTTGGCACCCTTCCGAGCTATCTTGTACAATTTCCTGACTCTTCCTATCATCATGTTTTTCTTAGGTTTAGACTAGACCCGCTGCAAAGATGGGGTCCCATTCGTGGTTTGAAACCCAACGAGATGCATTGTTGACTTTGCAACAAAAGAGGGTCCTGTGCAATGTTCCCTCTAAGCTGGGTGCATGTGCGCTTGCCCAGCTTTCTTCTGGGTGCCACTTAGAAGAATTTTAGCAATGCACACAGACAATTCCCACCTATTCTAAAAGATTTAATAAGGCACAAGCCACAACAAGTACCTAATATTTGTGTTCTCTCAAAATAAAGCTACATCATGCTATTCTTGATATTCTGTTCTAGCCTATTTATATTTCCCTACTATGCAAGCTTGATGTTAAAAACCTTAAAATAGAATACACCCACAACTTGCCTGCACACATTAATCAAATTATCTCCTGTCCCCACCCATGACTCCTATACTTGGCTCTACCACACTTATACCGTATGACTCGAACTCTGCCGCAGGACACATTCAGATATTACCAGACAACCTTGACTCTGCCTGCCTTTGCTCTGCAAATGGTTACCAGACATAGATACAAGTCTTGTTTTATGTTTTTTTATAATAATATGAATGATGTTCTAGCACTAGAATTAAAGCATTACCCACACTATGGGCCTCATTACGACCCAGGCGGTAAGCGGAAAACGATGCCGGTAAATGAATACCGGCATCGTTTTCCGCTAGGTCCGATTATGACCCGCGAAAGTGCAATTAGCGACATCGTAGTGCCGCTAACAGCACCAAGGTTGCGCGCGCGCGACCCCCCATGCCGTTAATACCGGCATGGCGCAAAGCTACGCAGATCACAAACCAAGCGGACATGCCCCTAACGCCATCGCCAAGGCCGTAAAGTACCTTACCGCCATGGCGCTAATTCCGCCATCGCGAACCAACCGTAAATGACCATGTGCAGTGTACCCAGCTGCCACAGGTGCACAGAATCAGCACAGGTGGAGGCAATACAGACTCTACCAGTGCAAAAAGAGCACACCCCACCCCTACCAACCCCAGTCACACTCCACAATGATACCAATAGGACTAGCAATGTTGGGGCTGGAGGACCTGATAGCAATGCGAGTGCTACAACTGCAACAACAACAACAACAAGCTGCACAGAGGAGACGCAGGAGGAGAAGGAGGGCAAGGCAGGGCCAGCAAGCCCCACCAGCACAGCCAGTGGCACCACGCAGGAAGCCCCCAAACCCACGCATCAGAGCCAGTCCATTCAACCTCACCGCAGAGCAGATCCACACCCTGTACCGACTGGACCGGGACACCATCACCAACATTGTGCACATGATACACAACAACATCGTCAGCATGATAGAAACACCCACCGCCATCCCGCCCCTACTGAAGGTCGTGTCTGTGCTCCACTTCCTGGCCACAGGCACCTACCAGCACACAGTGGGCCACTTGCATGGCATATCCCAACCATTATTCTCACGTACACTGATCCAAGTGCTCAATGCCCTCCTCAAGCACACAGACGACCACATCTCATTGCCACGGTCTGCCCAGGAGATTGCCAACACCAAAGTTGGTTTCCATGCACTAGCTGGCATACCTGGTTGCATTGGTGCCATCGACTGCACCCATGTTGAATTGGTGGTCCCACGTGCCATGGAGGTACCATACCGCAACAGTAAACTATTTCACTCAATCAACGTGCAAATGGTCTGCGACTCCAACAGGATCTTCACACATTGTTGTGCCCGATTCCCCGGATCAACCCATGATTCAATGGTCCTTCGGAACTCCACAATACCACGCTACATGGAGCGACATGCAGGCCCAAGATCCTGCCTACTCGGTGAGTCTAATGTCATGAGCATGGAAATGCGAAGTGTGTAGGTGATCGACGTACCAATGCATATTTCACCTGGCAGAAAGGGGGGGGAATGATGCATACGTCACATGGTTGTGACTAGCAGTAGCCAGATCATACCCTGAGGCAGCACTCACGTCATCTGACAACTGTATACATGATGCCTGAGCTAATCAGCCCTAACATGTGAATGAAAGTGTACCCCACCATGACACAACCATCTGCAAGTGCAGCGTACTAAATGTGACCACATTGACTCCAAAGGAACGCACCTACATGCACGTCACCAAACACCATCAACTGAAAGGCCTGTCCCCCATAACTGCGCACAAAGGAGGCATATGTCGGACAGGAACATCAATGCACCACTACACAGACAGCAAGACCCACAAACTCCCCCCATTGACACCAGTATTGTTCCCTGGGGTCATAATGAGCCAGACAGCAATGTTGCAATCATGTGAGCTTTGACATCACAGAACACGTGCCAGGTCACATAAAGTAACGGCCTGAACGGACACAGTGGATGGGCACTCACAAGGCAATTATCCCCCCTGCATTGTGTCTTGGCATGCAAAACAGTACATGAGAGCCATGAACATATACCGGTTGCACAGTGTGAATCCATCAGCACAACTAAATTTGGTGCAAAGTAACAGTTGAATGCAAGGCATGGTGGCGCGTCATGTTCAGAAAGCGATCTCATTCCTGACACATACATTGTTGCCCATTTACAGGTGATGCAGGCTATCCCCTGAAGAGGTGGCTCCTTACACCAGTCCGGAACCCACAGAACCAGCATGAGGAGGAGTTCAACCGTGCCCATGCACGTACCCGTGTGGTGATAGAGCAGGCCTTTGGCCTACTGAAGGCACGTTTCCGCTGCCTCAGCAGGTCTGGCGGGGCACTCCTGTACCGCCATGAGAAGGTTGCGAAGATCGTCATGGCATGTGTCATGCTACACAATATGTGCGTCAGACGTAACGTGCCTATGCCCCCTGACGCAGAACTGCAACCACCTGATGATGAGGATGATGAGGGTGGGGATGGGGCAGCACCTCAAGGAGGCAGCGATGCACAGGAGGGGCGTGAAATGCGTCAGAATCTCACTGACCAATACTTCCAGCACACACAGCGTGTGCGTGTAACATGTGGACGGCACTTGGGGCACTATGTGTGTCTGGTATATGCACACTGTAGACTGTACAACAATAAAGCACACATACACAATGAGCAATGTCCACACATTTGTTTTGTGATAAACGAAAAAGTGTATTGTGCTTCTGAAAGGTTATGACACACCCAATCCCCCCTCCCTCCTGAACACCCCAACACACCCAATCCCCCCTCCCCCCTGAACACCCCAACAAACCCAATCCCCCCTCCCCCCTGAACACCCCAACACACCCAAAACCCCCATCCCCCCTGAACACCCCAACACACCCAATCCCCCCTCCCCCTGAACACCCCAACACACCCAATCCCCCCTCCCCCCTGAACACCCCAACACACCCAATCCCCCCTCCCGCTCCCCCCAGAAATCCCTGCAAAGGAGTGCCAGTGCCTGTGGTGAAGTGGGTAATGTTTTAGTGGTCCACTGGGCGGTCACTATTGGCAGCCCCCTGTCCCGGAACCTGGGGCCCCCCTGCCTGTACTCCTCTGGGTCCTGGATGACCTGCGAACGGGGCTGGATGGGGCCGAACTTGCAGCTGAGGAGGTACCAGCCTGCTCGGTACGCCTTGTGTCCATGATTGTCCGTATCAGTTCAGCAATCATATTCCGCACTGCGGCTAGTTCTGTGCATATGTTCGTGCTTGCTGATTGGATGGCTGCCTTGATGCTGTCAGCACACCTCTCCATGCCTGAACTGGCACCTCCACAATCAGCAACATGCTGCGTTAGGATTGACGCCAGTTGTTCTTGCCTCGCTGATATTTGGTCCAGCACCTGGCTGAAATCAGGCACAATGGAGGCTGCAATTGCAGGCCCAATGGGACTACTCCCCTATTCCCCTACTCCCACTGGGCTTGGAGTGGCTGGCCATGAACCTCCAGGGGATTGCCCCTGTGTGTCCTGTCCATGCAGGCTACATGGGGACAGGTGTGGGGAGGTAAGTTGGGTGTTGGGGGGACCTTCCATGTCATCATCCCCATTCGCCACATCGCTGTCAGAACAGGCTGCGATTGCTGCAGTCTCCCCGACTGTACTGCTCCCCGCAGACACAATCCCCTCAGTGGGCGGCAGTGGTTGTGGGTCTGCAGTGGGGGCCATCATGTCCCTTTCCTCGGGGGGAATTGCTGCCCTGGGCAGTTCGGCAACAGGAATTTTGGCCTGCTGTGGGTTGGCCATGGGTCCAGCATAGGTGGATGGTTGGTGGCCTCTTCCCTCTGTCCTGGTCTTCTTGGCTGGGTGGTGCCACTCACGTCCCTGCCGGTGTCCGAGTGTGAGCCTGTGGTGGAGCAGAGGAGGGAAAGTGTTATTGATGGTTCAGCGGACATTGAGCAGGCATTGTGATGAGTGCCATGGTTTAGATGGATAGATGGTAGGCCGTGACATACAGGTTGTCTCACTTTTGGGTGGGTTGAGCATGGAGGAATGTGTGTGCCTGCTGTAGAGTGTACATGCTGCATGTGTGCAGGGTGTGGGTCTTCTGCTGATGTGTTGCGTTTGCCATATGGGGCGACATTGTGATTCCCATGTAAGTGTGATTCAGGGTGTTTTGCAAGGCTGCATTGGAGGCACCTACCTGTGTCTCCTGATGTCGGGGCTCCTCTCTCCATTCCGCCGACGCCCTCAATGCACTCTATGCCGATCAATGAGGCACATGTCTCCTCCCCTGGCTGCATCTTCAGTGGGGAGTCTGCGCCACCGCCAGTTGCCAGTCCCAGGTTGCGGTTTGCTGACAGTATGCCCCTTACTCGGAGCCGGAGGTCATCCCACCTTTTGCGGCAATGTCTGGCGGTGCGTGGGGTGGTACCTACGGCACTGACACGTTGTGCCACGAGTTCCAATGCTGCTTTTTTCCGGGCTATGGCTGGTCTCGTCATCTCTGATGAGAAGACGACGTCTGCCTTCTCCTGCAGCGTTTCTGCAAGCATGGTTAACTCTTCGCGACTGAAGCGGTCCTGCCGCTGCCTGTCGCAGGCTTTTTTGACAACTTTTGGCATGGTTGGGTGAGGAAATGGGTGGGTAATGGGATTCACAGGGTTTCAGGGTCGAATGTAGTGTGGTTGGGTAGGATGGCAATGGATTGTGTTTTTAAAGATGGCCGCTGTGCTCTTTCCCGTTCCGCCGCGATGAGGCTACTTCCGGTTCCGCTTATTTGCGGTGACCGCTAATTACGGTGCCCGCTGATTACGGGGCCCGCTGATTATGGGGCCTGCTGATTACGGTCGGCGCAATGATGGGTGGCGGTAGGTCACCCAGCGCGGCATTCGATGCCGGTAAGGGCTGTTTACGCCATGGCGTAGTTTACATTACCGCCATGGGGTAATGCTCATGCGTGATGGCTCGGAATATGGAGCTCTTTACGCCATCGGTCCATGGCGTAAACGATGATTACGCCATGGCGGTAATGTAGATTACTTACCGCCAGGGTCGTAATGAGGGCCTATGTAACCCAAGTGTCAGCTCAAATATCAGTTACCGACTGTACGTAAGCAGGCCACTAGGATGTTTAACCTCATCCCATGCTTCCTATTCTTTGTACATATGTCACACACGCATTTTGAAACAATCCCCCCCCCCTCGCCTTGCAAGTTAACACATTGTAAAACTCAAATATTACTTTTTCATCTAAGGATTTTGAGTAGTACGCGTGTGCCGAAGAACAAAGCTGACACAAAGGTGGCATGGTTTTGGATATAAAATAGTATTTATTGAATACAAAAAATTATCTGTCCCATCTCTATGAGAGGGTTCCCTGCCTCGAACAAAAACTAAAGAAATTGTCAAAATGTTTGCCAAATCAAAGTTCCACCGTCCTGCATCAAATCCTAATCTTACCCTAACACTATAACTAAAGGATAAACTAACAGAAAGATATTTCTTCAGGAGAATGGCTCCCTCCTGCTGCTTCTTGAAAAGTGCCCAAAGAATGTTCTCCAGCATTCAATCTTCCATAGATTCACTTGCTGTGAATATTCCCAGTCGTCAAGCTGGGAATCCCTGGTTACTTTAATTTAGTACGTTTCCTATGGAACAAATGTGACACCTTGAGTGTCCCATCAATGTCAATGTGGGTGCTTTTGGTCCCTACCAATAGGACATCGAGTGTATCAGCAGCTTCCCCTCAGATTTCAACCCTCTTTCTAGCTGGTGGGATTCCAAGAGTTCTTCTCGTCACTGAGAAATTATCTTTATACACCAGAAATATATTTTTAATGGATTGTGTGGTAAAGCCCCCATTCTAAGCCTCCTCATTGGCTGGGAGGACTAAGCCCCGCCCTGGCCAGGAACTAATATTCGTTTTCCTCCCAATGCCACTGCTCTGCTGGTCGCGGATTCGAAAAGATCAGTGGAACTTTGTGGGTAGAAGCAGGGGATACGTTCCTATATGTTCATGGATTCCTGGTTTTGTTGGGCACATTGCCCTGTCTTTAGGGAGTAAAATGGGTGGTGCATATGCCACCTAGCTGTAAGGCTGGTTTTCAGTAAGTGTTGTCACAACTTGAAGAACATAATGTGGATAGTAGCAGAGGCCTAGTAATTCTGATCATCATGTTCTGTGGTGCAGTTATTGTGATGCATTTATGGTCCTTACACAAATTATGAGCACATTTTCTCCTGGCCCTTGAATTACTCCATGAAATTGTCACATGCACTCCTATTGCCATGTTCTCTGACACATTCATTTCAGTTGCAGTTATTCCATTTACAAAAATTAAATATCTGATTTTATTTGACAGCCACATCAGTGATTAGCAATACTTGTTTTTTTGTAATAAACAGGAGGTTTTTTCCCCAATGGCAGTAAATACGTTCTGTATTGCCTCTGGCTAGTGTTAATTCTATTGTTTCTCCTGAGCAGGAAAAGCTTTGTTTGCACATGCACGGTTTTCTCTCTGCGCTTGGGTAGTTTTGGTGGGTACTATGGAATATCTTGAAGTCTTGGATTGGTTGATGAGCTCTCCTTATAATCACATGTAAAATATTTGTTTTTTTGAAGCCTATATGTTTGGAAAAACTGCTCCTATTGCATTGATTTGTAAAGAATTGTGGTGGTTGGGAAGGGCAAGTTGCCTTCCAAACTCTTTGGAGATGGCATCTCACTTAACTATGCATGCTCATAAAGTGGCTTACTTCGTTATTCAGTTGCGCAAGTGGAAAGTAATAAGTGCACGAAGGCTAATCATTTCCACACTTAGGGAGGGATTGTTCAGCAGGAATTCAACTGATGTTATCATAGGCCTCTTTCGTGCCCTGACTAGGATTCATGAGATGTTGGGTGAAGAGGTGTATTTAAAGGAGTATGTATAATGCTCACATTTTGCTATTACTTTTCTTTTACTTTTTTTAACTACTTTTTACTACTACTGCTGATATTGCATATTATGAATTGTATCCCATTCTTCGATGAGATTTGTGTACATACATATAGATGTGTCTCTGTATTATCTTTGTATTGATGAATTTTACATATGTTATGTGACTAACTGTTTAAAGGTTTGGACAAACTATACACACAATATTAAAAAAAGGAAAGTCAACATATTGCGATCATGCTAACTCAGTCATTTTCTGGATCTTGGTGGTTTCCACTTGGTTGCTGAGATCAGAAGACTAGAGAATCAAAAATTCAATAAAAAACGATTTGCTCTTTTCTTTTTTCTGGGAATTTTGATGTTGTATGGAGTTATGTCCGTGTTGCCTTGGTAATGTTTATGTAGTACATAGTTCCATCTCCAAAACGGCTGAACATGTGTCTATTGGATGCTTCTTTGTGACTTCAGTTTAATATTTTTGTTACCTCTTCTATGATTTAAGTTGTTTGATGTACAATGTGCTTATGAATGTGTATGGTGTGCTGGCATATTGTGTGTGTCTAGTTTGTATTACACAACAAAAATAAATAGTTGCATACAATAAATACTAACACTAGTATTACTACTACTGCTTCCAGTAGTGCTAGTATTAGTAATAATCAAGTAAGAACAATTCACATGATGTTTTTGTGGTAGAAGCACTACCATTATCTCTAACAAATACACCAATGTTTAGGCACCTTTTTTGTCTTTATAAAGACCAGATAGATACAATGTCCAAACTCTGTATTGTTTTTGACCCATAATAAAACAAATAAAAAAATACATTGCCAAGATAAGGCAATTACTCATATTGACAACCATTGGAGGGTTTGGCATAATTTAGAGGTGTGTTACAAAAATTAAGTCCTTTGGTGTTCCACCCCTTAAAAGCTATGTTATTCTGTTAATTCACATATTTGATGCCAGTCTATTTGGAAATGTGCAATAAAGCAACCCACTTTCCCATTTGTGATGCTACCAGAGTTACTGGAAACCTTTAGCCCCACTCTACTCTTGCACAATTTTCTTCATCTCATTACGGCATATCCCACACGATGGATAATTGCATTCCTGCATTTACACTCTCTTTATCTGAGTCGAGGTTCAAAATTGAGGTTAGCTGGGAGCTATATGGCACCTGCTTGTAGCCTAGAAGAGCCTGGTCAGCTTGACTGCTTTTGACTCCCCAAGCCAACTAATGCCCAACACACGCACACACGCATGCACGCACACACGCATACACGCATGCACGCACACACGCATACACGCATGCACGCACGCATGCTGATGCACACACCCATGTGGATATAACTCTGTGCATTTGGGACAATATATACATGCACTTCAATAGGACACATCTATATGACATGTAAACGATAAGGGGGCATAAATAATTGCCAAAATGACAAGGTTGTTTCTTATGTGAAAGTTAGATTTGCACAACGCAGGGTACTAGCTCATCATTCCCCAGTCGTAGCTTCTGGTCACTGGTTGAAACTGGATACACAGGAGCTGCTTTTAGCTCTTGCTTATCCAATCATAATTTCGATCACCGCGAGAGCACAGTTCATTGCACCCATTGTACAACAACTAGGGCTCCCATTATGCAACGAGTGTCATGAATATCACTGAGTATTGGAACATTATCACGAGGAAACCCCACCCACCAAAAGCTGGAAAGCATCCGTCCAATATGAGATCAGCTCAGAACTGCTCTTAAAACATTGAAAGCCCATAACCAGTTGCTACAAAGTTAAACATTTGCTGTGCGTGCTCCTTAAATACTGAGGTAGTGCTTTTACGCGGTTGGTGTTGCGTTGGGTCTATCCATGCCTTTAAAATGTAAACATGTTTGGCACTTTTGTTTAGCTGCTGGAAATGCTGGTGAGTGTCCTCGGCGAACTGCAACTTACTGCTGCCGGTAATTACCCTTGCCGGTAGTTAACGCTGCTGGGAAGGAATTGCGTAAATTCCAAACTGCCGAGACACTGCGCATGGGAGTGCTGAACCTGTTGGGACTGTAATTAGCAGAACAGAACGAGGGTCGGCCCGTACATAATAGACAAAGCCAGCCCCATGCTGTTTAGTGAAGAGGTAGATTCTGTTGATATGCCTCCTCGCTACCCGTGCAATATAGTTTCAAACTGCTGTAGCCCATGATACCCGGCCCGCTTCTAGAGCAGTTTTTATGGTCTCGCAGTGAAGAACTCGGAGCTGTTTAGACAGGGCGTGCTAATCAGTGCAATGTGTCCACGTCAAGGCCATTTCTCTATGTTCTGTGATCGGCGTCCGATTGTTTTGGAGCCCGGGAATGGAAGTGCCCGCCGACGTATTCATGGATCATTGACTCACACACACATTTTGAAAGCTTTGGTCCTCAGCTGATTGTGCCTAATTGTGCGGAGACAATCTCACCATGCACAATTAGCACACGTATATCGCAAACACACTGTAAACACAAATGAGTACAAAGGTCTAGGCATGTGTTAACATGTGGTGTAGAAGCGTGACGCGTCATGCACGAAAAAACAACATTATTCAGATGATACTGTTAGTAGTAATCGTGTTCACTGGCCTAATAGCCAGAAAATCGCATTAGCATGTAATTCCATTTAGTTCGCGTTAGTAGGAATGCATCTCATAGGACGCGAGGGGATAGCACTAACGACCCCTTTCAGCAAGTGAAAGAGCCAGTTCCACAGTAAGGACATGTCAAATGGGGTCCCACTCGCAGAAAGAAAAGACAACTGCGACATTTCACAAGTGTCCAGACCTGTAGCCGGCCTCTCACAATGAAAGGCTATCAGTACCCAGGTGTCCTCCACATTGGGTAAATAATGCCCCCAGAGCTCCATTCCTTTTTATTGCACTTGTGTGTTATATCACGCACAATTTTAATACGTCATTTCAAAGCAAAGTTAGGGGGTTCAATGGAATTTCCAAAAGGTAAGATGGGGGAGACAAGGAGTGCAGGCAAACAATCATTGTACACTACAGAGTAAGGCAGACCCCTAGTAAAGCACACGTGAAAAATAACCAACTCGGCGGTCAAGGGGTTGAGGAGTAATAATGACTTGTTGACAAGCATTCCTATTTACCCATAAACAGAGACAAGTTATAAGGGCTACCAACATATCATGGGGGCCCATGAAATCTACTCAGTAGACCCAGGGGTAGTCAGGTTTTGGAGGTGGAGGTAACACCATGTCTGACCTGTGAAAGCCAAAAGTCCTTTCTGAGTCATCTGAACAGATGATCAAATCTGCCCTCCAAGCACCCTCAACTGGTCCATAGTAACTAAATACCAATGAAACTGTAGAACAGTATCCCAAGTTATGGGTCTAATGGCTGGGTACCAAGGTGTGTGTACTAAGTTGTGGGGCGCTACGTTCTGGAGTAGTGAGGATGCAGAAGTCGTGCACAGGCTTTCAGGGAGTGCTTTATTAAAAATGAATGTTCTAAGGGTGTGCTTGAATCTGGAGTAGCCTCCTTTCATGCTAAATGATCTGGGAAGCTCATTCCAACTTCTCGTTGCATTCACCAAGCAGGCTCTTCCGCCATGATGTGCTCCCAGTCAGTAGGTTATCCTCAGGTGACCTGAGGTTCCTGCTTTAGTGCTAGGGTTTAAGGAGTCTAAAATGTATTTGAGTCACATATAAAGGAAGCCAAGGTGTGTCAGGCAAAGGACTTAGGAAGGGTTGAGGTATTCAATGGGTATGCATCACAGAGCCTTAAACAGCACTGTGATAGAATTGCATGCTTTGAGGCTCAGCATCAGTCTTATGGCTACATGTTGTATCAGTCTGAGTGGGTGAATTTGCAGCCTATATAGTAGACCTTTATGTTTACTTGTATATATTACACTAGTCTAACTTGGATAGAAATAAAACTCCTGTGCAACTTCTGGCCGCATTTTCAGATATGGGCTAGTTTTGTGGAGCATATGCATTTGGAAGGGTACTTTGTTGAGCAACTAATCAATCACATGGGTAAATTATATAGATTCTTCGAACATGATGCCTATGGTTTTTACCATATTAGGCACAGAGGTTTTGGGTCCTATAGGATCTACCCCTTTAAGTGGTAGGGTGACGGGGAGTGTGTCTAAAAGGTCAGAGGAAATCACAGCTGTTATATTGAGAAAGGTTGGTATTAGTTCAGAGGCTATTTGTGTGTCGACTGCATATAGCTGGAAGTGAGTAGAATATTAGTTGAGGAGAAATGCTAGTCATTTGAGGTTGATATTGAAAAAACTAACGAGAAAGAGAGAGTAGATGGACAGCAATTTTCAGTTCAGCAGGGGCTGGCTGAGTTCTGTAAGGATATTTGGCATGTTACAGCACAGAGTACAGCACTACTGCGCAGGTAGCAAACAGCACAGAGTACAGCACTACTACACAGGTAGCAAACAGCACAGAGTACAGCACTACTGCACAAGTAGCACATTTTTTTTTGCAGCACCACCACAAGGGTGCGGTGCATTGATATATGGGTTACCAGATTAACAAGGAAAGACAGGCTATTCAGTCAAAAACGATTTTAACATATAAGATGCAAATCTATTTTTACAGTTAAAAGCACACGTGCTCATTTAAAAATGCACACTATTTTTCACCTGAAATGCCTATGGTGCGAGAGACACATTTGAAAATTAACAGCTAACCTATTAACCATTAACCTGACTAATAAAACCTTATTTAACATAACCCACTAATAAAATGTGTTCTCCACTGCAGAATTAGGCATACTCTGAAAGCCATTTAAATGTGTGTGCAGATTTTTTTTCTTCTCTTCTCTGCCTGATTCTCTGTGTTTTTGTGCACAGTAACTGCAGGAAGAAGGAAGTCAGATTTGCAACAATTGCAAATGTATAAGCAAAGCTATTGTTGAGAGTAGGAGGATGAGAGATGATGGATTTCATTGGGACACGTCATACAGACGGCTGAGATGAAAGTTTTAGTGGGCAGTATCGGGGAAAAAGACAGGCAGACATTTTTCTGCACTACTGGGGAGAAGACCTGACTGTGGGACTCCTGACTGAATGCAGATTCCTGCGTCCTGCTACAGTCAAGATTTGGCAGAGCTGGGAGGAAGACCTTTTCCTGGTTGGAGGCATTCCTATCTGCAAAAGCTAAGAATTCCAGGCAATGACACCGGTTTGAAAAGGAAAGGCGATCCTTTTACTGGGGTTAATCTTCAAGGGAACCACATTCTGAAGGAAAACAACTGAAGAAAACTCTGAACAGATAAGGTAATTACATAAGCGTGGGAGCCGTGTGTGCACGAAAATATGCAGTCAGTGTAGGAAAGGGGATTCCTGTGCGTGTCTTAATCAAATACCAATGTTGCAATTTGAGTTCTGTTCTCCGCCACTCTCTTTGCAGTGTGTCCTAGACAATGCTTTTACTGTACCATTTTATTTATTTCTGTAAAGAATGAGATCGTGTTTAAATGCAACTTTTATAATACAGAAAAATATTTGAAAACAGACGGGTGGTGTATTTACTATTTACCATTACAATCCCAATGATGTGGGGAGATTTTTAAACAGTGCAATGGTCATTTTAAGACAGATGTGTGCATGTCAGAATCAGTATGAATAATTGTGAGTGACTGTAGCATAGCTCGTTGGAGGTACATGAGCCAACGGGAAGAGAGACTCTCTGAACATAGCTCCCTACCGTATATAAGGTAGTGGAAATTACCACAAGACTACCATATATAGCTCTCTGTCGTAAATAAGTCAGTGAGTTCGACCATGGTGGCACACCAACACTATCACTGAAAAATATGGTATTCCTAAAATGTAGGTCTGAGGTCTCTCTAGTGATCACACGAAAAATCTAAGCAAAGATAAGGGATTCTGGACATTGGGGCCACAAATAAAACAAGGGAATTATGCTCACCAAAATACCACCAACCACGTATACCAAATATGCAGGTCTGGGTGCTGAAATAATGCATGTCCATTGTATTATTGTTGCACATGGCCAAATCTGAATACAAAGAGTGATTAATGCTAAGTTATTTTTCGGCGGTAATAAAATACCGTCAGGCCCCAAATCTCCACAAAATACCCTACATATTTATGGTGCGTTGGCCGGGAAAGTGATCATAGAGTACCTACTGGGCGTGGCAAGTGTGTCTCACACTGCCATTTGCACATTAAAGGGAACCCATTTTATAATAGCAGTGTGCCACTAAAAACGAATTTCAGAATGTCACAAAGGGAAACCACATTCTCAGATCTAGTGCAATATTTAGAGGCAAAGTTATTTGCATATGGGAATTGGTCTTCGAATAGCACGTTAGAATGGAGTAACCGCATTCAGGGTGAGGTGCAGAAAGAAAAACTAGACAATATTTTTGCAGAAGGCAGCATAATTCAGGTCTGCCTTACAAGATTATTGAATGCAGCCGATAAAAGTGCAGAGAAAGACTGTTTAATACGGCTATGCGGCAAAATATGGTTTATTTTAAACAAATCCCTGCGAATGCAAGAGAATGATACTCAGCTAATTAACAGGTTAAAGACTGAATTAGAGGGGGCAAGTATAAATCAGGAAATGTTGAGAGCAGAATTGGATGTATGCCAAAAAGACATGCAATTAAAATGCAGAGACTTTGATACTCAGTTATCCAAAGGCCAGAAACAATTTGAAGATAGTGAGCAAGAATTGGCACACTTAAAAGCCTTAGTGGATCACATTAGGCAGGATAAAGATGAGGTTGTTTCAGAAATGCAGATTTTACAAAAAGAACATTGTGAAAAAGAAGGTGATCTCCAGAGTGCAGAACAAGAAATGATTAAAATGATTCAAGAAAGAGACAAGAGAAATAAAGAGTTCAATGAATGCCAAATGCAAATGTGCGATATGCAGGAGGTGATTAATAAAATGAGTGATGAAAATAATTATTTGCATGATGAAGCCAACAGACTCCTTAAAAAGTGTAAGGACTTAGAACAGCAAATGTGCATTCCCAGGTCCCAGGAGAGGCGGCAGGGAACCACATTCAATGGAGTGGAGGTGAATTCTAGCTCTGCCCAAAGAGCTAGTGTCCCAGTGACTGGGCCGGTCACTGAACTTGGTTGCAGCGCCCTTGGGGGATTTGATACTCCCATTGGGGGCAGTCACCAATCTCATACACCTGAAAACAGGATTGACTCACAAAATAGTGCAATTCCATGCATTGCAACAAGTAGCCCCATAAAAATAATGAAATCCATTAAAGCCCTGATCAAACCATTTAAAAAGGGAGGTGAATGCTGCATTGAGGATCACTTAGAAGCGGTGCATGACATTTTTAAAGCACTCCAGATACCTAAGGAACAGTACAGACAATATTTTCATTTAACTTTAGATGCCCCGACGGCCAGCATCATAAGGGGATTAAATGAACAGCAGAATATGACATGGCTGGAGTTTGAAAAAGAAATTAGGCGTCATTTTTCTCCTTTTCAGTCATTGCAGGAGGCAAAGAAAGTCGCGTACACAATTACTGCTGGACCTAATACATCCCCTCGCCAATTTTTACAAGACTTAAAAAGAGCATTCTCTCGCTTTGATGTATCTTTTGACTCAAATTCCAATGAGTTTAAAACCGCATACTTCTATGGGCTACAGAAAGACATCATATCCCAATTGGTCCGTGAATTTGACCGTGACAAGTCCCTTGAATGGATTGTACATCAAAGCACAAAGCTATATGAGGTACTCTATTGTCAGGGTAGAGAAAGTGATAAAATGAAAGATACCAGGCCTAAATCTAAAGAACCCTCAGCCACAGTAATGGAAATCAGGTCAGCCAAAATGTCCCTTGAGTCTGCTCAAAGCCAAGGTAAAAATAATGTGACACCTGAACAAAGGGGTAATCAACAAAGATCGCCATTTCCTGTACCAATGTTCCAAACACATGATCCTAGTAATAGAGAGAGCTATATCAGCCCTAGATATTTAGGGGATAGACCCCGGGTAGGATATCGGCCTGATATGGCAGGTATGAACAATAACCAGAGACAAAATCAAGATCAAAGAAATGATGGTCCCTACCAGTCATTGGGGACACAGAGTAGGTTTGATCCCAACACCATGATATATGGTAATCAGGATAGGCCCCGATATGTGGATCGATTTACTGATAATGGAAATCAACATAGGGGCCAGTACCCACAATCTGAGAGACAGGACATGAGGCAAAACGTGAACTACAGTCCACGCCAGTACAATGATTCCCCACCAAGGGACTATAATCAAAGGATGGGTGCAACCCGCTCCCCTCCACAAATGAATCAAGAGTTCAGAAACCATCCCAACCGACATCAATCACCTGAGAGGTATCAGAATAGATCCAATCAGGGGGAAAACAACCAATATCGACCTAGGCCACAGAAAGAGGATCCTAGAGAGATGGAAAGGTTCCAGTGCCTTGAGGCCCAAGTGAAAATGTTAGCTGAGCAAATAGGAAAGCTCTATACAGCGCAAAAACAACCTTCCAAAGAGGGGGCTGATGGCCATAGCAATGACCGGGGGGCTTCCGAAAAGTGACTAAGTACTCATGATAATCGCAGTGCCAAAATGACAGATTGCTCTGATATAATTTTGCATAACGACTCTGAGATGCCTAATGGATTAAAAATGAAAGTACCAGTAAATGAAATTGTGATAGAAAGTGCAAATACTTCTAAAAAAGAGGTACGGTTTAACTTAGAGCTAAATAAAACAGTAAAGATTTGCACAAATGAAAAAGAAACATTAGGAATTCCAAAAGAACAAAGGAACAGATTTAAGAAAAATGACTCATGCATGGGGAATACCAGTGAACAGGGAGTAAGTGGGGATGCCATAGCTCCTTCCCTGGGCAAGCAAAACAATGACCAAACACAGACAGAAAAAGGAAATACTCACAAGGAGGGTACAAGTCAATCACCTGAAGAATTCTTTGAGCCACATATTTTTGAAGAGGCTGAAAGGGCTGGTATTACACTAAATGATCACAAATGCACAGAATTAAAAAATGACAAATTGCTGAATGATGTTGTTACACATGTTCAATTGGAAGGTTGTAATGTGGTCTCTGATGTTACCCAGATGGATGGGCGAACAGTGGCCACACTCCAAAAAACCTCTGAACATGGAGAAATGAATAAAATATCTCGCACAGAAATGGGTAAAAAGGAGGGAAAAATGTCTTTTCATTTACCAATGTGCTTAGCCAAAAGTGAAAAAGACCTGAGAAAGGTGAGCCCTGAAATCAGTAAGAATTCACATTTCTTATGTGTATTAGAGGAAGTTGAGGACAGATATTATGCACCCATCACTGTAGAAGAAAAATGCCACACCTTTGCTATGATTGACACTGGCGCACAGGCCACAATTATGTCCAAGGAGCTGGTAAAGAGTATCAATGAAGGGAGGCCTCCACAGAGTCAGATCACAGTGAAGGAAAATCAAGGCCCAGTGCATAACTTTAATGGGGAGGAGGTGCCCATCATAGGTGTAACTGAGGTTGACATAAAAATAGGAAAGCACAGAATGAAACAAGAGGTATTGATCACATCTATTTGTGAAATTCCATTTCTGATGGGGACAGATTGCCTGAAAAGATTGTCTCCTCTCATAGATGGGGTGAATGGAGTGCTGTGGTCCTTAACCAAAAAACCATTGAGGCCTAAGAAACTAAAATCACAAAACAGCAATATAAATGAATGTCACACCGTTGCCAAAACAAATGATGCTGTGGAGGTATATCTCCAGAATAGCTGCATACCTAGTGTCACTGTTATATTAATGTGTCAAGACAAAATGCAGAGCGACAATGAAAAACTACCTGTACAAATATACTTGGACCCAAGGAAAGATTGGCAGACTGCCATAGATGAGCACACATTACGTTTCTATTTAAAAGAGAAAACATGCAAACAGAATATTATTCCTAAAACAGATTCAGAAAAACACATTACCACTCTGGCAGAAATACACATGGAAGATGAGCAACCATGGGTTCATGTTGGTATAAATGATTATCTTAAAACAATAAAAGCCACTTTAGCGCTTGGACATGAAAGGAGTTTCATTAATGAGAAATTGTTGCAAAAAATTATGGAGAGGGAAGAAATCCCGAAATTTAGGATTAAAAACCAATATGTTTCTGGGTTGGACAGTCCAGACTTTGAAAACCGAATTGCAGGCAGATGCATGCTTAAAATTAGCATTGGGCAGAAAACAATTTACCATAATGTATGGATAGTGTGTGGAGCACAAAATGAATTTTACATGGGCAATGACATCATGCACAGAATGTGTATGGTGTTAGATTTCCTTAATCAAAAAATATGGTCACGCCTAGGTGGTCCGGCACCTGAATTTGAAGACAAAAGAAGGGCTTATCATTGTGCACAACTGGTTCCTTATGCAGTCGAATTACAAATGAGGAAATATACTATTATTCCTGCATTTACAAAACAGTTTGCAATAACACTGAAATGCAAAAATGGGCAGCAGATGAAAGGCTCTGATGCATTTGTATGCCTGAATGAATCCATAAAACAGCAAGGCCTGGATTATGAATACATTCCATTGGTAGACATTGGTGAGGGATCTGTAAAAATCATGGTAAATAATAAAGGTTGTCAGGATATT
Source organism: Ambystoma mexicanum (assembly GCF_040938575.1). Lineage (NCBI taxonomy): Eukaryota > Metazoa > Chordata > Amphibia > Caudata > Ambystomatidae > Ambystoma > Ambystoma mexicanum. Next base: position 954,087,459 of record NC_090935.1, on the reverse strand, counting down.
CATTTAGAGGAAAACTCCCCATTAGGAATGGCCATACAAAAATCACATTATACGGCAGATTTAAATAACATGGTGATTGGGAATATTCCTGAAAAATATGTAGATGCCAAGGGCGAGTTGCCAGAACACCTGGACTCTCAGCCCAAAGGAATATTTAAAATTAATTCTGTGTATCCTTATGATTCAAATGAGACAGTGTGCTGCCATCAAGAGGATTGCATAATATTTAATTTAAATGAAAATGAAACAGGAAATCAGCCCATTGAAGTGGAAGCTGATATGCCAAAATATTTAAAAGTGGCAGCTCTACAAAAAGACACAGCCACACAGTTAGAGGAAAGCGCTGAGATTCCTTTACCAGAAGAGTTTCCAGAATTTTCCAGAATGGTAGAAGAGCAGATCTCCTTAGCGGATGCATGTGACAGCGATGAGGATCGAAACAATCTGAGGGAAATATTTATGGAGTTTAAGGATGTATTTGCAAAAGATGCTTATGATTGTGGTTTAACTGATTTACATGTGGCCACACTACCAGAAGGTTGTAGCAGAAATCCAGTGTTTGTACGCCAGTATAGACTACCGCTGGCATGTTTAGAATCATTGGCAGAGATTATTAAAAATTTGGAATCACGGGGAATAATCAGGCCCATTCATAGCACATCCAATACGTCTATTTTAGGTGTGTTAAAGCCAAATGGTCAATGGCGGCTGTGTGCAGACTTAAGAGAGTTAAATAAAAGAGTACCAGTATCTAGATGGCCACTGCCATTCATTGATCAGGGCCTAGCTCAGATACATGGTTCAAATGTATTTACCACATTAGATCTCACCTCTGGATATTGGTGCGTGCCATTGGCAGAGGAGATACAACACTTATTTTCCTTTACATTTGACAGGCATTAATATGCCTGGCGTAGAGCTCCATTCGGGTACATCAATAGTGGGAGTGAATTTGGCATATTTTTGAGAAAGGCCATGCCGGATGCAGCGGAAAGAGGAACAATAGTTTATGTGGATGATGTCCTGATAAAAAATGATAGCCTGAAAAGCCATTTTGATGAAATAAGACATGTACTTGGCCAATTGCAGAAAGCAGGCGCCAAAGTATCTTTGCAAAAAGCACAATGGTGCAAGAAAAAAGTGAACTTTCTAGGGCATGAAGTGACTGAACATGGGCTAAATCCACAAAGGAAGAAAATAGAGGCCATACAAAGATTAAAAGAGCCTAAAAATGTGAAAGGAGTAAAAAGTTTATTAGGGATGACAGGCTATAACAGAAAGTTCATTGAGAATTATGTAGAAATCACTCAACCATTGACTAAACTGCTTAAACTAAATACTCCCTGGAGATGGGAAAGAGAGCAGTCTGGTGCAGTGGCTAGATTGAAGGAATGTCTTGTAAAGGCACCATGTTTAGCATACCCCATAAAGGACAGGGATTTCTTTATAGAAATAGGTTTTTCTGAACATTGTATGTCAGCAGTATTATCACAAAAACACGATTTGAATCACAAAACCATTGCATATGCAAGTAAGGCATTTTCCCAAGTTGAAATGAAATTTAATGAATGTGAAAAGGCCCTATTAACCACTGTGTGGGCGCTACAACATTTCCGCCCCATTGTTCAGGGAGAAAAGGTGATTATTGAAACAAATCATCAACCTTTGCAATTTTTAGAGAGTAAAAGAATTAGATCAGGCAATCTAGCTCAATCCAGAATCACTTCATGGACGCTGGCATTACAAGGTTTTCCCGTAGAAGTGAGATATGGACAAAATAAAAAGAGCCCAATTGCTCAAGGGTTAGCTGACTTACATGACTGTGCAGCTGAACAAATACCAAATGAAATGGAAGTGGAAACTAGTTTACAGGAATTTGAACAATCACCACACAAAGCTTTTGATGAAAAAACATGCAAGGATTTGCCAACTGTATATGTGGATGGTTGTGCTTTTCACATTGAAAATGACAGTAATAAACAGTTAGTGGCAGGAATAGGAAATGTCTGGTTGAATTGTGAAGGCGTCCCCAGTATAGGGATGAGGATTGGGGATAGGAGCAGTCAGGTGGCGGAATTGGCAGCCATTTATAAAGCAATTGCTACTGCAGTTGATAAAAAGTTCAGTGAAATTGTCCTGGTGACTGATTCTGACTATGCACGGAATAGCTTTGTGGAGTATTTGCCTGGTTGGAAAGCAAGAGGCATGGTTACATACAACAAAAAGCCACTTAAACATGGAAAAATGATACAAGCCATAGACAAATTGGTGTCAGAAAATAATTTAACAATATACTGGAGAAAAATTCGTGGGCATTTAAAAACACCAGGAGAGGATAAGGAGGGAAATGATAAGGCAGACCATCTGGCTAAGATTCGGGCTGTGATGGGAGAATTGCTACATATTGATTATTTAATGGGTGAAATACAAATTGATGCAGTGACACGTTCTAAAGCACCAAAGGATGTAGATCAACCGGTGGTGCAGTGGAGTCATGACACGCCAGACCAAGATTTGATTGAGGCACAACAGAATGATCAAATTTTGGGAATCTATTATAATCATTTGATAGATCCTGAACAAAATCCTTTAACAGAAAAAGATTGTATGGAAAAAGAAGAGTTGAGGGTGTTATTAAAGAACAAAACACGAATTAGATTACAGGATGGACTCATGATTAGAGAGTCCATAACAGGGCAAATACAGTGGGTAGTACCCCTTTCATTCAGAGGACTAATGCTACACCATGCACATGATGCCATAACTGCAGGCCATAGAGGTTCACAAAAAACATTAGAAATATTAAAAGATTATGCTTACTGGCCACATATGTCCCAAGATGTGGAATTATATACTAGAGGATGTCTAGTATGCGCCCAATTTAAACCTGCTTCACCAATGCATAGAGCACCATTGATGAAAAGAGGCCTAACTCTCCCATGGTCAGATTTGCAAATAGACTATGTAGGTCCTTTAAAAAGGTCGAGCAGGGGACACCGTTATATTTTGAGTGTGGTATGTTTGATGTCGAAGTGGATTGAGTGCATTCCTGCACCAGATTGTAGTGCGCAAACAGCAGCCACATTGCTGGTGAACCATGTGTTCTCAAGGTTTGGGTTGCCACAAAGAATTGAGTCAGACAGAGGAAGTCATTTCACAAGTACTCTAATGAGTAAAGTATGGCAAATACTAGGTGTGAAAAGGAAACTACATATCGCATATCGGGGGGCGTCTTCAGGTACAGTTGAAAGAAGCAATAGGTCTGTTGTGGATATTTTAAAGAAATTTGTGGCAGAAGCAGGTTCCAGCTGGGATTTACGTTTACCGTTGGTTCTGATGGCAATCAGGTCGACTCCTGCCAAAGCAACAGGTGTTAGCCCTCCTGAGGTCTTGACAGGTAGGAAAATGGTGTTACCACAACACCTACTATACAGAACACATGAGCAAACTCTAGTGAGTGCATCCACAGTTCATGAATATATTGATGAACTGAGGAGGCATTTGCAACATGCATTTGCTTTTGTGCAGAGAAATCTGGAAAGAGCTGCTGACAGTGCAAAGTCATATTATGATAAAAAGACATCAGCAAAGGAATACAGTGTAGGGGATCAGGTGTACAAGTTTCATTTTGGAAAAAGTAAACAGAAAAATTCTAAATTTCTAGCAGCCTGGCAGGGGCCATTTCGGATTATAGATAAGGTCTCTCCTGTAGTGTATAAAATTTTGAAAAATGAAGGTGAAACAGCAATAGAGCAGTTTGTCCATGTAAATCAAATCAAACCATGCCATCCCAGACATGAGATCAGGCGGCTTGAGCATGTAGAAACAGATAAAATCCCTTGAACACAAAAAGAGAAAATAAATGGGTACAATCAGGAGGCAGTGACAAAGAAGTTAAAAAAAAAAAAAGTTGATTGTTATGATGGCACATAAACACTGTAATATATGTAAAAATATATAATATAAATAAATAAATAAATAAATGCACATATAATGGAAGCTCATGGTTGGTGTGCAGAGAGAAAGTGTGTTAAATATTGAAAATCTGCTTGTTTTCTTTTAACTTGTGTTTAATTTCAGAAAAAAAAAAATGAAATATTTTTACCAAGCATGTTTTATTTTTGGCAAAAGGATGAAGTTAGTATTGTGCTATGTACTTAATCTGTTTATTTTCTATTTTGATTTAGACAATTAACATAATTTGGTCGGAGGTTCCGGGATCAGAGGCCACGGGAGACGATGGAGTCCTGGAGTCCCCTGGATGAAGACCAAAAGATGCCTGCCTCCAGGTGGAGGTGAAGACAAAATAACCGGAATGCCAAAAGAGATGACTACTGTGGATTCAAGATTGCCAAGATGAAAGAGTACTCGAATGAACCGAATAACATCGCTGGTCGGGACATACCAAAAGAGACAAAACAAAAGTTCCGGCATATGAAGTTCCACGTATTTATTATTTTAATTATTTATTTTAATTTGTTATATTAATTATTTGTTTTAGTTAGTTGTTTTATTTAGTTGTTTTTAATTGACTTGGAAAATTTAAACTTAAAGTAATGCCACTTCCACTGAGAAGGCAAATGTGGAACATTTTATGAACTGATGGACTCAGATGAAATGTTGATTGCAAATTTTCATTGATGCACATGAATATTCATTTTGTTGGATTGCTATATTGTAAAAAATAAAAGAACAAGTTGTTTTTAGGAATTGGCTTGGATTATAGCCAAGTTCTAAAAACAAAAGGAGGGTATATGTAAGGATATTTGGCATGTTACAGCACAGAGTACAGCACTACTGCACAGGTAGCAAACAGCACAGAGTACAGCACTACTACACAGGTAGCAAACAGCACAGAGTACAGCACTACTGCACAAGTAGCACTTTTTTTTTGCAGCACCACCACAAGGGTGCGGTGCATTGATATATGGGTTACCAGATTAACAAGGAAAGACAGGCTATTCAGTCAAAAACGATTTTAACATATAAGATGCAAATCTATTTTTACAGTTAAAAGCACACGTGCTCATTTAAAAATGCACACTATTTTTCACCTGAAATGCCTATGGTGCGAGAGACACATTTGAAAATTAACAGCTAACCTATTAACCATTAACCTGACTAATAAAACCTTATTTAACATAACCCACTAATAAAATGTGTTCTCCACTGCAGAATTAGGCATACTCTGAAAGCCATTTAAATGTGTGTGCAGATTTTTTTTCTTCTCTTCTCTGCCTGATTCTCCGTGTTTTTGTGCACAGTAACTGCAGGAAGAAGGAAGTCAGATTTGCAACAATTGCAAATGTATAAGCGAAGCTATTGTTGAGAGTAGGAGGATGAGAGATGATGGATTTCATTGGGACACGTCATACAGAGGGCTGAGATGAAAGTTTTAGTGGGCAGTATCGGGGAAAAAGACAGGCAGACATTTTTCTGCACTACTGGGGAGAAGACCTGACTGTGGGACTCCTGACTGAATGCAGATTCCTGCGTCCTGCTACAGTCAAGATTTGGCAGAGCTGGGAGGAAGACCTTTTCCTGGTTGGAGGCATTCCTATCTGCAAAAGCTAAGAATTCCAGGCAATGACCCCGGTTTGAAAAGGAAAGGCGATCCTTTTACTGGGGTTAATCTTCAAGGGAACCACATTCCGAAGGAAAACAACTGAAGAAAACTCTGAACAGATAAGGTAATTACATAAGCGTGGGAGCCGTGTGTGCACGAAAATATGCAGTCAGTGTAGGAAAGGGGATTCCTGTGCGTGTCTTAATCAAATACCAATGTTGCAATTTGAGTTCTGTTCTCCGCCACTCTCTTTGCAGTGTGTCCTAGACAATGCTTTTACTGTACCATTTTATTTATTTCTGTAAAGAATGAGATCGTGTTTAAATGCAACTTTTATAATACAGAAAAATATTTGAAAACAGACGGGTGGTGTATTTACTATTTACCATTACAATGCCGATGATGTGGGGAGATTTTTAAACAGTGCAATGGTCATTTTAAGACAGATGTGTGCATGTCAGAATCAGTATGAATAATTGTGAGTGACTGTAGCATAGCTCGTTGGAGGTACATGAGCCATCGGGAAGAGAGACTCTCTGAACATAGCTCCCTACCGTATATAAGGTAGTGGAAATTACCACAAGACTACCATATATAGCTCTCTGTCGTAAATAAGTCAGTAAGTTCGCCCATGGTGGCACACCAACACTATCACTGAAAAATGTGGTATTCCTAAAATGTAGGTCTGGGGTCTCTCTAGTGATCACACGAAAAATCTAAGCAAAGATAAGGGATTCTGGACATTGGGGCCACAAATAAAACAAGGGAATTATGCTCACCAAAATACCACCAACCACGTATACCAAATATGCAGGTCTGAGTGCTGAAATAATGCATGTCCATTGTATTATTGTTGCACATGGCCAAATCTGAATACAAAGAGTGATTATTGCTAAGTTATTTTTCGGCGGTAATAAAATACCGTCAGGCCCCAAATCTCCACAAAATACCCTACAGTTCCCCATCTTCACTTTGATTGTTCCACTCTTTGAGAAATGAGGCTACTGAGGTTAGGGCTGTCTATTCCATAACACTGATAGAAAGTGTCTATCTAACAGCCATCTCTCTTCCACACTATCACACCCTGCAGATAGGCCCAGAAGGATCAGTCTAGAGGACTATTCTCTGGGGACATGAAGATGTCTTCTCTTATGAAGATGAGATCAATTTCAGTATTGCTGGTTTGTCTGGCTGTCCTGGTAGGGACTGCATACTTCACTGCAATCAGAAAGGTGATTGGTGATACATTTTTCTAAGATGTTTTTCATGGTTCCTCAAGCAACAGCATGACTGTGGCCTCTTTGATCGGGCATGTTGTTACGGACATGGCAATAGAGGAGTTGAACTCATTTTATTTGTAGGTGTCACGGTTTATGTGGAGGTACACTCCTTGATCAGAGTAGTTTAAAAAAATATTAGTCTCATATGGTTACAATTCAACCTTAAATGCAATACAAATTAGGTTCAACACATAATTGATCACATACATTTTAAAACATTTCTTAATATTATCCAAACTCATATATTACACATTTAAAAACACAAAGTCATAAGCTTTATAAAATCATGTATGCAGAAAAAAACAATACAAAACTCCAACTGATCTATATACAACTATATCAGAAAAAAATACAGATTCATACATGATTATTCACTCACGTAATGTACTCATAATTCTTACCCATGTGTTATGAGCATAGTTGGATAGTCTAATTGACTGATCATATGACAGATATGACCAAAACGGATCCCCCTTAAATGACCACATAGCATGGGCGCATTTCCTGTATTGCATCTCAGAGTCGGATTCGAGAATACAACATGATGTTAACTAATGACGAGTTGTTCCTATGTAACTAAAGCACAAGCTGCGCATCCTCGCATGATATGGTAAATCGCGCCACACCCCAGTTATCGCTAGTGAGGGCGGGCAATTAAATCACAACTGCATTATAAATCCTCGCAGGCCTTTATTCTGTATAACCTTTGCATAGTTTTGTAACAATACAAATTTGCTTATTCAGATTGATATTTTTTTGAACACTCACATTCATGAGCCTTTTTACAGGGATCCTTTTTTATTTAGCCAGTAACTATTTTCCATTCTAGGGAACCACTTTATTTGCTGCTGGAATTCTCTGCAGGATTTAACTAAATAATTCCGAGATATTTAAGTCTTATAAAACATTATTTCAAAATATATGAAAATCTCCCAGTGTGGAGTTTTCTTCAGCAGTCATCAGTCTCACTGGCCACAAGCCTTGTTTGATTTGATAGTTAATGTATAACAAAGGCAACCTCAAGACCAGTCTTATTGCCTCTACTGGGACACCATTTCTAAACCTATTAGCATAGCCCGTTCCCTGTGTATAAAAGTCTAGAACATAAATTATGCTGGGCACAATGCAAGTTATATTGAGCCTTCTAAAGAGTTGCCACCTGCCATTTGGATGAAACTTGTAGTTGGCAATAGCTTATTGTTAAGCGTCTTCATAACAAAATCTTTCATGGATTTAGTACAGTTTTGGGAACACAACAATGTCACTAGATAATTAAAACGAATTACCTGCTGTAAGATATAATCAATCTCCCATGTAAAGCAGTTAGATTGTACATGTTTCACTCCTATGCATATTAAATGTGTCTTGGCCAAATGTATTATTAGTCTATTAATTGTGGAGTACACAACCAATGCATCCAGGCACCTTTGTAACCCTATAGGGGTTTTATTCATGATCACAACATTGTCAGCATGCCCTATGCATAATACCGGCTTATTATTTACTGTAGGTAGATCTTAGAACTGTAAACATTAAACAACAAGGGCATCAGCAGACACCCCTGCTTTAAACCATTGTTGTTTTTTATGATTTCTGACAATTCCCCCTGATTGGTTAGACACATTTTTGCATACATTCCCTGGAACAACTGTCTGGGAATGATAATAGATATAACAGCATACCCCATGTCTCCAATTTCATCCAAAGGCGACACCTGTTAACTGTGACAAAGGCCGTCTTATACTCTATAATACATGGTTATCCACCAGCATTACCCTTCACCTTATCCATTAAAAACTAGCATACAAATGTTGTATAGATTGCTATATCTAGCCCTGAAATCTGTCTGATATTGGCATAATATATGCCTCTATTCTACCCCCACTAAAATCTCATGCAATAGATGGTTACTAGAAGTGTTTCCAATAACATCTTGCATTGCAAGCAATTTATAGATACTTGGACCTGTCCTAGATCGTTTTATTGTATATCAAAATGATATGGGTTAGCCTCCAACCTGCTTAAACAACGATTTCACAGCTTCTGGGTTAATTTTTACTACTTTATTTTATAGAACATCCGGCCCGGGGCCCCTGAGGCCCTAAAAGACTTAATACATCTGTATGCAAAGGGTGCATTGAACCCACAACTCTCCAAATAAAAATGAGGTAAATGGCTCTGTATAGTACAATGCGTACATTCCAAATGATTTCACCATCCATGCTCATTTATCGGGTACAAGGATTGACCAGTATGATGTTTGCGATAGTTGTTATTTATCCTCCAAATTTTGGTATTCCCATTACTTTTCAAAACTATACACATAAGTTGCTATTGTTGATTGAGTAAGGAGCTTTTTTACAACATATCCAATATTTTAATATTTCGTTTTCAGGACAGCAATAGTACACCATTTAGTCTGATTACCCATATAAAATACCTTCCGCACTAACCTAACGTTTTTCCTAAGATCTCTTTTCCTGATTGCAACATGAGGATCATACATTCTGTAGTTGTTTTTAACTATTCTGCCACAATCATCTGTTGCCTTTTCCCCTATTTGGCGGGTCAATTCTATTAATCTATCACCCTTTTTATATCCAATCAGATTACTGAAATGCCCTAGTAATATGGAATTTGTGGTCATAGACTCTTTGATTTTCGCCATATTTGTATGACTCCACCTTATACGATCTCCCTGTGAATTATCTGAAAATTGCCCTCCAGTTTAATTGGCTTCCTATGACAAATAGATGATACTAGCCCTATAATACAATGGTCACTTCTAGTACTGGGAATCAATCTTGAATTAACAACTGTCTTCTTGTTATTTCTAGACATAAATACAAAGTCAATGTTACTATGACAATTTCCATTATTGCAAGTGAAAACTGGGGTGGTACCTTAGAGATACATGTCCAACCTCCTTGATAGTTCATAGTTATTGGTCACGGTTAAAGGAGGAAGAACCCCTATTTTATTCTTCATTGCTTCAAGGTGCCTATAACTGGCTGCATCTCCCTGCAGAAAGGTTAACTCACCCTATCTGCAAAACCTCTCTCTAGTCGGCGGTGATGTGCCACCAATCAAATAAAGGGATAGAGAAGAGGGACTATACCTGACATATCAAACATTCAATGTATCACTCAACCAAAATAGTTACCCAATGAATGTGTGTAAAAACACAAAATATCCACAATGACCCAAGAAAACACTTCCTAAAAAGGCCCTCTGCATCTGCAGCAGAGTCAAAACAGGTTGGGAGTGGTATATGCTTTAATTGCCCCCCTCATATGTTCATATAAAATCAGTGACTTCACATATTGAAAATAATAACTATTAATGAACTGGGGTATCTCCTTAGCCACATCAAATCCCCTATATTCACAAGCAAGGTTGACCGTTTCGGCAGCTAGTCATCCTATTACTGCCACATTCTTCAGGACCCACAAGACACTTTTCAAATGTATTCTGCGTGCTGTGTGTGTGCCACTTCACGTCATGTATTTTCTCTGTTCTCGCAAGGGAGACACAATAATGTCCAGAAATGAGTAAACCCATGGACCCGCGGGATCATTATAAATTCCTTAGCGCCCTAGCAAAATGTGCATTTGCGTAATTGCACCAACCCCTTCATGTGATGGAGAGCCCGCAACAAAGAATCACCCCGGAATATGTTCCAAGGGTCTTTATTGTAGCCTTTCGGACAAACACAAATAACTGTTAGGACCTACTAGGTTCTTAGGGTGTTCGGTGCTAGGGTTGTCCCTCGCTAACTCGACTACTGCTGCCTTTTCCCCCTCCCTAACCCAGACCCCTGAAACAGGATGTTAGTAATATCGCAAGGTAACCACATTGTCTGTGTTTCTGCCTTGGGCTAAAAAGGGGTATCCTAAAACAGCGGTTGGTTACCTCTCTAGGGGTCTTCTAGTTATCCCTGGCCTAGCCCTGCTTTGTACTCTACCAGGGATAGTGGTTTGTGCTTCCCTCCACCCAATTCGACTTGTTCTCCGTGCACTCAGTCTATCCTGACCCTTCTCTACGGTGGGTCCTGAGGTGTTCCCCCCTGCCGCACTATTGTTCCTCCACTCTCACACTCCATTTTCCTACCTTCACCCTTAGATGTTGTTACTCTCCTTATTCCAAATACCACTTTACTACCAGTACCTCTCCTACTATCGCCTTCTTTTCTCCTCACTACTACTTCACCATCCACTCCATATCTACTGTTACCACAACTTATCTACTACCACAACTACCTCTCTACTTTGTTCCTACTACTCCTAGTTCTCTCACTAACCATCTTTCGCTACTGTCACTTCCAATACAATTGCTACTACTGACTACCATCCCCTGCAACCAACTACCCCTTGCTGCTACTACCACCAGACTCACCTACAGCTACTTTCTACTATTTTGCTATTTCACACACTCCTTGCTCTCAAACACAAACTCTGCACAGACCCCCACTCACCAATAGCCACTGCACTCCATTCACTTTCGCCTCCTCCAGTCTCTCGAACGTCCTTCTCCACTGTCTGTCCTCACCCAACTAACTCACACTGTACAACTCACATGCACATTCTTAAATACCCCACTGTCTTCCAGGATTGAATACTCATCCTGTCCGATCACTTATGTGACTCAAGGGGGTGTGGCAGGGGAAGTGCATATGGGGGCTTCAAAAAGGGCTTGCAAATCCTGTACCATTTTCTGGTAGAATCTCTTGAAAAGAAGAAAGTAAAAAATGTTCTGAGCGTCACGAGCCCCAGTTTGATAAAGCCTTCTGGTGGACCTTTTACTGATAATGTCCTTGGTGGGCTGGTGGGAGTTTTATTAATAAGGCCACTGTTTTTGATGGGGCGTAGACCAGTAGAGCCTCTGCTGCCTCCCTTTCTCTTGAGGCAGGTGTTATGCTGCTTTCCGCATCCTGCGCCAAAGTGCAGACCGCTGCTGTATGTTGTCTACCTTCTGCTGCTTCCTGTTCTGGCTTCTTCCTGTCAGCGTTCTCCTGCAACGGGGATGCCACCATCATCACACGTAAGGTGGGGAGGGGAGAGGGCCTGTACACACTTGTGCGAAGACCACAGGTTGTTTGGGGTGGGCTCCCTCTCTCCCCTGACAGGGCCTGTATGAAGGCCTTGTCACATTCTCCTATTAGTCGGACTTTGGAGGGATTGTGTCAAGCACTCTAATTTGCATGCTCAGGAAACATACTAGCATTAGAATTCTGTGGGATCCTCAGTTCTCCCCAAATATCAGTTACTGGAACCCCTTAGTCTGAGCCTTACATACAATGCTCACTGCATTAAACTTGTTCTTGCTCATCTATTTTAGCCGGCGAACTCTATCGAGTAGCAGCAGTGTCTCTGGTGCACTTCCTGCATGTTCTGCTTTGTCGTTTCTAGGGTGTTTGTTCATGGATATTTCTTTGAGGCCCATTTGTTCATAATTTATTTTTAAACACATTATTCCCTGCAAGTAAAATTCGGGGGTAAAACCCCGCAACCTCCCCACGTCCCACCAAACATCATTAAATACCCAAACTCAAACTGCCATATATACTTGTGTTTACAAATGAGAACAAGTGGGCATCCAGAACATGTGCCTGCAAGCAAATGGGCATGAACGGCTTTATCGCTTGTTTCAGAGTGTTTACTTTAGAGACGAAAAGAGCTTACTCTGCTTTTCGAAAGTGTACTATCTCTTGTATATCATGTTTAGCTTGTGTTAGCTCTCTGGAGAGTGCATCTACTGGTGAAGCAAGATGTTCCTTCATCCATCAAGCTACTGTCTAGAAAACCAAATCAGCCTTGACTCCTAGTATAGAAATATGTTTTTCTCAGTAGGAGTATGTCAAGTCTCTTGGCTTTCAGAAAAACTTACAAATGTTTTTATGTTTGACATAATGTTTCCTCCCATTTACATTCAGCAAGTTGATGGTCACAGTATTTAGGAGTTAGGTAAAGTGTTGTGGATTGATGGTTCAGTCAAAGCCAGAGGCATTGCGAGAGTGTGGCTCAGGGGGCTATAGCCCCGGGTGTTTTGGTTGTAGCCCCGGATCGAAGCTCAGGGACTGCAACCAAAAGGCTAGCTAGCCCCGAGACCCGACAGTCCCGACATTAGCGTAGCCCCCAAATCCTTCCCAGAGCTAGCAAAACCCTAGGTCAAAGCTATGATAAGTTCACCATAACCCAGATGTATCTCCTCAAAAAACATGAGAAGGCATCATGTGTGCATATGTTTACATCACAGTGAGCACCTGTCACTCTGTCTAGCCATCTTAAACATATAATGCCAAGCAGCCAGCGGGTCCAGCTTCCCAGTTCTGGCAGCCAAACTGTGGAACTCTGTCCCTCTTACTATCAGAAACCTGCCTTTCCTGAACTTATTCAAACACAAAGCCAAACTCTGGCTAGTCACCTCAGACGACCAAGTTTCACTCTGAAAAACCTGATTACCTATGTATTTCTGTCTATACTTCTAATGTGTTCTGATTACATTGTTCAATTCAAATGTTCTTTGAAATGTCATACTGTTATGTAACCACTGCCTCAAAGATATGCTCCTGGTAGCCTCCGGGCCTGGTTTGCACTATACAAATAAATAAATACAAATACAAATACAAATAATGAACTCTAAGAACCAATGGGAATCAGTATTGTTCCTTCAGTGAGGTGTCTACCTTCAATGGATAGCTACTATTTCCCATTATACGAACTTATATATACTGTGTATATTGTAGATTCTCTACCTAAGCCTCTCTACCTATCTTGTGAAAATACTGCAAAGCAACCAGAATGCAGCTAAATGTGTGCTTCTATCACATGGTGGCAAGCACACACTGACCAAGCCTCTGCTCATGACACTGTTTACCAGCACAAAAGAAGATCTGATTGTCAGCTATTTGCATGGGAATCATGCCTTTTATGAAAGGGGACCAACATTTGTGCAGGGACAACTTTGTCTCTGTGTGGCCTCTCGCCTGCTAGGTTTCTCCACATGGAGACACCATCTATATCTGTGCTCAGAAGGAGTGTACTAGGTGGGCCGAATTCTTATATGCTGACATACAGTCCTTGAGTTCCAGGAGGGTGTACGAGACATATCGGTTGAGCAGTAAAGCTACCTTCTTCTGAAGATGCACTCCCTGAATTGTGTGCCTGGTAAATTTAGCACAAGGAAGCTACTTGCGGCAGCTGTCTGCATGCATAAACATCTTTATGATAACCTACCAGTACAGTTCTTGGGGGTGAGAAGGCGCACATGTTGTCCAGGAAACAATCCTTCAAAAGGTGTCTAAAAGTCCAACTGGGAGTGGAGGCCAACCTGGAAAAATTTCAGGCAAGTGGACTGTCCTCATCGAGAATACGCGGATCGGGAGCGCAGCCTTTGCTTTGAACAGTTCTTGCACCTCCACCGAGTGCTGGGTTCAGAAGACCAGGAGGTTGTGCATTGAGTTACATGGGAAAAGACTGGATTGATGAGAGCTAGGAAACAATAAAATGCTCGCCATGCTGAAAATGAACAGCTGTGAAAGCAACGGCCTTGTCGCTACTTCCCGCTTTTCATGGTGCAGTGACTAGCTGGTGCAGAGAAAATAGGCGGGCTGCTACCAGGTCACAACAAGGTTATTTCTGATTGCCAGGTCAGCTCCGTTTTCTTTCAGTTAATCACAAAAGAGTATGTCGGTTCTTTTCTCCTGCTCTGGCGTTCTCAATTACTCTAAGCTGAAAGATTAAATTAAACTATACTTGCGGTTTGATCACCTGTGCACGCGCATGTATATATAATAACTACTCTTTCAAATTCATTAGAATGAGCTCAGTGCTGTTACCGTATCCCATCGATTTGTAAAGCTCTGAGCTCTGTGTTTTTTTTGTCCAGACTATATTATAAATGTATGGTCGAATTAAACCCAGCCATTTTTAATATCAACATCTGACATGTTCTCTGCCCGTGGCCGCCGCGCACTCACTCACCACGTGCTCATTTTTCCAGCCTCCGCCGCAGAGACCAGCGGCAGCACACCTAATTTACGGCCACGCTGTCTGTCTTCTCACTCTGTGACATTTAACACCACTGCAGCTTTAATTCAGCTAAAAGCCACATTGAATAGGAATCCCATCTTAAACATACAGCAATAAAAAGTAAATTAATATCGTTTTGTTCAGCGTGTCTGTTTTAAACCCAGCGCTCGACCAGCTGCCGCGCTCTGTGCTCAGAGGGCCTTGAACGCACTACTTTGCTTTTAACTTTGGTCTCTGAGCATAAATATTCACGCGTGCGCGGCTGAAATCCCCAGGAAGCTGCTCTGGCGCATTAAGGGATCAACAGAACGACTCCCACAGAATAACGACCTGGACATGAGAAGGCCGCACATACTTCAATGCGGCGGATGCTAAACGCCCATCTACAGAGACCATGCACGTATTCTGGGCAGCATTCAGGAGATGGGACCTGATTTCCATAAATATCCATTTGAATTTATTATATATATATATATATATATATATATATATATATATATATATATATATATATATATATATATATTATATATATATATATAGTATTACCTTTTTTTTTTACGAACTGTAACTTCTTAGTCTTAACTGCAAAAGTGGGAGGAGCATACAAGTCAGGATGAACATACTCGCCATTGGCACTTAAGGGGTTAATATCGCTGGCCGACTTCCACTGTGTCTGAGTTTGTACATGAAGCATTAATGGACCTATCATTGAAGGGAGCACATGCACTGTGATGCACCAAATATGCTACCATGCATCTCATAAATGTTCAGGCACTATATTTCGGAGGTAAGACCCCAAAAGTATCCAGCAATTTCTCACACTCACGCACAGCCAAAGATTCTATTTGCACCGAATTTTCGAGGGACATTTTGGGGATTTCAAACCAGCTCCCACGGCCTCCCTTCTCTCCTCAGCACCCCAACAAACAGAGAAGTTTTTTAAAATGTCCCTTGCCCCCATACCATGTGACGATGAGCAAGGCAGCGGAGCACGCTCTAAGGCATTGCTTGAAATATCAGTAGACCCCCCTTCCTTGCTGGGAACCTCCTTTTTTATCTGGAATGTCTGGAAATCTTCAACAAGATCACAGGTCTCAAACAAGCCAATATTCCGGTGACTTGGGTTTTGCCAGAAGAAGTTCACCCAAACCGCCCTTATAAAGGAATAACTGGGCAAATAATAGCGGTCACACTCTTAAAGCTTGGCACCCATGTAGTAGTAGGGACCCACTCTAGGTCCCCTTCCTTGCCCAGTCAGCAAGGTAAACATCTTGGGGTTATTCTCTCTGACTCGCTCTCCATGACAAACCAAGTTGCGGCTGTGTGCCAAGCAGGCCACTATCAATTTAAGATCTTGAAGAAGGTCCTCCCTATGATACCTGAACCTCTTCATCTTTCAGTAGTCGCAGAACTGGTCGTATCTGGTCTGGATTATTGTAAATCTCTGTACCTGGTCCAACCAACAGGCCTGATACTACGGTTACAACGAATACAGAACCTGGGGGCTAGGCTGGCTACGGGCACCCCATATGGAGCCCATATTTCCCAGGTGCTGCGTTCACTTCACTGGCTGCCGGTAAACCAGCGTATTCGTTTTAAGGCTATGTGCATTGTCCATAGGGCTACTCATGGTCAAGGGGCAGAGTTTCTGCAGGCTAAATTTCATTGTTACTACCCTGCATGGGATCTCCGCTCTTCTACCGCCGACCTCTTGGTCGTTCCGAGGTTTCGGCATACCAGGATAGGTGGCTGGGCCTTTTCCAGAGTTGCGGCTAACCTATGGAACAGCCTGCCCTCTGCAATGAGGAAAATGTCTAATCATCTAGCTTTTAGAAGAGCACTTAAAACTCCCTTTTCTAGGCCTGCTTTTGGGCGGCCACACGCTCTATAAATGAATATAACATAACATAACACTAGGGGATAAAAATTTGAACACAGTCATTGTGAACCATGCAGTAGTCCCAGGCATCCTAACTGCTCATCAGCCCTGACAAAGGAATCCATAGTAAATATGCCCCACGCGCCCCAGGGCTGGACCTTTGTGGTATGTTTGGTCGTGCAGAGAATAGATGTAGGCCACATACATGTCATCTGCTTCACACCCTGCAATACTACAGCACAATCTAGACATCCTACATTATGTTTCCCATGTCACAAATACATACATGTAGCTGCACAGTTCTGCATGGGCCAAATTGACATAGTTGATAGAGCACATGCTTTGCTCCATGATCCCTTTTTACAGAGAGAATGTATTGTGGTTGGAAGATATCAAACAGGGCGTGTTGGAAATATAATAGCACCTCCAGATTTGAGGGGTTTGTGTGAGGTCAACCAGAGTGTCCAGGAAGGAGCATATAGGTATGACAGAACAAGTTATCACATATGCAGCCACCTTTTACATTACACAATGCATATTTACAATTCTGGTCTACGATAGATAATGGAATTTTCCAAGGTAGACAGAATGAATTACTGATGCACGGAAGCAGGGAGCAAAACTCTGTACTGAAGATTAAAAAAAATACACACACAAAATTAGACCAAACCTCGTCTCTCACTATAAAACTACATAGCATAACAAATGGAACTTAAGAAACAACACAATACATATGTTAGTATACAAGACCGCTGAGTGTATCACTTGCTTTAAAGATGCAGGTTCAGTTTGCACTCATGGGACATAATCTCAATCATCAATGTATCAACAAGCTTTAAAGGTGCAAAAGAGGCCCCAATGCTTTTCATAAAAACACATATTTACTTAACATTTGTATTTCTTTATTTAAGTAAAGGCATATTTTCCTGAATAAGTGTTAGGCAAGACTGTATGTAGTCACCCTGTGGGAGACTACATCAGCCGTGTCCTCTTGGCAAAAGGTAACCCAATCTTTGGTATAGGCCTGTCCCACACACGTTGGTAGAGTGACTGAGCAGCCAGCCTTACCTCAAGAGGGGTCAATGTGAGCTCTAGGGTTGTAACACAGAGATTCACAGTGACAACTATTCAAATAACACTTATACTCAAGGTTTCATGATTAAAATAATTATTTATTAATTTAACAGTCAGTTTTAAAATAAGCCTTCTTTAGAAGGGAGCAGTATGCAACACTTAAATACACTTCAAAATACACTCCTTCAGTTCAATAAAGTAAGTAGATACCCTTTTGGAATGGAAGACAGATATTCCTACACCCTGTGGTGACTTCAATAATAAGAACACTGTGGACATTAATATAAAAGTTTTCACAGTTAAATGGTAATGCTGAAGATGTGGCAAAAAGTAAAAGGTTAGGGAAGGAAATAAAGGTTAAGACGTTTCTCAAACAGGTAAGCACTTTTCAACCCCCCAATGAAACATAGGTTAACCCTTTCCCAGCTATACTAGTAAAGTATGTATGACTTTTTGGAGGGACAGAGCAAAACAAAGTCAGAGGGTAAGCAGAGTCTTCAGGGAGCAAGGACAGCCAATGCAAATTGAGAAGCGTGTTGGGAAGCTGAGGAACTCTTGAGGATATCACAAAAGTCTTGCACAATGTTAAAGAGAGTTTTGTTGTAAAAAGAAATCACTGGTGGGCCACAAGCTGGGAGGTGTGGGGTGAAATAGCCCTGGATGTCATAATTAAAAGCTGGAGTCAGTATGAGGGCTCCCCAAAACAAAAAGCCTGCTTTGAATTAACATGGAAATATGGCCCTGCAATTTCAAAGCAAAATGGAGCGAAATTAGGCATACAAACTTGGAGATGCCTAACAATGTTCATTGTCTTACATAAGGGAAAGACATGAAACAACATTTTTAAAAAGTCTTGGAGAACGGAAGTCATCTCGAAAGAAATAGCAGTTTCCAGATTGTTGAATGAAAATGCTAACATTGTGTGTAAGCATGCACAGCAGAATGGATCTTGTTTTTATGACAGAAATAATTGCATGAAAAATCAGTTTTTCCCTTTTAGTTAAAGATAAGCTTCTCAACATGTGTGCAAAAGTGTAATAAAGGAACTGGAATTCTGTCCATAAGGAGGCCACCACAGAGAAAAACATAATTCACAGAATCTACAAGCAGATGTGAATTGCAGCAGAATGAAAGGTTTCACGGTTAAAAACCTCACCCATTGAAATTGCAATTGTGCCTGTAAAATTAACACTTTAAGCATTCAGATGTACAGCTAAAGTCTTTAAATATATATTTATGTTGCCCTTCAGTAATCACTGTTTGCAGGAAGCTTCGGTTGCAAGGGTTTGCATGTTCAGATTGTTTGCATTTGCTAAGGTTTCATAAAAGTAAAATGCTGTTCAGCAGAGGTAGGCCCCAAATCTGTAATGTGAAACTAGATTTCAAAGCTCTGTTTTCATGAGAATGAAAGTCTGGTCCGCTTTCAAACATGGGCCCATTCTGTTAAAGATACAAACCTAAGGCTGGTAGAGATCCTTTGTGCAGAGGGGGCAAGATAAGAAAATTCTCCAGCATCCCAGTTTTATCACTAAACCCAGTTAGGCCGTCATAAAACTGGCCATTAGCCCTTGAACACTTGGGCTAATCTATACACAGGAACTCCTCTTGATGTCAGAGCCTGCAACAAATCCATTCCAAGGGTGGGGGCCAGAGCTAAGTAGTAGTTTTACAACCATTGCACAGAATACGAGATATTCTGTTTATGGGATAACTTGGGAAATATTGATCGCACACACATTCATGTTTGGATCTTTGAAAAGCTGTCAGCGAGTCACTTCTGGTGAGTCAAATTGATTTTGGTGACACCAACAAAGCAAAAGTCATGAGGAAAAACTTGATGGTGATCTCTGTATAAAGGTGAGAACCATAAAAATGTGAGGAGTTATGTAAAATGTTATCCACATTCTGCCCACCGAGGGCTGTATTTGATATAGTGCGGGAGTAAACGAGAAAATACTGTAGCTTTGCACCAGTAGGTCGCAAAGACACCTGACAAAGTTTAAGCAATTCACTGAAAAATGTAGTATTACAAAATGCTGGCATATGTGTCATAATATGATGAGAAAGGACATTTGTCATACAGTTAGATTTCCATGTGCAAAAATTAGACCGAGCCCCCTGTCCTAGTTAGATGATGGATTGGGTCTTCTCCCTTGGCTTCCTAAAACTCAGCCCCATTCTCTGGACCTATCGACTCACTGTCACTTATGAGAGGGAACCCTTGAACACTGCCCTATCCATTCTGTGAGAACTATGACACAATCGTCATGTCACTTGCTTTATAAATTAGTCACTCCACCTCAAATCAGGACTCTCCTTACCAAAGCTGACAAAATATGGAACCATACTTGCAGAGTGAGGCCTAAATCTTGGAGTAAAGCCAGGAGCTGTAGAAGCTGGAGTGGGACACTTTTGGAGGGCATAGAGAAGCCTTGACTGACCCCTTAATTGTCCCCACAGTGATGCTCTGGTGCCCCCCTAATTTCCACCAAGCCCTCTCCCATAAATATAGACATCTCCAGCCATAGATTAAATAAGCCCTATTTTCTTCAGCATTGCCATAGAGATTCCCCATGGAAAAATCCCCTCTCTTTGTTGTTTGTGTAATTCAGTAATTTTCCTCTTGAAAAATCCTTTACTTGTCTGTGCATTGTGGTAATTTTCCCATTGAAAAATCAGTTGTTTGCTTGTGCATTTAAGTCATTTCCCATTGAAGAATCTCCAGTTGCTTGTGTAGATCTCTAGTATATTTTTTGCAGTAAATCAATTGATTCCCACATTTATTTCACGAGATTGGGATAGTTGGAATTTTCCCAGTGCCTTGTGAGTTGTTATAGTTATAAAGTGTTCCCCCAAATAAGTAATTTCAATGTGAGCGGAAAAACACTTTGTCTGTGTGTTTAAGTGGTGTTCTACAAAAAAGAATTCTATTTGCATCTGTAATTTTAAGCCCAAACCGATTTCCTATTGTGAGTAATCTCTTTGCCCAGAGCCTACCTGTGATGTGCCTCTGTCATTTTAAATGAAAACCGATATTCCTATTGTGGGTTCCCCATTGCCTAAAGCTTGTCTGTCATTTGCAGCCTTAGTAAAAACGAGTGTCATTCGCAGTTTGTTTTCCCTGAAAATGTACCTTAACCTTTTAAAAAACGTTTTCCTAATCTGTTCCTCTTCCCCTATTGTATTGTGATAATCCATTTCCAATTACATTCCCTTTCCATTTGCCCATGTCTTGCATATTCTAAAATCGATGTTCCTATTGTGTGCTGGCTAGTATGTTCTGAAGCCCTATTTGTCTTCTAAGAATAAGCAGCACAAAGTACCTTGTGTCCTGTCCAAAAGCAGTTCTCCTAAGTAAAAACCCATCTGACCTGTTGCAGAAAAACAAATTGTCCCATTCATTGCTGGCACCCCATATTTTTTCTGAAAACCCCACAAAAAATCTGATTTTAATCTTGTGTTCCCATGCCTTGCTGCCACTGCCTTCCTTTTAAAGCTCACAATCCTAGTGGAGGTCTAGGCGGGGCGAGTGTTGCTGGCACTCAAGAATATTTTGTGTGCACATGCACGTTTTTGTGGGTTGCATTAATTTTAATGCTGTTTTAAATGGTCTTTATAGTATTGGTGAGAGAAGTAAAAAGTAAATCCTTGTGCTATACATGTTTGAGTGTTTGCAGTGTGCCACTTGACTAAACCTACTTGGTGGCTAGTGTAATTGTTTATTCTACGTTCCCATTCAATCACAAATTAATAAAATATTCATTGATAACACATCAGCCTGGTTCCTAGTCTACTGTGACAGGGGGTGCTTGTGGAGGTTGGGTGCGAGACGGGGTGGAGGCCTCTTTAAACAAATCGGGATTGTAGAAATAAGCGGTTTTATTGTGCGCCACATTCATTGCAAGGGAAAGAGATCCTTGACTTACTTGGGCTGTATAATTTATCATGACAGAAGCTTGTGAAGGGCAAAGCTGCAAGCAACTCTGTAAAGGGCAGCCAATGCAAATCTCCAGTGAGAGCAAGCAAGCTACAAACAACAAGATTTAAGTACACCTGGTTTCACAGTACCTTGAGTCTGAAGAAAAGGTTCAAACTGGCTTCTGTTCCTGTTGTAGTCCTGTGGATCCGATGTTCCTGGGCCTCAGTCATGGGGACAAGAGTGAGGACATCTGAGGACTCCTGCACTACGGTTTGAAGGTCGGCTGCAGCGATGGGCACAATTCAGATCAGCGGCCCTTCACCGTTTCAGCTACTCACAAATGGCACCATCACGGTTCTTGGGCAGCTTGTGGTGTTCCTTGCTTGTGGGGTCCAGCACTGCGTTGAGCTGGCTCAGGCTTGGTTGGTCCTGCTTCGAGGGAGTCTGGAGGATCTTCTTGGAGCTCAGGTCCAGCTTAAAGTCGATCCACTCAATTCTGATGTCCCTGTCCCCTGGCACTCGGTTCCTGCAGCAGAAAAGAAGTACAGCCAGAAGAGAGAGGGGTTCCAGTCGAGTTCATCTTGGGGTGGATTGGTCCCACCAACCCAAGTGGAGAAGTCATTCTTTCCGGGCTTCCCTAGTCTATTAGAAATTTGAAGCTTCAGCACTGCAGCAGGGCTTCACTGGAAATACCAGCAGTGCAGGAGGGTGCAGCAAGCTTCTCTTCCAGTTTCTTCTTCGGTTCCTTTACCCAGTGGTCGACTCTGCCTTCCTTGCAAAAGACCTCGCCTTTTATGCAAGTCTATCTCATTAATTTGGAGCAGAGCTATCACTCACACAGGAGGCTCCATGGACAGCCCACCAGCCAATCACCTTTGGGTGCATTCCTGTAACTAAGGATACTAAGCACAGGGAATTTTGGGGGGCCTCCCTCGCTTCCTGCCCTGCCAGACACGCTGGAACCAGAGGCAGGCTTCACCAGGGAATCCTGCTAAATACAAAACAAACAAAGGGACCAAACTTGGTTTGGCACGCAGCGTAAATCTCAAGAAGGACTTTTCCAACAAGAAAGGGTGAAAAAAGAAGACCATGCCATTTTGACAAAATGGGCACCCATGTGTGCAATACTGCAGCTGAGGATTCAGCCTGCGGTAAAAATGAACAATGGCTGGGAAAAGTAAATCACGGCCACCAGCCATTAATTGTAGAGAGGGTAACACAAATGTTACATGAGAAGATAGACACTGCAAGCACTCTATGTAAGATAGTGTGTGCTGGGTCTACTAAGAGAAAGGTAAGTAAAGTCAATTTCACTTTACTACTCTTGGAAACAGTAGTTTATCCAAAATAAGGTATTTAAACCTTAGCAGAAATCCAAAAGATTTCTCTGTGACACTGCACTGATGGTGCTGTGTGTAACAATGTAAAAAGAGGATGCCTATGGAGTTTGTCAGACTCCAAAACCAAAAGAAACACACGGTTCAAATCAAATAAAAATACGTGAGTGGTAAAAAGGTCTCACTCTCTCGAGGATAAGAATGAAAGTCCTAAAGACCAGCAAAAGATCTGCGAGTCTCTAAGGTAGAAAGGAATCAACACAGAACTGAGAATTCTCCCTAACAACAAGTAACAGGCTACTGTACAACACCAAATAATAAGAAGAATACATGTAATGATAAAATGTGTATCCCTAATGCTCTAGGAACCTTGGGCAAAGGGGAGCCATACTTACTCAACCACACTGTCACCTTTTAGTTTATTTACCATGAAACCTTCCTCAACATCTTCCACACACATATGGGCTTCAATGTAACAATCCTGCGGTGGTTCACCTCTAACCTCTCCAACAGAGACAAACTCGTCCATAAGGGCCCTAACATATCGCAGCAGTGTCCAGTGACTTGCATTGTTCCTCCTGTCCCTGGTCATATTCACCCTCTCCATGGGACCACTGGGGTAATTCTTCACCAACACTGGCATCAAGATACACCAATATGCATATGTCACAAGTCTTTAAATGACATTCATGCCATTGGTCTAAAGACCAATGACAGGAATGGCATCCATTGACTCAAGCACTGTGTGTCCCTCATCCAAGACAGGAAGCCAAGTGGCTGCCTGAAGCTCAACCTGATCAAGACGAAATACATTTTCAGAGTAAACCCGGCCAAGCATGCCGGAGTACTGAAATGTCTGACTGACATGAAGCTCGGTTGATTCACACATTAAATCTCATCAGGTGCTTAATTGTTCAGCTTTGCCATCGGCTGTGGCCTCTCATGCAATATACACATTGCCAGGAAGACCCAAGCATCATAAAAGCAGCTTGCAATCCTCCTCCATATCAGGACATTTGCTCAAGCCCTTGTCATCTCCAACCTGGTTGGTAGCATAGCAAAGTGGCCCCTATGAAAGCAGTCCATTATATCTAAGGCTTCCAGTTTTCAGTTTTTACTAATTTTTACACATAAATACAGATGGAAATCAATCTGCTTTCTGTCTGTATTTATTTATAAAAATGGAGCAAAAAAACAGAACAGGTCTTTCTGTCTGGTTCTCGATGATGTCACCCATACATTGCAGGCCAATCACATTGCAGATTGGCAGCATGGAGAGTGTAAATGTTGATTAAAAATAGCATTAAAGTTCATCAAATTGATGACAGAATATATTTTAAGGCAGCAGCAGTCCTATATGGGGGCATGTGTGCTTTAATAATTGATTTTTAAATTGGAATGTATGCAGAAACATATTGGTTGCAAATTTTCTTTTTATATGACAAAAATAATAAAATAAATGTGGATAAGTACAGCAAAAAAGACCAACACATAAGTGTTGATACATACAGACGGAAATGGCAGAAAAATAAATACCATAGAAATGGAAACCTTAATTATACTGTTGCATGCCTCTTTGAGGCCAAGGAAATTATGCCACACCATCTCCAATATTCAAGGAACTGCATTGTAACCCCTTCAAGTACCCACCATGTTCAAGATAGCCTGCATAACATATAGAGCAGTCCCAACCAAAACATCAGTCAACTTTGCTGATAAACTCTCCAGAGGCCAGTTTTCCAGCAGAATCCACAACACTGTCAGAATGAAAACAAAGAGTTTCAAGAGGGAACAAACATGTAACAGGCCTTTTCCCGCTACTCACCCTGTCTCTAGAAAAAATTAGCAACGCAGACACAACTGCTCATCTCCATCGTACACCTCAGGAAGGACCCGGAGACTGTACACTTTAACGACTATCTCACCAATTGCTGATTGCTGCACCCACTCCTACTTCTACCCCTGCCGAGTGCTCCCCTCCCATGAGCCCCTACCTATTCCAGCTCCTCTGCGTCCCTGGGCCATACTTGCATCCCCTGTGTACAGTGCTCTGATAAATTCAATATAGGGTTGCACTTTAAAATGCCCATACATACATAAAAGTATGAACATAAACAACACAACATGAAATTACATTAAAAAAACAATTACAAATTAAAAAATGGTTAAGAGAAGCAAAAGAGTGACTGAAAACAAAAGATGTAGGATCTTTAATTGTTAGATAAGCAAGAGAAAAAGAAAAGTTTAAAGAGCTTTCTGAATAATAATTAGGGGGATTAATAAGATGCCAACCAGTAAAGAGGTCCAAGCTCTGCATGCCAAAAGATGAAGTATGACTTCAGAGCCTTGGAGCACTGCATTTGGGGATAGTCAGTGCGCATCTATCAGTACAGCTAGTGATTCTACCCCCGCTTCCCTCCCACTAGCCACCAACATGTGTAACATTCAGGTGGGAATTTAAGCTCCCTCAGGTCGATAGTGTCCATTTTTTTGTGAAAAAACTGAGCTTGCCCTCTCTTCCCACAAAAAAGGCCATTAACTCTGTGTACTTTCCACCAGGACAATATCAGCCATTACGTTGAGCCAGCCAATCAGGTGGCTAGGAACGCAGGCTTGAACCACCGGTATAAGCCTGCGTTCAAAGCCACCTGACGGCCGGCTCCCCCACCACCATCTTCGCCCCGCCCTCTGCCCCTGTTTTTCCTTTTCTTCATAAACCCCCAGCACCCAGACTTACCTTATTTCGGCTGCGGTGGCCACCGCTTTGGTAACCTGGGGTGCTAATGGCCTTATGTACCCATTCCACGGGCAGCACCGGGGGGGGGAAACGGCCCTGGGCCCACGTTAATGGCCCTTGCTTCACTAGGGCCATTAACTGGGGCCGCAGGATGTTATCCCGCAGAAAGAGTGCATAACGCCACATGATGAGTGTGGCAGGCCATACTGCTTGCAAACATCCCACCAACCAATATATTAGGCACAAGAACACATTCACCATTATGGGCTTAAATATAAAAGAATGGAAACCTACCACTTAGAATACAGAAAGTATATGAAATCATAACCCCACTTATGAACTATCATAACATGTACACATATAAACATTGCGACCTAGATCACTTGCAATGCACCCATCCCATTTTAGCATTTCGCGTCTTATTGTTTGCATTTTTTTGACATTCGAAAATGCAATCTTTACTAAACGGTGTTAGAAAGACTAGTGAAAGTAGTTGCTGCAGACTGCAGATTTGCGAGTGAACATAGTATTTGTAATTGTCATTTTTACAATTGTTCTGCTCACCAGAAATACTATTGAGACAGTGTGTTTGACAGTCGGGGCACAGTGTTGTGCTTGCCTGTATGCCGAGTCTGTAAAAAACTGTATTTAATCAAGGGGCTTTGAACTTATTCAGTGGAACTACATTTCCTATTTGCCCTGTGCCTATTTCTAGACACATCTGGCTGGAAACTACAGTTCCCAGCAGACCGAATCATATATATTTGTAGTCCAAGTGCACCAGCTCCAGTGGACCAGGACCATGCCGATCTTCGCCGGTCATAGTCCGGCATCTCCACCATTGAACGTCATAGACTATCTGTTGTATCAGGTACTGACTTTGCCCACTCTGAGCGTTCTCCTCTCAACTATTTCTGTGTGCTGCTAGGCAGCCCGCTCCCCTTTCGGGAATTAAGAAAATCCACTTATAACAGTTTTTTTTACAGGGCTCCTCGATAGAAATACTTCTTTTAAAACTAAGTCAGTTATGCAGAATATAGGCCACCAAAAGTGGTTCTTTCCAGAACTTGGACTTTAAAAAAGACTAAAAGGAACCTAGAGTCAAAATGGCAAAAGAAAACCTTCAGAAGCAATCGTAGTTGCAGGCAGAATTCATGAAAACCACTATCAAAATCCCATCAGCTCCACAAAATATAACTTTTTGGACAAACAAATTAAGGACGCTCTAAATAATTCTAGGAAGCTGTTTGATATTTTAAAAACCATGGCACTGTCCAATTCTTAACCACTTCTTTTTTCACCGTCACCCCGAGACCGTACCAATGTACAAATAGCCTTTGCTTCTAAAGTGGAAAAAACACACAATAAGATCAAAAGGGACCTAGCCAACACACCTGCAAGAACAGATGTAGCTGACCCTCCCTCCATAATAAAGGAATGTCCCAAATTTAGCGTGTCCTCTGTTTTTCTTGCAGACATGGAAAGAACTCTAAAGTGTTTGTGCCAAGCTTCCTGACCCAGAAAAATTCTCTTCCTAAACTAATTCTGAAGAATAAAAAATTATTCCCCCGTTCCTGACCCACCTAGTTAATACCTCTTTTCCAGATGAATATGTACCTGTAGCCATCAAAGCAGTTTCTGTCACCCCCTGAAAAAAAACAAAAAAAAAAAAACAGGCTTAGATGGCCTCTAATCTACAACCTATCACTAACTCTAATCTTCTTCTGAAGGTTCTAGATGAAGTGGGCAGCTCTCAGTTCCAACTCTATATAGAGTTAAACATGCTCCTTCGTAGCTGTCAGTTAGGGTGTGGACCAGTACATAGAACTGAAACTGCTCTTATTAACTTGCAAACTCACATGCTAAGCATCCTCAAGAAAGGGAAGACTAGTCTCCTCATTCTGCTCGACCTTTTGGCGGTGTTTGATCTCTTAGATCACAAACACCTGATTAACACCTTTGGAGGTCTGTGCAACTGCAGTTATGACACAATGCTGTGGGTTGAATCCTTTCTGTCCCATTGCCAATCCAGCATTCACTGGGGGACTCTTCATCTCTACCAGAACCCATCAGCTGCCGTGTCCCCCACACGGCTTGCATGTCTCCGACCCTCTTCAATATCTACATCAAACCTCTCTGTGCACTTCGTGAGGAAACAGGAATTTTCTTTACTAACTATGCTGATGACACAAAAATCGTTGTCGAGCTCAGTGGTAAGTATGAGTCTGATAGGTCCAAAATTGAAGATATATATCACCTGGTTGAAGGATGGATAACAAACAACTGGCTCTGCCTGAATGGGAAAAAAACTTAGCTCTTGATTTTGAGATCCAGTCAAGCAAGATCTAAACTGCATCCAGATTATCATAGTTTATACATTCAGAACAATGAGACAGATTCCTGTCCTTAACAAAGTCAAAAACTTGTAGCACGATTCATGGAATAAATGTGCGCCGAAAATCCCGTAACAAAGTCAAAAACTTGTAGCACGATTCATGGAATAAATGTGCGCCGAAAATCCCGGC
This sequence comes from Ambystoma mexicanum, assembly GCF_040938575.1. Lineage (NCBI taxonomy): Eukaryota > Metazoa > Chordata > Amphibia > Caudata > Ambystomatidae > Ambystoma > Ambystoma mexicanum. The sequence goes on along the minus strand of NC_090935.1, from coordinate 954,059,109 downwards.
GCAGAGGGGCCAATGCGTGCGCTGCGCCGAAAATCAGCGCAAAGCGCAGGGAAACCAGCGCACGTCGATTCATGGAAGTCCCTGCGCAAGAAAAGCAGAGGACGTGCGCGGAAATAACGCGCGGCGCAGGCCGGCGCACAGGTCAACCAACGTCGTGCGCCACGGCCACTGCGCCATCACTCCGAGCGCAGCGCACAGCTCTAAAGTAGGCGGAACACAGGGCGGGACACTCGGAATGGGGAATAAAATGGGGCACAACACTCGGAATGGGGAAGAATGTGGGCGGCACGGGGAAAGTTCAGGAGGCAAGTGCGCGGAACGCCCACACGCTCGCATACAACACGTATTCATGGAATAGAATAGGGCAAAAAAGCGCACGCTCAAAGCAGCGCACAGGCACAAACAGGCACAAACACGACCGCCACAAGAAAGCAGGCGGTAGCGGGTCTGCGCCTGCAAGAAATGTGCGCTAAAAGGCGCGCCAACAAATAGCACCTATATACAGACATGACCAATGTACAATACTGTTGCCCTCCTGGACAAATGACGTACAAAGGGGTACCCACAAACACAGACACGCGCAGAGAGAAAAAATAAACGTGTGCGTGCATACCGGGGTGCGCGTTAAGTTCCACACGCGATATGGGCTGGGCGGGTACGTGGATTGCAGGGGTGCGCGGGAAGTTCCACACGCGATATGGCAGGGAACGTGGATTCGAGGGGTGCGCGGGAAGTAGCACACGCGAAATGGCCGGGTACGTGGATTTCAGGGGCGCGCGGGAAGTCCCACACGCGATATGGCAGGGAACGTGGATTCGAGGGGTGCGCGGGAAGTTGCACACGCGAAATGCCCGGGTACGTGGATTTCAGGGGCGCGCGGGAAGTCCCACACGCGATATGGCAGGGAACGTGGATTCGAGGGGTGCGCGGGAAGTAGCACACGCGAAATGGCCGGGTACGTGGATTTCAGGGGCGCGCGGGAAGTCCCACACGCGATATGGCAGGGAACGTGGATTCGAGGGGTGCGCGGGAAGTTGCACACGCGAAATGGCCGGGTACGTGGTTTTCAGGGGCGCGCGGGAAGTTGCACACGCGATATGGCCGGGTACGTGGTTTTCTGGGGCGCGCGGGAAGTTCCACACGCGATATGGCAGGGAACGTGGATTTCTGGGGCGCGCGGGAAGTTCCACACGCGATATGGCAGGGAACGTGGATTCGAGGGGTGCGCGGGAAGTTGCACACGCGAAATGGCCGGGTACGTGGTTTTCAGGGGCGCGCGGGAAGTTCCACACGCGATATGGCCGGGTACGTGGATTGCAGGAGTGCGCTGGAAGTTGCACACGCGAAATGGCCGGGTACGTGGATTTCTGGGGCGCGCGGGAAGTCCCACACGCGATATGGCAGGGAACGTGGATTCGAGGGGTGCGCGGGAAGTTGCACACGCGAAATGGCCGGGTACGTGGTTTTCAGGGGCGCGCGGGAAGTTGCACACGCGATATGGCCGGGTACGTGGTTTTCTGGGGCGCGCGGGAAGTTCCACACGCGAAATGGCCGGGTACGTGGATTTCTGGGGCGCGCGGGAAGTTCCACACGCGATATGGCAGGGAACGTGGATTTGAGGGGTGAGCGGGAAGTTGCACACGCGATTTGGCTGTGAGCTCCCAGGCATTACCTGTACACCCTCCACGGCCCCTGCAGGCAGCACACACCACAGGGAACTACCCTGCACACCTGCTCATGTCTCCCACCACCCCCACCCCCAGCACTGTGGGCAACCTGCCAGCAGGCCCCCACCCATGGCCAACCCATGTCTCCCACCACCCCCACCCCCAGCACTGTGGGCAACCTGCCAGCAGGCCCCCACCCATGGCCAACCCATGTCTCCCACCACCCCCACCCCCAGCACTGTGGGCAACCTGCCAGCAGGCCCCCACCCATGGCCAACCCATGTCTACCACCACCCCCACCCCCAGCACTGTGGGCAACCTGCCAGCAGGCCCCCACCCATGGCCAACCCATGTCTACCACCACCCCCACCCCCAGCACTGTGGGCAACCTGCCAGCAGGCCCCCACCCATGGCCAACCCATGTCTCCCACCACCCCCACCCCCAGCACTGTGGGCAACCTGCCAGCAGGCCCCCACCCATGGCCAACCCATGTCTACCACCACCCCCACCCCCAGCACTGTGGGGAACCTGCCAGCAGGCCCCCACCCATGGCCAACCCATGTCTCCCACCACCCCCACCCCCAGCACTGTGGGCAACCTGCCAGCAGGCCCCCACCCATGGCCAACCCATGTCTCCCACCACCCCCACCCCCAGCACTGTGGGCAACCTGCCAGCAGGCCCCCACCCATGGCCAACCCATGTCTCCCACCACCCCCACCCCCAGCACTGTGGGCAACCTGCCAGCAGGCCCCCACCCATGGCCAACCCATGTCTACCACCACCCCCACCCCCAGCACTGTGGGGAACCTGCCAGCAGGCCCCCACCCATGGCCAACCCATGTCTCCCACCACCCCCACCCCCAGCACTGTGGGCAACCTGCCAGCAAGCCCCCACCCATGTCCCCCTGTCCCCTGGTCCTGACGATACACAATAATGGCAGTAATGACCAGCATACCCAGCACAAACACCCAGGCAAGGATTGCATGCACCCACATAGTGAATGCAATCACATGACACAACCCCAAAGGCAAGTAAGCAAAAGAACACATGTCCGCCACACACACATACACAATGGGTGCAAGTCAATGTCAAAACCCATATCATGGCATGTAAGAAACCAAAGAAAAAATGACACAAGTGTAAGATAATATCAAAATGTATTAAAAAATAAAAATAAAGTAAACTCTGACAACTATCTGGTAAAGCAAATAAAAGGTCCATGTCCGGGAACAAAAATGAGAAACCAAAAAACAAAGGATAGAAAAATGAATAGATCTTGTCCAAAGTAAACACATGTAGAATGAAATGAAAGATAAACCATTACGACATGGTGTGACCAATATGAAAGTTAAAAAATTTATCTCACAAAAAATAACTATATTTACAGGATTGTTCAAGGGTCCATGAGCCCAACACCACAAATTAAACCTAATACTAACTATCTAAAAAAATATGTACAAAGAAGTGGCCATTGTCCAAGCGGTCCAAAAAAAAAAAATTAAATAAAGGAAACCTAGCACTAACTAACTAAAAAACTATATACAAAGGCAGCGGGCTAGTCCTGCGGCTCACTTGGTGATGCTGGCCAGGGCATCCTCGAACTCCACGTCAATGTCCTGGAGGCGGGACTCAGTCCTGGCCCCGAGGTCTCGCAGGGACAACCCCATGTGCTCTCCAAATTCCCTGCGAGCCTCCTCGAGGCACTCAGCCCGCCTCAATGCCTGATGCATGGAGATCTCCGCCCTGGCCATGGCGAGCCGCTCCTCTTCCGCCCGCTGCCGCTCCGCACCTATCCGCTGGCCAAACTCCTCCCACACGGAACACACCGCCATGCCAGGGTTGCCCTGCCCTCCGGCCGATGCCTGCCCCTCCGATCTTGATGGCCCTGAGCCATGATGCCTCCCACGTCGAGCCCGCTGCTGCCTGCGACGCCACTGCCTCTGCCAGCACGACGGCATCCAGGCTGATGGTAACCACCGACGCCGTCGTGCACGTGCCCTGCCCGATGATGCCGGCACATCTTCCATCTGCTGGGGTCCACTTGCTGTGTCGTCCACCCCTGCTGGACCTCCGACTCCCAACTGTGGCAGGGATGGGATCCCCACCGAGATGGCTGCATTGGTCGGGGCAGGTCCACAGGGGGCCATGGTGGCATCTGGGCCGGAAGACGGCAAGGAGAACGACTGGTGGATAGCCTGCACAGAGGAGGAGAGGGCTGTCAGATTGGCCAACACATGCAGGAACCCCCCGAACATGGCCGATCCCAATTGGGCCACGTCGGCACGGTGCACTTCGTGATGACGTGCGTGCTCCTCCCGGGAAGCACGCACGGCATCACGAATCACAGCCGTGCGCATCGCGACCCCAATCAGGACCTGCTCCACGCGGCCAGGGGTTCCCACGGCCGCAGGTGGAGGGGAGTCAGTTGACATGGACATCCCCTCTACCTGCGGACGGGCCTGGGACGGGGCATCCCTGCTGGTGCATGGTGGTGCACTCACAGGGTCAGGGACAGCGACATGCACAGGCCCCTCCACGGTGACCTGTGCTGCCTCCTGCCCCTGGCCCTGGACTGCACCACTTGCACCAGCAGGGATGCTCCCACCAGGGCCCATGTGTGCACCAGTGTCGGCCTCCTCCTCCTCTGTGCAAACCACCAACCTGGATGGCTCCTCACCGTCTCCCGCCGTAGCAGGCCCCTGTGGGGGCTCACCCACCCCTTCCGCTGCAGCCGTGGGGGCATCCCCGCCGCCTTGCTCCACAGCGCCGTCTCCGCCCTCTTCTTCACTAGCCGCTGCGTAGAGGGAGACAAAGAACACAAGCATCAGGCTACTGTACAATGGTCCCCTAGACAGGAAGCAATAGCAGATGAGCACCCCTGTCAAAGTACACTTCCATCATGTCCCTCCACAACACATGGGTCAGTCCAGGCAAAACACACACAGTAACAGGCATGGTGCATGCCATGCACATTTCCATGCATGTCCAATTGACTCTTGAAACATTCAATGAAATGTAACTCACATGCATCATGGCTCATGCATATCACATGCACACACTACACCTCAGTCACATCCATCTGGCCACAATCACACCAAACACAGGCAAAACAAGGGTAAGGTGGGTGCGTCACTGAATCTGTGCATTGTCACACACATGAGTCATGCATCCATGGCATGCACAAGTCACAGACATGCAGGTCAGGCACACAGACATGGCTACCATATATGTACCTGGCATCAGCACCCATCCTCACCCCCATCCATGTCCAGGTACAGAGACTGGCATGCTCTCATGTCCCAAATCTGCATAGTGCTCCCCATGCCGCATTTCTACACATGCAACAACCATGTGGGTCACACATCACTGGTCGCACATGCATTACCATGATGTCCCAGCACACATACATGCATACATGGCACATGGCACACATACAGGCAAGTATCATAGAACCAGCACACCGCAACATGCCCTGTCTCACACAGTGATGCTTGGACACTTACCGCTCAACTCCAGACGGGTCTCCCTCTCAAGGATCTGGGCGTGGAGCGCTGGGCGTACGCGTTCCAGGACCCTCTTCTGGATGGAACTCATGTGGCCCCGGCCCCCCTCCACGAGGCGCCGGGCCTTCACAAGGGTCCTGGACCTCAAGTCCTCCCAGCGCTTCTTGATCTTCAAGACGTTGCGGGTTGCCACCCCCTCCGCGTTGATGGCAACCACACAGTCGGCCCAGATCCTCTCCCGTCCTTCCTTGCTGGCGCGGGACGATCCAAAGAGGGCATCATACTGCCCCAGGACATGCTCCACCAGGACACCAACTTCGGTGGCAGTGAAGCTGGTGCCCCTCTGCCCCTCTGGCCTGGGGTTGCCACTGGTGCCAGATGTAGAAGTGCCCGACATGGCAACCCCAGAGGCAGGTGTGGGTGGGCAACTGGGTCCTGGGGCTGGGCTGTGGAGTGGCAGCAGGCAGGCAGGCAGGCAGGCAGCAGCAGATAGCACGTGGGAGGCTGCTCAGGGCACTTGGGGGGCAGTAACTCGGCCTTCTGGGCAGGAGCGTGGTGTTCCGTGTGTTTTCGGGTGGCCAGCTTGATACGGAGTGATTTGGCACGTGAAATTCCTGCACGTCAGCGTGAAATCCGAGGAAAGGCCCTTAGCGCGTAAGTGCGTCAGCACGCATACGCGATTCTATTGGACCAGAGTCCCTCATCGCGTAAGCGCGTCTGACGTGATCCGCACGGGCGTTCCCCACTCAGCACGTGAAGACGGAGCACACGTGGAAATCCTGCACGTCAGAGTGTCATCGCGTGTAATTGGCCAAAAGTGCGCGTACACGCCATTGGCCTATGTACGTGTATTTCATCGCGTGTAATTGGCCAAAAGTGCGCTTACACGCCATTGGCCTATGTACGTGTATTTCAGGGGCGCGCGGCCACTTACACAGGCAAGTACGTCAGCGCACCTGTATGCCTGCAGCGTGGGAATTTCCACACGCGATAGGAGTGGGAACCCGATTCCAGGGGTGCGAGGCTCACACGCTGCCTACTACACGCGCAAGGCATTAATTTGCGCACTTTTCAATAAACAAGCCAGATGCCAGGATGAACATACCGTTCCTAGCAGCAGTGGCAGTGGGCTACCAAAGGAGGATGAGGAGGAGAGTCAGGGCCAGAATATTCACACCCAGAACCAGCCTATTCGGGATGCCTGATGACCAGGTGTATGGGAGGTACAGGTTTCCAGCACACATCATACTGGACCTGGTCAGTGAGTGGGAGGATGACCTCACATCACCCACCCTGTGCTCCCAAGCACTCAGCCCCCTGCAGAAGGTCCTGAATGTACTGCACTTCTTGGCCACTGGATCCTTTCAGCGGACAAGTGCCATAGTGGGTGGTGTGTCACAGGCCACGCAGTCACGCTGTCTACACCAGGTCTTGAACATCATCACTGCACGGCCTTCAGTCCGCAGGCACATATATCTCCCCAGGACTCATGCAGAAAGGCGGACGTGCATCCAGGAATTCTATGGTGTGTCTCAATTCCCCAAAGTGCTTGGTGCAATTGACTGCACACATGTGGCTCTACGTCCACCCAGGGCAACAGAGCACATCTATAGAAACCGCAAGCACTGGCATTCCATCAACGTCCAAGTTGTATGCAATGCCAAGGGAATCATCACATCAGTATATGCCAACTATCCAGGGTCCACCCACGACAGCTTCATCTACAGAATGTCTACCCTATGCCGGGACCTAGAGGCTGGCCAGCATGGAGATACATGGCTGCTTGGTGAGCATGAATGCCACTCCACATGCATGCATGTCAGATACTGGGTCATGACACAACACCACTAATGATACCCATCACCACCTCCGCAGGGGACAGTGCCTACCCTATCAGCCCCCACATGATGACCCCAATCCGGAACCCCACCACGCCACCCCAGGTAAGGTACAACACAGCCCACATTGCTACACGGGGCATAGTGGAGCGCACATTCGGAGTGCTCAAGTCACGCTTTCGCTCCCTTGACCGTTCTGGCGGGCAGCTGTTATATGCTCCCCGAATAGTGTGCAGGATCATAGTGGCAGCATGTGTCCTGCACAACGTTGCAACACGCCGGGGCCTGCCCGTGGACATGGTGGTGCCCCCACATCCACAACCACATGCACGCCCGCTGCGCATGGGAGGAGAAAGGGCACGGGGGGAGGCAGCCCGTACGCAACTGGTGGCCAACTTCTTCACCTAGGAATCACAGTGCTGGCTAGTGCACACTGCTCTGGCACATACCATCTGACAATCAATGATGACTCTACCTGACAATGTCTGAAAATTACTTGCCAATGAACTGTCAGATACACATCAGCCTGAGATTGTTAACATGGAAGTGTCAATATGTGTGCACCCCTAGCTACACATACACCAGCTATGCATCACAACGCAAAGACACAACTCCTTCAATCTAAAATGCATTGCCACGGGCGATTCACTACATGACAACATTGCCATGTCACCCACTCCCTTCACAGTCCCGCCACTGAGGACACCATGTCATGGTATGTGACAGCAAACAAACTGGCCATCACTACATGACACCAGTGTCACAAATAGCAGTGCCCCAAATGGAACATAGCCGCACTTGAGCAGCTAACCGCCCTGGAGCCACTACTACACACCTGTGTAAGAGTAATTTCTATCAAATTACACACCAACCCACCCTGAAGCCCACCCAAACAAGACACATTGCATGTAATCAATGGTAGTCTCATTACCTGATTCAGCTGGTATGTCCTCACCGTCCAGATGTACAGTGATGGCGCCATGCAAAAGTGTCAGTGCACATCTACCGACATGTAGTGTGACTCCAGAGAGTATGCCCTTGTGAAGATCTGTGTGAAATACCTGCAAAACATGAGCAACATATGTAAGTAGAGGCACATATCATACCATCATGCATAGTTAGGTGCAACAACAATGAACACTATGAATGTCTACACAGTATTGACTATGGACTGGCCAACAGCTCATGGGAGTCCAATGTCACCGTGTAATTTGCTGTCACTTGGGCACACCCTTTGCAAGCCCATGGAAAGGGAAGCAGGAGGGGTGTGGATGTCTGCTACCCAAGCATCGAAACCAAACTCAGGACAAGCCTGCATGTGCCCAGCCACAATACAGTGTATGCCCAGGTACCCACACAAGGCAACACTCTTGCAAAATAAAAATGAAAAAGAGAAAAAATGGCCATGAAAGGGCCGGCGGGGGGGGGGGGGGCCACCTATGAGGTCCGAGGACAGGATGCACGCCACAATCCACCTGTGTGGATCATGGGAAAGGAAAACACCCCATAGGCTCGTGGCCCACACGGCTACTCTGTTGTGGGAGATGAGTCGCTATGGCTCTGCCCAGACCCTGCAGCTGACTCTGGAGGTGGGGGAGCTGCCTCAGAAGATGGTGTGACAATGGGAGGCAGCCCACGCAAAGCACGAGTTTGCTCCTCCATGGCTGCAAGCAGGCGGGTCTGGTAGTTCTGGTTCTGGGTTATAATCATGCGGAGGTCCCCATGCAGTAACTCCCGGGATGACCTGACCTCCGCACGAGTTGCCTGCATCTCGGCCGAGAGCGTCCGTGTCAGACGCTCCAGCTGCTCCTCTGTCCTTCTATGGGATGAAGCCTCAAGCTCTAACAGGGTCGACCTGAGGTGACGGAGTTCTTCCCTCAGGGCTTCCCTGTGGCGCTGGGACTCCATGGAAAGTGATTCCCCCAGAGTCGCCAGTGCCGCCCGCCTGTCCATGTTGGACGCCAACATATCCTCCCTGTGTGCCTGGCAGATGGACTCTGTAGCCTGCTCCAGTCGCTCCATCAGCCTTTCTGGGGGGACAATGGAAGTGGCCACCCTATCCATGGCCTGTGCAATCATCTCGGATGATGCTGCCTGTTGGGTGGCCATACCGTAGATGGATTGCTCCCATACGGTATTGCCAGGTGGCATACGGCCACCACGTTGACGGGCACCACACCTGCCTGGGGCAAGGCGGACTGCGCCTTGCTGTGCCGGCAAGGCCTCAGGCTGCAGGACTGCATTCCCTCTCTGATCTGCAGCCCCAGGAACAGGATCAGAGATTGGGTGGTGTGGCCCTGCATCCGTAACCACCAGAGGCTGATCTGCCGACACTGACATCCCCATTGAGGCCAATGGCCTGGCTGCAGGTGGGTCGGACAGAGGAGATTCTCTCCCAAGAACACTCACCTGCGACTGCACATAGGTGTCATCCTCCGAGTCTACACCTGAATACTGCTCGGGGGAGGAACCCCCAGAGACACCCCTCGACAGCACGGCCTGCAGCACTTGTGGGTTTTCACCCACAAACACACCACGTCCCTCACTTGTGGTAGGTCGGCCCGGGTTGCCCTCCTGGGACGGCTCCACCACCACATCCCCAGCATCAACAAGTGCTTCGTCCCCTGCAAAGACATGAAAGAGAAAAATGGAAACAGGCATTAGCACCATGGCATGCAACAAGGGCTGATGAACAACATAGGCAGTAGTCCTACGACACATGTCCTACATGACTGGGAGTCCTCCTATGCATTCACCATCACTGGGTCTGTAGGGGAGGCTCAGGGCATACTATGTACTGATTGGAGAGCAACGCCTGCTCACCTTGATGCCTAGCACTGCCATCACACATTGGGCGGTGATTGCCATGTCAAAGGCACATGCCATCACACACATGGCATGTGACATAGCCACCAAGTGAAGAGGGAGAGGAGGGCTACTTTTTTGGATTTCAACCACTCTGGTCCTGACATTGCATCGTCACATCAATTAGTATACATGTTGTACATGGATCTGCTAGTCCAAATTGGCAACGATGCACAGTGCCTTGTCTACATCAACATAATGCAGTAAACATTGTGATTCCACCTCCCCAACACCTGTAACGGAATAATTTTGCATTCGTGAAGCACCGGTCAAGTAATGTTTGTAGGTGCAGCGGAGCACTGAGGGGTGGTGGGGCAGAAGGGGATGCCAGTCAACAATACTACTGGTGCTGGTGTCATTCATGTCACGCAAGTGCAGGGGTGGGTGGCACAATGAAGTGCAAGGGGGAGTGGCGGCTGGAAGTGCTGTACAAGGTAAGTAGGACTTGACGTCAAGGGCAGATGGTGTTAGGCGCAGACAAGTGCTGGGGGGGTGGCCTATAGGGGTACAGAGACAATCATGCTGTGCTGTGGGCTCGGAGGGGACAGGGGAGGTACACACTGCCTCTGGCTCGGCAAGGTCCTTTCAGATTTCTATGTGTCCTGCAGAGTTGTCACATGCCGCAGATATGTGCCCTTGGATTGGGGATCTCATCTTGGTGAGAAGGGTGAGGCGCTATTGCCTTTGGAGCATGTGGCAGGCCAGTTTGCCAGAGGATGGCCATGATGCAGGACATTCCCTCTCTGCCACCCGGCACCTGTGGTTTGGGTTCCCAAGATCCGAGTCATGCCAGGACTCTGCATTGGCATGGGGCTTCAGACAGGTGGTCATGACCGTGGCTAAGACATCCAGTGTACCTGACATGGAGTGGAGCATGGAGTGGGCCCTGTCAGGATGGGAGTGAGCCTAAGGGGGAGCTGGATGGGGGGGAGATTTTGGCAGCATGAGCCTCGACTGACACACACTTCATGGGTCGGAATACCAAGAAGGTGTGTGACAGTGGTGAGGGTGGCTTTGCCTGTGGGGTGTTGAGGGTGAGCTGGGAGGAGAGGAGAATGTGATCACTCCAGGAGAGAGGAGTGCAGAGATGGACGGAGAGGGGAAAGTCAGATGAGATCAGAGCATCAAGAGTGTGCCCTGCAGAATGAGTAGGGACAGACGGGAGTCTAGAGGGTGAGAGGGAGTTGCTGAGGTCACAGAAAGGTCACGTGGGGGCGTCAACAGGCATGCAGGTGGATGCGTACCGCACCAAGGATGAGGAATTCTGTGTCTGGGGACATGAGTGAGGAGGAGAGGTGAGGACACTCAGAAAGGAAGTAGTACATTTGACCAGTTTTCCCAGACACAGTACGCACTGTTTGAGATTGTCAAGGTGTGGTGGACAGAAACCTCACACAAGCCATTCCAGAGTGGAGTAGGTCTAAGTAGGTGTGACAGTGGCAGGAATACCCTCAGGGAAGCCAAGGGCACACCCCCCCTGCACAGTAGTGGCGGGCCAAGGAGAGGGTCAAGGGTGCAGACAGAGCTGGCCGTCAGACATGTTTCCATGAGACCAAGGATGTCAAGGTGCATAACCTCATGTAAGTGACAGTTATCGGAGGAATGCCTGATGCAGCCGCAGTGAGAGGAGTGTAATTGTGGAGGAGGTTGACAGCCTTGTAGGACTTACGGGGAGTGCTAGAGATCAGAGGTGCCGCATGTGTAGGAGTTGGAGTGGGAGGCGGAGAAGGTTCATGGGAGGGTGCAGGGAGGCAGTGCAGGATTGATGAGGAGAGAGGAGGGGGGACAGCAGGAGAGGTAAGGAAGTTGATGAGATGTGGGTAGCATTTCTCAAGGAGATTGAGGTTGGCCTAAGGGCCTTGGACTGAGACGCTCCCATTACCATGCACATCAATAGTGGTATCTGAGGATTGGAAGGAGGCCAGGAGTACACCCCAACGGGTCCCACCTATGATGGTGGAAGAGGAGCAAGGAGAGAGGACAGGGACCATGTGAAGGGTCTATGGGACAGGCAAAGGCATGTATGAGCAGATGTCAGTGAGAGTTAGCTTAGAGTAGGCTCAGATGCACTGGTCAGCAATAGGGTGGGTCGCATTGGAGGGCAGGCTGCCCTCATTTGACTTTTGGCAAGCAGGTGTCGTGCGTAGGGCACGATGGTCTGAACTGTAGAAGTCATGGAAGATAGACCATGAAGAGCAGCATGGAGTGTGAGGGAATGGGGCTTGGAACCAGACGGTACCAAAGGACCCAGGAAGGAGGTGGATGTCAAGGCTACATCCACAGTATGACTGCATGTTGGTAGGCATTTATATACAGAGGACGCATTAGCATGTGGTATCATTGCATGTCAGGCATGTGAAGATGAAACTTGAATGGCTGGGGGTAAGGAGAGGAATGGTATGTAAGACATCAGATGAATAGACAGGGGAGTATGAGCAACAATGTAGTGACAAAATTACTAATCAAGGGCGACTTCCATGGTGTTGGCCCATATGTGCACTGTTGCCAGTAGGGATAGTGCTGTGGCCAGATGGTGTTGCACTGAACATACTGGATGAGGCACATGGGTGCCACTATCAACTCTGCCACACACCCCCTTGACAGGCACCCAACATGAATGCTTCACACACACACCATGCACATGGATAATACACACATGCATGTGCACTCACCGGATGATGCCTCGTAATCAGGGAGGTCTCCCACACCTTGGAGTTGTCCCTCGGTGACGTAGGATCCAGCTACGGACTCGTGTGGTGTGAGTTCTATTTCCTGTGCTGGGGACCCACCTCCAGTCACCAAGGTTGCGGCATGACTTGAGGCCAGCTTATCCTTTGCCCTGCGCTTAAGGTCATTCCAGCGCTTCTGGCAATCACTAGCTGTGCGCCTCACTACTCCAAGGGCACTTATTCTGTCAGCAATGGTCTGCCAGTGTGCCTGGCGTCTGGCATGTGTGGTCTTGGACCCTGCAACGATGACCATTTCCCTATCATGATCTGACACATACTGAACAAGTGCATTAAGTTCGGCGTCTGTGAAGCTTGGCTTCCTTGATGGGCCGGACTGTGCAGCCGTGTCTGGGGCATCAGCCTGTGCCGGACGTGCACTCTTCCTCTTGCGCTTGGAAGGGGGTGGGGATCCAGAGTGTCCTACGCCGCTGTGGACACTAGGGGCAGGAGCCGTGGTGGACTCTGTACTGGGTGTGTGTGATTGCCCACTCAGCATGGGAGTAGGTGCAGGCATTGGGGGTAGTGGGATGGGGTCAGGCCTGATCTGAGGTGCATGAACTAGGACCGACACAGTCTTGGCAGGGTGTATGAGAGGTGGGGTGGATTGAGCCACACCCTGGCTACGGGGGCCAGCAGATGACCTATCTGGCATAGATGCGCGTGCCCTGATGACACCAATGTGCACCGGTGCACGTGCAGTGGACCTGCTGACCTGGATGTCAGCGATGGAATCACCCTCGGACAGGTCTGGTGCCACAATGGCCTGGTCCGACATGGGCTGATCAGGGTTGGTATCAGCCACATGACTCTCAACTGGGGGGGGGGGGGGCATGGGTGTCCCTGACTGTTCCTCCAGACTGGGGGGAACAGGGGCGCCCTGCAAGTCACAACCACGTCCCCTGTTGGATCCTCCACGGCCACCACGTGTGGCTCGGCCACCTTTGCCACCCTTACGGCTTGCACGCCTCCCAACCATGGCACTGATGGTATTGTGCGTATGGGAGTGGGTGTGCACAATTGTCCTGGGCAATTGGGTGTCAAAGGGGTTGGGTACCAGATGGTATTCGTACCCTAGTGCAGTGGCAAGGCTATATGACACCCCTGGGGAAAGATGACGGGTCACGCAACGCACAGGCACCCCAAAAAAGTTAAGGAACGTGCACAATACCCCTCCTAGACCACGTGTGCTGATGGAAAACCCTGCCCTACGCTGTGGCATCCAGTAACACAATGAACGTATGCGTGTCACACGCGGCCTAGATTGACCTCTGAAGGGGTAGGCTACACACGGGGCAAGCACAGATGTTAGATACGTGCGTGACTCACCGTCTGCCAGGTAAAAGAGCGTGAAAAAATAGCACTTTTGGTTGGCAACACCCCCGCCAAAAGAAGAGGTGTACGCTGTCTGAGGAGACAGGACAACTGTAGAAGGGGACACTGTTTGAGGGAACAGGCCCAGGAAAACCAGTACAAGAGGAAAAAGAGAAAAGAGCTGTCAGAGGTAACAGGGAGTACGAACTGGAAACGCCGTGAAGTAAATCGCGTGTGAAACGACAAGAAGTACCGAATTCACCCACTCGCTCTCCACGAAAAGCACGTACAAGGAAATTGTGTTCAACACTACCTTTTATACAGGCCCACACGTACATCGTCACTTACGGCGTGTACGTGCTTGGCCCATTTTCACCAATCACACGCTTTGGCACTCCTGCGTGTAGGTATCTTTTCACCAATCACACGCTTTGTCACTCCTGCATGTGGATCCTTTTTCACCAATCACGCGCTTCGACACTCCTGCGTGTAGCTCACTTTTCACCAATCACACGCTTTGTCACTCCTGCATGTGGATCCTTTTTCACCAATCACGCGCTTCGACACTCCTGCGTGTCGCTCACTTTTCACCAATCACACGCTTTGACACTGCACGTGCAGGTAACTATTGACGCACATATGCTGGTGACGGGTTTTCGCGCGATGAGTGTGGGGTTTTCAGGTGCAAAATCACTCCCTATCAGGCTGTCCACGCGTTCTAACACGAAAGACCACGCTCCTGGCCAGGAGGCCGAATTTAAGTCCCCAAGAACCCTGAGCACGCTCCCACCTGCCATCGGCTGCTGCCTGACTGCCTGCTGGCCACGTGCCCCACAGTGCTGGTGGGTGGGGGTGGTGGGAGACATGGGTGGGGGCCTGGTGGAGGGTGCCCCTGGTGGATGGGGGTTGGGGGTGGTGGGAGACATGGATGGGGGCCTGATGGCAGGTGCCCCTGCACTGCTGGGGGGTGGGGGTGGTGGGAGACATGGGTGGGGGCCTGGTGGAGGGTGCCCCTGGTGGATGGGGGTGCAGGGGGACATGATCAGGTGTGCAGGGTAGTCCACTGTTTTGTGGGCTGCCTGCAGGGGCCGGGGAGGGTGTACAGGGTACACCTGTGGGGGCCCACCCAGCCTATTCGCATGTGATAATTCCCACGCACCCCTGTGATACACGTACCCTGGCCAATCGCGTGTTGAACTTCCCGCTACCCCTGTAATACACGCACCCTGCCTGTTCGCGTGTGATGATTCCCGCGTACCCCTGTAATACACGTTCCCTGGCCTATCGCGTGTTCTACTTCACGCGTCCCCCTGTAATACACGTTCCCTGGCCCATCGCGTGTTGAACTTCCCGCTACCCCTGTAATACACGCACCCTGGCTGTTCGCGTGTGATGATTCCCGCGTACCCCTGTGATGCACGTTCCCTGGCCTATCGCGTGTTCTACTTCACGCGTCCCCCTGTGATACACGTTCCCTGGCCCATCGCGTGTTGTACTTCCCGCTACCCCTGTAATACACGCACCCTGGCTGTTCGCGTGTGATGATTCCCGCGTACCCCTGTGATTCACGTTCCCTGCCTAGTCGCGTGTAGTACTTCCCGCGTACTCCTGATTTGGAGATTGCCCGCTTTGCTTTCCTTGTTTGCCTGCCCTGTGAAGTGGTCCGGGGTTAGCGCAGCCCTTAGCGATGATTTAGCGCTTTTGATGGCTTTTCCGTGCGCGAGGGCGTTCTTGGGGGCGTTACTGGCGCTGCTGCAGGCTCGCTGCGATTCTCTGCGCCACGGCTGTTTTGGGAGCTTGAAATCCATGAATACGCTGTGCGCGGAAATCTGTTTTAGCGCACGTGCCTGGCGCAGACTATCGCAGGCGCACGCTGTGCGCCAGCCGCGTGCGCTACTTGTGCGCTGGATTCTATGAATTACCCTGTTGGTGTCTATTTAGAATCCACACTAAGTGCTGAGACTGAAGTAAGAGAAATTGCCAAGACTTGTGTTTATCATCTCAGGCGTCTACGCAACATCCGCCCCTTTCTCTCTGAGAACAATTAGGCTACAATAGTGAGAGTTACCATTCTATCATGCCAGGACTATTGTAATGCCCTGTTGATTGGAGCCATTAAGTCATGCCTTCATAAATGTCAGGTCATCGAGAATGATGCAGTGCACATTATTAAGGGAATACCGAGGTGAGAGCACATTTCCAAACACAGGAAGAATATGCACTGGCTCCCGGTCTGCAAACAGATTCCTTTGAAGATGGCTATGCTAGTCCACCAGTGCCTTTATGGCCAGGCTCCTGTCTACCTTAAATCTCTAGTATTCAGCTATAACCCGGCCAGAACCCTCTGCTCATCAGTCCTAGCTCTGGTGAAATAGGCAAAGTTCAAATGCAAGAATGGACCAGGCAGTTCCTTCTCTACATGTGTGGCAAACTAGTGGAACTCGTTCCCACTGAGTATTAGACAAGAGCAAAACCCTTCTGCCTTTCGACGGTCCATAAAGACATTCTTAGTTGAGTAGAGTTTCCTTCTTTTCTTCCACTTCTCTCAGATTAGGGCTGTCCTGCTCTTATCTGTCATGTCCACTGTGCAAATGGGTGATACCTGCGGGCTACCGGGTGTTATAAGTAAATAAATAAATAAAAATAAATGGAGTGCTCCTTTCAGCCTTTATAGAGAACACTGTAAGGTACACCCCAATCAAGTAACACTTTTCCAAAGATGACCTTGATCACCCAAAGTTATTAACACTCCAAACCATGTGTAAAATAAATGTTAACATTACTTTAAAAATTGTTAACAGTGGAAGACATTTTGCAGATGAAACATTAAATATTTGAATTCTCACGAATAGCTTCCCACAAAAACCATTTTAACTTTTATAAACAGAAATATAATATATGTTTGGTGGGGAAACAGACCTCGGTCAATTTAGTAATTTTAGCAATTCATGTAATATACTTTCTATGGAAAATAAAACTTCAGTCATTTTAATCCATTAGTCGACTTGCAACAGGATCTTTCAAATGCCAACAAGAGTTACATGCTCTTGATCATGTTTGTCTTTTCATTTGGTCACACAAAAGCAATCACTTCACCCAATTGTTAAGATTATTTCTGTGTGTGAAAATAGGGCATAAAAAAACAAAATAAGCACATCCGGTGTAAAGATATGAATGTGTGATTTTTCTCTCTACACAACAACCTAGCTTCTGCCATTCACGCAGGGAGTGATTTATCTCTACATAAAAAAAACTAAATCTTTGGCCAAAAAACCGAGACAGCAGGCAGCAGTCCTAGCATTCACTCACCATTCAACAATGTCAGCCACATTCCCTTCCCTCTCTCGTAATGTTGTATTAAAGCTGTCCCAATGGATTTTCTCACTCTCAGTCCCTACAGTGGAGTTTGCATTAGGCTCTGGTTCAAGTTGGTGATCATGGCTGCCTACTGTCTGCTCCCAACTGTCGAAGTGCCGGCCAAACCCTGCAAACCATCTGAATGACTCCCCCGACTCCTGCTTTGCTGAAGCCACTGTGAAGCGACTGAGCCTCCCTAACACATCAGCCAACGTCCCCCTATATTGATGGGGCGACCATACTGTAGCACATCTGGCTTCATTGCAGTCCTTTAAAAGATGCAGTTCCTTTGTTTCACCATGAACATACCAAAGTACCACCTAAAGAGACTACATTTAGGGCCTGTTTCCCAACATGTCCTGCAAGTTAAAAATGTTTATATGGTTTTAGGAAATGTGCAGACTACCTTCTCCACAAAGGTGACTTGCACATTTCTGCAGAGCCAGAAGCCAGTGCAACAGATTTGCTGGCATCCATGCTTGCATACATTAGTGTAGGGAGGATGCTTCCAACGCTAACATTTGATAAGCTCCCCACACCCGCCTGGATGCTATCAGCACAGTTCACAGCGAAGGGACCTTCAAGGAAACGGTGGAAATGTTTTAAATAATTTCAATCGATATCTGAGAGATAGAAATGCAAATGGCACTGATGCACTTAATACAGCTGCAGATGAACGTGAAAAAGAATTGCATTCAAGTTTCAGAAATGATCCTCTCATGAATTGCACACACAGTTGGCAATGATATTAGTATAGACATGTCTATCCCTATTTGAGGCGCAGAAATGCAATTTGGATAGCAGTGATTCATACTGCTGCAGTCCCATTTAAAATAAAATGCAGGACAGAGTCTGCAACGGCCCCGTCATGCATTACATATCCCCTTGCACGTGCTCCCTATAGACACATTTCAATCAGCATTATATTTGTGGATTCAAGACACACTTTGAAATTCGCAGGGAAAAAAAACAAAAAACTTTAGATGCCCTTTGAGAATAGGGAATAGCATTTTTATGCTTAAGTGTTGAGATGTGCAATGCCGCCAAAGGGCCATGGTACTGCCTTTTTTACCCATACCAACCAATTTGTAATGAGGCCCATTGTGTCACACAACCTCTTGCAATGCCATTCTAAAGGTCCTGTGTGGAAAGGCACGACATGTCAGCCAGTGTTCCCTGCAGATCCTTGAAGACAAGCTGAAACCTGGAGAAACAGTGCAAATCAGGGACTTCATATGACCTTGATAATCCCATCTATACATATTGGATGCTCTCCCTAAGGAAAGGTGAAACTATGGTCAACGCGACACCCCTTCAAACAAGGACTGAGGACACATGTTGCTTGGAACCCCGTGACTGAAAGTGCTGAGCTGAGAAATGCAGAACATGAGCAAAAGACCCTATCATCCAGTGTGTGATTTCCATTGCCGACCACCTGAAGGATTGCCATGCAGGGCTGCACACAAGACGGAAACAGCAGGGGCAAGGGCTGAGTAAACAAATGGCAGGAGGGTTACTACACACATCGGGCCTCATTACGATTTTGGCGGTAGCCATGCCGGGTCCAGGTCCGGGTTACCCGGGCCCGGACCTTCCCCATTCCCATTCAGCCCCCATAGGGCTCAATGGGAATGGGGGAGGGAGCAAACAACGGGCCGATTACGAGCCGTCCGTTGTTTGCTCCCTCTTCGCCTTGCGGGACCCGGTAAGCACGCCTGGTTTGACCAGGCGTTACTTACCGGGTCCCGCGAGGGGAGCTTGTAATGAGGCAGAACGGGTTTAACGGGTCCGCCTCCTTTAGCGGGTCCCGTTAACCCGTTCCACCTCACTTGTAATGAGGCCCATCGTTACAGAACACATTTTTCTGATAACAACCGAGTTTAATTTGCCATACGAAAACATAAAAAAAACTTAATGCACCTTTAGGAGTGAAACGTGTTCAGATATGAACGTTTCTAATTCTTCTCAAATGCATGTCTACAGGCAGCGATATTGTCTATAGACATTGCAGGCCTGATCTAGAACGTGTTTTCCAATGGGGATGTGCCCATTGTAAAACACTTGTGTACGCCCCCCCCACTTCAAACACGTAGGCTGATGATTATTAAAGTTAAGTTTATTGGTATAGTTTACAAAACAACGTTTTCATATTCGCCGAACGAAATGCCCTAAAACATTCACTATTTGTGAGCATTTTAGTGTGCAGCTGTGGGAATGATTTGTGTTAGGATATTATTTTTCTTGCACACATATCTTATTGGAGAAATTTTACTCGGACTTTATTTGGTAGGAGATTATTTGTGAAGCAAACAGCAACACACACTGGAAAGAAGAACGTGAATGCAAGCGTGTAACGAGTCCAGCCCATTAAATGATTGCATAAGCTGTGCTATCCGAAATCATCCATGAGCGTATTGACAGGTCAGGGACACAGTGTCTTACAGTACGCAATAAATGACTGGTGCAAAACGCGCAGCATATTTGAAAGACAGCAATGGAATGGTTTAGAATCATATTATAGCCATCCAAAATGTTCATTTGGTAGTTTAAAAAAAATACACACATATAAAAACATGGTTCAGTTGGCTTGTTCTGTGTTAGCCAGCAGAACTAAGGAAAGCGTTAATTAAAGGGAGGACAAGAATTCCATACCTTAACTAGGCTAACAAACTCTTTTCTCGGACAATGGGGGT
Source organism: Ambystoma mexicanum (assembly GCF_040938575.1). NCBI lineage: Eukaryota > Metazoa > Chordata > Amphibia > Caudata > Ambystomatidae > Ambystoma > Ambystoma mexicanum. Next base: position 954,039,143 of record NC_090935.1, on the reverse strand, counting down.
CATTATGAGTCCAGCGGAAGCCGTGCGAGTAAAAACCGGAGTCATTTTTTTTCCGGCACCCGGGAATGGGGACTTACCGGGGCATTACAGTTGCAGCGGTCCCCGTAATTCCTCATTGCCGAGCGCCGGAAAAAGTAACTCCCCATTCCCATTCGATTCCCATAGGACTCAATGGGAATGGGAAGGTCGAAGCACCGGCACTGCGTGCTTCCGTCAAAGTCTGCGGGACCGCACCCGCCAGCAGAACTCGGAGTGTGCCGTTCCGGTAACAACAGTGCCAGTAGTTTAACGGCACCGTTGTTACCGGACCGGCACATTCGCAAGGATGCCCACTGTTAGCCTGCTCTAATTAAACAATTAAGGGATGGGGTAGTGTCAAAGTAGGATCAAGACTATTGAAGGCCGATATGTCAGATGCAGTTGTGTGTCTATCTCAAGTTGGCCTGCTGCCCACCATGACCATCTAAGTTTAAGCTTGGAATAGGAAACAAAGTCAGTCACTTGTTGGACAATTGTATTTGAAAGATCAATCAATCTCTTTGTCACATTTGCAGCCATTGGGCCTCTTTACAAGTATGGCAGTAAGGCAACAACAGCGCCGGTATCACTACCGACACCGTTGCTACCGTACCGCCATGCTAGGAGTTCTGCTCACGGGTGCCCTTGCAGCCACCAGGTCTGACCTGGTGGCCGTACCGGCAACTGTGAGCAATACATGATGGTAGCCCTGGTACCGTTAACAACCGTTAATAATGGTACCGGTGCTACCACCCTCCCCATTCCCATTGAGCCCTGTGGGGCTCAAATGGGGATGTTATGGGCCCAGCACCCACGAAAGGACAATTACCGGGTCCGGCAGGGCCAGAATAGTCTGGTAATTGCCCATTCGCGGGTGCCGGACCTGGATCCGAGTTTGGAGGTAGACTTGCCGGTAAAACTGGCAAGGCTACCTCCAACCTCGTAATGAGGCCCATTGTCTCTAAAAGGCTGGTCATGTTCAAAGAGAGCATGCCTAATTGTGAGATCAGTGGTGCCATGGTCATCTACATGTGGGACATTGGTCCCTAGAAGGATCATAGGAAGGCTACACATAAAATCATATTTTAGGCTTTAGGCTGTGGAGGCGGCTGTGACAAGGCTGGGATCAGTTACCACATCAGCATTAAGTTCCTACAAACCCAATGAAAAAAAAGTACCATCTGACATGGAGCTGGGATGCTCACAGACTTCCGGGATGCTTTTGGGACAGGGTGCTTAAGGACCTCATAATCCTAAGTTGGAGAGTGTCCCTCAATGAACCATTGCCTCAGAGAGACTGGTTGGGCCGATGCTGAGTCAGTCAGGTGCCAGGAAAGACCCTTCAAACCATTGGTAGGAAGTGTCAGGTATGGATGTTGTGGCCTCTGAATCTCTATGGGTGGAAAGAGTGAGACTCAGTTAGTTGAGATAGTGAGTCATGAGGCCACATGCCTTTTGAAGCTATCTGCTATTGTAATGAATATCTATACTTTTTTCTTCATTTCTGAAAATAAGTGTAACCTGTCAACAAATGTACAGTTTGGATACCATCAAGATTACTGACATGGAGCAGGATAGGGGCACTGTCTCCTATGCACCCATTAAGCAACAAGACCCGAGCAGCAGGGGCATTACCTGAGACGGTAATGACCCCGCCGCGAGGGCATATTGCTTTTAGTACCCCGGCCCGCAAGATCTGTGTGACCGGGGCACTAAAAACATTTTTTTCGTTTACGTCTCGGGACAGAAATAAAAAAAAAACAACCAAGAAAATGGCCACCGGGAAAGGCAGCCATTGGTAGTGGATGCACTGAGAACACTTCTGTTCTCAGCGCGTCCGCTCCTGAAAAAAAAGAAAAGAAGGTAAGTGGGGTTGGGGTTGGAAGGGCGGAAGGGAGGGAGGGGGAAGAAAAAATGTTAAAAAAAATAAAACATACCTGGCTCCCCGGCGGGGGATGAGGGAAGCCTCCAGCCGTGTGAAGGCTCGGAGCGGGGATTGCCCCGCTCCGGAGTCTCCACATGGCTGGAAGCTGCCATCGTCACACACCAGTGACAAAGCAGGCTAAAGGTAAGTGGGGTGGGGAGGGGGGAGGGGAAACAAAAAAAAATCCTTACCCGATTCCATGGGTCGGAGCGTGGATGGCCCCGCTTCAAGCCTCCTCATTGGCTGAGGGGCTGCCATGCGCCCCACCGGGAACAACGGCCGTGGAATCCCGGCCGAGGGATTCCCGGCCAGGTAATGCCTTGGCGAGGGCAAATCAGAATAGTTCTCTCATTCTGATTGCGCCCTTGCCGGGTACTAATGTGCATTATTGTGATAGAATCATGATAATGAAAAGTCAGCCAGAAAGCAGGTGTGCAGATGGGTGAAGGAGCATGTCATGGTGGGTTGTAGGAGGAGAGTATAGGGATGGAGCTGGCTACCAAAGTACACAGTGGGCCCTAATGCCAACATCGGATGAATCGGGAATCATTCCCAAAATGTATGATATTAAGATCCTATCTCATAATGAAATTTAACAACTCAGAGGCGCTTGAGACAAAGGGGACTTGGCTGGGCCTAAGTCGCTAAATGGGACAGTGTCGCCTCTGTGGCTGTGACGGGATTGATATCACTTCCTGATGTGTTGCGATAGTCTTTCTATGCTGCATGCTGCATTTTTTATTCATATGATAATCAGATACATCCTTGCAACATATCTAGGTTATGGCAACATTTTATGAAAGGTGATGATAGCAGTCTCATCTATTTTATGGTGTAATTTTATCTGTGCATTGTTGACATGTTCAATTGTTTATTATAACTGCATTCCAATATGGGTTTATTTAATCATTGTATATGGAAAGTGAATGCATAATCTATGTTCACCTGGCAAATGGAATTTGATATTGACCATATGTGGATACGTGTATGGATATGCATTGTTTGTATATACAAAGCCGAAAGGTTGTAAGTATATTAAATAATCAAATAAATAAATATAGTAATAAATGAGCGGTAATTAGTGCAAAGTGCCAGAATCGGTATTCTGCACTTCATGGATGTGGAGTCTGAGATGTGACGACAGGAATGCAGTGGCACCAACCTCCTAGACCAATGATCTTCCTACTCCTGTCTCACCCACAGCTGCAATTTATGATTAAGAAGGTTATTTACCACCCTCAGTTTCTCTTGGATGCATATGAACGGTACACAGTCCCCCTTCTCGTTCCTGTTCTGGGGAATCAGACAGGGATTGCCCCTGCTGGTTCTTCACTTCTAATTGTCATTAGAGCCACTTGTGGAAGTCTTAGATGTCATGAAGGGATTACTGTTATGAGAGCGGGCAGAACAGAATTTGATTTCTGATTATGATGATGATATTCTATTATCCATGCATCATGTACTTGGATATACATTGAAAGTCTCTTGAATTCATTTAAGATTTTTTCAGAGCAGTGCAGTAGAGTTGAACAGGTATACATTTAAGACCATGCTCCTATATTTCTTTTCTGACCAAAGTTGAGGCAGATGGTTTTGTTTGGCCTTCCTTTCACATAATAAACAACTAGTTCTCATTGTTTTAGGGAGCTTACCCAAGCAATCGAGTTAAACCTAAGCTCTGTCCTGTATAAGATTGAGGAAAGCAACATAGCTTGGGCTACCCTAATGTTGTCTTGATGTGGCATGCTGCGTGCTGTAAAAATGTTGATAACACCCATTGCTTCAACCATATTAAGCATGTTCTTAGTGAGTTGTTCATACTACTTCAAGACACTTGATACCTACCTGTTCAGATTACTTTCATCAGGTAACATACCATTGGTTGCTGTGGCTAGATGGTTTTCTCAATTTAGACTATATTAACTAAACAAACTCTAAGGGCCTCATTTCGAGATGGGCGGTAAGGGATACCGGGCACCAGTAAGGAGACCGGTGCTGGTAATCCCTTACTGCCCAATTCTGAGGTCCCTTAGCAGGAACCGCAACCACACGTCCCTTACGGGTCCCGTTAGGGGACCAGGGCGCTAATTACGGGCCTGCTATTAGCAGGCCCGTAATTAGCGCCTTCCCCATTCCTATTGAGCCCTATGGGGGCTCAAATGGGAATAGGGAATGGTTGGTTCAATGGGGACTTACCGGTCCCTCCAGGGTCGCAATGCACCGGTAAGTCTCCATTGAAACAGACTGGTGCCGGACCAGGTATTGGAGGCAGCCATGGCGCAAATAGCGCCATGGCTACCTCCAATCTCGGAATGAGGCCCAATGTGTAGACATCTAGATGATGGAGTTTAAAATGGCCACAATGTCCAGAAGGCTATAAAAAAGGGACAATGGCCACCCTTTGTTTTTTCTTTTGCATGTAGACATGCACATGAGGTGGTCAATGTTGTCTACATCAATGTTGCCTTTCATTGTTGTGCACTAATATTGCATTGTTTTGATCTTCAAATATATGGTTGTGGTGCATTCTTTTTTTTATAGGAGATTCACAACTCTCCCTTCCCATTGATCCCTATGGGGGCTGAAATGGGAATGGGGAAAGGCATTTGGAATGGGGACTTATCGGTCTGCCTAGGGCGGAATGTCCCGGTAAATCCCCACTCCACCAGATTGTACCCGGACACGATTTTGGAGGCAGCCATGGCGCTAGTAGCGCCATGGCTGCCTCCAGAATCGTAATGATGCCCTAAGTAGGTCTGCACAGCCTGAGCTCGATATGAATTCTGCATCAGTCATTCTCACGGAGGAACTCTTGTCCCCTGTTCCTATTACTAGGCACTTAGATAGAATGTCTGGCATGTCATCATTACCCTCTTCGCAAAGAGCAAATAGAGTGCTTGTGTATCCTCTTAGGTATCCCCCATAATCCTGGTCAGTTTTCAATTTTGCATTATAAGAACATTAAATTTGTTTGGAAATTGTTCTTTGGGGTGTCTCATGGCAACAGATAGGAATTTGAAGGTAGGGTATTTTACTCCACATTTTGTTTAATATGAGAGTCAAACTGTTTTTAGTGCGAAAAGAGTAGTTCCAATATACCATCTGGGTATTTTATAGGTCAATACAAATATATTTTAACTCTAAAAATGACATCTATCTTGTAATCTATACTTCCAGAAACCTATTGATTTAATGCAAACTATGATGGATTTTTACCTTAAGATGTGCTCTTTAGATCAGGCACAAATACCTTTAGAGCTCTGCCAATGGCACTGATCCCGGTACCACTAATCCAAACATATCCACGGAACTGTGTAGTGCAATTAAGGGGTAGGCTTGCCTCTGTTAATAATGTTTTTGTTTTGTTGGAAGTACTTTTGTTGCCTATATTTCCTTAGTATGTGCCTGCTTTTGGACAGTAAGAGTGGCTGGTATGCCACGTATTTTTAGGACTGAGTCCTTATACATTGAAGATCTATGTACTATTGGGGACATGTATGGATCAAGATACACACTTGCTCTTCCTAGTGAAGTTGATTCTCAATGGCAAATCTGATTTAGATGTCTATAGATATATGGGAGTATGAAGTACAGTTAGAAAATCCCCTGCATCCATTAAAGGATAATATATTATTCACTGACACTATGAACACTCTGAAACAAATAGGTATTTGCACCCATGCACACATGTCCTGATCCACAAAGAAGACTGGTGGAAACATTAGGAGACACACATCAATTAATACATTGTCACCGTAAATAAATATGAATTACGGTCACCTATACAAAATCAAGGTAACTTAGAGAGTGTAAGTCCAATACTAGCTGATATGTCATAACCTACTGAGTCAACTAGCCCTCCCCCTTGAAGAGGGATGATTTCATAGCCTTATTTCTGCATCTGAAATACCACGATTTCTACAGGAAATATGGGGGACCATGGGACTGTGGGAATCTCTTAGGAAATCAAAATTGAAGGACATGAATATCCTAAGCACTCACTGGCTAGGCACCATGGCGCCTTGGAAACACATCGCAGCTCTAACCATGTCTGAGACACATATTCAATGTTCCTCACATCCGCACTTATAGCATGACACACCCGCAACATCAAATTCACTAGCTTGCTTGCAAATGTAATTCTTTATCAATACAGATCCTTGCGCGCGGTGGTCACTATCTGCATGACCCTGAGCTTAATGAAACCGTTGTCATGTGAGTCCTGTACATGTAAAATTATCATATAGTTGAGCTGGTAGACAGGGCCCCTGAGGTAATCGTCATAGGCATTAGAGGAAACCACACACATGATCACATTTGAGGAAGACATTTTTATAATGGGAAATAGGAGTTATCCATTGAAGGTACACACCTCTACTCAAGGAACAATACTGATTGTTTTGGGTTCTGATATTTCCTTTTTTGTTTTTGTTGGATGGAAAGAATGACAAATGTTAACTTGATATATTCATATTCACAAATAGAGCGTTGCACTGTTTTCTGAGGAGATACATTTGGGTTATGGTGAACCTGTCATAGCTTTGACCGAAATGTCATCCCCCAACAATTTGCTGTATTAAATAGTTCTGACAATCATGCTGAATGTAAATTGGAAGACAAATTATTTCAAATGTAAAAAAAAAAAAAATATATACCAGCATCTGAACACCAAGAGACTTGAGACACTCCTACTGAGGAAAACATATGTCTATGCTAGGGGTCAAGACTGATTTGGTCTAGAAAATTGTAGACAGTAGCTTGATGGATGAAGGAATGCATATGTGTCCTTACAATACAATAGCCTGCTTCACCATCAGATGCACTCTTCTCAGAGAGTTAACGAAAGCTAGACATGATATGCAAGAGACAGTACGGTTTCAGAAAGCAGAGTAAGACTTTTCACCTCTAAAGTAAACACTCTGAAACAAGCTATAAAGCCATTCATGCCCATTTGTTCACAAGCACATTTCCTCGAGGCCCACTTGTGCGCAATTTAAAAACACATTTCCTCATAGGTATATAGGGTGGGTTGGGTTTAGTTATTTAATTGTGTTGGGGGTGTTGGGGTTTGCAGAGGGTCTACCCCCTCATTTTACTTGCAAGGAAAATTGTTCTAAAATAATTTAATGACATCTCCACGAACTAACACCCTTGAACCGATAATGCAGATAGACTATTAGAATTCCAAGTGAAGAAAAGCAGCCTAAGAACTGTGCATTCTTGTTACAATGCTAAAGAAATATGGCACTCTTAGTGACTGCAGATATTACCAATGCGTTTTCCAGTTCTACAAAGCACTGTAGCAGAAAATCCAAGGTAACATGGACTTGTAAATGCCCCATAAAGTACCTTAAAAAACATGTTTTGTTCCAGGAAGAAATGTCAGCCTTGGAATAATGTAACTCTGAACAAACTATTAGAAGGGTTTACAGGCAATGGCTCTTGGTAAATCACCTACGAAAGATGTTCTTCCACCCGAATCAAAGATTATATATGGTTATTAGATAACTACATCTCACTAAGCCATTTCAGGAGTAAGAATCCATAAGATCCTGCCATGCCAAATGAATTAGAGCACTCTTTCCTACCCTCTATATGCCCCCTTCCACCTGATCCCCATTATCAACCTGGATATAAAACTATACATCACAATATTAGACAAAAGACTTCAGTAACATATACATGATCTGATTCAGAAACCCAAAGCGGGATTATTCAGCGGTAAACCTGACGGAGACAATATGCATACACTATTGTGTGTTTTCTGGAAGGAGAGCTCCTCGCCTACACCCAATAAAATCTGGTACTCTAACACCAAAAAGGCCTTCCAGAGGATCGAGGTGGACTAGCTTTTCATCCTCACAAATTCCTCTTGGTTGGGAGCCCCTTCAGTTATAAGGTAGCCAAACCTTTGGCAAGAACCACATCAAATGAGCATGCATCTGAAACATAGGCCCACCTACAAAGAACCAGAGAAGGGTACACACCTTTCCCCACTGCTCTTCCAAGTAGCCATGGAACCATTCACTATTGCCACGGGGAATAAGGAGCACATTAAAGTTACTGATATGGCAGAAAGTGTTATTAAAATAATGCTATATAATGTCAACATACTCTTAACATTGTAAGCACCCATTGAATTGACAATGGTAAATAAAACAGTGAGCCAGTTCTTCTTGGTCTCGGGAAAAAGGAAATACAAATGATATCCACTGAATTATACAACATGAAAGGAAAAATAAGCAAATAATGAATTCCAGTGGCAGTAGAAGGGGCTTTCATTCCTACAGAGAAGAGTCAACAGTGGTCTGACAGATATGGAATGATTAATGTGTGTATATTTTAGAAGTCCATCACTCAGGAATACGATAGATAGGATAAACTACATATACCCTCGCAGGGTTGTATACAAACACACAAAATTATGCGTATACCCAAACCTATTTTCTCATTCATCATGTTACCCATGTACAAATACACATAGAAAAAGGACTCAAAACCTTTGTGGGTGGTAGTGGGTCACCAGCCAAAGGCTTAGGAAAACTACAATATACCCTGTACCCAATCTAGGCAACTGCCATAACCTGATGTGACACCTACGAATGAAACATGTCCTCATTCTGGATGTAACCTAAATTGGTTACCTATACAGAAAGTTATCTATCATGTGACTGCCACTAGTGATGTAATTGTTAATATACACAGCACTGCATGCACAAGGCAGTTCACTTAAGGGACCATATAAAAGGGAGACATTGAGGAAAGGATTATAATACAGTTGCCACAAGGAGACCCCAGTACTCGGGGGAAGAGGGGCACAAAATGGAAAAATCAAGAACCAAGGGTGATGCAGTTTGTAAAAAGTCATGATGTAAAAGTGCAAAGTTGAATCTAACATTTTTGGAATTCAATTGGTATTCAATTGGGACCTCTCGATATGTTTCTTTGAGGAGAGCACTTTTAATGACTGCTTTGAAGTTCAAGACATTTGCTTCTTGGTGCAGTTGTCTAAGGATGTTACTTCAACTAGCAGGTACCTCGGATCAAAATAATGTTGATTCAATCGTTGTTTCATGTGAGTAGCCTGCTTGAAGTGTCATGCCTGGGGAGGACCACCACGCAGATCTCGTGGGAACATAATGTGGTAGTCATAGACACGTATGTTGACCCCTTTTCCAGAAACATGTGCAGGTAACACAGTGGCTTGTAAGTTGGGTTCTTTGATTAAGAGGAACCCATTTCAGGTGTTCTATTGTCAAGGTAATGTTTTCAGGAGGCCATTAGGCCAATTATCTTCCACTGGAAAAACAGAGTTGATTCAGAGCATCATGAAATAAAGTTGGGAGGTGAGTACTGATGAGGAATAAGAGGGCGAGAGAGACGCATAGGTGGGGTCTAAACTGAGGCCAGAAGGCTTAAAAAAGAGATTCAGGTAATGTTCAGGATCAGCATTAAGCCCTATTTGAAATGGAAATGTATTCTCAAAATGTAGGAGCATTCCAGACAAAACCTTTGTCATATACATTCTATTTGATTTTATTGTGATTTGTTTAAAAAGATGTATAAACCTTACACAAATGTATCCATACATATTTAGAAAAATACAGTCAAACAAAGCAAATTACATATCGCTCTGAGAGACAAAGGGCCTCATTACACGGATGACGTTAAGGATTTACCGGTACCGGTAAATTACCAGTACCGGTAAATCCTTACCGCCTTACTACGAGGTCCCTTTGCGGGTTGGGGGACTTAACGCCTGCTTTTTGCAGGCGTTAAAAACCAACCCACAAAGGGACCCAGGGAGCTCATTACGGTACCGCAATTTGCGGTACCGTAATTAGAGCCTTCCCCATTCCCATTGAGCCCTACGGGGCAAAAATGGGAATGGCAAAGGGCAATGGGGGAAGGGGGAATTACCGCCCCGCCAACCTTGGAATGGGGCGGTAATTCCTCTTTCCACCAAGGCGGTGCCGGGATTTTACAGGCATAAACCATGGCGCTAATAGCGCCATGGTTCTCCGCCATCCGTGTAATGAGGCCCAAAGAAAGAAGAAAGATACAATCTGAAAGTTATCAAAGGGTCAAAACTAATTCAGTAGGATGCTTCCTCAAATCATATTTAAAATGTAACTCATAACTGCAATTCATATAAATCTACACAATGCTAATATCAAGCCAAAGATGTCCCCGATCATCATTCTATATCATAAACTTTCTCTAAAATAGTGGTCCCAGGGGATTAGAAATTTCTGAAACAAGTATTGTTTGAAGTGTTTTGTTTTAGTACAATATATAGTTAGATGTTTCATGGTTTCAACAATCTCAGGTAAGCTGCAGGATCGTTTGGATCCCTTTGGTCCCATAACTTTATTCATGGTAGATAGACTGGTTCATGAAGTTAGGTGATCAGTGGCCACTACTCTTGGTACATCATCTTTTATAAGATGTACTTAGCATCCACGCAGCAGCAGCAGCATAGAGTAGGCGCGATGGGGAGTCTTGAAATACACATGTTTCTGGATGGAGAGCCACACAATATATCCACTGCCTAAGATAAGTGATGCTTATGCCTATACATAGGCCCGGAGAGAGTGCTCGGTTTGGGATTCATAGCAGTATCAAGAAGCCTTCCTTCACAGACAATAATACATTCTATCACAATATTTACTTTTCAACCACACTACTTTGTGATTTACTAAGAAAAAAGGCAAATTCCATATTTTGCTTCTTCTATTCTGCATAGCGTTTCTTAAAAATCACCTCTTTGATCAAATGCATTCTTCGGAACAGTTATCAGGGTGTTTTTTCGTTTATTACTGGTGTTGCATGACAGTTTTCCTTTTATGCAGGTGTTGTAGAACGCAGTTTACCTTTAGATAGCGCGTAATCGATATATCACTGTCTTGTCCAACTCTTCTGGACATATCTCTCCGTCCTCCCTAGGATTTTCACTTTCATATAGAAGACCATGCCATAAGCTTCTGTCATGTTTCGGCATGCCTGCCACCTCCCATGTCTGCTATGAACCTGCTGCCTATGAACCATCAGAACATGTATGACTATGAAGGGCTTGTGCTCTTATGCCGAGCACTCTAGGTATGCAGGATGCTTTGAATGGTGAGAGCAAGTCCTTGCTCCAGTAAGTTGCCATTGTTCCGTGCCTTGCAGGTAAAGGTCTTTGGTGCTATGCAAAGTGGTGCACAAAACAAGTGTTAAACTAGACCACCCTCTCTTCCTCCCTGACAGTTTGCACTAGGCTTCACATGGCTCCTGGTCCATGTATGCAGACTAGGGCAGCAGGTATTGGCAACATATTATCTATTCTTTTCACTCATGGGGGGGTACTATACTCTACCCGCTACATATGCAAGCAGCTGGTGGTCCATCTGGTGACTCACATATCCAACCACTTGACATCACAGTTGTTAAAGTCAGACTGTAATATTGAGTTTCAGTAGTGGCTGGAGATAAAAAATCCTTGCCTTGTATATAAAGTTGTGGGCAAAGTCTTGTCGAAACTATGACATCGATTTGCATTGTCTATGCGTCTGCTTTTTGTGTCATCTCTAATGGATGCATGATGCAATTTAACTGGTGTTTTAGATACCATTGTTTCTGGGTATATAATGGAGGGCATACTTTTCCCGATGGGCAGAGATGTGCTAATCCTCGCGATTTGCATACTAAAACGCAGACCAACTTTAACAGTCATTTTGACTTAGATTTATAAGGACATGTGCCTACACACGTGAAACAAGATTATTTCTGAACAGTGTCAATGTATGCAGTGAAGAATATCATTTGGAGGTTTGTAATGAAAGCCTTCTACCATGGTGGTAAATATCAATATAGAAATGCTGTGTTTGAAACCGCTCCGATGCGGTTAAAACATCGCATCACAAATGGCAATTAATGCAAAAGATATTTTCTACAAAGAAGCATGTTATCAGCTTTGAAATGCTGCATCTACAAAATGTTTGACTATAATTAGGTGTCAGATCAGATATTGATATAAATTGAACTTTTTCAATTAAATTAAATCCAAAACATTGCTAATTGAGTGAGACATGCTGTCGCCACAATATTTTACAACACGCCAGACAAACTGCAATTCAATTCAATCATAGTCTAATGTCTCTGATTCTTTTTCAAGGCTACAAAAGAATGATCGAAATAATTTTAAATGCTCACCGTTATATTTCTGTATTTAGAGAGTTCTAACATTGTAATGTGTGACATTCTGAAGTGTAAATATAGTAAGACGTGAAGCTTCATTTCAGTCTGGCATATAACTTCAAGAGCACTAATTCGGTGATGCCTTGTGTGCTCAAGCACAGGAGCGGGGATGTTCCATGCAAAGTAGGATCTAGACGTAGGGGTAATCAGGCCTGCAGATCTGGGAGCGATGCGCTCAAGAAACCTCTCTGGGGAGGTGGCAATGGAAACTTGGAAGGACAATAATGCATTGTATAAAGTTCTTTATTTATAGAATTTGTTCAGGCAGATGTGACATGCCAATTTAACATTACCGTACATATGATCCAACCCCACAATTCTGGACAATTCTGGACAAGTAACGGGCAGTAATTTAAAACTCGAAATGTATTTAAAATAATTATGGAACTTCAACCAAAAGTCTCCACCTTAACACTGTGTAGATGAATGCAATATTAATGATTAACCAAAAAAATCAGAAGAAAAACTAATCACCTCTCTATGTTAATCTCACTTTTGATAGTCATTCAAGCATTCACTCTATACATGCAAAATAAATGTGTTGAAAAATACTGGAGATTCTATAAATTTATATTGATTTCATCAGTCAAAATACACAGACTACTTTGTGGATAGAATTTTAACAAAATGCAATTGTATGCATTACTCTATTTCAACTATTTCCTGACCCTTTCTTTTCTATGAAAACAAGTATAATAACAGAGAGAAGCTGTCTAACATACACATTTATCAATCACTTTTTTCACAGCTTCAAGTTCATATAACAATCAACAATGATGTATGGAAGAAAGATTTAAGTAATTTTGGTGAAACATTGAAAATTGGTTTCTAAAGGAAACTGTCTAAAGTGTGCAGAGTATTTATTATACTCACGCTTGAGGTAACATAAAATGGATACATTTGACCAAAGCAGTACATTACTTATTATTAAAAATAAAATAATGAAAATAAAAATTAAACACACACATTATTTCTTTTTTTGTTTCCTCTTTCTTCTTTTTATCCCCCTAGCCAGCCACCATGTTTGGTTTCCCACCATTATTGCTGTTGGGCAGTGACAAAGATGATTGGCTGTAACATGTTAAATCACCGAAATGAACACAGAATTAATGTTAAAATAGACGTGGAATGCGCTGAAGAAGCTGACTACAGATCTTAGAATACTTAAAATCACATTGAGTGAAACATGTGTTGGCAAACTGTGAGATTGAAAAACCATAGATTCATTCCCCCCTGAGCTGGTAGGTCTCCCATCCAATGGTTCTACATGCAGTTGACCTGGTCCTTTTGGACCACACACCCATAGGACTCCAGAGACAGTTAGTCACTCTAAATAGTTATGCCAGTATGAACCGTTTGAAGATAAATGTTTAAATCAAACATGTTGAGGCTGCGTTCAGTTAAGGGAATAAGAGAGAGACGTTCATATAGTATTTGGATAATCTACCATTGATTATGGTGAATGAAAATCGGTACTTAGAATTTTGCATGAATGACCATAGAATTGACTTGCCTAATGTATACATGTTGAAACAGAAACAGAAGACAGAGACCATGGCATTACCGCAGACATTTTGACAGTACTCCATATGCCATGTGAGGATTTTTTTAATAAACAGAAAGTGGTGTCCATGCTGGTGTATGGGGTAGAGATTCTAATTGATCCACCTACTGCTCATTGGCAAATCTTGGCGGGTATATTCTGGAGAAGGGTTATGACTGTACCAAAGAGCACCCCGATGCCCTTAATACATTTTGAGTTGGGGTTGCTCTCTTTACATGCTATGGTGCATTGGAAAAAGCTTGCCTTATTGAGGAACTTCCTCTTGGCAGAATCTAATTCATTATTTTCCCTTGTTAAGGAGGCCATGAAATCTAGATCTGGTTGTTTACTTGCTGTATGGGAGAAAGAATGCAGAGGAATAATGGTGAAAGCTGACATTATTATAGATTCGCTATTAAGCAATCCTGGCAATGGCAAGAAAAATTGTGGTGTGGTGATTGGGCTCCAACACAATTTTTATGTAAATGATATAAGGCCTTTGCATATTTGAATGAAGAAACTAAACATTTTAATTTGCTCCCTGAGTATTTAGGGAAATTTCCAATTGTTTCATTCAGAAATACATAATTAAGAGTTTGTCTAAATGTAATGTCCACAAAGGAAGTCCCTTGTATTTGAGCTAAACTTGATAACAGTGTGCATGGGTGCAGATTTTGCAATATTGAGATGGAGCCGGGGCCTCTAAGGCACCTATTGCTTGATTGTTGTAAACCTAGGGGAACTAGGAAGCTTATATTTCAGCAAATGTATTAATCAATTTTGGCTCTTATCGTAGGAAGTGTGGTCTATTTTATTCAGTTGGTATTATGTGAGTTTAACTATAGCTGTATGACTTGTTTAAAGGGATTCATTTTATAAAAGGTTTTTACAGCTCCCCGAACTACAAATCGGTGGGGGCGGGGGGTTATTGATTGTATTAGCAGGAAGGGTTTTAGTGGTCAGGGTAATTTATTAATTGTGTGTATAGTTCTGTATGAGAATTTGTTCAATTTGTGTGATTTCTGTTTTTATATGTGATTTTTTTATGGTGAAAGGTTTGATTATTCAAGCCAAATACTAAATAAATTTAAAAAAAACATAAAATACAAGACGGGATATTGGTAAATTATGAGATCAAAAACACAAAATTGGAGAGATGGTAGTCATTAAATAAGACCTTAGGCTATGTTGTTGTTACTCAAAAATGTTTAATTAAAATCCTGCAATTTATTTTTTTGGTTGTTATGGAACACTATACACCACATTTAGGCAAGGTGTAACCAAGAGAGAAAAAATATGTTTTTTTCTTTGAGCAAGGGATCCGAAAAACTAAAATAGTTTCCTTGGATATAGAGTTTTTGAGAAACAAAATAACTTTACAATGTTTATTAACCTTGATTTACGATATGTTGGTAATTTACTGGAATTATGAAAATATGTTACAATCAAATTAACATTTGGAATATTTGAAATTATTTTAAAAAATTATAAAAGAGTGTGAATTTGTTGTGTGGTGTACATATTACTTTTCAAGAAAATAGTTTTGTTTGTATTCTGCTTCTGGAAGTACAATTTTAATAACACTATTGCAGAAACCACATGTATCGAATAAAAGTTGGTTTGATATTACAAACAACATTAACTAGCACATCCAGGACACATCATTTTGAATAATCACTCACCTTTCCAAAAACTTAATTTTCTCTAGCACCAAGAAAGTAGGGTGTCAGAGAAAAGTCACTTAAATGAGGGGCATTTAGTGTTATTGATGTATCGTAGCTCCGCTGCACCTTGCTGAAATTGTGGATGTGCGGACTATGTGTAAGGCAAGGACATGGAACAATGACTAGTCAACACTGGCTCCTGTAAGTTTGAATTCAAAGTAATGTTTTCGCAAAACTGTATTTTTTGTTCTGAACGCACATGTATACTACATTCTCAGAATATATGGGTTCAGCTCTGTACAGGAATCTGTATGTGGCCTTCCCTAAACCAAGATGTGTTCCTTTCAATCTAGATACAAGCACATTTTTTAAAGGGTTTACATGTAATGCTTTCAGTCTTTATTTCTGGGCTTGCAATGTACTAATCTCTAGGAGCAAATACTTGGTTGAATCTGCCCTACCTTTTTAACTTACAGATTAAACTGTCTGTGTTTTCAAGGACAGAGGACTGCTTGGGTCTGTATTTTGCACACTGTGCAATCAGTAGTACTCATTCCCCATTCATTGCTGCTGCACACACACACAATCTACATCAACAGCTTCTCCACGAATGGAATACATGCATATCACCACCCATGCTATGGTATGTTGCAACTATACAACGACCCAAACTACTCTACACCTGTTTCAGCCACTACTTGTATTTCAATTAATACTTAATGATGCAAAGCTAATGCCATCTTAAAGTTGCAACAGAATGTATTCTTTTTTTTAAATGTAGTTTTCAACACAAAGTCAACTGGGATTTAAAGGAACAACATATCACTTTGCATATAGCATATAAATGGGGAAAACAGGCATTGAAATAATTAGCACCTGTGCTGCTCTTTTCAAATTGCATCCCCCACAGTTCACAGTCCTTTTATGATCCCAGATTTACCAAGTGGAATATCTACAGGGACAATTTGCTTTTGTTGGGGTGGGGGTTGTCAATTTACCTTTCAAACTGTAACTTCTTATTTTAGAAAGCAAGCAGGAGGCCCCTTCAGACAGATGTCCTTTCTTTAGCAAACACTCTGTTCAGGTGGTTTATTTGGAAATGTTTCTCCACACTCAACCTGATCTTTCTTCCATGATATCAGCTCCCCATCTCCAAATAGTTCCTCATGTTCATCTCCCAATGACCCATACTCTTTCTTGCTCCTTCTATCTTCCTTATTATGTCTATTTCTCCTCTGTGCCTCAAAATATATCTCACAAACTCCACCTCTGCCTTTTGTCAGAGCTGTAGTTTCCCAGCCACATGATCAGCAATGGTGGGAGCAAAACGTTTCTCCTGTTGAAAATAGCCTAATTTTGTTTGTTTTTGACATAACTCTTGATTAAAATATTTCAGATATAAAAAACATACATTTTCAGATTCTGGCAATTTTCACCAATTCAAAATGAGGCAACATGTATTTGTTATTACATATTCTAATGGATATTATACCTATTTACAAATGGTTAAAAATGGGTGTCAATCAAAGCGTCTATTATGATGCAGCTCTCTATTGATTAAACATTTGATGTAAGATTTTCTTTCATGTTGATATTAATTAGTTTTCTAGTATGCAATTGCAGATATTTTCCAGCAGGCAGAGGTGCAAGTACTTTGCCTAAATTATCCCCTTTTTCAATCTCATCTATGTAAAACTAGATCAGACATTTTTGTTTCACTTACGATTCAGAGCAGAATGTCTGTTTGCTGTGTGATTACAATACGTCTAGGTACACATTTACCTAGACGTATTGGGCTAATGCAGGTTTTATGAGCCCATATGAAATGAAATATGTGGCAAGTTCTCTTGCAAACCGAACCCTGGATGTGACCTTTGGATTAAGTTTATAGGGCTATTGCCTTATAAATCCAGCCTGCATAATGGATCTATAGTTAGGTGTGGGTCCAGGACCATCTGGCCTGACTATTAAATCCAATAATCTTCTAAAAAGGCCCAAACCGGACTGAAGGCTTTTGTTCTCTTCATGTGTTGTCATTCTGAATTCTGGGGATAGGCTTGGAAATTTCAAAATAGCAGACCAGGTCACAGTGCATCTCTAATGCAAGAACTTTAAGTAAAATATATAGGTTAGAATAAATGGAACGTTAATATTGATTCCAGTCTGACTCTTCCTAATATTTTAGGTAAAATGAAACACATACAATTACAGTCTTTGAAGTTTGATGTGGCTTTCTTTCGCACACAATAGTAATTTAGATTTCCTGTGCTTGCTGTTGGAAAATCAAGAAAACACACGCGCCTGAAAGAAAAATGGAATCTGCAGTGTTGTATTCATATGAAATCGGGCCTCGAAAATACTGTTAGTCCAAAAGTTACTTTCATCACATTTAAAATGTATTGAGCACATGCAGTTTCCTTCGCACTTCGGAAGTACATCTTATTCATACCTGGCAACAAGCAAAATGCGCAGTCTGAAAAGCATCCTTTAATCGTGACAGGCAAGCAAAAGGCAGAAATCGCCAATATATTTCAGAAACTACGAATGGCACTTTTCTTGCTTTCCATGAAGGGCTTACACATTGGGGCTTATTATGTGTTGGGCGGTATTTGGTAAATGTGTCGGCAATGGATGGGTTCATGAAAATGGGCTCTAATCCCACCAATGGAACTAGCACCGGCGGAATTAGCATCAGAGATAACTCGGCCAACAGAATTACTGCCAAGAAGCAAAACGGTATTTCCATCACATTACAAGTTGGAATGCCACCATAACATAGTGGGAATTGGGTGGTAATTCTGCCAAATAAACAATGCAGCTACATCCATCCAGAAGGTGGAGATAAATGCAAACAAGTGATGGAAATCAAGTCACAAGTGCACCCAATTCACTCAGGAAGAGTACATACAGCCCACACCTGACCGAAAAACACTTTCCAACACCATGCCTCCACTAACAGTCACTGACTGGGACATGCAGCACCTCCTTGCTTCACATTGTGCTGCAGAGGAAGAGGAGGAGAAGATGCCATGCAAAGCGAGTGCCTATTCCCTCCATCAGGTCCTCAACCTGGGCATTGACTGATGAACAGCTCAGTAACATGTACCCACTGAACAGGGAAACAATAGCAGCGGTACTGTGCATGATTCATGACAACATTAAGAGCAGGATTAATATCAGGACTGTCTCAATTTCTTGCCAGTTGCACCTTCCAGCACACTGTGGGCATGCTGAATCTACCCTGTAAACCATGCTTCAAATCCATTGTGGCAGGAATGCAGAAACCATAAACATGCACAAGAACAACTAATCACCCAGCAGGTCTCCTGCTTGACAGCACAGCACAGGCCCAACACAGACAAAATGCACATTTAGAATCTTATAACAGGCTGTGTCTGGCACAACTAGTGGGTTTGAGCTGTGTGCAAAGTGTATCTCTATGCGTCAATGCACATGTACCCTTCTAGCATATCATACTTAATTTAATTATTAGGAAAGAAAACCATATTCTACAAAGACATGTAACATGCCACACATCCTCAATGCACTGTGACTGATACCCTGTTTCCTATGCTCTTGCAGGTGACTCTGGTTACTCCCAGCTCCCATGTCTGATGCCACCTGTGCCCAATCCACATATGCCACAGCAGGTGGCCTACCATGATGCACACACCAGGACCATGCTCTGCATTGAGCTGACCTTTGCCCTAATGAAGGGACATTTCTGGTGCCTCGACCATAACGGAGGGGCCCTGATGTACAGACCAGCAAAGGTTGGCCACATATTTGTTGCCTGTACCATGCTGCATAACAACTGCATCATGCGAAATGTCCCCCAGTCCTGTGGCCATGCCTTCTGGAGCAGACAATGATGCTTTATGCAGTGCTGCCTCACAGTGAGTGTGAGGAAGCCAGGGTCGGACATCTGGTGCGGCAATAACTTATTGAAATGTTTTCTAAACACATTACTTTTCACATGCATCACATCTTTGTATATAAGCACATTTTGAATATAGCACCTTCAAACAAAAAGCATTATCCTTCGATTTCTTCAAGTGAGCTTGTATTTTATTGATAACCTCACCCAGGCTGCTTCCCACACCTCCCCACCCCCAGCACCCTATCCCACCACTTCCCCATCCTCAACACCCCATCACACCTACCTCCCCATCCCCACAACCCCTTACCACACTCCTCCCCATCCCCAACACCCTTTCACACCCGCCTCCTCCATCCCCAAACCCCTTCCTACCCACCTCCCTTGTGCCCAGTGAAATAGTGTCATGTAAATTCAAGTAATTTTCATGGCCTCTTGTCCTTGCCAGCCTGCACAAGCAGTGTAGAGTCACATTGCGAAAGGAATGATGTTGTGGGTTCCCAGGAAATGACACCTACATGGGGGCAATGGAGGTGGAAGGCTAAGAATCCTGAACCCAGATGTGTTGCAGGGTGAGGAGCATGCTGGGGTGCATAGATTTGTCAAATGCTGAAATGCACTCTGATCCCTCATTCTCTGGCCTAGAGCTGTGATTGCAGCAGTGGCCCTGGATTACTGGTGGCACTGGTGGTCCACTTTCCTGGCTACTCTTCATGAGGAGTACTGCACACAGTCCCGTATGGCCTGCAGATTCTGCACCTGCATCTATGGCAGGTTTCCAATGGTGAACTGGTGGCGCTCCATGGCATCCAGCCTTACCCAGATTGCATCCAGTGAATGCTGCTACACAGCCTGTGGACTATGGAGAGGGCCAGGGCTGAAACAGGAGGATCTGAAGCCAGGTTAATATACATCATCGACTGCCATCACTCCCTGGACCCAGCTTACCCTGGTGATGGGAATGGTTGTCTGCCTCAGGTGGTCAGGGGGATTCAGGGGGCAGATGGGTGGATGCAGGTATTGTGCCATGTCTGACGCTAGATGGATGTTGCACCTCAGGGATCACCAGAGGGTCTGGATGTGGTGTGGTGGTCGCAGCTGTTGGGGGTGCTGCACCTGCAGCTACAAGTGGAGTGCCTGCATCAGGTGCTGTACCACCTGTGACATGTGCATTGCTTGTGGAGGGGCCTCTGGGCACACTTGTGGGGACTGTGACTGTCTCATCATTTGGCACAGTTGACATGGTGCTGCTGTGCTCTGGCCCTGGTGCATTGTTCCTGCTTTTCCTCCTGATTTTCACATGGCTGGCCTATGCAGGGATGGAGGTTGGTGTGCTGCCAGGAGTGGAGGTCTGCTGGAAAGTGGAGGGACCTGCCTCATCAGCCTGAGTCGACTGTTAACCTGTTGGTGGGATAATGACATGCTGTCAGTCATCATGCATACTAGAACATGGGTTAGCAATACACTCATGCAACATGATGAATGGTCATCCCACACACATTTTGTCTGATGGGCAGGGCCAGTTCCAGGCCAATGGGTACTGTGGGATGTTTTTATCCACGCATCCAAGCCCTACCTCAAAACTGTGCAGTACTGACATGGAAAACATCATGATGGCCA
Organism: Ambystoma mexicanum; assembly: GCF_040938575.1. NCBI lineage: Eukaryota > Metazoa > Chordata > Amphibia > Caudata > Ambystomatidae > Ambystoma > Ambystoma mexicanum. The sequence goes on along the minus strand of NC_090935.1, from coordinate 954,018,258 downwards.
GAGCTTCCCAGAAAATGCACAGGGAAATGCATGAAGAATAGGCTGCCACTCATTTTTGCCGATGTTATGGGCACAGAAGGACACTGCCTAAAACCACCATTGGACTACCCACACAGTAGTCTGAAACCATTGGGAATGGCAATGCTGATTGCCAAAAGCAAACCCATAACTGTTGGGAATTCATTTTCTTAAATCCCAAAAAGGGGTGCAGTACCAGTACTCACCACTATCCAAAAGCCGGCGTTTTAAAACCACCAGATTTTGTAGAAAACTGAATAAATGAACCCAAAACATGCCAAAGAAAGACATTTTAAGAGGTGGATCCAATGTAAAGTTATATTCTGAAGTGACTTGAAGGTGTATAACAAGACTGGCTGAGCTGTGGATTTCAGCAGTTTAAGTAAATGTGGACTGAAAGACATTAAAAAAATCTAAATGTTTAAATTGACTGAGTGACCTACTTTTGAGTGTCACATAGGTTGCAATTGTTTAAATGTCATAGTTTTAAACTTAGAATCAGCATTCTAGCTGCATATGTAAACATGTTTAGTTTTATTTGAATGCAGAAAACTGGGGAACAAAAAGTGACATTTTATCTGAAACCTGGCTTGAGAAACTGAATTCTGCCTGACAACTACCCCCATCAGGAGTGAAACTTGAGTCACAGCTGTGTTCCCAGGCCTATCTGCCTTTTGCTGGCCACACTAAGGATATGCCATCTCTCTGATAATTGAATTAAGGGGAGCCCCACAGAATACAGGAGCTCTGAACAAAGCCCTGTCCTGACCCAGGCAGATGGTTTATTGCAGATGTCGTAAAAGTAGCTTCCTCCTGAAGCAAAGGGGAGGGGCACTGCCTGTGAGAGCAAGCTGGCTTGGCAGAACTGGAAAAACCAGAAATTCAACCTTGTGCTGGAGGAAAACCACACCCCTTTGGGGCCAGAACATAACTCTAAAAAGATGAATAACTCCTAGTACGGACTTGTGAAAATTATTTAAATGACACCATAATTCTTGTGATTTTTCTGCCCACATTTTAAGAGGTTTTTAGAACCGGTGGTATGTTCAGGGGGGTTTTAGCGGAAAAGAGGATATTACTCAAAATGGGTGCATGTGAAAAATCTGACACTTCATCAACTAATGTCCATACTCCTTGCGCACATGTGTGTAAATTTGGGGTAATGTCCGGTATTGCAAACCAGTTAAAAAGTGCAAAATATTGCCATTTCTGAATGCAAGCTCCCAGGAAGAGCAGAGTTTGAACAGGGTATACCTCCTGTAATGCATGATGGGTGCATATGATTTTAAAACAATATGTACCTCTGCAAATATGTATTTGGTTCAAATCTAGATTTGTGTGCAAGTTAACAGGAGGAGTGGACTTTCTGCAGGCTGTAAAATGACATCACTCTGACACAACTTAGCTTCCCCAATCAGGGGAGAAATGAAAGCTTGGCCAATGATAAGTGGAGAGGGGTAGGGTCTAGTGATGCTGCACACACACCCATAAAAAAAACACATAAAAGCAGACAGACAGGACAGATAGGGACCTTCAAATCCATTTGCAGCTGGAAGCTCTGCCGGGAAAATCCATACTTTACCTCCCTCAACCTTCAGAGAGCAGACATAGAGACTTCAAATCTATCAAATATCCAGAACCAGAAACCCAGACCAGACCAGCAGAGCAGAGCTGACCCAGGCCAATGTTAGCAGAACCAAAGAGCTGAACCGGAGTCCAGTCCAAAACCTGACCAGATCCATGGCGAGGCCCATTTCCCTCAAGAATATAGTGTGAGTACCTAGCAAAACTGTGCAGAACCCAATCTCTCACTTAAAATAATCTAATGCAAGCTATTTTAACTTGAGTAAAGCTGTCACCTGTCATTTTCTAGTTGCAAGCTGCACTTGTCTTTTTGAACTTTAACATTTCAAATCTGAAAAACGACCTTTATTTAATCGCTCATATCTCCGTGACCGTTTGTGCTAGAGACTTGCAGTAACTTTCATCTGGAAGCTGAGATCCTAGGCTTTCCCAGGACCCCAAAACGATATTGCTAGCCCTTGTAGTTCCTCTGTAATCGCACCAGACGCATTCGCGAATTTTGCCGCGATTTGCAAATTTCTTCACGTGTAAAAATCTGCTGCTGCTTGCATTCCATTTGCCAGAAATTCGTTTAACCTGCTAATTATCCCTGAATCATTGCTAGTGTGAGCCTGGACTAATATTAACTAGATACCACTCACCCTGAACCTCTAGAGGGAATTAAAAGCAATTTAGCATATTTTTCACTTAATTGCCAGCACATATAAAAGCATTTTGCCTGTGTTTCCAACTTCTGTAGTCTAAGTTGCTGGGTGAACTGAATTACATTTGAATTGCATTTCTGAGAATTGTGTGCCTTCCTTCCATTTCCTTGCATTGCATAAAAGGGGGGGGGGAATTGTCCAAGAAAGTGATTACATTGTCTTTTGCTGAAATCCTATCAAGTTATTTTCTGTACTGCATTTCATTCCACATTGCATCCATTTGAAACCATAAAAGTATTGTTGCTATCTTATCCATTTCATGTCAACTCCTTAGTGATTATAAAGAAGTGTGCTAGTGCCAGATTCTCCTTGTTAATCTTTATCATATCAGATTAAGTGTGATATTCAATTATTAATTTATTATAAAGTGTGATATATATACCTATTGTTGAAACTATCAATTAAACCTTTTTAACTTGCAAAACAGAACTACTTTTTGGCTCAGTGGGGTCAGGGGGATTCCAAGAGAGGGGTGTTATATAGGGGTAGTCATCCAGAACGCATGAACTGGACATAAAGATATATCAATAAGGGTTTTCATTCAGTATTCTAGACGAGGCGTTGACTTAGCTGTAGTGCTGAATTGAATCCTCTTACAAATTGGGGGCTCGTGCCGGACGTTTGGGTTAGATCTACCATTTGTGCAGATTAATACAGCGTGCCAGCTGACCAGATACACATATCCGGTCGGATCACCACGCTGTGTTACGCTGTAAAGCACTCCTCATAGGAACGCTCTAAGAAAAAGGTCTGTTTTGCAAAAATAAAATACTAATTTCTGTAAGTCAGGACAGAGACCAATCTCTAGAATGACGACCTTAGTAGACATGAAAATAGCCAGAGAGCACCTCTTACATAAACTATTTGTGAGAGGTGAATGGACTGAACAGGGCCAGGATGCCTGGTTGCAGGCCATCACGCGACAGGTCACTGAAACAGGGTCAGACCTATGGAGCGATCAGGGTCCATTACATGTGGCCCTGAGTGAACTATATATGGCTCCTAAAGCCAAAGATGAACACAATAAGATTGCCAGGGTAGCGGCATATTTATATTTACATATGGGAGCCATGCAGGACAAATGTGCTGAAGGCCAAGATCTGGCGAGTAGGCAACTGCTGGCATTACAGAAGGCCCAATCTGAGCTGGACTCTTCTGAGCAGAGGCTGCTCAGGAGCCAGGAGCCAGAAAATGATAGTAGGCAATATATCATTAAAATAAAAGAGGATATGGGCATCCTACAACAGGAAAAGACAGACCAGGATACCAGATTTCTGGCCCTGCAGAAGGAGCACCAAGACAGTTTGGACTCCCTACTGCAGAACCAGAAAAAGTTGGAGCAACAGATCAATTTCAACAGGGCATGCGCAGAGCAGGTAGTCACCCTGCAAAGCCAGCTAGATAGAGAGAAAGAGGAGAGCAATAAACTGATTCTGAAAGACCTGGATACCCAGGCAGAGTTTGATGAGGAGCGCCAAAAAGCTGGTGCCTTTCAACGACAGAGGGACGACCTGGCAGCACAGATGCAGGATCTCAGTCAGGAAAGAGACACTTTAGGCCAGGAAGTCTGCCACTTAAAAAAGGAAATTGAAGAAAATCACCTGGCCCTCCAGGGGCTGGGTGACCTCCAAAAAGAAAACCAGAACTTGGTAGAGCACACCAGAAGGGTGGAAGATGCTCTGGCAAGAAAGGAGCAGGCCAGTAGGGATGGGACTCAGGAGGTAAACCTCCTGCAGCAAAGACTGGCCCAGTGCTCCAGGACCAATCAGGAAACGCAGAGAGAGAATGAGGCTCTCTGCCAGCACAATGATAGGCTCCAACAACAGGTAGCGATGCAGGAGAGACTGATAGAGTCTAGTAAGGCCTTAACTGAGGAACTGAAGGCGCAGGCTCTTGCATTGCAACAGGGAGTAGGGGCGGATAGAGATGAGGTTCGCTGGGAAAGAGAAACTCCTGAGCATAACCCCAGGAGCCCTAGTACCAGAGGCCTTTATTTCTCTCAGTCCCTGGACTCTGCCACCCCCATGTCCCCTGGCGCACATGAGCACAGGGCCACAGGGATGGCAGATTACTATCCAGCTAAAAGTATGGGGCTCATAGGCCAGTACCAATCAGGAATGGAGGGGTGGGCATCCGGGTATGGGCACCCAAGTACAGTACAGTTCAGTGGGGAACCCCAGGAGAGTAGGCCCCTTAAGGGCATCCTGAAAACCTCTGCCCAGTTAGGTCAGTGGGGGGGTACCCAGCAAATCCTGGCAGCAAGGAGGGATCTGAGGACTCCTCTGAGCACCACAGGAAACAGGAGACCAGGTCCCCACATTCTGCCAGCCATTCCCAGGCTCGCAGAATCCGGGAAAACCTGGAAGAACAGACAGGAACCTCTGGGAGCAGTGCCTCTGAGTCAGAGGATGAATGGACAAGGGTTACCCGAACCAAAAGGGCCAATAAGGCAAAAAGGGCCTTGCTTAAGGACCCCTTAAAGCAGATTAAGGCGATCAGGAGCGTCATCACGCCTTACCATAAGAACGCTAAGTATTCTGTTTGGGAGCACTTAGAGTTGTTTGAGCAAATGATGGAGACTTTCCATTTGAAGGACAGCCAAAGCTGTATTCAATATGTAAAGTGGACCTTCTCCCCGGAATACTCCAGTTTCTTTGCGGGGCTGGAGGACCAAAATCATTTAAGATGGTCCACCTATAAGGCGGCCATCTTGAAACATTTTTCCATTCATAGAAATCCTCAAGAGGCTCGCAAGGCAGCCTACAATTTGCAATGTGGGGAGGATCAGGCCCCACAAGAATTTGTGCAAGAACTGAAACGTGCTTTTGCGCAGACCACCAGAAGGGTGCGCACAGACAGTAGAGAATTCATCAATACATTTTTTCATGCCTTGCCCAAATACATAATGACCCAGCTCGTGAGGGATTTTCACGAGAAAAGATCTTTAGACTGGGTCATTGAACAGGCTACCCGGATCTATGAGGTGCAGAAACCGGTAGATAGCAAAAGTAATGCCCAGAAAAACCCCAAAGCCAACAGCACCCCTGCTGCTGCCAAGGTGGCAGAGGTAAAGGTCACCCCCGTTTTGGATTTGGAGATGGGGGGGGCCTAAAAACCTACCTGCACCTAATAATGCTAGGCCCAGAAGGTCCTCGGGCCAGTCACAGACAGGGAGCCAGGGAGGCAGCCCCACAAATGGGGTCCCTCGCTCTCCTGATTATGTAAGTCCCCGTTACAAGGGAAATCGACCCATCCTGGGTTATGTGTGGACTCCTCCAGCCCAAGGGGGGGGATCCAGCCAAGCACCTAACCCAGGGAACTTCCCTCCTAACTTCCCACCGGAGGGCAGAAATTCTCCAAATCCTGGGCAGAACTTTTTCCCCAGGTATCCACCCAATTTCCAGCCCCAAAATCCTCCACCCTTCTTTCCCCAATTCCCTGAGCCCAGACAACCTAATCCGGGAGAGGGGAGGCCAAGGGTGGAGGGGTACCCAAATCTTCCCAACCCGGGGTACTACCAGAGAAGGGATAGCTACCCTTCCCGGGATCAGCCCAGGGGAGAAAACAGGGCCCCGTATCAGCCTGAGCGGGATTCCCAGTTAGAGCGCCAGGTTCAAAACATGGCGCGGGATCTGGGTCACATACTGAGGGCTCAGCAGAACCCTCAGATCGGCATGCCGGCACAGAACGCACCCAACTCTGGACCTGGTGCTCCAGAACAATGACGGGGGCAGCACCCCGATAACTCACCGGTTCCCAGGGAGGAGGCACAAGGGGAAGGGGGGTGTAAAGCCTTGGAGGAAGCTTCCTTCCTCACTTGTAAACAGCCCCTGGAAACCCAGGAACCGGAAACAAAATCTCCTGCCCCTGAAAGTCTGCCTCCTAAGGAGCAGAGGGGGGGTAGGAGAAACAAAAGACCCAAACAGACTCAGTTTGAGGAGGAGGTACAGATCTTCCAATTTGAGGGAGAGGGATCCTCAGAAGATCCTGGGAAAAGGATCTTCTCCTTCAGAGATGGGGGAACTCCTCCCAAAGAAAAATGGGTCCCAAGGGATTCCAATCCAGACTGGGGAGATATGGAGACTGAGCTACCGCCGCCCATCATCTCATCCCAGAACCCACAATACCAAAATCCCCTGATTCAAACCCATCCTGGTGACTGCCTCCAAAAAGGGGGGGCGGCCCAGAACCGGAGCCAGGGGAACCCACAATGGCTCTGATCTCCAGTTGCCAAATTTTTCTTTCAGATTCCCAAGGCTCTCCACAGAATTCTGCCCAAATCTCTTCGCTAGCGATGTCCAAAACCAGAAAGTTAGCCCACCAGTTGTCCAAAAATGTGCATTATCTGTGCCCCCTTGAGGAGAAGGAGGGAAGATACTATGCCCCGGTCCGAGTACAGGGGCAGGGTACAATTTTGGCACTGGTGGACACGGGATCTCAAGCTACCCTTCTGTCCAGAAGGGCCTTTGATGAACTGAATGCAGGAAGGGGAGAGAATTACCAAATTCCTCTCACCTCTCTTCCTGGACAACTGCAGAACTTTGACGGGAAGGAAATTCCCGTCGAGGGGACGGCAGATTTGGATATTAAAATTGGGCGACACAAGTTGAAACACCCAGTCATAGTTGTGACTCCAGAGGGCACCCCTTGTTTACTAGGGAATGACCTCCTGAGAAGGTTGTCACCCCTAATAGATTGCGTAAACAAGGTCCTCTGGACCCAGACTAGCCGACCAATAAAATTAAAACGGAGTGTCAACCATGTTAGTTTAAACGGCACCTGCCACATGGTTGAACAAAAATCTGACCAAGTAGAATTTCACTTCCAGAACAACCAGATTCCAGACGTGACAGTAATAGCAGTAGGACAACAGACTGGTGATGGGGGGTCCTCTCTATTTCTGAAAATCAACCTTCCTTCCAGTTTAAGGTGGTATTCCACACTGGAAGGAAACACTCTGAAATTCTATACTAATCCACAATCAGAAACCCCCACTCCTATAGTCCAGAAAGATGTGAAATCAGCTCAAAGCCTAGCTGAGATTCAGCAAATTGGAGAGCAGTTGTTCATCCCTGTTCAGTTAAATGATGGGAAGGACTCTGTTCTCGCTCGAGTGTGTGTGAACAACGGTAAGAGCTTCATCAGCGAAGCCATGTTCCGCCAACTCCCAAAAGATCCAGCCATTCCCACATTCAAACTGATAGACAAATGGGAAATGGACCTGGAAGCACCTAATTCCAAACATCTCCTGCCAAGCAGGTGTATGCTCAAAATCTCCTTTGGCAACAAGAGCATAGTCCACAATTGTTGGGTCGTGCGAGACGTCCCTGCCGCCTTTTACTTAGGCAGTGACATTCTCAATCGCTTTGCCATTAGTTTGGACCTAATAAACTTCAAAGCTTGGTCCCGATTAGCGGATAATCCCATGGGCTTTGATGATCCAGAAAAAGCATTTAGGTCAGCTCAATTGCTACCTTATGCAGTTGAAATTCAGATTAAAGAGGAAGTCACCATCCCAGAAAGGACCCGACAATTCTCCCTGGAAGTGAAAGTTAAAAGGGGACAAGAGTTGAAAAACCCTGATGCTTACATACATCTAAATGCTTCTCTCCAACAGCAAGGGTTGGGGGTAAACCCAACACCATTAGTCAACATAGAACATGACACCATTCCAATAGAGGTGGATAACAGCGACTTAAAGAGTATTACTCTAGCCGCAGGCACCATTATTGGAATGGCGGTTGATGACCGACATTTCTCCATTGATCTTGGAAATGAACTGTTAGGACCAATCCCCAAGGACTGCATTGACAGTGACAGTGAGGACCATACAACACCAGACAGGATTTTTACCCGGCATGGGGGGAACTTCCTGGTGTACACTTCCTGCCCCTATGGTCAGGAAGATGTGACTTGTGACTTCAGGAGGGATGAGGTGATTTTCCAGGTGCATGAGGGCTGCCTTTCCCACCTGAAGCCTCCGGTCCAAATCAGCACTCTGACCAGGGACTTCTCCACCCAGCTGGAGGAGGCCGCGGAGATAGCCAAACCAGAAGTCTTTCCAGGCTTCAGGCAGATGGTGGAAGAGAGAGTCAACCTAGCCGATGCCTGTGTGACTCTGGAACAAAAGCAAAAGTTGAAACAAGTTTTCTTGGATTTCCAAGATCTCTTTGCAGTAGACTCATATGACTGTGGTCGCACTGACATCCACACAACAACAATCCCCACGGACCCTGGCATGACTCCAGTGTTTGTGAAGCAATATCGTTTGCCTCTCGCATCAATGGAGTCCCTTACTGAAATAATTAAGAACCTTGAGTCCCGGGGAATAATCCGTCCAGTCCACAGCACCTTCAATAATCCGGTGCTGGGAATATTGAAGCCAAACGGCCAGTGGAGACTCTGCGCCGACCTCAGGGAGCTCAACAAACGGGTCCATACTTCCCGATGGCCTCTTCCCTACATTGACCAATGGCTGGCCCAGATTCAGGGGTCACAGGTATTCACTGCAATAGACCTGACCAATGGATACTGGACTGTGCCTGTCAGTAGGGAGGACCAATGCAAACTGGCTTTTACCTTTGGGGGCCAGCAGTACACATGGACCCGGACTCCCTTCGGATACCTCAACTCCGGCAATGAATTCAACATTTTTCTACACAAGGCCATGCCCGACTTGGGTGCAAGGGGTAACCTGGCTTATGTAGATGATGTCCTCATCAAAAGTTCATCTGTGGAGGAACACATAGCGGAGATCCGTTATGTTCTGACCCAGTTGAGGGCCGCCGAAGCAAAACTTTCCTTTCAGAAAGCACAGTGGTGTAGAACCCGTGTTAATTTCTTGGGGCATGAGATTACTCCTCAGGGTCTATGTCCCCAGGAAAAGAAAGTGGAAGCACTTCAGAAACTGAAAGACCCCACAACTCTGCGAGAACTAAGGAGCCTCCTTGGACTGACTAATTACAGCAGAAAGTTCATTGAGGGCTACGCAGAGATCACCAGACCCCTGATTCATCTCCTGAAGGGGGGGGTCAAGTGGGAATGGGGTCCAGAACAAGCCGAGGCAGTAAGAAAACTCAAGAGAAGCCTCTCACAAGCGCCTTGCCTAGCTTACCCTGTCAGAAACAAGGAGTTCTTCCTGGAGACAGGGTTCTCTAATACGTGCTTGACAGCAGTATTATACCAAAAGCATGACAAGGTCAATAAAGTAATCTCCTATGCGAGCAAAACTTTATCCTCTGTGGAGGAAAAATTCAACAATTGTGAGAAGGCACTCCTGGCAACGGTTTGGGCATTGAAGAATTACCGCCCGTTTATCCAGGGGGAACACATCATAGTGGAGACTCCACACCAGCCTCTGCAATATCTCCAAAGTGACAGAATCCGGCCCGGAAATGTGAGTAATTCCCGAATTACTTCCTGGATTCTGTCAATGCAAGGCTTTCCTGTGGAGGTCAGATATGGCCAAAACAACAAGAGTCCCCTCGCGCAAGGTCTGGCTGACTTGCATGATTGTGCCAGAGAAAACTGTCTCGAGGACGAAAGTCTAAAAATCAAGGACAACATGGAGGCATACCTTAATTCCCCACACAAAGTCTTTGAAGAGGACACGTGTGAGGGAATGCCCACTGTCTATGTGGATGGATGCTCTTACCATGTTGACAACAACGGGTAAAAAGAACTGGTGGCTGGCGTAGGGAATGCATGGGTGAATGAGTCCCCAGAACCCTCCGCTGGATACAAAATTGGTCCCCGAAGTAGTCAGGTGGCAGAATTGATGGCTGTGCATCAAGCCATCCTCACTGCTGTCCAGCATCAACTCCACGAACTGGTCATAATCACAGATTCGGATTATGTACGGAATGGGTTCGTGGAGCACCTGGTTAATTGGAAAACCAGAGGCATGTTATGTGCTAACAACAAACCCTTGAAACATGGGAAGTTGATCCAAAACATTGATGATCTGGTCACCTCGAATGAGATGACCATCTATTGGAAAAAGATCAAGGGTCATTCCAAAGTAGAGGGACCAGACAAAACTGGAAATGACTTAGCTGATCAGCTGGCCAAAACCGGAGCCATCCAAGGGGATCTAATTGAGATTGAGTCCCTGTTGGGGGAAATTCAGGTCACTGCTATCACTAGGTCCCAGACAAATGCTCACAATGACCTTTCAATTGCACAATGGAGTAAGGAGACCCCTGATGCTGATTTGATTACAGCTCAGAAGGGGGATCCAATTATTGGTAAGTTTTACCAACACGTTGAGGACCCTGAGAACTTTCCCCTGACGGATACCGATTACATTGGGAAAGAGGACCTAAGAGTGTTGATGAAATGTCCAAAAATGTTCCGAATCCAAGACGGTTTGCTGGTAAGGAAATCCAAAGCTGGCCACGATCAGTGGGTGGTTCCTACCTCATTCCGAAGCCTGATGTTAAGTCACGCCCATGATGCGGCCACCGCCGGTCATAGGGGGTTTCACACAACATTGGAAATCTTAAGAGAGGTTGCATACTGGCCACACATGGGGCAGGACCTCGACCAATACTTGAAGGGGTGTCTTGTGTGTGCACAATGTCAGCCATCATCCCTCACGCACCGCGCGCCTCTCCAAAAGCGGGGGATGACACTGCCATGGTCAGATTTACAAATCGACTTTGTAGGCCCTGTGATTCGCTCTGCTAGGGGGAATAAGTACATGTTGACCGTGACATGCTTGTTTACCAAGTGGGTGGAATGTCTCCCAGCCCCAAATTGCAAGGCAGAAACTGCAGCTGCCCTGATGATTAACCACATCTTTTCCCGTTTTGGTCTACCTCAAAGGATTGAGTCAGACAGGGGTAGCCACTTCACCAGTGAAGTAATGACAAAGATGTGGGAGATACTGGGGGTCAAGAGAAAGCTACACATTGCTTACAGGCCAGCTTCTTCTGGGGCAGTAGAGAGATATAACCGAACCATTGTGAGCATATTAAAGAAGTTTGTGGCAGATTCTGGGCCAAGTTGGGATATCCGATTACCTCTGGTCCTAATGGCCATCAGATCTACCCCTTCGTCTGCAACCAAAATGTCACCATTTGAGTTGATGACTGGACGCAAGATGGTGCTTCCGCAGCATTTGCTCTATAGGACCCAAGAGCAGACACTGATAAATGCCTCCACAACTCATGAGTATGTGGAGAATTTAAGGAAACACCTTCAACATGCTTTTGCTTATGCTCAGCGGAATCTAGAAAGATCGGCTGATAGCATGAAGACCCACTATGACCTGAAAACTTCCAGGAAGGAATATCAGGTGGGAGACCGGGTCTATCTATACAACTTCCAAAGGCCAAGCAGCGGAAATTCTTGCCTACATGGAAGGGACCCTTTGAGATTATAGACAAAATCTCCCCTGTGGCCTACAAAATCCACATCCCCAAAGGTCCTTTGGCAGCGGGGGAAGACAAGTGGGTCCACATAAACCAGTTGAAATGTTGCCATCCCGGGCACACTCTGCAACAACTGGAGGAATCCTCTGGAATCCTAGCGGGTACTGTCTCAGACTAATTCAGTTCCAATCATAAAACATACCACATCTAGTCTCTAAAATATTGTGATTTGCATGAAACTGTCTCTTAGTTATACTGTTTTTTTTTTTCAAATTAAGAATGTAATGTTTCGTTATGATGAAATGCACATGCTGCCCCACTATCTCAACAGTGGTGGAAAAACGTCTATGAATAGGTATTGCCGCTCTTCCTTTGTCGTCCTAGGAGAAAGAAAACCGGGAGACGGGCCAAGGACGACGATCCAGAGACTGGGAGGATGACGCAAGGGGGCCCAGCGTACCGCCCAATATTCCCATCAGGAGCGGGGAGGATGACCGATCGATCCACCGGATGGAGAAAAAGATGCTGAACTGTGCCATCTACCGGAAGAAGATGAGAACTACATCCCAGGTCTTGCGAGTCCCATCAGTGAAATAGAATGGCCATCGCAAGATGGGGGCTTGTGGGATGTTTTTATCCACGCATCCAAGCCCTACCTCAAAACTGTGCAGTACTGACATGGAAAACATCATGATGGCCAGAGCTTCCCAGAAAATGCACAGGGAAATGCATGAAGAATAGGCTGCCACTCATTTTTGCCGATGTTATGGGCACAGAAGGACACTGCCTAAAACCACCATTGGACTACCCACACAGTAGTCTGAAACCATTGGGAATGGCAATGCTGATTGCCAAAAGCAAACCCATAACTGTTGGGAATTCATTTTCTTGAATCCCAAAAAGGGGTGCAGTACCAGTACTCACCACTATCCAAAAGCCGGCGTTTTAAAACCACCAGATTTTGTAGAAAACTGAATAAATGAACCCAAAACATGCCAAAGAAAAACATTTTAAGAGGTGGATCCAATGTAAAGTTATATTCTGAAGTGACTTGAAGGTGTATAACAAGACTGGCTGAGCTGTGGATTTCAGCAGTTTAAGTAAATGTGGACTGAAAGACACTAAAAAAATCTAAATGTTTAAATTGACTGAGTGACCTACTTTTGAGTGTCACATAGGTTGCAATTGTTTAAATGTCATAGTTTTAAACTTAGAATCAGCATTCTAGCTGCATATGTAAAAATGTTTAGTTTTATTTGAATGCAGAAAACTGGGGAACAAAAAGTGACATTTTATCTGAAACCTGGCTTGAGAAACTGAATTCTGCCTGACAACTACCCCCATCAGGAGTGAAACTTGAGTCACAGCTGTGTTCCCAGGCCTATCTGCCTTTTGCTGGCCACACTAAGGATATGCCATCTCTCTGATAATTGAATTAAGGGGAGCCCCACAGAATACAGGAGCTCTGAACAAAGCCCTGTCCTGACCCAGGCAGATGGTTTATTGCAGATGTCGTAAAAGTAGCTTCCTCCTGAAGCAAAGGGGAGGGGCACTGCCTGTGAGAGCAAGCTGGCTTGGCAGAACTGGAAAAACCAGAAATTCAACCTTGTGCTGGAGGAAAACCACACCCCTTTGGGGCCAGAACATAACTCTAAAAAGATGAATAACTCCTAGTACGGACTTGTGAAAATTATTTAAATGACACCATAATTCTTGTGATTTTTCTGCCCACATTTTAAGAGGTTTTTAGAACCGGTGGTATGTTCAGGGGGGTTTTAGCGGAAAAGAGGATATTACTCAAAATGTGTGCATGTGAAAAATCTGACACTTCATCAACTAATGTCCATACTCCTTGCGCACATGTGTGTAAATTTGGGGTAATGTCCGGTATTGCAAACCAGTTAAAAAGTGCAAAATATTGCCATTTCTGAATGCAAGCTCCCAGGAAGAGCAGAGTTTGAACAGGGTATACCTCCTGTAATGCATGATGGGTGCATATGATTTTAAAACAATATGTACCTCTGCAAATATGTATTTGGTTCAAATCTAGATTTGTGTGCAAGTTAACAGGAGGAGTGGACTTTCTGCAGGCTGTAAAATGACATCACTCTGACACAACTTAGCTTCCCCAATCAGGGGAGAAATGAAAGCTTGGCCAATGATAAGTGGAGAGGGGTAGGGTCTAGTGATGCTGCACACACACCCATAAAAAAACACATAAAAGCAGACAGACAGGACAGATAGGGACCTTCAAATCCATTTGCAGCTGGAAGCTCTGCCGGGAAAATCCATACTTTACCTCCCTCAACCTTCAGAGAGCAGACATAGAGACTTCAAATCTATCAAATATCCAGAACCAGAAACCCAGACCAGAAGAGCAGAGCTGACCCAGGCCAATGTTAGCAGAACCAAAGAGCTGAACCGGAGTCCAGTCCAAAACCTGACCAGATCCATGGCGAGGCCCATTTCACTCAAGAATATAGTGTGAGTACCTAGCAAAACTGTGCAGAACCCAATCTCTCACTTAAAATAATCTAATGCAAGCTATTTTAACTTGAGTAAAGCTGTCACCTGTCATTTTCTAGTTGCAAGCTGCACTTGTCTTTTTGAACTTTAACATTTCAAATCTGAAAAACGACCTTTATTTAATCGCTCATATCTCCGTGACCGTTTGTGCTAGAGACTTGCAGTAACTTTCATCTGGAAGCTGAGATCCTAGGCTTTCCTAGGACCCCAAAACGATATTGCTAGCCCTTGTAGTTCCTCTGTAATCGCACCAGACGCATTCGCGAATTTTGCCGCGATTTGCAAATTTCTTCACGTGTAAAAATCTGCTGCTGCTTGCATTCCATTTGCCAGAAATTCGTTTAACCTGCTAATTATCCCTGAATCATTGCTAGTGTGAGCCTGGACTAATATTAACTAGATACCACTCACCCTGAACCTCTAGAGGGAATTAAAAGCAATTTAGCATATTTTTCACTTAATTGCCAGCACATATAAAAGCATTTTGCCTGTGTTTCCAACTTCTGTAGTCTAAGTTGCTGGGTGAACTGAATTACATTTGAATTGCATTTCTGAGAATTGTGTGCCTTCCTTCCATTTCCTTGCATTGCATAAAAGGGGGGGGGGAATTGTCCAAGAAAGTGATTACATTGTCTTTTGCTGAAATCCTATCAAGTTATTTTCTGTACTGCATTTCATTCCACATTGCATCCATTTGAAACCATAAAAGTATTGTTGCTATCTTATCCATTTCATGTCAACTCCTTAGTGATTATAAAGAAGTGTGCTAGTGCCAGATTCTCCTTGTTAATCTTTATCATATCAGATTAAGTGTGATATTCAATTATTAATTTATTATAAAGTGTGATATATATACCTATTGTTGAAACTATCAATTAAACCTTTTTAACTTGCAAAACAGAACTACTTCTTGGCTCAGTGGGGTCAGGGGGATTCCAAGAGAGGGGTGTTATATAGGGGTAGTCATCCAGAACGCATGAACTGGACATAAAGATATATCAATAAGGGTTTTCATTCAGTATTCTAGACTAGGCGTTGACTTAGCTGTAGTGCTGAATTGAATCCTCTTACAGTACAACTCTTGCAAGGTGGGTGTAGTGTCTGCTGAGGGTGTACGCGGCACATGAATGGGATCAATTCCTGATGGCCTTCCAATATTGCTTGTTGATGTCTTGGTGCATTAGGTTCACTTTGAAACTTGGACTTTCGCACCACACATGGGTGTTTCTCATGGTTCCATGGCTGCACATGCACATTTCCCGTACGGGGTATGTGTATTTCAACAGTTTTCCACCTTCCCTTACCCTTACACACACATGCAGTGAGTGTCTGTGTACGGAATGCCATGTGGTTGCCATTTCCCTGTCCATTGGGCCCATCTATGCTGGGGCAGATGCTTTTTTGCTCAGTGCATTCTCATTGAGAGGGAACTTAAAGACTCACCAGCATCTTCTTGGCTGCTTGCTCCCACTTTGGCACTGCCAACACCCCCTATCCCTGCCATGTGGAGGATGCTGCTGGCCTTTTTCTCCCATGGAGTCAGGCCGAGTGGTTCAATGGTGCCACCTCCTGTGCTGGAATCTCACATCTGTGTTTGGCATTGAGGCTGTAGACCCTGGCCTTGAGGTCATTCCATCGGTCGGGTTGTGGCAGTCCTTGCAGTCCCGTGGGACAATGCCCACTGTCACAACCTTATTCTTGAGGCTGTCCCAGATGACAGCATTCCTTTGGACAGAGGTACTCCACTATCGGGTGCCATACAGCTCAGCCACATGAGCGACCATCTCATCCGTCAGCACCTACAGTTCCCTCTCACTGAGATTCTGCTTTTGTAGCCACATATCCAGCATCTTGTATTTCCACTTTTCCTGGGACATGTTGCACATGACTGCTGTATTCGGATGGCATCAGGAAATGGGAGATTCAGAGTGGATTTGATTTGTAAAGATGACCAGTGCCAGGCTTTCTGTTTCTGTGATGAAATTACTGCCAGGCGGAAATACCGCTGAGTTGACCAGCGGTAACAGTAATTCTGCTAATGGAGTTATCGTCTAAAGTGGACTTGTAGCGGTAATTCAACCAGGCGGAATTATGGTCCCCATCAATTATGAGGTCATTGTATTTATTTATTTATTTTATCTATTTAATGTGATTTAGTTTATATAAAAACTTTTCACATAAAATGATATTTTTCCCAATCTTTTAACAGTAAAAAGAACATTAACAATTATTTTAATATGTATATAGAAACCATTCAGAATCATATACAAATATAAATACATATGAATACATATCTCCTTTTATGCATTCATATCAGTGGGATAAGATAGCATCATAACATCATAAAAACAACTATAAATATTTGATATTTCATAATATTCAAAATATTCACATTTATAGATGAGCAAATTACATTTAAAATGCATTTAATTTCATTATCAAGTTCACATTCATCAATTTCAATTTCAGTTTCTAATTAGGTATTCAAGTGTTTTGCAGTAACTTTCCATATTCTATAAAGTGCCATCTGCATTCCTTTATTATTAGTATTTAGGCAATAGTTTCAGAAGGTATCGTTCTGATTATATTCTAACTCATGAACATATTTACCTAGATAACACATATGGACAGGTCCAAGCTCCTTGCACTCCGTTAGTATGTGTTTACCAGTTTCAAGTAGAGTTTGGATCTTACAAATTCGACAGAATCTCTTGCATTTGGGAAGTTTCAATTCCGGACCTGACACAGATAAGACTGGGAGTCGATTTATATGGGTCAACAAAAGAAATCTGTGCAGGGGGTAAAGAAACAGATATCTTTGCATAGCCTTAAAACCACATGATCTATCCATTAATATGGGTGTATAGCTCCTCAATTGTGTCTTATGTTCAGAATTCTGGAGCCAGTCCTATCCCCATCTCTCTGTCTTTTTTTGCAAAAGAGCATTTCAATGTGATGAAATTCTTATTCCAATTTGGGCACCAACCAATTTCATCCAACTATTTAGTTACGAATGGGACAAATCTGCTGTTTTTCTTCATACTGACACCAAGCAATGTCAACAAAGGGCATCTAGCATTGTACATAGACTTTAAAGGATGCCTTGTTTTATCATGATATGACATCTCAATGAAATAAGGCAGAGTGCTAGCCTTAGTACAGCCATAGGGAACATAATACATGGTGGTGATATGTGTAGGCACTACAGGAAATATTATTGCTGTGTGCAGACATGTGCTTTATTACGGGCATTATCTATTGCATAGTAGCAAAATGGTGGTAACTAGACCTAACTCACAAAAATTAGGAAAAGGGTGGCTATTTGTGGGTCCCCTCTGCATGATTGTAGGTAAGTATTGAACAATTGAGAGCTACAGGGAATTACCAATCGCACCAGACTCTCAGGTAGCATTCCCAAATCCAGCAATAGCCCTTTGTTCTTAAAACAGAAGTTAGACAAAGAAAACATACTGGCCTGATTCCTAAGAATTCCACTGGATCAAATTGCATAAGGTGCGCACTTCCATTACGTTGTAATACAGTGGTAATTCCGCTGATCACCACGCCAGTAACACTGATTCCGTCTTTTGGAATGACCGCCATCTTTACTGTCCAACTAATAATGATGCCCATCATACTTTATTTTAGGACTCATTTTTGCTGCAAAATTATTGACATGTGACATTTAGGATTCACACTGAAGGGCCATACAAGCTTTATACGAGGCTTAGCAAACTGACCAGGCGGTGCCAAAGCTAGAAAAGTATTTAAAGTATGACAGATAAGAATGGCAGCCATGTTGGCAGGTGTACTGCACGCATACGCAAAGAAGTATGGTTGATTGGAATGGAGCATGCATAAATAAGAAAAAGAATGGGCAGTGAGGTAAGGGGCACACAATCCTTTAGCCATATTAACAGTGGGATTGCACCTTGAGCCCAACAGAACAGGAAACTTTGTGGAGGAGCACACACAGATTGTGTCAGATATTTTTTATGACAAAAGCCACCATGTATGTGACAGAAGTGAAAGCCAAACAGAGGCAATTCAGCCCATTCATGATCGAAGGTGTTTGGCAACAATTTCAAGTAGTAAGGATTGAGAAGTCACTATTTTTCACGGTCATACAATGGAGTTAGCAACATGCTGTAAGCAAAGCTTACAACCAGTGAAGGTTTGTCAATGGTCTGTGCATGACAAGCTCCTCTTCGCAGTGCACACCGTCTCTCTCCCTTCAGTTTCTCCTACCACCTATTCACTGATGACACAGATGCTCTAAATCATCTCATCATTCACACCTGCTTGATCCTCTAATATATCTCCCCACCATGCTTTTCACCCGATGTCCTCACCTGCTTCAAAGCTTACAATCTTGTGGTCTTATTTGACAATGAACTAAATATATAAAAATGTGTTACCTGTGACTATATATAAAATCTATCCTCATCTAACCTACCAAATGACTAGAACTTTTCAGCCCAACGTTCAAGTTTTTGTCCTCAGCCCAAATTACTCCTGTCCTAGCCTCTTCCTAAACATTCTGATCTACTCTTTTGCAACTCTCAGAAAATTACTGAGCTATGCAACCTTTAAACTGTACAACCTACCACATTACCTTCTCTGACTTTTTCCATTGCCTTCACAGAGGATGGGTCTTCCTGAAAGAATGATGGGCATCAACACAAGTTGGGCGGTACGCCGGCAGTAAATCCACGGGAATACTGCCCAATGCAATTACTGTTACAGCCACTTGGTCCGACGATATTACCACTGGATTACAAGTGGCTGTGGCAGTGTAAGTCCCAATTTTCTTTGAGTCCATAAGACTCAATAGGGTATTTTCAGCATAATTACCACAGTGGTGATTGTGCTATGATAATTGCACTGAAAATGGGCGGAAAGTCAGCGCATTCACCTCCAACTTTCCTCCAAACTAGTGATTGGGTGGTGTGGTAATGCAGCAGTAACTCTATTATTGCCTCATTTTTACAACCCCACCAAACATGTGATGAGGCCCTATCTCTCTTCAAATTCCTCCTGTCAATAAAATATGTCAGTGTTTGCCCCCACCTTCTGTTCAGCTAACCCTGTCCCTCTCTTCCCCAGACCTCCAAATCTGCATCCCATGCCCTACTGAATATGAAGGTTACCCATCGCCTGGTGCTGTCTTCCGCTTTTGCTCCTTTTCCCGCCTTACTCCATACCACTGGAACACCCTATTACCAGACATAAAGATCAAGACCATGCACCAGAGCTTTGAATCTGATCTCAAGGATCACTTGCTATGTATGAGGATGCACACAGGATGCAAAGCATCATTATTCCAACTCCATTTGTACAAAGCTGTGCACGTATAAGTGCAAGACAAGTATGTACAATCCCCATCTGATGCACCCAGCCTTTGCCTACAACAGTACGCTAATGTCATGTTCTACTATTACTACTGGTGGTCACACATTGCAAAGGACCCAGACATGGGAATGATTATGATAGGTTATTTATAACGTGCATAATACTCAGAGGATTCTAATCACGGACCCCGGGGATCGAACTTGTGTTGCTCCGTGTCGTCTTGCTTCCAAGGGGAGCGCGTTGCCCCTGAGCTATCCTCCCAAGACACTGTCCCTTGTAGAGTTTGGACCCATTTGTGTACATTGTTTCAGTCAAAAAAATATTCAAATAAAAACTGGCACACTGAGGGAAGGCCAGGAAACAGTCCTTCGCCTGTTGTACCCAGGCATAATGGAATAATAACCTGCTGTGATCAGAACCACTCTAACGACACCGCAGATATCATGTTTTATTTAGGGCAATTCGTAGGCGTGACCTAGAATCCTCTGTCCCCAGATCACCACCCTTCTGAAAATTTACCCATCCTGTTCTCTCTAATGCATGTACAGTTTTCTGGTGTCTAAAACACAAACACATACAAACATACATAAAATCAATAAATACAAATATACATTTGTTAAAATAGATGTTGGCAATAAAGATCATCATTAAGTTTGTCACAGGAGAGCAAGTGGTTGTGAAATACAGGAGTGCAGCTTATTTGGCGAGAATTTCCAAGGCAAAGGATTGAAATGTCGATATGGCCTGATCAGAATTTCTATGTACGTACACATATTTTAGGGACATTCTGTAAGCATAATGAAAGGCAAAACTGATTTCCAGAAGAGTGGTCCCCTTTGTAACAATACTTAACGACTAGGCAATGATGGAATGCCAGGCAGCCCAGAGCGATTCCCAGTGGCTAGGATTAATTTAAAGATCTCCATTCATCACTTGCTGGATGTTTCAATAAACCCAGCCAGAACCAGTGACATGCGAACATCGCATTTAAGAAATGTCTCTGCCAATGTGATAGACTGAATATAGGTAGAAAACCATGTTTAACAAGTGGAATGGGATATAGGATCAAATAAAACATTAGGGGATGGCAAGAAGAGACCTCCCGAGCGCATGAACAACCCCCGGCAAAGGAGCACTCTTATACAAAGCCATACTATTCAGAAGATGTTTTTGATAAAGACATTTTTTCTAAAAAAGTGATTCACACGGAACCGCCGGAACCACTGATCAATTGATTTAGATCGATATATTACAGGAGTTCAAGAGAAACACCGATGGACAAGCACAGTACAGCACTGCACTGCACATGCACGACAAAGAGAGAAGCAGAGAAGCGAGAAATAATAAAACAGACACAATACGTTCGAGCTCAACAAAAGCGCGCACTGAACAAACTCTGGCAACTAAAGTGGATAGCGCAAAAGATTGCAGAGAAATTCAATGGCGTAAAAAGATTTACGTTGAAGCTTTTCATGACACTAATACATAGCATAAGTCAGAACAATGACACAAGCCATCCCAGCAGACTGTGTGTATTGTCATATGGTGAATGCGACAGCTGGGACTGGCTCAGTGAAAGCGAGATTCTTGCAGGTAAATTTAGTCTACTAAGGGAGAAGGAAGGTGACAATTGAATAGAATCATGTTGAATTGTTCTTATGGTCACCCTAAGCAGTGAAACATCCCAATGGAAAAATGAGTGCGTTGTGCTGAATTAGATAAACAAGGCATTATCTATTGTATAGCAGGAAAGTGGTGGTAACTAGGCCTTAGTGAACTCAGAAAAACAAAAAGAAATGTGACTATTCGTGGGTCACATGAATTTAGTTAAATAGTGAACAATTGTGAGTTACATGTGAATTACAAATCCCCCCACTCAGGTAGGATTCAGAAATCCACCAATAGCTAATTGTTCCTACTAACCGAAGGTAGACATAGAAACAATACTGGCCTGATTCTTAAAAATTCCACCGGAGCAAATTGCAGAAGGAAAAACCTTTGAGCATCTCTGATTTGCCCACCACCGATTCTCATAGCCTAAAACTGGAGAAATCTTGGATGTACTTTGCCCATGTTTAAGATGCTCATGTGCAAATATGACCTACAAATATTTGCTCAAAGACCTCTCAGGGACTCTCCAGGCATCTCTAGATTGTCTAGAGTTTAAGTCTTTAGGAGTCAGGTATATGGTAGCAGGCACAACTCATGGATGCTCATGCACATATCCTTATCTGCTCCAGTCAAAGTGTTTGCGGGTCAGGCCCCTTTCTAGTAAAGTCTTCATCGCAGAAATTGGGTATGTTTTTAACACCGTTCTGACATGCGCTACATATACTCTGCCTGGCACATTCAGGTGAGGGCTATTAACAAAAGATAAACTGCCCCGTGGTATGTGAGGGCATGATTTACACTATTGCCTTGTGCATCATAGGCGTCTTAAATTTTCTGTCACGTTTTGGAGGGGTTTAAAACACAAAGGAAACATGCTTTCTTTTTAATCCTCCTCTTCTGTGCAAGAAAAAGACAGACATAAATTTACTGCTTGCTGGTCAAGGAGGACTTTTTAAAGACGATCATGCCCAACGGCACTTTGAGTTCCGTCAACCCAATGAAAACTCTGCTGTTTTATTGGCCAAGTCATGTTGAACTTGACATACTATGCTCAGAAAAGAGCGGGAAAATGTGGGAGAAGCTACTTAATGGTTTGGTGCCTTGAGGCCCATTCAAGATATAAAAAGGCTTGCACTTCTTCCACAAGGCCCATACCAGGGACAGCCTCAGATGAGAACAATGATGCAGACCTACTGGCTGAACATTTCAGTTTGAACGTTTTTTCACCCTACCCTCTGCGTCTCGGCTCTTTTCAATGTTTTTATTCTCTTCTCTTCTCCTCTCCCTTCCCCTACTCTCTCTCTCTCCTCCCCTACTTTTTCTGTGCACTTACGCTAGCAGAATTGTCCATGTACCTAGTATGATAGTAACAAATGTTTGTCTCCCCCCTACTTGGTATCCCCCCCACCTGAGCCCCTCCAGCACAATCTGAAATGTTGTCAGGCCTAGTACGATAGTCGATTGTTTTGTTCCTCTCCCTCCACTCTCCTCCCCTCTCCCTCACCACGTGTAATTCTCCGGCTGGACCAGAAATGTCGTCAGGTCTATACTGTAGTCACCTGTCTGTTCCCATTTCCTTCCTATCTGTGTCTTAGCACTTGAAATATCGGAAATGTTGCTAGGACGAGTACGATAGTTAATTTCCCATTTTTGTTGCTCATGGCCTGTAAGAATGTTTTGTATTTTCCATTGTTCCCTCCCTTGCCTTGAAGCACTTTGAAACACATTGTGGATAGGCGCTATATAAATAAACTATCATATCATATCATTTGAAGGGAACATAATGAAAGACAAATGACAAAGGATTCAAAACAACGTGCAATGCAGCAACTAATTACATATTTGTACTTTTCTGCTAAGAGATTGAATTGTAAGACTGGTTCATGAATGTAGAATATCTAATTAAACAAATATCATATCAGATGAAATCTGTTTGGCTCATTAATTTTGCAAAATATCAATGCCCTTTTTGAATGCATCTACTTAAAAAGGGACATCAATATTTTGTCAGCATCCCTGCGATCGCAGATGTTCTTTTTTGAGGCAGGAGATCATTCTCTTGTGGTCAGGGATATCTGACCTAACAAATTAGATTTTTAGGATGAAGAAAGAATTTACTTTGGAGAGAAATATATTCCTGGTAAAGGAAGATGACAAGACCAACATGTCATCAATTAACAGTCCATCTGTTACCAACACAGAAGAGCTCAAGAGGTCAACATCAGTTTGTTATACTGCATAAGGACAACCTATGTTTAGTAAACAAATGGGAGCTGTTCTTAATGTAATCAACAAATATGTTGAGCATTACCCTCCACCACAACCTGTGATTACTGACAACAGAGGAAATGTATAACTAGTCCGAGCCTCTCCAGTATAACTAAAGAGACAAACGTTGCAAGGGAAGACTAGATATTTGAGGTATAACAGTAAATCACCCTCATTCAAGAGAATGCTGATCTTTTTGATCGATGTGTGTGGTGCTCCAAAACACTGTTCTAGCAGTCTTGAAATGAGATAAACCCTCATAGACAAATATTTACGCTCAATACGGCATGTAAAAGGTTGCCTTTCCGTGATATATGCTGATGTTCTAGTCACAAGTTGATTCAGTGATGTTGTCGACAAAAGTAAAGATTACATTAAATTGACGCTGAAGTAAAGTTGGCTGCCTGATGATCATCCATCGGATTCAGAACCCTCCCTAGGGGTTCATTAATCCAGCTGCAGCAATAGACTAATGTTGAAGCTGATACTCAATCTTTGAATATTCATCTTCTTGTGTCCTGCCTCAATCTGCTAAGTCTAACACTAAGCAAAGGAAAAACCCTAATAGACTTTTACTGAATAAAACAACACTCCGTCCCCCTGTTCTGTATAAGGAAGTAGATAAAAGCATACAGGAGGACATAGATTCCATCACTGTTTCTAAGGAACCTCATATAGCCTTTCAGGCATCTGTAGTGCTCCGTTCCATCAACCCATTGTAGTAATCACATAAACATCAGGAGCAGAGAAGGAGCAGAGAAGGCCAGCAATAGAACAATTGGTTTATGGCACTTTGGACAGATATGGTATAAAGATGGCACATCTTCCAAATGTAAGGATCCTCACTTGCATTGTTTTAACCCTCATTTTAGCATACTACTATTGCCAGAGTCTTGGACCATGAAAGCCTTTCCCAGGCTTTACTACATTATTGATTTCAGTACTACCTTCACCTACTAATAAACTATTCACTGTGTGAGTGTGTGGATTTTGACATTGCCAAAATTCTCTTGATCTAAACTCATGCCCAAATAACAGCTATTACAAATGCACCTCCTTAATTTAAAATGTAGAATAAACATCTCCAAGATGGCCGTCAGCACTGGAAGTCGCGTTTGAACCGCACTACAGCCGGGCCGCTGACAAAGAAGCACCACATGAGCATAATCTGAGCTACAGTGAGCTGAAAACCCAGCCAATCCTCCCCTGACATACCCGGGACAGCAGGAAGGTGAGTTTGCCCCATCGGAGCCATCAGGGGAGAAGCAGTGGCCGCGGGACATGAGTGCCGCTCCCCCATCGAGAACATCAGGAGATCCCGCCCGGGCAACGGGGCGAGCCCGAGTGGGACAGAGGTGGAGATGCTGACGGGGCCTGTGGCGCAGACTCCCCCCCGGGAGTGCAATCCAAAACACAAGAGCCCGGGATGCCCCTAGGCCGCCGTGGAGCACGGCTTGACGTGGGTGCTGCCGGGGATATTGCATGGCAGGCGCCGGGGCTCCGGGCGTGGGCGGTCCTCCCCCCCATTAACCCCCTAAAGGAACAGACGAAGTCCAGAAGTGTGGAGGAGGAGGTCCGGCGGCTGAGCGGAGGGGAGCCCTCGGGCGCGGATGCTAACACCAGCAGCGGCCCTGCTCTCACTCCGGCAGTAGACAGTGACGCCAGCGACAACGCGCACTACCCTTGGCTCCGGCAGCAGGAGGAAAGGAAATAAGGGGGAAAATACTTAAGGTGAGCATCTAATCCTTGAGCCCCCCCCCCTACCCACATCAGGGGGCACAGAGGGGAAAGCAGCCCTTCTCTTGAGCCACTAACATAAACGTTGAGGGGGTACAGGGCAGCTAGGAGTGGAGGAGCCACACTCCAGAAAGCCAACAAGAGTAGAACCACAGCCCAGGAGGGAGCAGAAGAGAAATGACACCCTCCGCACAAGGACATTAAGCAACAAAGCTCGCGGCCCACAAGCTCCGTCTCTACTCAACAGTGGGAGGAGGGTTACAAAGGCACACTCCGAGGGGACACCACATCTGCCACCGCCAAAGGTCCTCTGGAATCGCTACAGGACTATCACAACTAAGGGACAATGTCCAGGGCTAAGGGGAAAGGGGGCGTAGGCCAATCAAGCTCACAGTCGACCAAACAAGATTCAAACTTACTCCAAATGTGGTCATCAGATACCATGGCGAATACCAAGGACAGGTCGTCTGATGACCCCACGACAGATGGTATCCCTCCCAACCAGTGCAGCCTCCCCCCGACAAAAGTGGACATGCATGCATAGTTTGTTGAGCTTCAGGACAAGTGTATGGCAACTGTGCAGGATCAGTTCACTTCAATGAGGAATGAAATGAAGCCTGCAGTCCAAGAATTGAACAAGGACGTAGCCAAGCTGGAAGAAAGGACAGATACACTCAAGAGAATTGTGCAAAATGCAGAAGATGAGGCACAGCAGAATAGTGAGACACAGGAGCACCTGGTACGGTTAACCCATAACTTAGAAATCCAATGTGAAGACTTGGAAAACCGCTCCCGCGGATCAAATATACGCATTAAGTATATGCCCGAGTCAGTGTTAGACAAGGATCTCAAACGTGCGGTACAAGAAGTATTCAGAGACATCATTGAGGAGCAAGAAGCAGAAAGCATTGGGATCGACAGAATACACAGAGTGGGCCCGAAGATATCCGGCGCCCCAGGGGAAAGACCTAGAGATGTACTGGTGGCCCTCTCCTCATACCCGCAAAAGGAGCAAATCCTAAGGAGAGCAAGGCAAGTTGACCACATAAGAACGAATGGGGTGGACATACAGTTATATCAGGATCTGGCGTCGGTGACACTGTTAAAAAGGAGAGAGATGGTCCCATTGGTAAAGGAACTTGTGGCGAAAGAAATACGGTACAAATGGACATTTCCTTTCGGCCTGCTGTTCGAGTGGGAGGGCAAACAAAGGAGAGTGACTTCCTGCGAGGAAGGGTTACAAATAATGGATCTGCAACCAGAGGAGGCAGGGTACAGGGGCGCCAACGCCAAGGGTGAACAACATAAGAGACGAGGGGATGGGAAGGTGTGCGGCAAAAAAAGAAACAAAATGGAATAGGCAACACAAGGCCACCTACAGTGGAGTAGAGGTGGAACGCAGATATTGGGGTCAATAGTAACTTCCCCCCGAATATAGAAGGATGCAGAGGTAAAAATGGAGGGACACTCAGAGAGTAGCACTCCTAGCGGCCTGGCTGGGGACCAGGAACAGATAAGTATCAGGGTCGGGAGATGAAGCGGGGTTTAGGACTCCCTGCAAAGGTTAACCCGTGTTATTCGAGGGCAGGGTGCGATAGGCGCAACGCCCTAGCATCCAGAGGGACCATTTGTTGGGTTACAGTTAATTGTTGGGGGGGAGTTAGAAGAGAAGGGAGGGTGGATGAGGGGTGGTCCCCCCAGAAGAGAGATGTGTCCACAACATTCGGGATTGTGGGAACCCACGGTAGACTAGACATGATGGGGAAGCTCAGAATTGTCTCATATAATGTAAGGGGTCTGAACTTTCCTGTGAAGAGGAAAAAGGTAGAGGCCTTATTTAGGAGGGAGAGGGCGGACATCTTGTTGCTCCAAGAAACTCATATAAGAGCCCAGGATAAAAGGAAGGTTTCCATTAGGGGGTACATTGTCTGGGCACAAGCGAATGCTGGAGTAAAAAGGGTGGGAGCATTGATAGAATTAAAACCGGGAATAGACGTAACCCTCATAGATACGCAGACAGATAGGGAGGGGAGGTTTGCAAGTGTGTCAATAGGAGGTCTCCGGCTAACCCTGGCGACAATATATGCTCCAAACACGGGACAAGATGGCTTCATGCGGGACACGGTGGGGAAACTGGAGGGGTTCACGAAAGGAGCGGTAGTAATGGGGGGAGACCTGAATATGGCATGGCAACCAAGCCTGGGTAGGAGTGTGGGGGGAACGCAAAGCCAGGGTGCACCGTCCAAACACCTCAAGCTAATGATGGAACAGCAGGCGTTGTGTGATGTGTGGAGAGAGATGAAGGGTCCAGCAAGGGGCTTTACGTACTACTCGCATGTGCACAACACAATGTCAAGAATAGACAATTTCTGGGTGTCGGTGGGTCTGATGGGCAGAATCCTGGGTATGGATACAGGCCCAATAGCGTTATCTGATCATGCCCCACTGGTTGGATGTTCAGTTGCCAGGAAAGGGGGGGGGCTCTGGCAGTGGAGGATGCCACAAGACCTTCTTTTGGACCAGGTGATGGGGGATGCAATAAGGGACAAAATCAAAGAGTATTTTGAACAAAACGATACGGGGAGGTTCTACTGTGAACAGTATGGGAGGCCTTCAAGGCAGTGATCCGTGGACAGATGATAGCACTGAAGGCCACCAGGGACAAACAGAGGCATGACTGGGAAAGAACACTGGAAAAGAAAATAACGGACATCCAAGGGGAGCTGGTAGATCACCCCACTCGAGGTCTCAAGAAGGTGCTGAAACATGTCCAAGGGCAGCTAGATATGCTTCGCAACAAAAAGGCAGAGAGATCCCTCCTCTACCTCAAACAGAGATACTACATCAAGGCAAATAAAGCGGACACATAATTAGCAAGACAACTTCGCGAACAGCAAAAATCAATGACTATTCTGAATGTTAAAAATGCACAGTGAGAGACACAAACACGTACAAAAGAAATAGGGGAGGTCTTCCAAGCATTCTATAAAGAGCTATATGTGACGGAACATCCGGATAAAGGGAAACAGGACAGGTTTCTACAATATCTTCCATTCCAAAAATATCTGAGGAAGACAAATTAGCCTTGGAATCATGAATCACAGAAGAAGAAGTGCAGAGGGCAATCGCGGGACTCCCAAATGGCAAGGCACCAGGCCCAGATGGCTTCACGGCTCCCTTCTACAAAAAGTATGCAAACATTTTCACCCCATTTCTGACAAGATTACTGAACACATTCAAAGACAGCGGAAACGTCACCACTTCCATGAACTAAGCTAAAGTGCTGGTGTTCCATAAATCTGGTAAAGATCCCTCCCTCCCGGGTTCTTATCGCCGATAGCTTTGATATATTTGGATGCTAAGATCTATACCAGGTGTGGGTCCTGGCTGCCAGGCTGTCCCCGCTTCTCCCTACTCTAAAAAATTTAGATCAATCAGGCTTCATACCTGGCAGGCAGACGCATGACAATTTAAGAAGAATAATTCACCTGGTAGAAAAAATAGGTATTACCCACACACCAGCTATATTGCTCTCGCTAGATGCCAAAAAGTCTTTTGACATGGTAGAGTGGTCCATCCTGTTCAAAACACTGAAACACATGGGATTTGGAGACCAACACATAAACGTGGTTAAAGCTAACTATAACTCCCCATCCATTAGAATAGCGATAAACGGGGAGGTCACAGACAGGGTGGAGATAACCAGGGGAACCAAACAGGATGCCCTCTCTCCCCCCTCCTAAACGCCATCTTCCTAGAACCACTCCTAATTAAAATTAGGAAATCGCCAGGGGTAAGGGAGATCGAGATGGCAGGTAGTCAACACAAAGTCATAGCCTATGCTGATGATATGCTGCTGGCCCTTGAAGACCCGGAGAGGTCGCTACCACAAACCTTAAAAGAACTGGAAGCTTTTGGGGAGATTTCGGGCCTCAAAATAAATAGGAATAAATCAAGATGTTGTCCTTGGCAGGGGAGAAGGGGACACTAGAAATGGTGGCTGGGTCGCTAGGACTAAAAATAGCTGAAGAGGGAATCAAGTACCTCGGGGTGACACTAACACACAAGGTAGACAGGCTATATAAAGGTAATTACCCCCCTCTCCTGGCTCGAGTAAAGAAGGACCTGGAACACTGGTTCCCACTGTGAATCTGGTGGGGCAGAATCCAATCTGTGAAAATTAACATACTCCCCAGGGTACTTTACTACTTTCATGCCCTCCCAATAACAGTCCCAAAGACGTTCTTTAAAGCGCTGTCAAAGGCGATATCAATCTATGTATGGAACAGGAAACCTCCAAGGGTTGGCAGGGCCATCCTCACGGCACTCACCAAAGCAGGGGGAATGTCACTCCCACACTTCAGGAATTACTTTCAAGCAGCGCAACTATGGGTTCTGAAGGAATGGTTGGGGGATGACCAACAAACAATATGGGTAACCCAAGACAGGGCGGTCGCCAGAACTCCCTTAGAGGACCTATTATGGAAACAAAAACAACACAGACACTCGAAACTCCACATCAGTGAGGTCATGAAAACCACTTTAGACGCTTGGGATGATCAAACCCGGAAGGGTACCATGACCACATCATTGGCCCCTTTCACGCCCATCTGTCGGAACCCACAATTCCCACCGGGACAAGACACCAGGGCCTTCAAAAAATGGGAAGCAGCAGGGTGCAGGAAAATCGGGGAAATGGTCCAAGGCAAAGAAATAAGAAAGTTCTCCGAATGTAAAAAGATGTGAAACCTAACAGAGGGGGACAGATTTAAATATGAGCAACTCAGACACTGGCTCGCAACCCCGGAGGTCATGCAAGGCGCCATGAGGGAACTAACAGCATTTGAAAAATACCTAATAACCAATCCGGGTACTAAAAAGCTGGTTTCGACACTCTATCACTATATCAACACTCAAGGGGAAGAACTCAAATGGGCATACATGAAGAGATGGGAAGGCACGCTTGGGGAAGAGATACCAGTACACCAATGGATGGAACTGTGGGAAGGTGTACCAAAATTCACCCGAGCAGTGCAAACCAGAGAAATGTGGCTAAAAATAATCACCCAATGGCGCTACACACCAGTGAGGCTTAACAAAATGTACCCGGAAACGTCTGACCGTTGCTGGAGGGGGTGCCCGGAATCTGGTACGTGGAGGCACATCTGGTGGGACTGTCAGGAGGTCAAGGGATTTTGGACGGAAGTGCGAACGGAAATGAAAAAGATGGTCCCAGAAGTGGATCAATTGGGGGAGAAAGTGTGGTTGTGCGGATTTAGGGATCACCAGGCCAAGAGTCTTCACAAAGCACAATGGAGGGGTTTCATGGGCCTGCTCATTGCGGCGTGGGCAATGATTGCCCAAAACTTGAAGAAGCAAGACCCACCATTAGTATTCGCATGGCTGCAGAAGGTGTGGTCGCAAATGACCATGGAAAAGATTACGCACCGCCTTCAGGGTCAGAAGGACTCCTTCATGAAGGAATGGGGGAGCCCTGGAATACTTACAGTCAGATTATATGGAACAATGGTGCCCGCATAATATACGAATAACAGACATGTATGGCTCATAGTCGATCTCGAGAAACGGCAGCACGTGGTCAACATCTTCCGTGGGGGAGCGGAGGGAGGGGGGATTATGAGGGATGTTCTATGTTAATTGTTAATACATGTGAAAAATAATAAAAACATCTTTAAAAAAAATTTGAATAATTAGCATCTATAATAGACCTAATAATTAATCAAGTCATCAGTGTGCTTAGATATTTTGGTTACATTATTTGTGGAATATGTGGCAGCACTTTGAATGAGACAAACACAGCTCCGATGCCATTTGATTCATTTGAAGCAATGGACCTCATTACAAGTATGGCGGTAAGGCAATAATGGCGCTGACATCGCTACCGGCACTGTTGCTACCGCACTATTGCTACAGTACTGCCATACTATGAGTTCTGCTCGTGGGTGCCCTTGCAGCGTGGCCGTACCGGCACCCATGAGCAACACATGATGGTGGCACCGGTACCATTATTAACAATACCGGTGCTATCATCCTCCCCATTCCCATTGACCCTATGTGGCTCAAATGGGAATGGGGATGTACCAGGCCTGGCACCCGCAAAAGGGCAATTACTGGGTCCGCCTGGGCTGGAATAGCCCGGTAATTGCACATTCGCGGGTGCCAGTTCCGGTTGCGAGTTTGGAGGTAGCCTTACCGGTTTCACCGGCAAGGCTACCTCCAACCTCGTAATAAGGCCCAATGAAAAGTAGGTATCCTGGCTGTTCTGGTTGTCCCAATCACAGGGCTAAGGGGCAAGATGAGTCATTGTTCTCTTTATCTCAACACGAGGGAGGCTGGCTAACACCTCCAGTAGTCGTTCAGCACTAGTGAGGTAATGAGTATCTAGTAGAGAGGCAGGTCTTGCCACAGCATTAGTTCACCTCGAATGTGCTCTAGGAGTGCGTAGGGAGCAGAACCTTTCCTGCCTTGAAAAACTCCTTCAACTCAGTGGCTAAGGGCACTGGAAAGGTCAACTCTCCCAAAAGAGGTACAAATGAATTCTTCCTGCAGTCCAGGAAGGAATCAAAAGTGAATCAAATTAAAGGTGGGAATTTTCATTCAGAGGCAAAAAGGTCCCATGGGATTCGTAGAAAGGTAGCCTGCTTTAAGGGGTACAATAACTGTGCTTATGTCAAGTGGTATTTTCCCCTCTTGCATCATACCCAAAGTGCTGTGAGCTAAAGGAAGTCTAGGGGTCAGGTAGGCAGGAGAGGAGGAGAGACAAACAATATGGTGGAATCCTTCCCCTTCTATGCCAACCTCCCTCTGACTACACTAGCCCCGCCCCCTTCTCAAGCCCACAGCATCAGAGGCTTTTAGTATGCAACATCCACTTGAGGATAGGCTTCTATTTAAAATGTGTCCTCTGAACCCTGCTTCCTGGGATTCTCCTGCTGAGAGCATCTGGGGCTGGAGAGATATGTTACCCACCCACACAAATAATCAAAGAGAGGCCGTTCCCACTGGCTATTGTCCTAAGGGCTGCAGTAGAGACAGCCAGTCTAGGGAACATACATGCAGCCTGTCCATGGCTGGCCTGGGCTCACAGAGTTGGCAAGTGTATGATGAAAATCAGATGAGGCTTTAATTATTATTTTAACTACCAGCCACCATACCCCGAACTCAGGTATGACATATCTTTAAATATTAAACTGACACTAGGATGATAGTTCATTATAATAATGCTATTTTGGAACAGAAGTGCAGATTGCAAATGCAACCTCCACACTGCAGTGACCACACCACAGCTGTCAAAGGTTCACCTGTGACCTTTGAACCTGCTCTGTTGCACTGTAGAGCTGGTGTTGCAGATCAGCATACTGACTTAGCAGTCACATGTACCACTATGTTTTTGGCATGGGGCCTAAGGAAAGGGGGGTGGGGGTCTGGTTAGCAGACCAGCCTTTCTGAGATTGAAATACCCACATCATTCATTTCCAATAAAAAGCAAAACAGCCAGGCTGGTAGACCCTTGCCAGATCTCAATTCCTCACACATATAACAAACATAGGTCCTCATTACACGGATGGCGGTAAGGGTTTACCGGTACCGGTATTTTACCAGTACCGGTAAATCCTTACCGCCTTACTACGAGGTCCCTTTGCGGGTTGGGGAATTTAACACCTGCTTTTTACAGGCGTTAAAAATCCAACCCGCAAAGGGACCAGGGAGCTAATTACGGTACCGCAATTTGCGGTACCGTAATTAGCGCCTTCCCCATTCCCATAGAGCCCTATGGGGCAAAATGGGAATGGGGAAGGGCAATGGTGGAAGGGGGAATTACTGCCCTGCCAACCTTGGAATAGGGCGGTAATTTCCCTTTCCACCAAGGCGGTGGCGGTATTTTACCGGCATGAACCATGGCGCTAATAGCTCCGTGTAATGAGGCCCATAGTTCTTAAACTCAACTTAGGCCTCCTCTGCAAGAATCACATTCTCCGCCAGGGTGTGGACTTGATTTCTGGAGGGAAGGTCAAAGTCTAAAGTACTTGCCAGTGGTGGAACACAACACGTTTGTTTAACTCCTGTACGTATGACAAGCTTACTTATTTGTGGCTTGGCTCTCATTTTTCCCCCAGTCATTGTTCCGCATAATAGGTCTTTGTGCACTGCCAGCTTCCACTTACACGAGCAAAGGTTGGCGTGTGTGAAAAATAAATATATGCAAGGGTGTATGGGAGGTGCCTCGTTTACTGAATATGGGACAACTCCCAAATCCTTGCTGGCACCAGTCTGCACGTGGTGATATTACCATGTTTGGATCCCAGGCATCGCTGCAAACACAAATGTGTAATAGGTTTGCACAAGCAGACATACCATTTTGAACAACTCCGTGTATCATAGTGCACTTGCCATCAACTGTGTCCATGCCCTCTGCTGCTGTCATTGCTGATTCAGGCATAGGCAATACAACTCTGTGCTTCCCCGTCTATATGTATTACACATTATTATGTATGTTGCACACACAATCGGGTCCGTGTTCATGTTTGCTCTCACTTGCCCAGCTGTGCTTTAGAGATTGCTGTCTCTTTGATGCCAGATTGCAAAGCTCATTATGCACTCAAGGCAGTCGCCATAATTGCAGTCGTGGATGCTGGTGTCTGCATTAAGACTTTGGATTTTGTAAACTTTGAGTGTATAATTGAATTTTCATAATGCACACTACACTAACCAATAGCATTACTGAATTATCAATGGTGTTCTTCAAATAAGGGTTCTGTTCAAACACACTGCTTAGGAATGGACTTGGGCAAGATACTGACTGGAAGCCACGTATTACCCCGAGTCTGTACATCACAAGTTGAAAAAGACAGCTTTAGTTGGATCCTAGACATGCAGAAAATAAAGCACAACTAATAAAAACAAAGAATTTCCATGAAGAATGGAACAAATGTAGCTGTTAGGTTTTAGTGTCTGTTTCCATAATAATGACACATCTTGATATAAAATTGCTACATTCCCCGTTTATCCAGTTTATCATAAAAGAGAAAATGCTGCCATGGTGTAAAAAAAAGGCCCATGAGAAGGGAAGCAAACAGCTCTCAAAACTAAAATTAGTATTTTGCATAAACACATCGCTTTATGTTTCCAAACTTCAATTACAAATCAAATGCATATTCAGGAGCACGAATCGTTGTTGGAAACGAGCGAGCCCTGGGCAGCCTCGCTGGCCAATGGAACACGGCAGTCTGCTGATCTAATTTGGGGGTTTGCCAATGCAGCTTCACAGAGCAAAACTGCTTCCCTTCTTAATCGGCCAAACCAAGCCAGCAGGTTTGACTGTATTGGTGATAGCTTCAATGTAACCCCTTAAGAGGTGAGGGCATATACATGTGTCATACTTTAATAATTGCAATTTCACTTATGAACAAGAAAGTGTGTATAAGTCAGAAATACATGCTGGATCGCCAAGTTAGTGACTAAACAACACCTTTCATAATAGTGCACATGTGATATGATCACAACTAGAATCAAGCCCCACTTTGAAGCAAGAGGTGGATGTTTTCATCTAATCAACATTGTAGAGAAGGAGCTAAGAACCCCCACCTCAATCACTTTGCCCATATTGCTAATCTGCTGGAAACCAGAATATGACACACGTACAAAGCCATTTGAACTACAGATACCGAGGAGAATCCTGGAAGCAAGGTTCCCATTGATACAACCATACCCGCATATGAGACAGTATGATAGCTGTCCGAGTGATAGTCCGGAAGAAAACAGGACATTTGAATAATGAAGAGAAATGATGATGTCACACAGAGTAAAGTTGACATATAAAGAAGAGATGCAGAGACCAGAGAATGCAGGAAATACGATACACTTATCAAGAAAGTATCAAGGTCAATATCATCTAGGGACCAAAATGAAGGAACTTATGCTACAGAGATCAGGAAGATATGAAATTATTTCACACGTGTAAACATGCAAATAAACACAAGCAGACAAAGTATTCTTAAGGCTAGCTTTATAGTGACTAGAGTGTGGCATGCGCCAACATGTACATATATAATGGAGTCAGCAGAAGATGAATGTTCCCACTACACATGATAGCAGTGCTGAACAAAAGAAGGAAGACCGCTTTTCATTTTTGTCGCAGTTAGAAAACAAGTGACTTACAGATGAAACTCAGAAAGACGAGGTTGGATGAGCCAAGAAGCCAAGGCCACATCAGATGGGGGTGAGCTGACATTTGGATACAAATTGTATGAAATAATGCAGCTCCAGTTCAGAAAGTGGGAATGGAAGCATGAAGACATCAGAGTTCTAGTAGAAAATAACATTTTAATAAACTGAAAGCTCAATTTCGTGGTCTTCAGTCACGTGGGGAGAAGAAGTTGGATGAGCATGATGGTCACACCTACGCAGAAGAGTAGAGTGTGCCTTCACTCCCCTGAATTCTTCATTAGCAAGGAACATTTCCAAGGACGTGTTCAAAGCCCTAACTGAATGCAGACCACTGAGGTGATGAGAGGTGGTCATGCTTATTGGTGGGAAGCCCTGTTAAGATGAGCTCTCCAGCACCTGGACACTCAGCCTGTGTGCTGCTAACGTAGGTGGGAAGGTGCTGACAGAGGTTAGAAAGTAACCAATGATAGAGGATCGCATGATGAAGGGTCCTATAATGGGTGACCAATTAGATGTTGTATAGTTAGTGACGCTCACAGTGACATATTTTTGGGGGAGGGTTTAGTTGCCCCACCTGATGTCACTTTATTCCACTGCCCAAACGAGTATGGATTGTAGTCCTAGATGATCCGTTTAGACCCTATCACATTCACACTTAGGTTTTGAAGTTTTCCCACGTAGGATGACATTAATGATACGTAGGTTAAAGTCATCAATGACAAATATATACAATAAAAGTGTGATTTTTTTAATGAAATGCTTTGAGATCGTGATGAGAGATGTCTGCAAATGTCCATTGTACTCCCTGTTTTAGATCATTGATATTAAAACAGTTATCCTTTTGCCAACTACCTGAGTTGCTTCGATTATTCACGTTTGAATACATTCTACATCCCCATCTATCTCAAGGGTATTTCTACCTCACTTTAAAGGGCTGGGAGCTCCAGTTCAACATACTTTCAGGCAAGGTCGGGAGACTTAAAGACTCAAGTGATTGGAATGGTGGTGTTCCCTTTTATTATGGAATTAATTGCATGATTCAATACAATGGCCCTCATTACAAGTCAGGCGGTGGACCATGGTGCTATTAGCACCATGGTCCATGCCGGATTCCGCCATGGTGGATGGCGGAATTACCGCCCCATTCCAAGGTGAGTGGGGCGGTAATTCACCATTCACCATTTGCCCTTCCCCATTCCCATTTTTGCCCCATAGGGCATAATGGGGATGGGGAAGGCGCTAATTACGGCACCGTAAATTACGGTGCCGTCATTAGCACCAAGGTCGCTTAGCGCCTTGGACTTTAATGCCTGCAAAAAGCAGGCGTTAAAGTGTGAATCAGGCGTTAAGGGTTTAACGGCACCGACGCTCTTTACGGCGCCGTTAACCCCTTAATGCCTGAATTGTAATAAGGGCCATTAATGTAATGTTGTCTTGTTATTGCAAAAAACAGTCACATAATGACATCCTCATCCATCTTAACAATATCCAGCAGCAAGCAAACACTTCAGAGTATTATGTTTCACTCCCAAATGTTCCACTTTGACAGAACTAGGGGAACCATGTTCCCCAGCATCAAAAAGGGACATTAACATGAAATAATTGTCTAGCTGGATTTCAAGATGCAGTAAAGGGCAGGACAGTGGAAAGGAAGGTGATTTCAATCAAATTGGCTTTCATTTATGTGAAGGTGTTAAGAAAAGGTGTGACCACTTTGGGGAAAAGTTGATGGATGGGTCAGGGAAAGGACATTTTCAAAGGGGCCAGCATAGTGAATTGTGCTTTGGCATATCTATGGAATGTATTTAATTTCCTAGTGATTTATTCAATATAGAGAAATATTCCTGTTCTAGTACGCTCCACCAAAACAATACCACACCACTATCTGGAACAAGAAATTAGCTGTTTTAATCTAAACAATGGGTTTTATTTAAAATAACAAATCAAGCACTTAAAGGTGATCCCCTAATTTTAAATGCTTCAAATGAATGCATGCAGCTTGTCAAGAGAAAGGAAAATGCATCCTTCCTGCTGTTTTCTAAGTAATGGTTTTATTCCAATTCGCACAAGCACAACTAATACATAGAAAAACAAATATGAATGACTATTATAGACACTAATTGGATACTCATAAATGCATATTTCATTCTCAGTGTTAAATAATGGATAACTTGCCTAGAAACAGTTCAGTAATATGGGGAAAATGATTCAATTTTGTTTTGATCAAAATCTAACAGCAACGGATCGTGTCATACAAAGAAGAGCTAAGTTTCTGGTATCCCACACAGTCATTTTGAAACAATTTTTATTTTTATGTTGATCTGAACAACACGTTTTTAGACTAGAAACATGTACAAAGCTTTTGCAAATGGCTCAGGATTTCTTGTTGAATTATATGGAAATCATTACCATGTTGAAGCTTATATTTTGGTGAGCAAAAACACACTGATGTATTAAAGTGCCACAAATGAATGCATTCCTACACTTGAAATGGAAGAGGAATCCACAAATTAATTTTAATTTGCTTTAAATGTCCACTTAAGGCAGAATACTTCTTTGTGCAATGTTACGTAGAACAATGACAGTATTTAAAATTAAATTATTGTCATGGAAATGATGTAGAGGATCATTCCCCATTCCTATTACACTTTATGGAGTAAATCACTCCTTTCAGGATGTTGTAATGTAAAATATTGCTTTTACAGATCAATACATGTATTGTATCAATTTCTGCAAATGTGTACCTTGCACGCCCCCCTTACAAACCCAGAAATAATGTGCACCTTAGGAAATGAATCATATATTTTCTTTTTTTTTGACGGTCGAAACAAGTCTGCCCTGCACAGTTGTAGATTGTAGGCAATCTATATTTTATGTACTTTAATAAAGTTTAATTTACAGGTCCTGTTTCCCCTTCAGTGGCTTAGCTTGGAAACAGGGTTCATCAATATACTTTGAATCATCATCAATGATTTATTTATTTATTGTGACATTTGCCTAAATAATCTGGGGTCACAGTGCTCATTTGGTTTGTCTTTGAAAGGGCCATGCAACTCCACCTAGTAAACTCTTCCTTTCAGTCTCTCCATGTGCTCCGAAATTCCCACTCAGGTATTCTGGTTCTGTCTTGGGAGAGGTCTATGCATTCACTCCATTGTGGGAAAAGCTTCTCTTAGGAACATGTCCCCATCAGCTAGATATTATTGGAATCTAAGTCCGGTACTCCTCCAATACGCACCCTTCTTCCTTTGAGCATGAGTTTAAATACTGAGAAAACTCCACCCAGGAATCATCATTTGACACAACATTTTGGATTGGACAGATCACATGTTAGATTTCCTTAATGTTCTCACACCGACCAGGGTCTCTCTCCACGCTTTCAATGGCACATTGAATTAATTATCTGTGACATAAGGAGATGGGACGGCTATCAATTAACACTCCCCTCGGGAATGATGGATAAACATTGAACTAGATTGATTGTTCTTATAATTAATTATCTGTATGGACATGCGACTTTATCGAAAATTACATTCAGATTTCTAGGACTATTATGAATCTGGAGATATCATTTATGTTTCTGTCATTTCAAGCATAATGGAGTTGTTCAAATATGCAAATTATGTATTAAGTGAACATTGTTTATGTACATGTAATGAGTGGTTTTCTGCTGAATACAGATGTTCACTTGTCTTTAGTTTTTTTTTATGTGTGTGCTGCGTGGGAGCTCATCAACCCCCAAGGGGCTGGACAAACAGGGATCTGATTTCTGGACACAGAAGAATCCCCAGTGCATCAAGAACAGCAGATGCACCACATGCAACACCGCGCTTGTCTCGACACAGTGTACATTTGCAAAGCATGCTCTGATATGCAAAGGTGTATTTAACTTCTGCAATGTAAGTGAGAGATTACAAAGCACTAATGTGTCCGCCACAGGTTATAGATATGCACATATTCTGATAGAGACCAAATGTACAAGCCTCTAGAGATATTATAGGAATGCAAATATTCTGCTAACAACGAAATGTGCACGCCTCTAGCAATTCTCTAGAGGTAAACATATCATTCTTTGTTTTGATGTTTTCCCTTGCACAGCCTTGAAAACGGTCTGTCTTGGGTTGAAGAAAAAAACGTGTTAAATTGCACTGTGCTAAATGATTGCATTGGGGTAATTGGCATGCACACAATGTTTGCTCGTGTGGCAAGGAACTAGAGGTGAACTTCCAGTGATTGCCACTGTGTGGTGCTGTGGTATGTGTGACTTGGCAAAACATTGCTAAATCTACTTTCTCTTGCACAGAGAAACAAAATAATATCTAAGACCACTCGGGGTTTATGGTTCTACTCAACAATGTCGGGGTGAGTATGCACATGACACCCTGGTATCAGTGTATGCACATGTCACCTCTTGGCTTTGCTTAGTAGTTAATAACAAAAAACACAATATGGTTTTGTGTCTTCCAGAGATGTCGTAGCATGTTGAAAAATGGGAAATGCACTCCATGCTTTGAGCAGCTCACTTTGTTGCCTAATGTAAAGAAGTAAGTGCATATGTGTTAGAACACATAAATAACACACGTTACTGATAACAAATAAATTCTGATCTGGGGCTGTATTACAGAAACGTTGCAAATAATCCATGAATATTACTATATGTTCACTGCAACTCATACAGTTTCTGCACTACATTTAGCATAGCCTGTGTAGTGTGTTCACCTTTCTTCAGAGACTACATTGATTGCATAAAATAACCAAAGTTGAAATGCCTATTGATAGGTTTGTGTGCCACAATGTTTAAGATAACAGCTAATTGTGTTAAGCACTTATTGAAGAGATTTTAGTTTGCATGCTAGATCACAGTACCAAATTCCAGCAAGACAGACTCACAGGCCGATTCATGGAATAATTAGCGCGGCGCAAGTGGGCAAAAACGTGCGAATTGCAGTGGAATAGCGAAAATCGCAGTGCAAGTGCGAAAATCGCACGAAAAGCAGCGCACATCGATTCATGGAAGTCCGTGCGCGAGAAAACCAGCGGATGTGCGATAAAAAAGTGCGCGGCGCACGTTGGCGCACAGGCCATCTAACAGCGTGCGCCAGGTCACAGCGAAAATCGCACAGGCAACAGCGAAAATCGCACATAGCGCGGCGCACGCAACAAAAGTAGGCGGAACACGGGCGTAACACTCGGAATGGGGAACAACTTGCCAAAACGTGGGCGTCACGGGGGAAGTACAGGGCACAAGTGCGCGAAACGCCCACACGCTCGCCTACAACACGTATTCATGGAATAGAATAGGGCAAAAAAGCGCATGGTCAAACCAGCGCACAGACACTAACACGACCGCCACAAGAAAGCAGGCGGTAGCGTCTCTGCGGCTGTAAGAAATGTGCGCCAAAAGGTGCGCCAACAAATAGCACCTATATACTGCCATGTCCTATACTGTGGCCCTCCAGGACAAATGACGTGCAAAGGGGTACCCACAAACACGGACACCCTGACAAAATAATACGTGTGCGTGTATGCCGGGGTGCGTGGGAAGTCTCACACGCGATTTGTCCAGGGACGTGTATTTCAGGGGTGCGCGGGAAGTTCCACACGCGATTTCAGCAGGGTACGTGTATTTCAGGGGTGCGCGGGAAGTTCCACACGCGATTGGCCCAGTGCGAGCAGGGTACGTGTATTTCAGGGGTGCGCGGGAAGTTCCACATGCGATTTCAGCAAGGTATGTGTATTTCAGGGGTCCGCGGGAAGTTCCACACGCGATTTCATCAGGGTACGTGTATTTCAGGGGTGCGCGGGAAAATCCACACGCGATTGGCCCAGTGCGAGCAGGGTACGTGTATTTCAGGGGTGCGCGGGAAGTTCCACACGCGATTGGCCCAGTGCGAGCAGGGTACGTGTATTTCAGGGGTGCGTGGGAAGTTCCACACGCGATTGGCCCAGTGCGAGCAGGGTACGTGTATTTCAGGGGTGCGCGGGAAGTTCCACACGCGATTGGCCCAGTGCGAGCAGGGCACGTGTATTTCAGGGGTGCGCGGGAAGTTCCACACGCGATTGGCCCAGTGCGAGCAGGGTATGTGTATTTCAGGGGTGCGCGGGAAGTTCCACACGCGATTTCATCAGGGTACGTGTATTTCAGGGGTTCTGGGGAGTACCACAAGTGAATTGGCCGTGTGGGCCCTCCCAGGTGTACGCTCCACAACCTCCACGGACCCTGCAGGCAGCCCACACCACGGGGGACTACCCTGCACCCATGCTCATGTCCCGCAGGCAGCCCATCCACCATGGGCATGCCCCCCAGCCAACCCACATGTCACCTAGCACTACTGATCAACAATGCATGTCTCCCACCACCCCCACCCCCCAGCCACCAGGGGCAGCCTCCACCAGGCCCCCACTCATGTCTCCCACCACCCCCACCCCCCTGCCACCATGGGCAGCCCCCACCAGGCCCCCACCCATGTCTCCCACCACCCCCACCCCCCAGCAGTGCAGGGGCAGCCTCCACCAGGCCCCCACTCATGTCCCCCTGCAACCCCACCCCCCAGCATCCAGGGTCACCCTCCACCAGGCCCCCACTCATGTCTCCCACCACCCCCACCCCCCTGCCACCATGGGCAGCCTCCACCAGGCCCCCACTCATGTCTCCCACCACCCCCACCCCCCTGCCACCACGTCCACCCTCCACCAGGCCCCCACTCATGTCTCCCACCACCCCCAGCCACCATGGGCAGCCTCCACCAGGCCCCCACTCATGTCTCCCACCACCCCCACCCCCTGCCACCATGGGCAGCCCCCACCAGGCCCCCACCCATGTCTCCCACCACCCCCACCCCCCAGCAGTGCAGGGGCAGCCTCCACCAGGCCCCCACTCATGTCTCCCAGCACCCCCACCCCCCAGCCACCATGGGCAGCCCCCACCAGGCCCCCACTCATGTCCCCCTGCACCCCCACCCCCCAGCATCCAGGGTCACCCTCCACCAGGCCCCCACTCATGTCTCCCACCACCCCCACCCCCCTGCCACCATGGGCAGCCTCCACCAGGCCCCCACTCATGTCTCCCACCACCCCCACCCCCT
Organism: Ambystoma mexicanum; assembly: GCF_040938575.1. Taxonomy (NCBI): domain Eukaryota; kingdom Metazoa; phylum Chordata; class Amphibia; order Caudata; family Ambystomatidae; genus Ambystoma; species Ambystoma mexicanum. The sequence continues at coordinate 953,975,811 of NC_090935.1, read as the reverse complement.
GCCACCATGTCCACCCTCCACCAGGCCCCCACTCATGTCTCCCACCACCCCCAGCCACCATGGACAGCCTCCACCAGGCCCAGACTTATGTCTCCCACCACCCCCACCCCCCTGCCACCATGGGCAGCCCCCACCTGGCCCCCACCCATGTCTCCCACCACCCCCACCCCCCAGCAGTGCAGGGGCAGCCTCCACCAGGCCCCCACTCATGTCTCCCAGCACCCCCACCCCCCAGCCACCATGGGCAGCCCCCACCAGGCCCCCACTCATGTCCCCCTGCACCCCCACCCCCCTGCCACCATGGGCAGCCCCCACCAGGCCCCCACCCATGTCTCCCACCACCCCCACCCCCAGCAGTGCAGGGGCAGCCTCTACCAGGCCCCCACTCATGTCTCCCACCACCCCACGCCCTGCCACCATGGGCAGCCCCCACCAGGCCTCCACCCATGTCTCCCACCACCTCCACCCCCCAGCAGTGCAGGGGCAGCCTCCACCAGGCCCCCACTCATGTCTCCCACCACCCCCACCCCCCTGCCACCATGGGCAGCCCCCACCAGGCCCCCACCCATGTCTCCCACCACCCCCACCCCCCCAGCAGTGCAGGGGCAGCCTCCACCAGGCCCCCACTCATGTCTCCCAGCACCCCCACCCCCCAGCCACCATGGGCAGCCCCCACCAGGCCCCCACTCATGTCCCCCTGCACCCCCACCCCCCTGCCACCATGGGCAGCCCCCACCAGGCCCCCACCCATGTGTCCCACCACCCCCACCCCCCAGCAGTGCAGGGGCAGCCTCCACCAGGCCCCCACTCATGTCTCCCAGCACCCCCACCCCCCAGCCACCATGGGCAGCCCCCACCAGGCCCCCACTCATGTCCCCCTGCACCCCCATCCCCCAGCATCCAGGGTCACCCTCCACCAGGCCCCCACTCATGTCTCCCACCACCCCCACCCCCCTGCCACCATGGGCAGCCTCCACCAGGCCCCCACTCATGTCTCCCGCCACCCCCACCCCCTGCCACCATGTCCACCCTCCACCAGGCCCCCACTCATGTCTCCCACCACCCCCAGCCACCATGGGCAGCCTCCACCAGGCCCCCACTCATGTCTCCCACCACCCCCACCCCCCTGCCACCATGGGCAGCCCCACCAGGCCCCCACCCATGTCTCCCACCACCCCCACCCCCCCTGCCACCATGGCCACCCTCCACCAGGCCCCCACTCATGTCTCCCACCACCCCCACCCCCCTGCCACCATGGCCACCCTCCACCAGGCCCCCACTCATGTCTCCCAGCACCCCCACCCCCCAGCCACCATGGGCAGCCCCCACCAGGCCCCCACTCATGTCCCCCTGCACCCCCATCCCCCAGCATCCAGGGTCACCCTCCACCAGGCCCCCACTCATGTCTCCCACCACCCCCACCCCCCTGCCACCATGGGCAGCCTCCACCAGGCCCCCACTCATGTCTCCCGCCACCCCCACCCCCTGCCACCATGTCCACCCTCCACCAGGCCCCCACTCATGTCTCCCACCACCCCCAGCCACCATGGGCACCCTCCACCAGGCCCCCACTCATGTCTCCCACCACCCCCACCCCCCTGCCACCATGGGCAGCCTCCACCAGGCCCCCACTCATGTCTCCCGCCACCCCCACCCCCTGCCACCATGTCCACCCTCCACCAGGCCCCCACTCATGTCTCCCACCACCCCCAGCCACCATGGGCAGCCTCCACCAGGCCCCCACTCATGTCTCCCACCACCCCCACCCCCCTGCCACCATGGGCAGCCCCCACCAGGCCCCCACTCATGTCTCCCACCACCCCCACCCCCCTGCCACCATGGGCAGCCCCACCAGGCCCCCACCCATGTCTCCCACCACCCCCACCCCCCTGCCACCATGGCCACCCTCCACCAGGCCCCCACTCATGTCTCCCACCACCCCCACCCCCCTGCCACCATGGGCAGCCCCCACCAGGTCCTCACAATCCCCAATCATGCGCGTAATGGTCAGCCTCCACAGCCAAAAAGCCCTACCAAGTAACCCATTCACCCACATGGAAAAGGAAATCACATGTTACACCCCCAATGTCAATGAAGCTAATGAACCCAGGTCCGTCACACACAATTGTTGCAATTGAATGGGAAAACACCCAACATGACATGCATGAAACCAATGAGATGATACCACACAGTGAAGTATGGAAACCAAAATTGTATTTAAACAAATAAAGAATGCTAAAGAAATGAAACAAACTACAATGGGGATAAAAAAAAAAAGCTGCATGTCCGTATAAAAAAATTTTAAAAATGCAAATCAGAATCCAAACAAATGTCGTCCAAAGTCAAATGTAAAAAAATATCCATGCAACAAAGAACTATGTAAGAAACTACCAAGGGTCCATGAGCCCAACTGAACAAAGGAAACCTACTAAAAAACCGACCAAAAAATCAACTATATACAAAAAGTGGAGCAGTGTCTGTCGACTCCAAATCATAATAAGAAAGAAAGGAAACCTAAAACTAAAGAACTATATACAAAGGCGGCGGCTAAGTCCAGCGGCTCACTCCGTGGTGTCCCGGGCCAGGGCATCATCGAACTCCTGTTCGATGTCCCGGAGGCGGTCCAGTTCCATGGCCCCGAGGGTCCGCAGGGACGACGACGTGTCCTCCTCCAACCCCCTGCGGATTGCCTCGAGGCACTCGGCCCGCCTCAGGGCCCTCCGCATGGAGTTCTCCGCCCTGACCATTGTGAGCCACGCCTCTTCCGCCCGCCGCCGCTCCGCACCTATGGCGTGGCCCAACCGCTGCCACACGGAAGACACTCTCTGTCCTGGGTCCCCCTGCCCTCCGGCCGATGCCTGCCCCTCCGATGTCGAAAGCCCCGAGCCTTCATGTCTCCCACCATGTTGCTGCTGCTGCTGCTCTGCCTCTGCCCGTGCACTGCCTCCTGCTGCCTGCACATCCTCCGCCGGCTGGGGTGCAGTTGTTGATGTGGCCACCCCTGCTGGACCTCCGACTCCCGACTGTGGCAGGGATGCCTCCTCCACCAGCCTGGCCGCACCGTCAGAGGCAGCTCCACAGGGCACCCAGGTGACTGATGGGTGGGAAGATGGCACAGAGGACGACTGGCGCGTAGGGGGTCCAGTTGAGGAGGGGGTCGGAGCAAGCCCCATCAGACGGAGGAATCCGGCCTGGGTGACCTGTCCCAGCAGGCTGACGTGGTCAACGAGCCATTCGAGATGACGTGCAGTCTCTCCATGAAAAGACTGCAGGTCACCTCGCATGGGCCGTTGACGCAACGCCACACCAGCCAGGACAGGCTCAACCCGGACCTGGATGGCCACGTCCGCAGGCAGAGGAAGGCCAGTTGACGTCAGCTCATCCCCTGCCTGTAAACGGGTCTGGACGTAGGCATCCCTGCTGGTGCAAGATGATGCAGGTACAGGATCGGGGACAGGATTGCACACAGGCACCTCCGCGGCGGCCTGTGCTGCCTCCTGTCCCTGGTCCTGCACTGCACCACTAGCACCAGTGGGATCCCCACCTCCAGACCCCGTCTCTGGTGCTTGCACGGCCTCCTCCTCCACCAAACCCCCCACCAACCTGGATGACTCTGTGCCATCTTCCCCTGTTGGGCCCTGTGGGGTCCCAGCTGCCCCTTCTGCTGCTGAGGAGTCCAACTACAACCTCCGCCTCTTGGACCTCCCCCCGGCAGCTGCGGCCTGGGACACGGCACCGGACTCCTCACTCCCCGACGAGATGACCACACGGGAGGGGAGCCGGGCCTTGCATCTCCGACTGGCGGTCGGATCCCCACCGCTGTGCTCCACAGCACCTTCTCCGCCCTCTTCATCAGTTGACGCTGCAGACAGGGAGAAACAAAACACAGGCATCAGGGCACTGTACAATGGACACATACACACATGACAGTTTCACATGAGTGGCATTGGCAAACCTCAGACATGGCATCACAATCCCCAACACACATGTCATTGCAACTCGCACACATGAGCCATACCACAGCCATATCGCAACTGCCACCACCATCCCTACACATACAACAGCATCAGCAGCCAAAGGGGAGCCAGACATCACATGCAACACAGGAAGTGCACCACACATGTACACACACCACCACACTTGCATGCATGTCTACACCTCTGCCAAGTGTCGCACTGTTCAGACGGGCACCCATGTCACATCTGCCAATCAGGATTCCACATACCGCTGTCACATGCATCCATGTTGCATCACTGTTGCACCCTTGTCAAATACACACACATGCACATGTACACAGTGCACATACATGCAGCCGAAAAAAACATACATGCCTGACATCACGGACATGTCTACTTACATAGACATTCATCCAAACATGTGTGCACGCACAACTGCATTTGCCATGCAAGCCCACACACACAAGCACCATCCATGTCTCACACATTACAGCCCTCGCATGTGTCAGCCCCACGGCCCTGTACACCCCCACCCATACTCGACCCCATACAAACAGATGTGCAACCTGCACAATACCGAATAATCACCACACGCACTGCTCACAATCAGGATGCATGTACACTCACCGCTCGACTCCAGACGGGTCTGCTTCTCTAGGACCTGGACGTGGAGCGCTGGGGATATGCGTTCCAGGACCCCCATCTGTTCTTCCGACAAGTGGCCCCGCGCCCCTTGGCATCCGCTGCCTTCAAGAGGCGCCGGGCCTTGTTCAGGGTCCTGGACCTGAAGTCCTCCCAGCGCTTCCTGACATGTTGTAAGTCCCGGACTGCCACCCCCTCCGCGTTGATGGCAGTCACGATGTCAGTCCAGATCCGAGTCCGTCCTTCCTTGTCGGCGCGGGAACTTCCGAAGAGGACATCATACTGCCCCAGGACTTGCTCCACCAGGACACCAACTTCGGTGGCACTGAAGCTGGTGCCCCTCTGCCACTCTGGCCGGGGGTTGTCAGTGGTCACAGATGGTGTTTGCCCCGACATGACAACCCCAGAGGCCGGAGTGGGTGGGCAACTGGGTCCTGGGGCTGGGCTGTGGAGCGATGGAATTCCAGTCGGGAGTCTTCGGTTCCAGCAGGGGTGGTCACAGCAACAGCACCCCTGGCTGATGTGCAGGCAGCAAATGGCAGTGCACGTGGGCAGCAGGCAGTCAGGCAGCAGCAGATGGCAGGTGGGAGCGTGCTCGGCGCTCTGGGGGGCAGTAGTTCGGCCTTCTGGGCAGGAGCGTGGTCTTCCGTGTGCTAACGCGTGGCCAGCTTGGTACGGAGTGATTGGGCACGTGAAAATCCTGCACGTCAGCGTGAAACTCGAGGAAAGGGCCTTAGCGCGTAAGCGCGTCAGCACGCATACGCGAATCTATTGGACCAAAGGCCCTCAGCGCGTAAGCGCGTCTGTGACGTGACCCGCACGGGTGTTTCCCACACAGCACGTGATGACAGAGCACACATGGAAAGACTGCACGTCAGAGTCTCATCACGTGTCATTGGACAGCACGTCAGGGTGTCATCGCGTGTAATAGGACAAAAGTGCGCGTACACGCGATTGGCCTATGTACGTGTATATCAGGGGTGCGCGGACACTTACACACGCAAGTACGTCAGCGCACCTGTATCCCGGGGTGCGCAGAAATTTCCACACGCTATTGGACTGGGTACTGGATTTCAGGGGTGCGCGGGACACACGCTCGCCTACAACACGCGCAACGCATTAATTTGCGCGCTAACAAAATAACTAGCTCAGACCCAGGATGAACATACCGTTCCTAGCAGCAGTGGGCATGGCCTACCAAAGGAGGAGGAGGAGGTTAGTCAGGGCCAGAATATTCACACCCAGAACCAGCCTTTTCGGGATGCCTGATGACCAGGTGCATGGGAGGTACAGGTTTCCACCACACATCATACTGGACCTGGTGAGTGAGTGGGAGGATGACCTCACATCACCCACCCTGTGCTCCCAAGCACTCAGCCCCCTGGAGAAGGTCCTCAATGTACTGCACTTCTTAGCCACTGGATCATTTCAGCGGACAAGTGCCATTGTGGGTGATGTATCACAGGCCACCCAGTCACGCTGCCTACACCAGGTCTTGAACATCATCACTGCACGCCCATCAGTCCGCAGGCACATATACCTTCCCAGAACACCTGCAGAAAGGCATGCTGCCGCCCTGGATTTTTACGCTGTGGCACGATTCCCCAAAGTGCTAGGTGCCATCAACTGCACCCATGTGGCTCTACGTCCCCCCAGGGCATCTGAGCACATCTATAGGAACCGCAAGCACTGGCATTCCATCAACGTGCAGGTAGTATGTAATGCCAAGGGAATCATCACCTCAGTATATGCCAACTATCCCGGGTCAACCCACGACAGCTTCATTTACCGAATGTCCACCCTAAGCCGGGACCTAGAAGCTGGGCGGCATGGCGATACATGGCTGCTTGGTGAGTATGAATGCCACTGCACATGCATGCATGTCAGATACTGAGCAAGGTCACAACCCCACCAATGATACCAATCACCACCTCCACAGGGGACAGTGCCTACCCTCTCAGCCCCCACATGATGACGCCAATTCGGAACCCCACCACGCCACCCCAGGTAAGATATAACGCAGCCCACATAACAACCCGGGGCATTGTGGAGCGCACATTCGGAGTGCTCAAGTCACGCTTTCGCTCCCTTGACCGTTCTGGCGGGCAGCTGTTGTACGCTCCCCCAGTAGTGTGCAGGTTCATAGTGGCAGCATGTGTCCTGCACAACGTTGCAACACGCCGGGGCCTGGCCATGGACATGGTGGTGGCACCACATCCCCAACCACATGCACAGCCGCTGCGCATGGGAGGGGAAAGGGCACGGGGGAGGCAGCCCATACACAGCTAGTGGCTAATTACTTCACATAGAAATCACACCCCTGTGGAGTGCACACTGCCCTGGCACATTCCATCTGACAATCAATGATGACTCAACCTGACACTGATCCTGAATGTCTGGAGAATGAACCGTCAAAACCATATCAGCCTGCGATTGTTCACCTGGAAGTGTCACAATGTGTGCATCCCTACCCACACAGACACCACCAATGCAGTTTTGTGAAGTTACACATTCAAGCAGCTAAAATGAATACCCACTTGCAAAATGCAACAAGAGGACAGTGCCATGTCAGCCAACCCAACCCCAGCACCGCCACACGACACACCGTGCCATGTCATGCTATTTGCAGGTAAACAAAGTAATCCCCACAACATGACACTAGTGTCACAATGTACAGTGTCCCTATTAGAAACTTGCAACACCTGAAATGCTCACAGCAATGCCGGACCAACAACAAACTTGAGCACGTACTACCATTAACATGACATCACAAATGTTAAATATTAGTAGTCTCACCACCTGGAAATGCCTGCACTCCCACCACTACCAACTGTGCAGTGTTGGCGCCATGTAGAGTTGTAGGTGCACTGCTGCCAACATGTACCCCATCTCCAGACTAGAGGTCCTTGTGTAGACATGTGGAAGGGACTAGCAAATTGGGAGGTAGACACAGAAGATGAGTTACACATCAATGCAACATGCAGTGTACAACACAACAGCAATATGCACTATGAATGTATACACAGTATTGACTACAGACTGCCCACACAGCTCATGGGAGTCCAACGTCACTGTGTAATTCACTGTCACTTGGGCACACCCTTTGCAAGCCCATGGAAACGGGAAGCAGGAGGGGTGTGTGTGACTCAAACCCAAGCATCTGAACCAAATACATTACAAGCCTGCATGTGCCCATCCACAATGCAGCGTATGCAAACACAGGAACCACGGAAGCCAACAAATCGTCCCAAAAAAATTGGGAATAAAATAAATAAAAATAAAAATCAAAAAAAATCAAAAATGGCCATTGATGGGCCCGGGGGGGTTGGGGAGGCCACCCAGGAGGTCCGAGGACAGGATGCACACCAGAACCCACCTGCGTGGATCCTGGGAAAATAAAACACCTCCATGGGCTCATGGCCCACACGGCTACCCTATTGTGGGAGTATCACTGCTGTCGCTATTATCACCCTGTGCAGCTGCATCCGGAGGTGGTTGCACTATGGGAGGCAGCCCACGCAAGGCCCTAGTCTGCTCCTCCATGGCTGCAAGCATGCGGGTGTGGTAGGTCTGGTTCTGGAGGATGAGTGTGCGGAGGTCCCCATGCAACAACTCACGGGATGCCCGGACCTCCGCCCTCGTTGCCTGCATCTCAGCTGAGAGCGTACAGGTGAGACGCTCCAGCTGCTGTTCTGTCCTTTGGTTTGTTGAAGCCTCAAGCTCAACAAGAGTCGACCTGAGGTGAAGGAGCTCCTGCCTCAGGGCTTCCCTGTGGCCCTGGGACTCAATGGAGATGGCCTCCTGAAGAGTCGCCAGTGCCGCCCGCCTGTCCCTGTTGGACCCCAACATGTCCTCCCTGTGTGACTGGCAGATGGAGTCGGTTGCCTGCTCTAGTCGCTCCATCAGCCTTTCAGGGGGGACAATGGAAGTGGCCACCCTATCCATGGCCTGAGCCATCATCTCGGATGATGCTGCCTGTTGGGTTGCCATACCGTAAATGGCTTGCTCCCATGCGGTATTGCCAGGTGGCGTACGGCCACCACGTCGGCAGGCACCACACCTGTCTGGGGCAAGGCGAACTGCGCCTTGCTGTGCCGGCACTGCCTGAGGCTGCAGGCCTGCATTCCCCCTCTGATCTGCTGGCCCAGGAACAGGATCAGAGGTCGCGGAGTGTGACCCTGCATCCGTAACCACCAAAGGCGTAGCTGCCAACACTGACATCCCCATTGAGGGTTCTGACCCTGGTGCAGGTGGGTGGGACAGAACAGAATCCCTCCCTGGAACACTCACCTGCGACGGCACGTAGGTCTCATCCGAATCAACACCTGAGTACAGCTCGGGGGAGGTGCAGCCAGAGACACCCCTTGAGAGCAGGACCTGCAGCACTTGTGGGTTCTCACCCACCACCACACCACGTCCCTCACTGGTGGTTGGTCGGCCCTCGGACCCCTCCTGGGTCTGCACCATCTCCACAACCCCAGCAGTATCAGGTGCGTCTTCCCCTGCAAAGACATAAAAACAAAGAAATGGAAACAGGCATTAGCACCATGGCACACAATGAGGGCTGAGAAGCAAGAGAACCAGTACTTGTTTGACACATGTCCCACATGACTAAAACCCTCCCATGCATGCACCCTCACTGCGTATGAAGGGCAGGCTAATGGCACACACTGATGACACCAAGATGGAAGATTAACACATTTTCTGCATGCTGGCTGGCAGTGGCATCACACATTGGCCTGTGATTGCCAGGTGAAACACACATGCCATCACACAGATGGCATGTACCATTGCTATTGAGTGAAGATGTAGAGGAGGGCAGCACCTATTCATTCAGTCCAGTTCCCCCATGTAATAGCTTTTCTAAATCAAACAGGTCAGATTCTTCACCTGGAGCTGCCAGTCCAAAATGGTCCAATTGCACAGGGACATGTTTGTACAAATGATATCCAGGTAACAAAGTCACTCCACTTTACCATAGCCATGTCAGACATGTGACTAGAGGACTGCGACATGCCCAGTAAATGTGGTGGAATGCAAACAATCTGACTAAATGAACAGTGATAAATTAAGCAACAATGTTGTGGCAAGGTGACACTTCAAGGGCAACTGGCGTGCAGTTGGGCTAGATGTCTACTGTTGGCAGAAGGTATACTGCTATGGCCAAATGCAGCTGCGCAGGATGTATTGCATGAAGCACATGGCTGACCAATACGACTCAGGCGCACACACTCTCACCTGGCACACAAACAGAAGCCCTCACACACACCATGCACATGGATGACACACACATGCATGTGCACTCACCGGACAATGCCTCGTAATCAGCCAAATCTCCCACGCCTTGGATCTGTTCCTCCGTGACGTAGGTCCCAGCGACTGACTCATGTGGAGTGAGTTCCATGTCTTCTACTGGAGACCCACCTCCAGTCACTAGAGTTGCGGCATGACTTGAGGCCAGCTTACTCTTTGCCCTGCGCTTTAGGTCATTCCAGCGCTTATAGCAATCATTGGCTGTGCGCCTCACGATTCCAAGGGCACTTACGATGTCCGCAACGGTCTGCCAGTGTGCCTGGCGTTGTGCAGGTGTGGTCTTGGATCCTGCAACAATGACCATCTCGTTGTCATGTGCGGACACATACTCGACAAGTGCATTCAGTTCGTCATCCGTGAAGCTGGGCTTCCTGGACGGGCCGGACTGTGTAGCCGTGTCTGGGGCATCAGCCTGTGCCGGACGAGCACTCTTCCTCTTCCGCTTGGAAGGTGGTGGTGGTCCTGAGTGTCCTGCGCCGCTCTGGACACTAGGGGCAGGAGCCCTGGTGGACTCTGTATCAGGAGTGTGGGATTGCACACTCAGCATGGGAGTTGGTGCAGGCATTTGCTCTAGTGTGATGGTGTCAGGGGGAATGTCAGCAGCATGGACTAGGACCGACACTGTCCGGGCTGGGTGTGTGAGGGCTGGGGTGGATGGAGCCGCAGCTGCCCCTGCAGCCTCTACGCCCTGCCTACTTGGTGCAGCAGATGACCTTGCTGCCCCAGATGCACGTGGCATGGTGACATCAACGTGCACCAGCGCACGTGTCATAGGCCTGCTGACCTGGAAGTCAGCCATGGAGTCATCCAGGTCTGGTGCCACAATGGGCTGGTCCAACAAGGGCTGAGCATGGATGGTGTCAGCCACATCAGCCTCAACGGGAGGGGGGGGATTATGGGTGCCCTTGACTGGTCCTCCACACATGGGGGGACAGGCTCACCCTGCAAGTAACGACCATGTCCCCTACCGGATCCACCACGGCCACCACTTGTGGCTCTTCCACCTTTGCCACCCTTACGGAATCCTCGCCTCCCAGCCATGGCACTGATGTTAATGTGCGTATGGGATTGGCTGTAAAATATTGTCCTGGGCAATTGGGGGTCAAAGGTGTTGGGTACCAGATGGTAATTGTACCCTAGTGCTCTTGCAAGGCTGATTGTAACCCCTGGGGAAAGATGACAGGTCACGCTACGCACAGGAGCCCCAAAAAAGGGAGATGACGTGCACGCAACCCCTCCTAGACCACGTGTGCCGAAAGAAAAACCTGCACTACGCTGTGGCACCCAGTAACACAAGAATGAACGTATGCGTGTCACACGCAGCCTAGAATGACCTCTGAAGGGGTAGGCTACACACGGGGCAAGCACAGATGTTAGATACGTGCGTGACTCACCGTCTGCCAGGTAAAAGAGCGTGAAAAAGGAGCGCGTTTGGTTGGCAACACCCCGCCAAAAGAAGATTTGTACGCTGTCTGAGGAGACAGGACAACAGTAGAATGGAACACTGTTTGAGGGAACAGGCCCAGGTAAACCAGTAAAAGAGAAAAAAGAGAAAAAGCTGTCAGAGGTAACAGGGAATACGAACTTGAAACGCCGTGAAGTAAATCGCGTGTGAAACGACAAGAAGTACAGAATTCACCCACTCGCTCTCCACGTAAAGCACGTACAAGGAAATGGTGTTCTACGCGTACCTTTTATACAGGCCCACACGTCCAGCGTCACTTACGCGGCGTGTACGCGCTAGGGCCATTTCCACCAATTACACGCTTTGTCACTTCTGCGTGTAGGGCCATTTCCACCAATTACACGCTTTGTCACTTCTGCGTGTAGGGCCATTTCCACCAATTACACGCTTTGTCACTTCTGCGTGTAGGGCCATTTCCACCAATCACACGCGATGAGACTCTGACGTGCAGTCTTTCCACGTGTGCTCTGTCATCACGTGCTGTGTGGGAAACACCCGTGCGGGTCACGTCACAGACGCGCTTACGCGCTGAGGGCCTTTGGTCCAATAGATTCGCGTATGCGTGCTGACGCGCTTACGCGCTAAGGGCCTTTCCTCGATTTTCACGCTGACGTGCAGGATTTTCACGTGCCAAATCACTCCGTACCAAGCTGGCCACGCGTAAGCACACGGAAGACCACGCTCCTGCCCAGAAGGCCGAACTACTGCCCCCCAGAGCCCCGAGCATGCTCCCACCTGCCATCTGCTGCTGCCTGACTGCCTGCTGCCCACGTGCACTGCCATTTGCTGCCTGCACATCAGCCAGGGGTGCTGTAGCTGTGACCACCCCTGCTGGAACCGAAGACTCCCGACTGGGATTCCATCGCTCCACAGCCCAGCCCCAGGACCCAGTTGCCCAACCACTCCTGCCTCTGGGGTTGTCATGTCGGGGCAAACACCATCTGTGACCACTGACAACCCCCGGCCAGAGAGGCAGAGGGGCACCAGCTTCAGTGCCACCGAAGTTGATGTCCTGGTGGAGCAAGTCCTGGGGCAGTATGATGCCCTCTTCTGAAGTTCCCGCGCCGACAAGGAAGGACGGACTCGGATCTGGACTGACATCGTGACTGCCATCAACGCGGAGGGGGTGGCAGTCCGGGACTTACAACATGTCAGGAAGCGCTGGGAGGACTTCAGGTCCAGGACCCTGAACAAGGCCCGGCGCCTCTTGAAGGCAGCGGATGCCAAGGGGCGCCGGGGCCACTTGTCGGAAGAACAGATGGGGGTCCTGGAACGCATATCCCCAGCGCTCCGCGTCCAGGTCCTAGAGAAGCAGACCCGTCTGGAGTCGAGCGGTGAGTGTACATGCATCCTGATTGTGAGCAGTGCGTGTGGTGATTATTCGGTATTGTGCAGGTTGCACATCTGTTTGTATGGGGTCGAGTATGGGTGGGGGTGTACAGGGCCCTGGGGCTGACACATGCGAGGGCTGTAATGTGTGAGACATGGATGGTGCTTGTGTGTGTGGGCATGCATGGCAAATGCAGTTGTGCGTGCACACATGTTTGGATGAATGTCTATGTAAGTAGACATGTCCGTGATGTCAGGCATGTATGTTTTTTTCGGCTGCATGTATGTGCACTGTGTACATGTGCATGTGTGTGTATTTGACAAGGGTGCAACAGTGATGCAACATGGATGCATGTGACAGCGGTATGTGGAATCCCGATTGGCAGATGTGACATGGATGCCCGTCTGAACAGTGCGACACTTGGCAGAGGTGTAGACATGCATGCAAGTGTGGTGGTGTGTGTACATGTGTGGTGCACTTCCTGTGTTGCATGTGATGTCTGGCTCCCCTTTGGCTGCTGATGCTGTTGTATGTGTAGGGATGGTGGTGGCAGTTGCGATATGGCTGTGGTATGGCTCATGTGTGCGAGTTGCAATGACATGTGTGTTGGGGATTGTGATGCCATGTCTGAGGTTTGCCAATGCCACTCATGTGCAACTGTCATGTGTGTATGTGTCCATTGTACAGTGCCCTGATGCCTGTGTTTTGTTTCTCCCTGTCTGCAGCGTCAACTGATGAAGAGGGCGGAGAAGGTGCTGTGGAGCACAGCGGCGGGGATCCGACCGCCAGCCGGAGACGCAAGGCCCGGCTCCCCTCCCGTGTGGTCATCTCGTCGGGGAGTGAGGAGTCCGGTGCCGCGTCCCAGGCCGCAGCTGCCGGGGGGAGGTCCAAGAGGCGGAGGTTGCAGTTGGACTCCTCGGCAGCAGAAGGGGCAGCTGGGACCCCACAGGGCCCAACAGGAGAAGATGGCACAGAGTCATCCAGGTTGGTGAGGGGTTTGGTGGAGGAGGAGGCCGTGCAAGCACCAGAGACGGGGTCTGGAAGTGGGGATCCCACTGGTGCTAGTGGTGCAGTGCAGGACCAGGGACAGGAGGCAGCACAGGCCGCCGCGGAGGTGCCTGTGTGCAATCCTGTCCCCGATCCTGTCCCTGCATCATCTTGCACCAGCAGGGATGCCTACGTCCAGACCGGTTTTCAGGCAGGGGATGAGCTGACGTCAACTGGCCTTCCTCTGCCTGCGGACGTGGCCATCCAGGTCCGGGTTGAGCCTGTCCTGGCTGGTGTGGCGTTGCGTCAACGGGCCATGCGAGGTGACCTGCAGTCTTTTCATGGAGAGACTGCACGTCATCTCGAATGGCTCGTTGACCATGTCAGCCTGCTGGGACAGGTCACCCAGGCCGGATTCCGCCGTCTCATGGGGCTTGCTCCGACCCCCTCCTCAACTGGACCCCCTACGCGCCAGTCGTCCTCTGTGCCATCTTCCCACCCATCAGTCACCTGGGTGCCCTGTGGAGCTGCCTCTGACGGTGCGGCCAGGCTGGTGGAGGAGGCATCCCTGCCACAGTCGGGATCGGAGGTCCAGCAGGGGTGGCCACATCAACAACTGCACCCCAGCCGGCAGAGGATGTGCAGGCAGCAGGAGGCAGTGCACGGGCAGAGGCAGAGCAGCAGCAGCAGCAACATGGTGGGAGGCATGATGGCTCGGGGCTTACGACATCGGAGGGGCAGGCATCGGCCGGAGGGCAGGGGGACCCAGGACAGAGAGTGTCTTCCGTGTGGCAGCGGTTGGGCCACGCCATAGGTGCGGAGCGGCGGCGGGCGGAAGAGGCGCGGCTCACAATGGTCAGGGCGGAGAACTCCATGCGGAGGGCCCTGAGGCGGGCCGAGTGCCTCGAGGCAATCCGCAGGGGGTTGGAGGAGGACACGTCGTCGTCCCTGCGGACCCTCGGGGCCATGGAACTGGACCGCCTCCGGGACATCGAACAGGAGTTCGATGATGCCCTGGCCCGGGACACCACGGAGTGAGCCGCTGGACTTGCCCACCGCCTTTGTATATAGTTCTTTAGTTTTAGGTTTCCTTTCTTTCTTATTATGATTTGGAGTCGACGGACACTGCTCCACTTTATGTATATAGTTGATCTTTAGGTAGGTTTTTTAGTAGGTTTCCTTTGTTCAGTTGGGCTCATGGACCCTTGGTATTTTTTTACATAGTCATTTATTGCATGGAGTTTTTTTTACATTTGACTTTGGACACATTTTTTTTGGATTCTCATTTGCAGTTTTGTGTTTTTATACGGACATGCAGCTTTTTTTTTCTCATTCACATTGTAGTTTGTTTTCTTTCTTTAGCATTCTTTATTGTTTTCAATACAATTTTGTTTCCATACTTCACTGTGTGGTATCATCTCATTGGTTTCATGCATGTCATGTTGGGTGTTTTCCCATTCAATTGCAACCATTGTGTGTGACGGACATGGGTTCATTAGTTTCATGTACATTGGGGGTGTAACATGTGATTTCCATTTCCATGTGGTTGAATGGGTTACTTGGTAGGGCTTTTTGGCTGTGGAGGCTGACCATTACGCACATGATTGGGGATTGTGAGGACCTGGTGGGGGCTGCCCATGGTGGCAGGGGGGTGGGGGTGGTGGGAGACATGAGTGGGGGCCTGGTGGAGGGTGGCCATGGTGGCAGGGGGGTGGGGGTGGTGGGAGACATGAGTGGGGGCCTGGTGGAGGGTGACCCTGGATGCTGGGGGGTGGGGGTGCAGGGGGACATGAGTGGGGGCCTGGTGGAGGGTGGCCATGGTGGCAGGGGGGTGGGGGTGGTGGGAGACATGAGTGGGGCCTGGTGGAGGGTGGCCATGGTGGCAGGGGGGTGGGGATGGTGGGAGACATGAGTGGGGGCCTGGTGGAGGGTGACCCTGGATGCTGGGGGGTGGGGGTGCAGGGGGACATGAGTGGGGGCCTGGTGGAGGGTGACCCTGGATGCTGGGGGGTGGGGGTGCAGGGGGACATGTGTGGGGGCCTGGTGGAGGGTGACCCTGGATGCTGGGGGGTGGGGGTGCAGGGGGACATGAGTGGGGGCCTGGTGGAGGCTGCCCCTGCACTGCTGGGGGGTGGGGGTGGTGGGAGACATGAGTGGGGGCCTGGTGGAGGGTGGCCATGGTGGCAGGGGGGTGGGGGTGGTGGGAGACATGAGTGGGGGCCTGGTGGAGGGTGACCCTGGATGCTGGGGGGTGGGGGTTCAGGGGGACATGAGTGGGGGCCTGGTGGAGGGTGGCCATGGTGGCAGGGGGGTGGGGGTGGTGGGAGACATGAGTGGGGCCTGGTGGAGGGTGGCCATGGTGGCAGGGGGGTGGGGGTGGTGGGAGACATGAGTGGGGGCCTGGTGGAGGCTGCCCCTGCACTGCTGGGGGGTGGGGGTGGTGGGAGACATGAGTGGGGGCCTGCTGGAGGCTGCCCCTGGTGGCAGGGGGGTGGGGGTGGTGGGAGACATGAGTGGGGGCCTGGTGGAGGCTGCCCCTGCACTGCTGGGGGGTGGGGGTGGTGGGAGACATGAGTGGGGGCCTGCTGGAGGGTAACCCTGCACTGCTGGGGGGTGGGGGTGGTGGGAGACATGGGTGGGGGCATGGTGGAGGGTGACCCTGGATGCTGAGGGGTGGGGGTGCAGGGGGACATGAGTGGGGGCCTGATGGAGGGTGACCCTGGATGCTGGGTGGTGGGGGTGCAGGGGGACATGAGTGGGGGCCTGGTGGAGGGTGACCCTGGATGCTGGGGGTGGGGGTGCAGGAGGACATGAGTGGGGGCCTGGTGGAGGGTGACCCTGGATGCTGGGGGGTGGGGGTGCAGGGGGACATGAGTGGGGGCCTGGTGGAGGGTGACCCTGGATGCTGGGGGATGGGGGTGCAGGGGGACATGAGTGGGGGCCTGGTGGAGGCTGCCCCTGCACTGCTGGGGGGTGGGGGTGGTGGGAGACATGAGTGGGGGCCTGGTGGAGGGTGGCCATGGTGGCAGGGGGGTGGGGGTGGTGGGAGACATGAGTGGGGGCCTGGTGGAGGGTGACCCTGGATGCTGGGGGGTGGGGGTGCAGGGGGACATGAGTGGGGGCCTGGTGGAGGGTGGCCATGGTGGCAGGGGGGTGGGGGTGGTGGGAGACATGAGTGGGGCCTGGTGGAGGGTGGCCATGGTGGCAGGGGGGTGGGGGTGGTGGGAGACATGAGTTGGGGCCTGATGGAGGCTGCCTCTGCACTGCTGGGGGGTGGGGGTGGTGGGAGACATGAGTGGGGGCCTGCTGGAGGCTGCACCTGGTGGCAGGGGGGTGGGGGTGGTGGGAGACATGAGTGGGGGCCTGGTGGAGGCTTCCCCTGCACTGCTGGGGGGTGGGGGTGGTGGGAGACATGAGTGGGGGCCTGCTGGAGGGTGACCCTGCACTGCTGGGAGGTGGGGGTGGTGGGAGACATGGGTGTGGGCCTGGTGGAGGGTGACCCTGGATGCTGGGGGGTGGGGGTGCAGGGGGACATGAGTGGGGGCCTGGTGGAGGGTGACCCTGGATGCTGGGGGGTGGGGGTGCAGGGGGACATGAGTGGGGGCCTGGTGGAGGCTGCCCCTGCACTGCTGGGGGGTGGGGGTGGTGGGAGACATGAGTGGGGGCCTGGTGGAGGGTGGCCATGGTGGCAGGGGGTGGGGGTGGTGGGAGACATGAGTGGGGGCCTGGTGGAGGGTGACCCTGGATGCTGGGGGGTGGGGGTGCAGGGGGACATGAGTGGGGGCCTGGTGGAGGGTGGCCATGGTGGCAGGGGGGTGGGGGTGGTGGGAGACATGAGTGGGGCCTGGTGGAGGATGGCCATTGTGGCAGGGGGGTGGGGGTGGTGGGAGACATGAGTGGGGGCCTGGTGGAGGCTGCCCCTGCACTGCTGGGGGGTGGTGGGAGACATGAGTGGGGGCCTGCTGGAGGCTGCCCCTGGTGGCAGGGGGGGTGGGGGTGGTGGGAGACATGAGTGGGGGCCTGGTGGAGGCTGCCCCTGCACTGCTGGAGGGTTGGGTTGGTGGGAGACATGAGTGGGGGCCTGCTGGAGGGTGACCCTGCACTGCTGGGGGGTGGGGGTGCAGGGGGACATGAGTGGGGGCCTGGTGGGGGCTGCCCATGGTGGCAGGGGGGTGGGGGTGGTGGGAGACATGAGTGGGGCCTGGTGGAGGGTGGCCATGGTGGCAGGGGGGTGGGGGTGGTGGGAGACATGAGTGGGGGCCTGGTGGAGGGTGACCCTGGATGCTGGGGGGTGGGGGTGCAGGGGGACATGAGTGGGGGCCTGGTGGAGGGTGGCCATGGTGGCAGGGGGGTGGGGGTGGTGGGAGACATGAGTGGGGCCTGGTGGAGGGTGGCCATGGTGGCAGGGGGGTGGGGGTGGTGGGAGACATGAGTGGGGGCCTGGTGGAGGGTGACCCTGGATGCTGGGGGGTGGGGGTGCAGGGGGACATGAGTCGGGGCCTGGTGGAGGGTGACCCTGGATGCTGGGGGGTGGGGGTGCAGGGGGACATGAGTGGGGGCCTGGTGGAGGGTGACCCTGGATGCTGGGGGGTGGGGGTGCAGGGGGACATGAGTAGGGGCCTGGTGGAGGCTGCCCCTGGTGGCTGGGGGGTGGGGGTGGTGGGAGACATGAGTGGGGGCCTGGTGGAGGCTGCCCATGGTGGCAGGGGGGTGGGGGTGGTGGGAGACATGAGTGGGGGCCTGGTGGAGGCTGCCCCATGTGGCTGGGGGGTGGGGGTGGTGGGAGACATGAGTGGGGGCCTGCTGGAGGGTGACCCTGGATGCTGGGGGGTGGGGGTGCAGGGGGACATGAGTGGGGGCCTGGTGGAGGGTGACCCTGGATGCTGGGGGGTGGGGGTGCAGGGGGACATGAGTGGAGGCCTGGTGGAGGCTGCCCCTGCACTGCTGGGGGGTGGGGGTGGTGGGAGACATGAGTGGGGGCCTGGTGGAGGGTGGCCATGGTGGCAGGGGGGTGGGGGTGGTGGGAGACATGAGTGGGGGCCTGGTGGAGGGTGACCCTGGATGCTGGGGGGTGGGGGTGCAGGGGGACATGAGTGGGGGCCTGGTGGAGGGTGGCCATGGTGGCAGGGGGGTGGGGGTGGTGGGAGACATGAGTGGGGCCTGGTGGAGGGTGGCCATGGTGGCAGGGGGGTGGGGGTGGTGGGAGACATGAGTTGGGGCCTGGTGGAGGCTGCCTCTGCACTGCTGGGGGGTGGGGGTGGTGGGAGACATGAGTGGGGGCCTGCTGGAGGCTGCCCTGGTGGCAGGGGGGTGGGGGTGGTGGGAGACATGAGTGGGGGCCTGGTGGAGGCTGCCCCTGCACTGCTGGGGGGTGGGGGTGGTGGGAGACATGAGTGGGGGCCTGCTGGAGGGTGACCCTGCACTGCTGGGGGGTGGGGGCGGTGGGAGACATGGGTGGGGGCCTGGTGGAGGGTGACCCTGGATGCTGGGGGGGTGGGGGTGCAGGGGGACATGAGTGGGGGCCTGGTGGAGGGTGACCCTGGATGCTGGGGGGTGGGGGTGCAGGGGGACATGAGTGGGGGCCTGGTGGAGGGTGACCCTGGATGCTGGGGGGTGGGGGTGCAGGGGGACATGAGTGGGGGCCTGGTGGAGGCTGCCCCTGGTGGCTGGGGGGTGGGGGTGGTGGGAGACATGAGTGGGGGCCTGGTGGAGGCTGCCCCAGGTGGCTGGGGGGTGGGGGTGGTGGGAGACATGAGTGGGGCCTGGTGGAGGGTGGCCATGGTGGCAGGGGGGTGGGGGTGGTGGGAGACATGAGTGGGGGCCTGGTGGAGGGTGACCCTGGATGCTGGGGGGTGGGGGTGCAGGGGGACATGAGTCGGGGCCTGGTGGAGGGTGACCCTGGATACTGGGGGGTGGGGGTGCAGGGGGACATGAGTGGGGGCCTGGTGGAGGGTGACCCTGGATGCTGGGGGGTGGGGGTGCAGGGGGACATGAGTAGGGGCCTGGTGGAGGCTGCCCCTGGTGGCTGGGGGGTGGGGGTGGTGGGAGACATGAGTGGGGGCCTGGTGGAGGCTGCCCATGGTGGCAGGGGGGTGGGGGTGGTGGGAGACATGAGTGGGGGCCTGGTGGAGGCTGCCCCATGTGGCTGGGGGGTGGGGGTGGTGGGAGACATGAGTGGGGGCCTGCTGGAGGGTGACCCTGGATGCTGGGGGGTGGGGGTGCAGGGGGACATGAGTGGGGGCCTGGTGGAGGGTGACCCTGGATGCTGGGGGGTGGGGGTGCAGGGGGACATGAGTGGAGGCCTGGTGGAGGCTGCCCCTGCACTGCTGGGGGGTGGGGGTGGTGGGAGACATGAGTGGGGGCCTGGTGGAGGGTGGCCATGGTGGCAGGGGGGTGGGGGTGGTGGGAGACATGAGTGGGGGCCTGGTGGAGGGTGACCCTGGATGCTGGGGGGTGGGGGTGCAGGGGGACATGAGTGGGGGCCTGGTGGAGGGTGGCCATGGTGGCAGGGGGGTGGGGGTGGTGGGAGACATGAGTGGGGCCTGGTGGAGGGTGGCCATGGTGGCAGGGGGGTGGGGGTGGTGGGAGACATGAGTTGGGGCCTGGTGGAGGCTGCCTCTGCACTGCTGGGGGGTGGGGGTGGTGGGAGACATGAGTGGGGGCCTGCTGGAGGCTGCCCTGGTGGCAGGGGGGTGGGGGTGGTGGGAGACATGAGTGGGGGCCTGGTGGAGGCTGCCCCTGCACTGCTGGGGGGTGGGGGTGGTGGGAGACATGAGTGGGGGCCTGCTGGAGGGTGACCCTGCACTGCTGGGGGGTGGGGGCGGTGGGAGACATGGGTGGGGGCCTGGTGGAGGGTGACCCTGGATGCTGGGGGGGTGGGGGTGCAGGGGGACATGAGTGGGGGCCTGGTGGAGGGTGACCCTGGATGCTGGGGGGTGGGGGTGCAGGGGGACATGAGTGGGGGCCTGGTGGAGGGTGACCCTGGATGCTGGGGGGTGGGGGTGCAGGGGGACATGAGTGGGGGCCTGGTGGAGGCTGCCCCTGGTGGCTGGGGGGTGGGGGTGGTGGGAGACATGAGTGGGGCCTGGTGGAGGCTGCCCCTGGTGGCTGGGGGGTGGGGGTGGTGGGAGACATGAGTGGGGGCCTGCTGGAGGGTGACCCTGGATGCTGGGGGGTGGGGGTGCAGGGGGACATGAGTGGGGGCCTGGTGGAGGGTGACCCTGGATGCTGGGGGGTGGGGGTGCAGGGGGACATGAGTGGGGGCCTGGTGTAGGCTGCCCCTGCACTGCTGGGGGGTGGGGGTGGTGGGAGACATGAGTGGGGGCCTGGTGGAGGGTGGCCATGGTGGCAGGGGGGTGGGGGTGGTGGGAGACATGAGTGGGGGCCTGGTGGAGGGTGACCCTGGATGCTGGGGGGTGGGGGTGCAGGGGGACATGAGTGGGGGCCTGGTGGAGGGTGGCCATGGTGGCAGGGGGGTGGGGGTGGTGGGAGACATGAGTGGGGCCTGGTGGAGGATGGCCATGGTGGCAGGGGGGTGGGGGTGGTGGGAGACATGAGTGGGGGCCTGGTGGAGGCTGCCCCTGCACTGCTGGGGGGTGGGGGTGGTGGGAGACATGAGTGGGGGCCTTCTGGAGGCTGCCCCTGGTGGCAGGGGGGGTGGGGGTGGTGGGAGACATGAGTGGGGGCCTGGTGGAGGCTGCCCCTGCACTGCTGGAGGGTTGGGTTGGTGGGAGACATGAATGGGGGCCTGCTGGAGGGTGACCCTGCACTGCTGGGGGGTGAGGGTGCAGGGGGACATGAGTGGGGGCCTGGTGGGGGCTGCCCATGGTGGCAGGGGGTGGGGGTGGTGGGAGACATGAGTGGGGGCCTGGTGGAGGGTGGCCATGGTGGCAGGGGGGTGGGGGTGGTGGGAGACATGAGTGGGGGCCTGGTGGAGGGTGACCCTGGATGCTGGGGGGTGGGGGTGCAGGGGGACATGAGTGGGGGCCTGGTGGAGGGTGGCCATGGTGGCAGGGGGGTGGGGGTGGTGGGAGACATGAGTGGGGCCTGGTGGAGGGTGGCCATGGTGGCAGGGGGGTGGGGGTGGTGGGAGACATGAGTGGGGGCCTGGTGGAGGGTGACCCTGGATGCTGGGGGGTGGGGGTGCAGGGGGACATGAGTGGGGGCCTGGTGGAGGGTGACCCTGGATGCTGGGGGTGGGGGTGCAGGGGGACATGAGTGGGGGCCTGGTGGAGGGTGACCCTGGATGCTGGGGGGTGGGGGTGCAGGGGGACATGAGTGGGGGCCTGGTGGAGGCTGCCCCTTGTGGCTGGGGGGTGGGGGTGGTGGGAGACATGAGTGGGGGCCTGGTGGAGGCTGCCCATGGTGGCAGGGGATTGGGGGTGGTGCGAGACATGAGTGGGGCCTGGTGGAGGCTGCCCCTGGTGGCTGGGGGGTGGGGGTGGTGGGAGACATGAGTGGGGGCCTGC
Source organism: Ambystoma mexicanum (assembly GCF_040938575.1). NCBI lineage: Eukaryota > Metazoa > Chordata > Amphibia > Caudata > Ambystomatidae > Ambystoma > Ambystoma mexicanum. The sequence continues at coordinate 953,953,650 of NC_090935.1, read as the reverse complement.
TGGAGGGTGACCCTGGATGCTGGGGGGTGGGGGTGCAGGGGGACATGAGTGGGGGCCTGGTGGAGTGTGACCCTGGATGCTGGGGGGTGGGGGTGCAGGGGGACATGAGTGGGGGCCTGGTGGAGGCTGCCCCTGCACTGCTGGGGGGTGGGGGTGGTGGGAGACATGAGTGGGGGCCTGGTGGAGGGTGGCCATTGTGGCAGGGGGGTGGGGGTGGTGGGAGACATGAGTGGGGGCCTGGTGGAGGGTGACCCTGGATGCTGGGGGGTGGGGGTGCAGGGGGACATGAGTGGGGGCCTGGTGGGGGCTGCCCATGGTGGCAGGGGGGTGGGGGTGGTGGGAGACATGAGTGGGGGCCTGGTGGAGGGTGGCCATGGTGGCAGGGGGGTGGGGGTGGTGGGAGACATGAGTGGGGGCCTGGTGGAGGGTGACCCTGGATGCTGGGGGGTGGGGGTGCAGGGGGACATGAGTGGGGGCCTGGTGGAGGGTGGCCATGGTGGCAGGGGGGTGGGGGTGGTGGGAGACATGAGTGGGGCCTGGTGGAGGGTGGCCATGGTGGCAGGGGGGTGGGGGTGGTGGGAGACATGAGTGGGGGCCTGGTGGAGGGTGACCCTGGATGCTGGGGGGTGGGGGTGCAGGGGGACATGAGTGGGGGCCTGGTGGAGGGTGACCCTGGATGCTGGGGGTGGGGGTGCAGGGGGACATGAGTGGGGGCCTGGTGGAGGGTGACCCTGGATGCTGGGGGGTGGGGGTGCAGGGGGACATGAGTGGGGGCCTGGTGGAGGCTGCCCCTTGTGGCTGGGGGGTGGGGGTGGTGGGAGACATGAGTGGGGGCCTGGTGGAGGCTGCTCATGGTGGCAGGGGGGTGGGGGTGGTGCGAGACATGAGTGGGGCCTGGTGGAGGCTGCCCCTGGTGGCTGGGGGGTGGGGGTGGTGGGAGACATGAGTGGGGGCCTGCTGGAGGGTGACCCTGGATGCTGGGGGGTGGGGGTGCAGGGGGACATGAGTGGGGGCCTGGTGGGGGGTGACCCTGGATGCTGGGGGGTGGGGGTGCAGGGGGACATGAGTGGGGGCCTGGTGGAGGCTGCCCCTGCACTGCTGGGGGGTGGGGGTGGTGGGAGACATGAGTGGGGGCCTGGTGGAGGGTGGCCATTGTGGCAGGGGGGTGGGGGTGGTGGGAGACATGAGTGGGGGCCTGGTGGAGGGTGACCCTGGATGCTGGGGGGTGGGGGTGCAGGGGGACATGAGTGGGGGCCTGGTGGAGGGTGGCCATGGTGGCAGGGGGGTGGGGGTGGTGGGAGACATGAGTGGGGCCTGGTGGAGGGTGGCCATGGTGGCAGGGGGGTGGGGGTGGTGGGAGACATGAGTGGGGGCCTGGTGGAGGCTGCCACTGCACTGCTGGGGGGTGGGGGTGGTGGGAGACATGAGTGGGGGCCTGCTGGAGGCTGCCCCTGGTGGCAGGGGGGTGGGGGTGGTGGGAGACATGGGTGGGGGCCTGGTGGAGGGTGACCCTGGATGCTGGGGGGTGGGGGTGCAGGGGGACATGAGTGGGGGCCTGGTGGAGGGTGACCCTGGATGTTGGGGGGTGGGGGTGCAGGGGGACATGAGTGGGGGCCTGGTGGAGGGTGACCCTGGATGCTGGGGGGTGGGGGTGCAGGGGGACATGAGTGGGGGCCTGGTGGAGGCTGCCCCTGGTGGCTGGGGGGTGGGGGTGGTGGGAGACATGAGTGGGGGCCTGGTGGAGGGTGGCCATGGTGGCAGGGGGGTGGGGGTGGTGGTCGACATGAGTGGGGGCCTGGTGGAGGGTGACCCTGGATGCTGGGGGGTGGGGGTGCAGGGGGACATGAGTGGGGGCCTGGTGGAGGGTGGCCATGGTGGCAGGGGGGTGGGGGGGTGGGAGACATGAGTGGGGCCTGGTGGAGGGTGGCCATGGTGGCAGGGGGGTGGGGGTGGTGGGAGACATGAGTGGGGGCCTGGTGGAGGGTGACCCTGGATGCTGGGGGGTGGGGGTGCAGGGGGACATGAGTGGGGGCCTGGTGGAGGGTGACCCTGGATGCTGGGGGGTGGGGGTGCAGGGGGACATGAGTGGGGGCCTGGTGGAGGGTGACCCTGGATGCTGGGGGATGGGGGTGCAGGGGGACATGAGTGGGGGCCTGGTGGAGGCTGCCCCTGCACTGCTGGGGGGTGGAGGGTGGTGGGAGACATGAGTGGGGGCCTGGTGGAGGGTGGCCATGGTGGCAGGGGGGTGGGGGTGGTGGGAGACATGAGTGGGGGCCTGGTGGAGGCTGCCCCTGGTGGCTGGGGGGTGGGGGTGGTGGGAGACATGTGTGGGGGCCTGGTGGAGGGTGGCCATGGTGGCAGGGGGGTGGGGGTGGTGGGAGACATGAGTGGGGGCCTGGTGGAGGGTGACCCTGGATGCTGGGGGGTGGGGGTGCAGGGGGACATGAGTGGGGGCCTGGTGGAGGCTGCCCCTGGTGGCTGGGGGGTGGGGGTGGTGGGAGACATGAGTGGGGGCCTGGTGGAGGGTAGCCATGGTGGCAGGGGGGTGGGGGTGGTGGGAGACATGAGTGGGGGCCTGGTGGAGGGTGACCCTGGATGCTGGGGGGTAGGGGTGCAGGGGGACATGAGTGGGGGCCTGGTGGAGGGTGGCCATGGTGGCAGGGGGGTGGGGGGGGGTGGGAGACATGAGTGGGGGCCTGGTGGAGGGTGGCCATGGTGGCAGGGGGGTGGGGGGGTGGGAGACATGAGTGGGGGCCTGGTGGAGGGTGACCCTGGATGCTGGGGGGTGGGGGTGCAGGGGGACATGAGTGGGGGCCTGGTGGAGGCTGCCCCTGGTGGCTGGGGGGTGGGGGTGGTGGGAGACATGAGTGGGGGCCTGGTGGAGGCTGCCCATGGTGGCAGGGGGGTGGGGGTGGTGGGAGACATTAGTGGGGGCCTGGTGGAGGCTGCCCCTGCACTGCTGGGGGGTGGGGGTGGTGGGAGACATGCATTGTTGATCAGTAGTGCAAGGTGACATGTGGGTTGGCTGGGGGGCATGCATATGGTGGATGGGCTGCCTGCGGGACATGAGCCGGGGTGCAGGGTTGTCCCCCGTGGTGTGGGCTGCCTGCAGGGGCCGTGGAGGTTGTGGAGCGTACACCTGGGAGGACCCACACGGCCAATTCACGTGTAGTACTCCCCAGAACCCCTGAAATACACATTCCCTGCTGTAATCGCGTGTGGAACTTCCCGCGCACCCTGAAATACACGTACCCTGCTCGCACTGGGCCAATCGCGTGTGGTACTTCCCGCGCATTCCTGAAATACACGTACCCTGATGAAATTGCGTGTGGAACTTCCCGCGCACCCATGGAATACACGTACCCTGCTCGCACTGGGACTATCGCGTGTGGAACTTCCCGCGCACCCTGAAATACACGTACCCTGCTCGCACTGGGCCAATCGCGTCTGGTATTTCCTGCGCACCCCTGAAATACACGTACCCTGATGGAATCGCGTGTGGAACTTCCCGCGCACCCATGTAATACACGTACCCTGCTCGCACAGGGCCAGTAGCGTGTGGAACTTCCCGCGCACCCCTGCAATACACGTTCCCCGCTTGGCGTTTGATGTTTGCCAGCCCGGTGAACTGGTCCAGGGTTAGCGCAGCCCTTTGCGATGATTTAGCGATTTTGATGGCTTTTCCTTGCGCGAGGGCGTTCTTGGGGGCGTTACTGGCGCTGCTGCAGGGTCGCTGCGATTCTCTGCGCCACGGCTGGTTTGGAAGCCTAAAATCCATGAATACGCTGTGCGCGGAAATCGGTTTTAGCGCACGTGCCTGGCGCAGTCAATCGCACGCGGACACTCTGCGCCAGCCGCTTGCGACACTTTTCTGCGAGATTCTATGAATTACCCTGTCAGTCTTTCCTCTCTCTGAGGTTATTAAACAAGACTACATTAACTCTCGTTATGGTTACACCTGCAGTACTGCAAAACAGAATACAAACACCAGAAAATGCAAGTTATAAAAGCAATCAGGGTATCAGTATGGTTTAGATCTAGAGCTCAATGGGCATCATTACGAGTATGGCGGTAAGGCAACAATGGCACCAGTATTGCTACTGGCACCATTGCTAATGTACCGCCATACTAGGGGTTCTGCTTGCGGGTGCCCTTGCAGCCATCGTGAGCAGAACTTGATGGTAGCAACTGTACCGTTATTGACGGTACCATTGCTACCACCCTCCCCATTCCCATTGAGCCCCATGGGGGCTCAAATGGGAATGGGGATGTACCGGGCCTGGCACCATTGCAAGGGGAATTACCGGGTCCGCCAAGGTCGGAATGACCCGGTAATTCCCCTTTCGCGGGTGCCGGACTTGGATGCGAGTTTGGAGGTAGCCTTGCCGGTAAAACCGTCAAGGCTACCTCCAACCACGTAATGAGGCCCAATGTGTCCAAACACGGGTTGTAAAATCTGGGCATTAGAGTCGAGCATGGTAATATATTTACTACTGTGATGCAGAACAAAATGGGCCTCATTCCAAGTCAGGTTGCTGCTGGATTTGGAATGAATTACCGCCTCTGTGATTACCGGAATCACTGGGGAATTACAACCCCGGTGACCAGGAAATTCCAGAGGTGGAATTCCGTAAATCCCCATTCCCATTGAGTCCCACAGGACTCCATGGGGATGGTGACAATGGAAATACTGGTGCCGTCTATGACAGAGCCGGTGTTATAATTTCCATCTGCAGGCGGGTGGCATTACTCCTGCCAGGTCAGAATGGCGGGAGTGACACCTCCTGCCTGCAGAACTCGTAATCTGCCGGTCCGGAAACAACGGTGACGGCGGGTTTACCGCCACCATTGTTTCCGGACCGGTAGACTCTAAATGAGGCCTAATTAATGTCTTACTCAAGAGAGGTGATTAGGTAGTCAAATTGAAGACAGGAGAACTACATTGTTGAGGCTCATTTCACAGCCCTGCCACTGGATGGTACTGTGATCCAGGATAGACTATTTTATCTCGCTCTATGGTATGGTTCTCTATTTGGAGAACAGTTTTGTGTTTTCATATGTAATTGGATTTATTTAGCCCATCACCTTTTCATTCTTTATATGGAAGCCATTAGAGAGAAAGGCATCCCAGGCAGGGGAGAGACACTGTTGTGCTGTTGTTCAAGTCTGCTTATTTGACACACAAAACTATTTACCTTTTTTTTAAAAATTTCTAATTCTATTTTTCATATCATGGATAAAAATCCACAAGCCTGGGGCAAAAATTGACTTTAGTCAGGTGAGCATATCACACCATTTCTTTTATTGAGTAGTTTTAAATGTTTAAAGTAAAGTAATAAAACCCAGAACTGCGTTTTTGTTTTAGTATTAAATAAATAAGTATTCTGGTACTGGTACGTTCCGATTTATGTTGGTGAAAACATAAAACATCTGTCATTCTCCTTTTGTATAACATCTTTTTATGTTTCTGTTTAAATGTTTTCCTAGTGGTTGGTCATTTGCTTGGCTACACATATATCACAGTATTCCTATAAGAGAACATACTCAAGTTTGCTTTGTGCACGAGGTCAGTAATTATACTATTGCAAATCATGTGCAAGCTGGCCATTAAATACCATTATATGCCAGCATCCCGACATCAGAACATACTACTGTTGGCTTTGCCACTACAAATGACATGCTACAATACAAAAAAAATCTAAACTGACTGCACCAAAGTAGACCAGTCTCGACACATTGTTTTCATTATCATAGATGCCCAGTAAAAAAAGTCATGCAACTGTAAGAAATTATAGACAGCCTGGCAGCGCCAAAATATGCCAGTATAGCCATGCAATAACATTTATCACTTTATCATTGATGCCCGGTTAAAAATGCCGTTTGTACAACATGTACTCATTCATTCACACACAGCATTCACACACTCATTTACATGTGCACCCATACCCTTGTTCATCACACCCATAGATGCATACATACAAAGATAACAAAAAGTAACATTCTTCATACCTTTCATCCCCTTGCAGACTCTGCTCATCACTGCCAGAACCTCCCACGAAAGCTCTCTGTCTCTTGGACAGCACGAACAGGAGCAAAGAAGCAAAGAGCACTTCTTGGTTCCTTCACATGTGCAGAGTAGCAGAAATGCTCCAAACTCAAATCCCCAAGCCATATGAATATGTGAGGTGGTGCAGGAGCAGCCCGTAGGCACATTCAGAGGTGCAGTTCTCCAGGCTCCCCAATCAGCCGTGCACAGCTGGAAAAGCAAAACACCCCGATTCTTGCATTATCCATTGGACATGTACACTGGGGAAAAACACTGTCAAAGGACACCGTTTCACCTTGACAGTTAAAGCCAGCCCTGGTGTGCTCAGTGTTTTCACATTGTTTTCACTACAGCTCATTCAGAATGGTCAGCAGTTCTGGAGGGTCGGCGTCATTGGGGATGAGTCGCTCTTAGGGCCAAAGTCATTAAGGTTCCTCCCATGTGTATCAAGCAATATTTTGTGCTTGACAAGAAAGAGGGGGGAACATTGAGGCTCTTGGATCCCTCCATTTGTTTACTTTAAAGGGGCCCGTATGTGCCTGTGACCAGAAACCCCACAAGGTGTCTCTGCGCTCTTCAGATGCTTTCGGCAAAGCTTTGGGAGCGCGAGACGATCTTGCACAGAGTTTCTGCTGTCCTTTGACAATGGAAGAAACATGACTTGAATCTCTAACACTGATAACAATCGGAGATTGAGATCCTTAAAATGTATAATTCAGCTCATGCTGAACTCAGAGAAAGGTGGCCATGGGAACAGGTTTGAAAGAAAGTCTGAGCCTTGAATTACATCTAGAACAAGGCTCAAGTCTGTCCTCAGAAGTGCTCGTCCTGTAGAGCAGGTTCCAATCGAGTGCGTTCACAACACTCCTGTTCTTCTAGATGGAATGGTGCAGCCATCCACTGCCTAGTTCACCCTTCTCTGTTCTGATACACAGAAGAGCATTTCTTCAGAGCTATAAGTCCCCCATCTTTCCAGCATAATCCTTTAACACCAGTTGCACCAAAAAGCCCATTGTCAAATGTGTCCTTCATTCCAAATGATGTAGAAGTGTATTTCAATTGCAGAACAATCAAAAGGTATCACTTATCGGATACTTTCAAGTGGGACCATGATTAGTGGAAAACAGACTACAAGGAGCAGCCATATGTATGCAATAGTGCCACTACTTTGGTTTAAGGTGTCAGTGCTTCACCTGTGTGACTATCATTAAATGGTACTCTCTCAGCTCTCCAAAGTTGTCTGAAACCTTTTGCTCACCATATATGTTTGGCTATAACTCCCATCAGTCCTAGGCATCATTGTCAATGGTGAGGGATCATGGGAGTTGTAGTCTAAAACATTTAGAGAGCAGCACATTGTAGGCCCCACATAAACAAACCGTAGGGTTACTGAATAATGTTATGTTTTGGTAGAATGTCTGCACGGAAATGTGCTGCTTGTCTATACAAAAGGTCAGCAACCTCTAGCAAGAGGCTAAGGTTGATGCCACTTATTTCAGAGGCTCACTCTGGCCAGTGCTCCAGATCCGATTTTGAAGTTGGAGTATTGTACCCCCTATTTTTTAAGTTGAGAGTAAAATGATTTATTAGGGAGTACAAAAGTAAGTCCGATTCCGAATGGAGGTATATTAAAGGCAAGTGCAAATATGTTTTAACTGTGAAACAGGAGTGTGTGTTCTACATGTGTCTTTGCACCCAGTTAGTCATGCACGTTAAAAGATATCAGGCAGCAATAATAGTAGTTCCGTCCTCATGCCCTACCCGTGCTGCTCGTCCAAACATACCCATGGCCGCTGTGTGGGTAAAAGCAGGAAGGGCGGGCACCTTTTGTCTCTGTTTCCTATTTGTTGTTGGTAGTATTTGTACACCCAATATTTCTTTTTTGGGAGTATTTGCCTATTTTTAGGGAGTATAAGTGCCTGGTAGACCTCCTATCTGGAGGGCTGACACTGGCATTATTTATTTCTGTTGAGGATTGAAAGAACACTTCCTGCTGGATTCTGTGCCACCCAGCCATTTCAATTCTTATACTGTCATTAACATTGCTGTGAACGAATGGCATTGCTGTTCTGCACTCTGGGCACAGTTATTCTGCTGGTAAGCGGCAAAGCAGTTTTGAAAGTGGGGTTTTGGAGTTCAGGAATTTTGATGGGCGCATTCTCCTGGAATTCATGTTATTTAACTCTTATTTCTGAAGCCCATTATCCCCCCTAGCACAACCTCTATGATGCATTATATGTTCTAGGTGCATGGGTTACGACGAGCAATGCTTGCACTTAGGAACACATATCCATCTCGGTGCGTTTTTATCCACTGTCACCAAAGTGCTCTGCTTTGCAATGCGCACAACTAAATCCAATTTTAAAGTCGAGCATGGAGAGTTTTAGATGAACTTGTTTTCTGAGCTTTCAGAACAGCCAATAAAATATGCTTTTTACCAGATATATGTGTAAAGCAAAGACTGTCTTACAGGCTTCTGCTTTCGCTGCAGACGTGTGCATCAAGGATCTGACTCTGAAACGTCCCCTTGTGTAAAACAATGGTGATAACGAATGTATGGGCCATTGTGTAACAGGGGCAAACACGTGTTTCTGATATCTGTATTATCTGAAGATATTTTCACAAGAACCATGTAGAAGCAGACGTTTTGTTTACTATGTTTCCTGGGCAACATGGACGCACACATTGAATACTGTAGACAGATGAAGCTTTCTGTGGGCCACACAGCGGCTCTGCCAATAGTCCAGTTCTAGCCAGTCGCATGACCCAAATGAGGGTAGTGAACACATGTATGTGTATGCGGGGCAAAACACATAGTACTTTTTTGTCCTATAGCGAATGCGTGTATGTGATAGGGATGAGGAGAACATCTGTGTGCTCCCTTCTGTATTGTTGTAGGGTCCCCCGTGCCTTGGGGAACCGTCATGCACGCATGCACTCACACACACGCACGCAGTAAAGGAGGACACGGGACGCGCTGGTGGTCTGTACGCGTCCCGGCGCGAACTTCCGCACGGGCGCGGTTTATTTCAACTGCGCATGCGTGGCCGGGAGCGAGGCCCACGCATGTGCGATAGTGGCGCTGGGACGTCACATGTATGACCTAAGCAGCACAGCTAGCGCTAAGCGCATTTGCATACGTGTTTGCTCTGTTGCAAATGTTACAGAATGTATTTCATTACTGTTTTTGGCTTAGCCTGAATAAGGAAGTAGCAGCGATATTACAGCCTGCATTTTACAAGGAAAAGTTAGAAAAGGCAATAAGTGGGAGAGGGAAGGGCCGTGTGGCACCCCACCTGCACCTTTGTGTCGCTTTGAAGAGAAAGGAGAAATGGCTACTTGTTGAAATGGGACGAGATAATCACACAGTCGAGTGCCTTTCCTCTAAGGCCCATGTGGTAAAAGGCATGTCAGACTAATGTAATGACTGAGGGGATTGCACGTGCGTACAGATCTGGAAGCATCAGTGCTTCGGCCGGCTGGGCCTTCATTGAGGTTCCCACCTGTCACGCCTAGAAACACGTGTGTACACAGGCACGTTATAAACGCCATATCATATCACATCACCGGAAGACATCCACATTGGCGGAAATCACAGATTCACTGCTGTGATATGGATGAAATTCCGTTTGCTCATTCTCAAATTTTGCGCTGTTAGAACTATTCAATTAAAGCAAACCGTAGAGTTGACTCTTACATATTTACTGAACAATATTTATTTACTTGTTGGGGTACAGGTTTTGCACAAAGATTGGGTAAGTTTTCGAAATCATTGTTTCAAGTAAAAATAAACAGAATGTGTTTTTTTTTATTTTTAACTGTCAAGAAAACTCACAACATGGACTTTAAAATCCTCTTAAAACTGATAGTGAAAATAATGATTTATAGTGTCTGAAAGATCTATTTCTGACCAACTATGCACAATGTAATGAGGACAGGATTTAACAATTTTTGTATGCATTATTTTCCCCATACTTGAGTCAATGCTTACATCTAAATAATTGCATGCGTTATCAGCACGTTACTATAATTGTTTCCTTTATGTACGTAGACATGCAGACGTGTTTGCACGTCATGACGCATAGCAATGCGTGTTAATAGTAGTCTCATTTAATGTCAAAAGTACACATGCAGGTACAGAAGAATCGAGTATTATGTGAGCATGTATGCAGCATTTCACCTCTATTTAAACTGAGAAAAAAAACACATATTTGAATATCAAAGAACAAACCCATCTCAGGGGGGCAGCATCAAAACTTGGAATCCATCATTCCAAAGACAAACGAGCTACACGCGGAAACCCCTGGAAAGCAAAAATGAACATTGGCAATATGTAATATCTAGGTACCTGAAGCAACACCCGGACCAGCAGGTAAGATATAAGTAGGTTTATTGTAGTATAGTTGCCAGGAACAACATTGGCATGCCCCCTCAAGCCAGCATAACTCTCAACTGTAAATCTTAGAACCCAGCTTCAGAGCATAACATCCCAACACTCCACTCACTCTGACATCACAACATTCCATGTAACAGTGATGTCACCACCTCACCTCAGATGCACATTACAACACAATACATTGCACCATGATAATATGATCTGTTTGTATTTGTAATATGTTTAATCATATCTTTTGTTTAATCTATTAAATCATCTAAAAACATGAATGCATCTCTCTATAACAGGTGCATTTGACCTCAAATGAAACAGAAAAAGACAAGCTGTTTTCAAGCAACCCTGACGATGTAAAAATGCATTTAATGTATCCTAAGAAATTAGCTGTCCTTCTTCACAAGGGAAAACATTATGTTAATTGGTGTGGTCAATAAATGTATCTAAATATTAATAAAGTATGCATTCCTGAGTATGTACACATTTTTGTATTATAGACAAAAACAAAATGCTCTTACCTTCTTAGTGAACTCTACACAATAATGTTCTTTGTAATACGGCTCATGTGTAAAAGCCTACAACATGTCTGGGGCAGATCTTTGACATTGCAAGTCATGCTATCTACCCATTCAAACCATTCATGCATGTATCCTTTGCATGCCTGCCCCAGAAGCCACTGTCCAGATGCAAGTGAACCCACTGTCAACGCAACAGGATCATCCTACCCAAAGGCTGTTCACATCTAGCTCACACGCAACATGGCAGACAAGAGGGAGAAAGATGTCTGGTGCAAGAAGTCTTCAGAGTCCTAAACGTCCTTCGACACACTGTCAAGGTTGCACATTTTGGAATTCACCACTCCTGACACACTTTTTCCCCACCCGGCCCATCGGAAGGGTAAGTCCTACAGTCATGCTAAGTGAAAGGTATATAGGGTTGTTTCTAAACCCCATGTCGTTTCCTGGACTCTTCAGTAGGCTGGTGAGTGCCATCCATGATGAGCTTGCCATTCATGGCATCTCTGCACTTTATTTCTAGAATCTGCCTGAATCCTAGGCTGCCCTGAACATTCATTCCCAACCACAGTACAGAGGAGACTCCTTAGGGTAACCTTAAAAACATTATGATAGTTTCAGCCATGAGATTCATTTTTAGGATATTATTAGAGAGGATATTCTAATGGTGCTAGTACATTCCATGCCATTGCCTTTTCCCCCAGTCTCTACCTACTCTTTCTAAGATCCAAGAAACGGTGTTGCCTGCATGCTCACAGAGCTCCCACACTGCCACCAAGGGCTCCTACCCCAACTCTCTACCCAATACTAGTGGAGGAGGTGCCTTCATCTGCTCCAGGAGGCGGTATCCCCTATCCATAATAAATGGAGGCCAACACTTGAAGTAGCACCCTTACTTTAAATCACAATCATCATCTTGTTGGCAGCGCGCATCACCCCATCACTGAGAATTCAAATGAACGTTAACCAGCTGGCAGTGACCTTTGTACACCCTTTCATCCATGGCCCAGCCCTTTGTATCACTCTCCAAGAATCACCTATGCTTCCAGCCTCAAATAGTTTGCTCAGCAAGCCATGTGCCCCGCGCATCATTGTTCCCCTCAGGGAGACCTTCCCAGGTGAGCCAGTGAAGCGGAGTGGCTGAGGGTGATACCTATTGTCATGTGCACTGGGTGACCACAGCCCTTTACTGTCATGGAAGCCAGACTCTGAACCCACCGGAAACTGACCTGCTAATGCACATTACCACTTCCGGACATGCAGGATACAGTATATCGTTTGATTCTAAAGATCCATGCCACACCCATATCTTAAATGCTGTATCACACAGTGTGTTAATGAATACAAATATTTTCTTTGCTGTATGAACCATTGATATACTCAGATTTCATTTTACGTTGTTATTGAACAGCTACAGTCTCATTGCTTTCATGGATTGCTTTTGCTTCCGTAAACTCTGGCGGCACCCATAGACTGAGTGCTGCAGCCTTTGGGGCCATGCATCAATTGTACCACCGCATACATTGATGGTCATCCTTGAGATTGATATTGACCCATAATTAGATCGCTGCATCTTCTATATTGCTCTCTGACTGTTGCATCACATCTACCGCTGTGCTGTATCCCATGGCAAGACTATTGTTGCTTCCATATATTGTTTGCATCCTCTCTACCGCTCCATCAATTACCTCAATTTTGAACTTCCAAAGATTCATTCTGTGTATCTTATAACTTAGGCGTCTGTAACCTTTGGCTTTCCAGATATTTTGGACTACAACTCCCAAAAGCCCTAGCCAGTATAGTCACTGGTAAATGACCATGGGAGTCATAGTCCAAAATATCTGGAGAGCCACAGGTTGCAAACCCCTGTCATAACTGTTCCTGGAAGTCTATTCAGTGTAGATGAGTGTATTAGTAAAAATAATGGGGTGCAGTATATTTCACTATTCACATGTGCATTCTGCATCCAGACACAGTGACTACACCTCAGAGTTTGATGGCACTTACAGATTGATGTTGTGATTCACACGTATGCACAGAGGACATTTCAGTAGATGTGCAATACATGTTTGTGATCCTATGTTTTCCACCCATGTACTGTCATTACTGTTAAAGACTGCTTAGCTTTCGTAGACAGTTACTACACTCAGGGCCTGATTCACAGAACGTTTTTTTAATGGGGTTGTGCCTTTATAATACTCTTCTGTGAATCGGACCCTCAGTGTTGCATCCATTGGTTGTTTTCTTTTTATATCATAGAACACTGTTTTGCTTCCACTGAATGTCAGTCTACCCACAGATTGTGTTGTTTCTGTAGAGTATACGAATCCAGAGACCATTATTGCTTGCAGAGACTGGTTTGTTTCTATACACTGTTATTACAGCTATATGTATATGCTTGCTTTCATTTACTGTTTTAGTTCTATCAACTGTGATTGCACTCCGATTGTCTTGCTTCCACAGGCTGCTTTATCCAGGGACCCCAAATAGCCTAACAGGTGATATGTCTATTACACTCACACGTTGGCTACACTCATAGATAGCGTTTGCCATTACATGTGGTGATCATTTGCTTCAATAGATTGCCTCCACATCCATGCACGGTTATCAGAGTCATAGATTGATACTGCGTCCATAGACTATTTCAGCATCCATCGACAGATTGCGCTCAGAGACGGATATAGACATTGCCTTTGCAGCTTGCAGGTTCCCTCCATTGACTGACACAGCACCTCATAGATTAATTGCATTTCTTTCCTAGCTTTTCTTTTGTAGTCAGAGCAAACTGCTGCTACTGCACGAAAGGATGTCACTGAATTAACGCAGTGATTGGCAGCCATGGACCTATTTCATTCATATAATGTTTTGCTGACATAGACAGTTCTGCCTCCACCAACTGTCACTGCACTCATCACTTCGTTTCCATAAAATGTTTAATCCAGAGTCGTGGATGGCTTCCATGAACTGGCATGGCACCAAAAGACTGCTTTTGCTATTTTATCCATAGATTCACAAATGTAGCACAATGTACTAAGAACTTATCCAAAGCACTTGATCTTTCTTTCCCTATGCCAGATTTTAGTAATACTGGAAGTACAAACAGATTTCCGTCTCTTTCTAAGTTTAAATTTCAGAGCAGATCTAATCAAAATAACCAGCAACACCATTACATACATTGTAAACCTAGAAAACCCAAGCATCCGAGTGATTCAAGAAGTCAATCCTCCCTCAATGGAATACAAAGGACTAAATACCTCATACAAAATACTGGCCAATTATTATACAAATAAAACAACTGTAAAACCCATCAAACACCTGTAAAACAACCCAACTCAGACATCACAAAACATCGGAGGAGATGCCAGCAGACATCCCCATCCAGGTCAGAAGAGAGAGATGAAAAACTGACCCTAAATACTCATCCATCCATGCTGAGAAACAACAAGCTGATCCCTCTGTACCAACAGCACATGATACAAAGGAAATACCAGTGATATGCATTCTGCCTTACCTCACAACCCTCTGCATTGGCTACACACCAACCTATCCTGAAATCAGGAAGACCTCATTACGAGTTTGCCGGTAAGCCGCAGGGACGACGGTGGCTCACCGGCAAACTCACCTTCCCATTCCCATGGAGTCCCATAGGAGTCCCATGGAGTCCCATTCCCATGGAGTCCCATAGTCCCTTAGGACTCCATGGGAATGGGATCACTGAAGCACCAGCACCGTAACTAATGGTGCCGGTGAGTTATGGTATGGTGGTTAATATCTCTCATACCTTTTACAGACAATCCAAATACAACGTAATTTCTGTGTCAGCACTGTGAGCCCAGCTCATTTGTGGAAGGGCTATGTGTATTCTGGTAAGACAGCCTGGTCATGCCAAGTGACATGGCAAGAGAGTGGATGGCTATGCCTATTTTTTGATCATTTGTTAGGATGGATAATAACCTCTCCAGTGAGTCAGCCTTCCAACAGGAGCTGGTCTGGCTAACAGGAATCGAAAAAACACATACATCCCAAAAGGTCTAGCCTCACACCTAGATGCTGCATCATAAAAGGGCCTTTGATTATGTTGACAAGGGGAATGGGCAGAGTTAGTGTATGCATAAGTAGCTCAAACTAGTTGGAGGAAGGTTCTACGATGTTATTCTCTCTTTCTACCACACTTCCTTCCTTCCCTCTCTACTTCCTATAACACAAAGAATTTTGGGTATGATGTCAGAAGGCAAAGTCAGAATTGGAGCCGTAAAGAAGGATTGCTTTAGTCCAATTAGTTGGGGGCTTTTACCTTTAAAAGATAAGTTCTCCCACTCCTTTGATCTACTCTTGGAAAATCAGCAAGCATTCATTGTATCCTCTTTTGGCAGAGTTGATCTTTCCAAAGCCATCAACCACTGAGGTGAAGAAGGAGCAGACCAAGGCAGAGCAAGCTATGCTCCCTACCCTCTCCCAGGCCATATTGGGGTTGACTCTTGCTGTGGACCAGAACCATCCACTATGTACCACATCTACCTACGATTGGCAGAGAAGACTCTGAACTAACTCATCCTGTCCCAGAGCCTCTGTACTGGGTCTCACAGCATTCGGAGGAGTCAATCAGATAAGACTCCCTCTTCTTCCACACTGAACCCATCAAACTGCCTTTGAAACATATTTGCTGCACTTCAAATCAGAGGGACCTAGCACTGCTGCATTTGGCACTCCACCAAACCTTCAAACCACAGTGGCTGAAACTTTGAACAAGCTTGACACTGCACCTTGTCCTTGCAGAGCCCATCACCTTCTTGGCTTGAATTAACTGCTTATCACTGGAAACTGACTTGAACCTCTGGAATGTTACTCATTGAAACAGACCAACTGAGTCAATTGACTGACACTCCAGTAATGGGTGACACTCCAGTAATGGGTGACACTCATTGCAGAGTTAATCAGACCAGCCATTGCCAAATGACTCAACCCGGTTGATCCTCAAACATCATTTTGTCAAACTGAACAGTGGAAAAACGGGTGCCCTTCTTTGAACCATTACCAAAGTTCAACTCAAACCGCTGGAACGTCATGCATCAATCCTCCCCAGCAGTTTTGAAACATCTCAAACCGGCTCAACTCTAAAACGATCCTGGTGAGCATTCCAACCTGCACCGCTGAGCACCATCCGTGAACCACTCTGAGCTACTGCATTAAAATTGTATCAAAGCCAACTTGCTGCTTGGGCTAGCACATTCCACCGTATCCAAACTGAGCGGGATCCACAACAGCAACAAGCCTGGTTTGATGATGTCGATCTGCCAAGAAAATACTATTGACCCACAACTGCCCCTTTGGTCCATAGATACTGGTTGGGTCACTTGTGCACCATTTTCCTCAAAGGCATATCGGTTTTTAAATGACATTGTCCCTCATTATAAGTTGTTGGTAACTGTTGAGGATTTCAATCAGGCGACGCATACCTTAGTCTCGGCCCAGTATGCAGCGCGCAATTGACATGCTTATGTTTTATGTTAGATTCAATATTGAGATGGTACACCACTCATATCACACCCCCTTTTTAATTACCCCGGGTCACAATGGACCATGTACCAGGCTGGTCGATAAAATGTAATATGTATTTATTTATTTAAACATTCAAAAGAATTCATACAATTTTTAACATGGGGCAGCAATCACCAATGGGGTGATAAGAACAATAGGAATGTATGCAATGCACTTAGTTTAACCTTCTATTGACACAACTACAAAACAGCAGGGAATAGGAGCACATTTTGATTTTAGGTAAGATAGCACTTGAGTTAGAAGTGGATAAACAGAAGTAGCAGGTAATCAGGAATGACAAATGGAAAACATAATTGAAATCTGACTTTCCCTCCCCAAACAAGAGAGAAAAATGGATTTTAAACCGTGACACTGAGAAATGGATGGATACAACAATGAATGTGTATAAAACTCTTGAAACAAAAACAATTCTTTACTGGAGCAACACTGGAAAGATAAGAGCAATCACAAGCAATGGATTGAGCAAAAGCATACAACTTGAAATTGAATGGAAAATTTAAAACAGTTTATAATCAAAATGACACGTTGGAAATTTAGCAAACTTTTGCATTTCCCGCCTGAATTTACCAAAACGCTTTTTAATAAAAACGGGTGAATGATGTTTTTGTGTTGGGGTGTATCTATGAATCCTAGGTACAATATGGAAGTAAAATGAGGTCTCTAGCTGGTAAATTGAGTGAGTTATGCAGAGGTGCGTTTTGAGAAACTGAAGGCGCAAAAAAGGAAAAGAAATCAGTTTTGACAAGGACAGTTTTACTCTACACTAGAGCATTCAGGCTAAGCTACCAGATTGAGACACAGTCAGCTCCAGGGTTGACTCGTGGATTCAACCCTAGCACCTCCGAGCCCGCCCTGGCGGGACCTGTCAGATTACTCGAAAGAGTACTAAGGGTTTAGGATTTCACAAGACAAAATTATTCAAGAAGTTTGCGCTAGCACAAGAAATCAAAGGCAGGGTTTCAAGAATGATTTTTGACAATGTTACAAGTTATCAGGATAAGGATATGATGACTTAGAGAGTGGAACTAAGGACAAGGCAAGGCAAGGTATACTATGGTTTTCTATGGTTCCTATTGATACTCACGGTCCACTTTTTAGTTTGGATTTTGGACAGTCAGTGGTTCTGGTCACCACACGGATCTGGTCTAACAAAGGACTGCTGGACAAAATCAATGGGACAGGTTCAGCTGGGCAGGGACTGGACACCAAAGGATAGTTCTTCTGGTCTGGTAATTCTGGTTACTGGATACTATAGGTCAGCAGGATAGCAGGATGGCAGCAGCATTCAGTGAATGACGGCAAGCCAAGCTGGATCAGGATGCCAAAAGTACCACAGTTTCTCCTGGTTACTGGGAGATTAGTGGGTTTTAATATTGTAGGGTAGGCCTTGCTGGAGCAGGATCAGCAATGCTTGGGTTTTGCAGTGGGCCCTGGAATAGATTCAGCAATGCTTTTGCCTTGTAGTTGGAGTCTGGAGTCTTAAAGATGAAACAGGAACAGGAACGCAGTGCAGGAAATTAGGAAGAGTGTGTGTCTAGTGTCTTGTCAGGGACCCGCATTTATAATGCAAAATGACATCATCAAGGTAGTGGCTGGGCAGGGTTAACTATGCCCGCCCCTAAACTACTTGGATTGGGCAAGGGAGCTAGTCTCCACCTCGTTCTCAGTTGGTTGGATTTCTAAGGGAATGATGTCAGATTTATGAGGTGAGGTTTACAATTTCCAAACACTCACACATTTACTTTACTTAAAATCCAATTTTGCCAAAAACATATATTTCTTCCCTTGCAATCTCTTGGCAAAGTATACGCACAGGTTACGTATTATGTGCAGCCCAGATCAGTCCAATCCTCAGGTATGTGCAACCTTGTTTCGCCTTTCTGACACATTGCCAGTGCCGCCAGGTTGCTGTTTCTTGTCAAATGCAGCTTGCTGATGTGGTGCAATGCCGTTGAGTCGGTCAATATATCCCACATAACTTGCCAGTAACTCTGATGAGATACCAACACATGGAATGACCATTTTCACCACTTGTTCAGGCAGTATCACTGCTGGATTGCACGTGGCTGTGTTACATCCCATTTATTTCGAGTCCTTAGGACTCAACGGGGCATCTTGATGGAATTACCACAGTGGATAATCCACTGAAATTAGGCAGATTTACCTCAAGAACATAGCTGGAGGTGCATCCCCCAACTTTCAGCCAAATTCATAATTGGGCAATGCGGTAATGCAGTGGTATATGATAATACCACTGCATTTTATCACCACCATGCAACTTGTAATGAGGACCAGAGTGGTTGTTGGATTGCCTTTCACCTCTGCATTCTTATACAGAGTGCTGCATCTCTCGTTCGCTGCACTTTCTCGGCTCTTTCCACAGGGGTGTGTTTTGCACAGTGGGGGTCATTACAACATTGGAGGTGGCCATGCCGCTATTTGCGGCATGGCTACCCCATTCTGGGTACCGGGTCCTGGTTCCTGGAATGGGGAAATACTGGGCCATTCCGACCTTAGAGGGCCCGGTATTTCCCCATTCCAGGAACCCATCCCCATTCCCATTAGAGCCCCCATAGGGCTCAATGGGAATGGGGAGCATGCTAACAACGGGCCCGATAATGATGGGGCCATTAGCATGCTGATCTGCTCGCGGGACCCACTAAGGACGCCTGGTAAAAGCAGGCATCCTTAGCAGGTTCCCGCAAGCAGACTCGTAATGGGGCGGTAAGGGGTTGACGGCTCTGGCACCTTTACCGGTGCGTTAACCCCTTACCACCAAGGTCGTAATGACCTCCAGTGTTTTGATATTCTGCAGATGGTGTTTTCAATTAAAGTCGATCTATTTTTATGGAACCTTGATTGGACATTACCTTTATTTTGGAATGTTATACTTTACAGTTTGGGGTACTACTAAATCATATTCATACTTCCTCTTGAGAGTAAAGCCTTCTGTTGGCCCACACTATCACAAAAGGAGAAGGAGGTACATCTCTTAACTTTGTCTGTTTGACATGTATAATTAGGATCACTGGTTTGTCGAAGTGTGAGGGCTGAAGAAGTGGTTTAGTTACTGCTCACCCCTATACTCCTGCAGAGCAGATGCCATTTTGTAACCCCTTCCCCCAAAAAAACAATACAATGGTACACGTTCAACACTCCTTCGACCAAAAAGACACAACACCTAAAGTGAACTATGAAAGGGAGTCAGCACCTATAAAAGCATCCTCGAAGACAGCTCCATGTGGGAATTCACAAGCATAATCAAGACTAGAAACCCAGCAGGATCACATGAAGATCCTTGCCAACCCAACATCTTCAAAACCATAATATAACATTCTTGGCTCTAGCCCCTCTTCCTATCATGAAGCCTACATTCATTAATACAAAATGCTAGCATTCTGAAAGCCTTCCAATTGTATATATTTGAAGAATTGTTTAAAAACAAAGTGAACCCCAGCAATGCAACGAGCTACCAACCAGTTGCCAATACTCCCTTGACAGCAGAATTCATACAGAATATCATAAAACAACAACCTCAGAATCATGTGACAACCCACGACATACAGCTATTCACTATTCTTAGAGAGGCACAGCTCCACCTCACTGACGAAGCCCAACCAGGCCGAACCACGTGCCTGGGGTTGTTGTTGGTAGTCTCGTTCAGAAGAGAATTGCCTGGCATTTCGGTGCTAAATTGCCCTCGGGTAGGACAAAGACTGATATGTAGTGGACATTTCTCTTCTGTAAAAGGATGGTGAGCTAAAGACTCTGGTTGAGACACTAACCCGGGATATATGCTGGTAGAGAGACAGCCCCAGGACCCCCCTTTGTTTGTGCATAGAGCAATTCACAACATGGGTTCAGAACGTGCAGAGAATAGAATCAATGTTCTCATTCATCTGGGACACATTACAAAATGCCAACTCACCAAGTGCATTCATCCTGGAAGTCTGGAGGCAACGGTCCCACACTGGATAATGTTGTTCATGTATGAAAGAACCAAGACCTGATGCATGTCATTTGTTAAATCACACTTGCAGTATCAAAGTCATCTTTGTCATACCCGAAAGGTGCATGCTCTCACTGCGACTCTTTAATGTTTTCATGACCCCACTCTTGGAAATTACCCGTACCTCAGGTTTCACCAGCAGCTATTACTTAAAATACTTAACACAAAGTGTCTACAAACAGGTGCAAGCCTCAATCCTAAACCACCAAGAGCATGGCGATTGCCACTCATGGACAGATTCAGGGGTGAGGAACAAATGACAAAAACTAAACCCTACTAATATTGAACATATGATCTACGATTGCAAAACAATCCACCCTATACACATTTACTGGCAAGACAAAATGGAAACCTGCGACCACCAATCTCAACAATAGAAAGTCTTGCATTCCTAATGTAGGACACTCTAACCATCTAATCCCAAGATAAAGGTACATTTGAAAGCTGTTTGTTTCCACTAACATCCATCCATTTCATCGTGGCATACCTGACATTCTACATAGATATTTGGCAGTAATCACCCCACCACTGGGCCAATGACCTTTAGCTAGCCCTACCCAGTCCCTTTGGAGAGATGGAAACAAATCAACCAGTCAAGTTGATAATCGAGTTCAGTGCTCTGTGTATCAGCCACCATGCCTTTCATCACATATTGGGTACTGTTTGTCCTTCCTGGAACACAAATTACCCACCACGCCTCAGAAGAGAGCTTGTCCTTTAGGAAGATACTTAAAATCGTTCTGTTCACATACTACAAGAAATGCATTAGTGCGGATTCACAGTCACAAAAGACCAGATCTAATCAGGCTGTTATAACTCATATTACTTGTTAAATACCATTAGAGACCCAAGACTTCAAGACTTTCTGAACACAAGAGTGCATATATGAAAACTGCTTATGCCAGGTGAGTCTAGAGATTTCGTCTCGTAAAGCTTTAGGCCAGCCCAAACGCAACTAGGACAATCACAACAGAAGACAAACACAATTCCCTCAGCCAAAGTGTATTGCAGGCCCTTTGGCTAAAGGAGCATAGAAAGGGTGACATTGAAAGGGGAGGTTACCCTATTCTGATGGATGTTGCGGGAAAGAGAGTTGGGGAGTGCATAAGAGGGCAACATGCAAAGGTGAAATTATGTATTTAGGCAGTAGCATGCAAGCAAGATAAAGGACACAAATGCCACCCATTCACTCACAATTGGACGAGTAACACAAGGGTTCCCAAATCAATGATGGCTGCAGTTAAAAGGCGGTGATATAGATTGGAAATATATGTGGCCCCTGGAGGAACTAGCATGGTTAGGACGATGTGCAGGGTCGGACTGGAACAAGAAACAAGCCCGGATGCCCAAATAAAAGTGGCCCACCCCTCACCTAAAAAAAAATGGCCCTCAAACCATCATCTGTGAATGGCATCAATTCACGACTTTACAGAAAAGGCTACTTATGGAGGGTTCATCTGTCTGTTACATTACAACACAACTTATAAAATAACATAACTTTGCATAGAAGAAATATCACCATATGTATCATTAATATCTGTGTGTATAGATCCATATTGTCAAATTACTTTGAATGCAAGCAGACGTCTAAGGCCAAATGATAATATGTTATTGTATAGCACTTACGCTTAAGCTCTTTTTCTATAGAACAAATATGCACACAATATCGCCCAACCTGTGTTGGTACTCATTTATTGACCTCAGAAGGATGAAAGGCTGAGATGGCCTTCGAACCTACAACCTGCATATCACACACACATCGCAGCAGCGAGCACTCAACCCACTGAGTGCTCGCTGTAAAATGCTAGTATTGGCTAGTAAAATGAGCAATTATTATCCACTGGATACCATTAAACTGGTAACTGAGATTGAACAGCAGACCAGTTAAGTTCATCTGCAGGTCTGGTGCAAATTTAGCCGCATGTCAAGCCTGCGTGCATCTACTTTTGAGGCTTCAGAGGTATGGTGGCCAACTTTACAAAATGGTTTTGCATCCCTTGGAGAGTCGCCCACATCTGTGCATTGCTTTGATACCTCTGCCTACTGTCCCTTCATCATTTATGCCTCTGTGTCCATTTTTAGCAGTCACCTTTGTCTCTCGCTCTCGGCATAGCGTGGGCTATGGTCAGGAGTAAACCGGTACTGCAGCCTCTTATCTATCCGCTCGGGCCAGGCACAGTGTTGACAATGTTCTACCTCTGTGCCTGAACACTGTACCCCCTTGCCTGCTCAGGGCCGAGTGAGTGACGTCCTAGAAAAGCCTGGGCAGCCGCTCTCATCCATTGGAACTGAGCGCCCCACAACCGTACCCCTGTTTACACACCCCAGGGAAGGATCCTGCCCTGCAACTAAGCCCCACTGGCAAAGGAACAGTACAAAATCACTTCACAAAACCAGGCATAGTGACAATAAACATAGCACACTGGTGGCGAGAAGTGCTGCACGAAACTAGGCACACCAGATAAGCATGGAAGTCATCACAGTGAGGACGCAGAAGCCTTACACACAACTGGTCACAATGATCATGAAGAACAACTGCACCAAAATGGACCCGGCTGGACAGCACATCAATCCGGTCACAATGAGGGTGCAGGGGCAACCGATGCTCAAAGCTGCGCTGAGCTGAGCAATGGAGAAAAACAGTGTCACAACTCTGCACAAAGCCCTGCATGAAACTGAGCATATGACGGGACATAAGTATCAGAGAAAGGGTTATAAAGTATTGTGCGGAAGTGGCCATAGTGAAAGCACACTTGTTACAGTATGAAACCATTCAGCAATCCTGGAAATGTTTAGGCACAGGAACCACACAAAACTAGGTAAGCGCAGCAGTAACCGACTACACTGGACACAACAGTAAACTGGCGTTAAAACAAGTGTGCAGGAGCGCTGCACTAAAATTGGAAACAGGAAGAGGACAGAAGGCCTGAATAAAATTGGCCCCACCAAGCGTGCAAGAGCACAGCATAAAACAAGATCAACCAATTTATGTATCCAAGTGCAGAGCTGGGATCTGGGTGCTGTGTGGGCGCAAGAGCACTGCAGGAAACTGCAGAGTGAGATTTTAGCCTTAGTCTATGATCAATATGAATGATAAGCATGCACAAGTGTCCGGTACTGGTGAAAAATCATGTCTAAGTGCCATGAAGTCTCTTCACAAGCCATATGGGCACAGAAGGACCCTGGATAGAGTCTGGAAATGGTTTCCATCCAGTACACGCACGTCTTCATGTGTCTCTCAGCCACTATGCAAGATTCTTATACAGACCTGGCACTCAATGTCAGCCTACCTGCATACCTAGACGGGTCTACCAGCCAGTGCACACGTGCTATGTGTGTTGAGCCGGAGGGCACTGGGCAACCGACCTTCAGGAGCTGCATGCTGCTCGAGTACTTACGGTGCTCTGGGAGTGCTCGTGACGGTTGTGTTTAAGGTCCACAGAGCCGCATCCGGGCCCGGGGCTCATATTACAATGCACTGGGAGTGGGCTGAGCTGAGGCAGCCCCGGGCCCGTCCAGCCCGGCCGCTCCCAGTGTTTTGTAAAAGAAAGTTACACTTGTGTGTGTCTATTTTACCCGGCGGCATGGCTGGTGCCATGGTGTCTCTGAGCGCAATGCAATGCAACACAAAATCGCTCTCTGCAGACACAGACCAGCCCAGGAGTGCTTCGGTAAACCGGCCCGTCACACCCTCACTATGATTTTGCCCCGGCCATGGGCCGATGGGCCGAGGGCCCAGTCCGACCCTGACGATGTGAAGGAAGGAGAACAGACCAGCAAAGAACGTGTGATAATAATATTATAGGCATGCAAGTATCATCCATAAGTTAGCTCCAGTTTTAATATCAATCCAAGCGGCAATATGTGATGTATCGACAGCCAACAGTGTGGTCTCGATTACTGGGGGAAGCCAATTGGGGACGGGTGAAAAGTACACTGCATGGTTCAGCTACCCATTGGCCCATCACTTCACTAATACCCTTTCTATTCTCGAAAAACAATTAATTATGTTTAAAGTGTATAAGAATACCCCACCCTTCCAAGAAGGGCCACAAAGTTTTAGCATGCAAAGTGCAAAAGCGCACAGGGCAAAGATGCAAAATGGGAATGAGGCAATAAAGTGCTGATAGAGGAAAACCTGTTCCCATAAATGTAAACAAGAGTGGGTGCGGTTTGTTAACGGCATGAAAACTAAATCAGGTTTACTTAAAATCTAGATGGTCCGCAATACATCACATATACCACTGCGCCCTGACCGGATTCATTGCTGACCACAGATGTGAGATGCTGATCTCTCAGCAAACAATGACTTTCTAATATTATCTATGGCATAGCTCTTGCAACGCTGCAGAAGAAACACAACTTTAATAAGCCGGAGAAATACGAAAAGGTGCAATTCCTATGAGCTTCAAAGAAGGCTTATTGAGACAAGGTACGCATAATGAAGTGTACATGTTATCGACAGATTTACCTTTTTTTGACATGCTGAAAAAAGTAAAATAACTCTTTCCTATTATGCTTAGCCAGTGTATTCTGTGAGCAAAGTGTGAACGGCATGTGTTTTGTAACTTTGGTGTCCGAAATGTGCATTCACTTGAAACTTGAAACTTGTATGGGATGTGTTGAAATTATAATGCAACTGTAGCATGCTGTGTTAAATTATAGTCCACATTAGTAGTGTACCATTAACACAGCAAGCCCAACAAAACTGTAAATATAACCCTCTGTGTACATAGCACATGAAATAAGCAGTGAAAGTTCATAAGGCTCCAGGAGCAGCAGAACTCTAGATATGGGCCCGCATTACAGTTTTGCCGGTATCCCGCCGGTAATTCAGGTGGGATACGGGCAAACTTCCTTACCGTTTCTGCCGCCCGATATCCCATAGGACTCCATGGGGTGGGGTTGCCCATGCCAGTGATTCTGGCACATATTTGCCAGTAGGGGCCTGAACTCCTGGCAGATCAGGCCTGCCGGTAGTTCACTGTCCCAACCGGCAAACTTGTGTTCCCCCCGGTCCGGAAATAATGCTGGTGCCGGAATTACCAGAATGTATACTGCTTTTTTTCTGTCCCGGGGAACTCATGATGATCTCCATAGTCTGCTAGATCGGATGGTGTGAGGCAGCATCAAGGAAGAGGTCCTTTATTTGGTGTAGCCTTCCATTACTCGTGTCATAAACAACTGTTACTATGTTTGAGTTAGAAATGAAGTAAGCAGTGAGATCTGGCATGGTCGAGGGGTTCAAAGTCACTGCATCCTACAGTCCGGAATTTATTTTTCTCTTGTTAGGCCGTCTTTAATGTCCATGCATTTAGTCCTGGATAAAGGGACTTAGGCTTTGGGCATTTGGATGGCCCTGGCAGAACTCCAATGAATGGCCATATACAGTTGGATACAATCGACATAGATGAAACTAGTCACAAGGTTTCCTCATGGAGACTCGTGAGGAGTAGGTAGTTAAGAAGATGTATACATGGCAAACAAGGCAACACTAGCCACAGGTGCCAGTGTATGTGCTTGAGAGGCTAAAATAGAGACTAAAAGCAATAAGATTGACATCTGTAGGTAGACCACCCACTCGGATCACAATGACTGGTTAGCAAGCCACAGAGGAAGTTGTAATTATGAGAGACAACAGAATCCGGTCCTGAAGGGCAGTAATGTGTGGAGTGCTGTCAGATGCCTCATTACGCGCCTCAGCCGAACATATGGGCATTTATGTGTTGGATGCACTCCTTAGGTGCCCTTGCCTCACTTGGGCCCCTAATCCCCACCTTCAGGCACCCACAGCCTGCATCGCCTGTTCGAGTGGGCAACAACATTTAATTCCCACATGCTTGTCGACTTTAAAGCATCATTTCATGGCTTGTCCAGAACTCCCTCAGTGGTGCAGCTATCTTAGAAGTTGACGAGAAATCATGCATTTGCAGGTACCTTTGAGTCTATCCGTGTTGCAGTCTTTGACACCTTGAGCAAGCGGTGGGATTGCTCAGTTGAAGCATTAGCTGATCTACTCTGAGTACATAAGAAAGAGTGGCGGCTGCGGACAGATAAGTGCTAATGATTTGGCAGGCCCCCGTGAACATCAGAATAGTATACATTCACTTGTATGGTCTGAGGTTTTGCATACAGACAATAAGAACATTAAGGGCCCGATTCATGGAAATGTTTGCGCGGCTCAAAGTGACTTTGCAATGCTGAAAAGTGGCTCTGCACTGCCGACACAAACCCTGATTCATGGAACTGTGCAAACTGTATTTTTGAAGTGCAAAGTCAGTGCAAAATCGTTTTGTACCACACAAATGACCACTTGCTCAAAGATGGGCATTGTTACTGCTTCTATTCTTATGCCATCGATACACAAATGCTGACAAGAGACAGGGTGCTAAAAAACTTGATTTCTAGGACGTCTGCAAGCCATCAATCATTGGATGTTGGGCATCAACACAAATAGAACACTGGGACAGCTGAGGTGTTGATTGTAGGAGGGGAGGTCAGGCTGTGGGTCTTTGATCTCTGTCCACCTGAAATGGCACCAGCTTTAATTGCTATCCACCAGGTCACTGTTGCCACTAACAGCTGTCCCTTTGCCCTAAAATGTTTATGCATGTCCACATTTGTCTCCCTTCTTTATTGCACCCGGTAGAAGTTGCATTGCTTGGTACGTCTCATCTGAACTTTGGCCTCCCTTTATTTAAGAGTTCCTGACCATCTCCAATCAATTTAAAAAACATCAGCACAACTTGCTGTTGGAGCCATTCAGTACACTAATGTGACTTCTAGTCTCTCCAAGCGTGTGTGGTTTCCTTCTTATCGAGCAATATCCTCAAATATAATTGATACTAAAATAGTGCTGGTGACTCCTTAAAAAACAACAAGGAAGTACCCTGTATCCCTGGCTGTGCCCATGCTTACCTTTTCTCTACGGCAATTTAGTGCCAAGGCTATCAGGACAGATGGCCTTTCTCTTGTATGGAACCTCTCTGGAATGAACATTCAGTCTTTCTTCGTAGTGAGACAAATGACTTCTTCTCCCACCATCATATCAAAACCTATATAATGCCTTACTAAACCCTTTCCCCACATCTGACTTCCCAGCTAGCTCCAACATGAGAATGGCAAACAAGCACTCTTGAAAACCACTAAACCAGGGTTGTCCAACTCCAGGCCTCGAGGGCTGGGTTTTCAGGATACCCCTCATTAATATTCATGAGATGAAGTTGCATACAAATGTATGTACATTTGTCCTCATGAATATTAATGAAGGATACCAATTCAATCTAATCCAATCAGATTATAGCAGCAAAAGCTTTTTGTATGGCTTACAAGCAGTGGGGACGGAATTCTAACTTGTGATCACAAGAATAACACACTTAGAAACCGTGTGTGGCACTGTAATGCAGAATCTTTGCACGGTGCATGGAACTTGTATCAAGGAAATACAAGTCATAGTGCAAACATGCATTCTTTTAATGCAAAGTTTGCCCTTGTGGTTATACTGAATGGTATTAGCATCGATATGAACTCTGCCTTGCTGGAAACATATACTGAAAGTGTGCTCTCTTTGCACTTGAGAATATGTTGCCCTAGTGCTAATACCATAAACAATGCACCCTTGCACTTGCCCAGTCGTCTGTAAAACAACCCCAGACGCCCTTGTTTGGGGTCATGCATGTGTCTAAAACATCCCACTCAAAACACCCTGGCCCTCATTACGACCCTGGCTGAGTGGGTTTACGCCAGCGGTATTCGTGGCGGACCCGTCCGCCCTACTACGAGTTCCCGTAGCGCCATGGAGCCTTTCTCCGCCTGGTTTTTCCGGGCGGAGAAATCCATGGCGCTACGGGACCTTGTTGTTAATTACGCCACCGTACTTTACGGTGGCGTAATTAACGCCTTCCCCACTCCCATTATACCCTATGGGGCAAAAATGGGAATGGGGAAGGGTAAAATGGGGATTGGGGATTTACCGCCCCGCCAAGGTCGGAATGGGGCGGAAAATCCGCCAACCCCCATGGCGGTATCGGCAGCTTTCCGCCGTGCTCCAAGGTGCATTTTGCACCGCGATTTCCGCCAGGGTCGTAATGAGGGCCCCTGTGTTTACATGCATCCATGATGCAATTGCTAGCAGAAAGGTACGAGCATTTTTATGAATGATCACACATTCGGAAAGAGCAAACTTTCAAATACCAGTTTCGATAATGTTTTATACTGCACCTTTCCAGTCAGCCTGCTTTCTTCCCCATCCCTTAACGATTTCTAATAGCCCAGATGTCACCCTGTTATGATCGCTTAATTGCCTGTAGTACGGAACTCTTGCCAGTGAATAAGCTAGAATTTCCCGTGTAGCATGGGCTAGTCGTGACCGAACCTGACCTTTTCACACACCTCCTAAAGGGAAAGGCGTCCTGGAACCTGAATTGCAAAACAATGTTCAGCAACAACCGGCATAACTAATTCCCTTTATCATAATCTAATGACCAATTCCCTTCCGTTGATCCTGAACATACCCTGGGTATAATACACACCTGTGCTATGAAACTCTTAGGCAGGGATGTAATGCCCAAATACCGTCAATGGCATAGGGAGCAGATCTGGCTACTTCCACATGCGCTGCAGCTTTTATGCAGAGCCTTAAAATGTCATTGCTGTGGCTGAATTGTGTTTGGTGATTACAATTACATGGGAGTAAACCCCTAGGAGCTTTGGTCATTAGGCTGTTTGAAGCACTGCTTTCTTATCAATAACTACTTCAGAGAGGTCAATGACCCTTCCTCAGCAGGTCAGGACTGCGCCCTGTACTGGGAAAAAAAACGAAAATGCAAATGCCAACCCGAGAAGTACTGTCTTCTAAGAAGTGAGTATGGGCTGAGGGTGTCTCAGCTAACATGGGGTGAATAGCTCAGGATCCTACCGCACACATGTGTACTTGTTTCTTCGTTTGTTGTGGGCCCCACACTACATACTCCCTGCACCCGAGTGAGGTGTCTATGGTTATTTCGTGAAAAATTGTTTCTTTAATTTCTACTGCTGAAAACGTCCACTAAAAGGTGCAATGATTGATATAATCCATGCATATATTGCAAGTGACTGTTATGAATGTACACGTTACATGAACCTAAATAAATAAATGCGTGTACCTACTTCCTTCGCTCAAGCCGGGCTTGATCACTCATGTTCAGATGCTGACTGACATCTCTAGCCGCTTGCCACTCGCACTCCTTCCTTCTTGCCGAACCTTTACCAAGGCTTGGTCTGTTCGGGAAAAAGCTACGCATTGTCGCTCGTGGCAGCTAACCTTTTACAGGAATTGACATTCCAATT
This sequence comes from Ambystoma mexicanum, assembly GCF_040938575.1. Taxonomy (NCBI): domain Eukaryota; kingdom Metazoa; phylum Chordata; class Amphibia; order Caudata; family Ambystomatidae; genus Ambystoma; species Ambystoma mexicanum. Next base: position 953,923,804 of record NC_090935.1, on the reverse strand, counting down.
TAACACTTGATTTATTAAAACACGCATGAAATGGCGGTAGCATTGATTCCGCTGCTCTGTTCATGCAAGGAACTCGGGGGTTTCTGACACACAGACATTTATTATTTCGATGGCGGCGCTTCTGAAGAGAAGGCGCATTCATGACTCTCACCTTAGCCCATTCATCTTCCAAGTGGATAATGCAGTCACAAGTGGCGCACAGACTAACCCCTGTGTCATCATGATACCCCGCATTAAAGGTTTTACATTCAAATTAAAAAGTGAATGGGTGAGATGCCATCTCCTTGCAGCGGATTAGCTCCTACTTAGGTCTTGCGCTTGCCCTCACTGCACCGCCTTGGCTCCAGGCTTAGTTTCATATATGCATCGGCCCCAGCCAGCAAAGAGGGAAGGTATTCTGCACTCATAATTATATTCCTACTAATCAAGTTTCAGGAAGTAGAATATGCTATTCAGAGCCAGCACTAGCTGAACAGTCTGGGATCTGCTAGCTTACAGTGTGACATATAGAAATACCAGCTCACTTCATGGACTCCTCTCCGGACTTCAACCTTTAATGTAATCTTCTGAAAGGACCAGTTCCATCAATTTGGAGCGCGAGAGTCAGTGTCGTTTTGTATAAGAAGAGAGCCCGGACTCTATCGTGGTAAGTGGGATGGCCACTATTAGGCACAGTGATCCATGTTAGATTATTAGACTGTATAACTGGACTGCATTGTTGACGGATATATATTTGGGGTTCAGGCAACATCTTGGGACAGAGCAGCAAGGATTGGATTTACAACAAATTCTTTCAAAATAGGTCCAGGGTTAGGGATCTGCTGCACATGCTCCCCTTATGGACCTCATAGCAGCACTGGATCTGTTAGAGTGATCCCTTTTAATAACCACTTCGCTAGAGATGGGCATTGCGACAGTGTAGCACTAAAGGTCATTGTAGAAGGTAAAATGATAGATTGGTTCACAGTTGAAAAGTGGTGGACCAATGTTGAGTCCAGTTGCCTAATCTAATCATTCTGCATTCAAACTCTTTACTAACCATTTTTGAAGTTCTAAATAATGATGTACCTTTCTCAGGAAGAAGAAAGCTCTCAGAACTCAACTACAGTGTTGATGTGGTACATCTCGGTAGGACCCATTAGCTTTTCAGAAAATGATGGACACATTTACTGTGTATATATAACCAAGAGGAGCCTACTTGTAAATTATTTCAAATCGAAATGCATGGTAATTGCCAAAAAGCCAACATCATGCAAATAGTGCCTTTGTGAACAGCAATACATTTGTATTCTCCTTTACCTTTCATCAGTTGTGTACTGTGACAAATTGCAAGATTCAGTACTTCTCCCTAGTGGGGAGCCTTTACCTGCGAGGCTAAGGAAGTGCGCCGGCTATGCAATACCCCCCTAGGGGCAGAGGCAAGCAGGAACTCTGTTCCGATGAGAAAATCCCAAAACAATCCACCTATAGCCCATCGCTAATAAAGCCTGCTAGAAGAAAACATGAAAACAAGCTGATATTGGTTATTGTGATATACAACCTTTGGGAACACCTGAAAATAAAGAAGTATGTGGTACTGAGCCGAATAAAAACCACTGGAGCAATACAGAGAACCAGTTGAACAAAGAAGAAGGACAGTCACGGCAGGGACGTCCCACAGCCGTGTCGTACATCTCAAAGGAATGGTACATTGACCAAGGAGTAACCGAGTCAGAAGTGGTGGTGTGACTAAAAGCCAGTGGACTTTGCAGTCCCTAAACGATGCTGAGACCACTTACCTGAAGGCACTGCAGACCATGCTGAATGAAGAAGAAGCAAAGAACCGAGAAGGAAACCTGACAAACACTGACAAAGGCCCCATCAGGACAGTATTGGAAAACAGTATGAATCATTACTTGAACACTCATACACTTACCAGTAAAGATCATGGGCCTCCTTACGAGTTTGGAGGTAGCCATGGTGCTACTAGCGCAATTGCTGCCTCCAAAATTGTGTCTGGGTCCGGGTTCCTTGAATGAGGAATTACCGGTCATTCCAACCTTGGAGGACCCGGTAAATCCTCATTCAAAAAACCCATCCCCATTCCCATTCGAGCGCCCATAGGGCTCAATGGGAATGGGGATGAAGCTAATAATGGGCCGTTAATAACATGCCCATTATTAGCTCCCTGGTCCCCTTGCGGGACCCGCAAAGGATGTCGGGTCTGACCAGACGTTCTGAGCGGGTCCAGCAAGGGAACCTCGTAATAGAGCGGAATGGGTTTACTGGCACCAGCACCATTACCAGTGGCGTTAAACCTATTCCACCAACCTCGTAATGAGACTCCAACTGTTGGAAGTACCTAAAACAAGTGAGAATCAGTACTGTAACTCTTATATTAGTCCCAGTAAAAACCAAGTGTGGGAAGTGCATAAGAAGTGTGAGAATTACAACTTGAACGAGCCTATCTGTCCTAGTCAAGAAAATGATTAGACATTGAGTCGAGAGAAAGTCTCAGGTTTAACTGAGGGAAGAATAGACTTGCCCGGGGGAAAAGGGAAAGCCAGTGTGTAAAAGAAACTGTTGAAAGGTTGAAGAGCCTAATATCTGAACTATACAACTTGATAAAAGTAGCTACCAAGAACTACCTATGAATACTTTAAATACTTTACTAAAGTGAACTTGATGAGAAACCAGCCCAGAGGAGAATGGAGTCATTCTCCCGTTCCTTGGTTGTTTTTGTAGTGGTACGGTCAGGTTAGACTAATTTGGAGAGTGGCCTGATCTTCCTTTTGGACTCACTGACAACTGACAAGCATCTTAGTTTGTATTAGGTAGGGAAAAGCCACTGTTCAGAGAAAGTTAGGAATGTTTACTTTTCTTTTAACAAAGTATATACTTAAATGTAAGATCAGAGTCTGTGTCCTTCTGATCCATCACAGTACCCATTTGAATAAAATATTTGAAATGACTATATGGATTAACAGGCCATTAAAATGATACAAGTCAATGGTGCGATTTTCAGGTGTGCAAGAAGTGCAAAAGATTTTTTGGCGAGCATTGATGGCGCTTCTGTTGTGGGATACATGGACAACAAAAGTTTAAAGAGGATACAAAATGTGTTTATAGCTCAAAACCTGAGTGTCCAAAAGTCCATTACAAAATATATCAGACATGCTGAACTAGGCCTAACAAGCTTCCTGGATTTAATAGCAAATGCACCAATGCTATTCTGGTGTATCATATAGAATAATGACTTCAAGAATGGTCAGCCTTTCCACCATTTAGTGGAAAAGTGAAGAATACAACATATGTGGAATCTTATTCACTCTCACATTATGTTTACAGAAATGTTTACATTAATTATTAACATTAATAATTGTAGGAGGCATTTACAGTGGATTCCTTTGAAAACTGCTTGCTGTTTCCAGGTTGTAGTTTCAAGCAGATTCTATACGAGTCCCTAGAATTACCTAAAGCATTAACATACATGCTAGTAGGAATGCAGACACATTTTTTAGGTCGAGCAGGAACAGCAGTGGATTGCATTCCCCAAACACACCTGACATATTTAAGAAAGTCTGGCAGATCAGAAAAAGGGACAGTAAACCATTTACCCTCCATTTGTTCTGATACGCTGGACCCAGACAATCAACATCAGAGAGTGTTTCCTACCCATGTTAGGTCGAGTTTGTTGTTCAGTTGTTTGTGTGGTGAAGGCATTGATGAAAGATCTCCATGCGGAATAGGAGAAGCTGAAACTCTTCTGCACTTTCTTTTTTCTGTGATTTGTATCGTACTGTGACAACATGTACTAAACTCTGGGTATGTAGCAACAGTTTATAGCAAACTATACAAGTGCCATCATTTAGCTAATATTACTTCTCGGCCAATTATGTAATGTAATGTAATTGTCATCTGTATTGCACCTTTTCCCGTTGGTATGCTCTCAGGGGACCAAGCGCTGTAGGTGAATGCCCTCAGGGGACCAAAGTCCTGGTCTGGCAAATTTTTCAGAGGAATTTAGAATGTGTGTGCGCATTTTAGCCAATACAAAGGTAGGTAGGGGTAGCCAAGTCCCTTCTAGCAACCCATGTTGAGCTGGCATGTGGGTGGGTGTTGTGAGGTAGTCGGGAGAGTCTACGAGAGCGGGAGACTTTTGTGTGCAACTAGACTGAATGATTGTCTTGGGCGATAGCTGCATTCTTTTGGCAGAGGTTCTGTGCAATTTGTTTTAGAGTAGTGTATGATAGCCTTCTGCTTTCTTCCATCAGCATGCAGTGTGATACGCACCTGTGTGTCTTGCCCGGTTTCTTGGTTTCATAGATGCATCTGAATTTAGAAGGGGTGAATTCAAAGTGCACGGCTAAATTCTACACTGTGGCTATATTCAGAGCAGCTAATTATAACAGAGTGTCTATACAAAAAAATGCAGCTAAATATAAGACAGTTATATATACTCAAAACAATGCAGATACATATAACACAGAGGCTATAATCAAAATGAATACAGCTAAATATGGTACTCAAAATGCCGCTAAGTACAAGATAGTGGTTATACTAAAAAAGAATGCAGCAAAAAATACCACCGTGGCTATACTAAGAAATGCAGTGGCACTGCTAAAACTGACACCCAGGACATGAAAGATGATATCACAAATGTCATTGATGACATCACATATCTGGGCAACTTCCTTTGGTTCACTGATTTATCTAGGCCACATAGTTTTGTTCAATTATAGAGACAATTTTAGAAATCCAAAACGTGTTACGTATGTAGACATGAACCTTGTTATATGTTGTTAAGGCACATTTCTTAGCGTTTGGCCTCAGTTCATGGCGCACATACATTGGAAAATAACACAACCTGAAACACACAATTAATTTGTATACTTCATTATAAAATCTTATGTCACTGTAATTTTTTTTGGTGGTGTTGTTTCTTTCCTCCTTACTGAAGTTTCCCTGTATGTGCATCAGATTTGTATGCGTTGTGGGTCTTCATATGTATTGTTTATAGTAACACAATTTAGCTATTAGCCGTTTATACCATGTTCATCCATGTTCATCGTTACTCAAAGCTCTCATAAGGTACCATTCATTATTTTACTATCCAAAATTATCAGATAAAAAATATTGGGCGTCTATAGTGCATGCTGCAGCCATTGCCAATGTGTATGTATAATTAGGTTCCTGTATTAACAACAGCACTCCAATATCATTTTTTGTTCAGATGAGTACATTCTTTAATACATTGAGTAGTTCATGATAGGCTCCCGGGTCCTGTCTGACATCTTGTTACTAACATTATAAAGAGAACCCAGGAGGATAGCTCAGGGGCAACGTGCTTGCCTTGGAAACAAGACAACACAGAGCACCACTGGTTCAATCCCTGGGTCTGCGCTTATAAACTTCTGGGTATTAAGCGTGTTATAACTATCATATCATAACCCCTTTTAGAGACTTTTTATACAAATGAATATCATATGTGATGTCATCAATGACATTTGTGATGTCATCTTTGATGTCCTGGGTGTTAGTCTTAGCAGTGTGCGGAGGTGGCACGATGTATGGTTGCTTAGCTTACCATAGCTGGTGAATTTTAAGGGTTTTTCGGCTTTACTTGTAACCATAGTGTCTCTTTGACCCCTATGACCAGCAGTGGCCACATCATGGGCGTGGTTCAACATCAGAATTCAGAATGAGGTAGGTACCACCCATTGGTTACAGCCAGATAGGGCTCTCCTTATCAAAAGTCACTTGGAAACTGAACATTTTGGAAAACTTCATCAACACCCGGACATCCTCTTTACCAGTATAATCTGACTCTGTTACAGGAAAGCTTACATGGTCTTCAATGTTTCATTAACATTTCCCAATGATCAGGTCCTATTAATGTGCATTGATGAAATCTGCATCTAGGGTATCTTTACTCCACTGGACTGTTGAGAGTTCGCTGTTAGCACAAGTTTTTGACCTGGTGACAGCAGCAACTTGGATTTCACCCAGCAGGGATTCTGTTTCAATGAAATCCCCCTGAAGAGCTTTGGTTTTAGCCAGCTGGTCAGCCAGGCCATTCCCAGCATTATCAGGTGCCTCTATTTTGGAATGACACCTTATTGTCTTCCAATAGGTGGTCATCTAATTGGAGATCAACAGACCATTGATTGACAGGATCAATTTGGCATGCGTTATGGGTTTGTTGTTGGCAAAAAGCATGCCTCAATTCCTCCAGTTAATCAGGTGCTCCACAAACCCATTCCTGACATAATCAGAGTCAGTGAATATGACCAGTTCATTGAGTTGGTACTGCACTGCAGTGAGGATGGCTTGATAAACAGCCACAAACTCTGCAACCTGACTACTTTGGGGTCCAATTTTATAAGCAGCAGAGGTTTCCAAGTTATCATTCTCCCAGGCATTCCCAATGCCAACCATCAGTTATTTTTCCCCATTGCTATCAACATGGTAGGAGTTCCCATCCAAGTAAACTTTGGGTATCCCCTGATAAGTGTCTTCTTCATAGACCTTGTGTGGGGAAGTTAAGTACACCTCCATTTTGTTGTTGGGCATTAAACTTTCAACATCGAGACAGTTTTCTTGAGCACAATCATGCACGTCCACCAACCCTTGCGCTAGGGAAATCTTCTTGCTTGGGCCATATCTGACCTACACAGGAAAGCCTTGCACGGACAGAATCCAAAAACTAATTCTAGAATTATTAACATTCCCTGCGCAGACTCTGTCATTTTGTAGATATTGCACGGTTGGTGAGGAGTCTCGACAATGATGTCCAAGAAGGCTTCTTAATTCTTGGAGAGTGGCAGGGTCTTTTAATTTCAATAAGAATCCCACCTTCTTCACCTGGGGATTAAGACCTTCAGGGGTGATCTCGTGCCCTAAGAAGTTCACTCGGGTCTTACACCACTGTGCCTTCTGAAAGGACAGTTTTACTCTGGCTTTCTGCAACTGGGTTGCAACATAGCAGATTTCTGCTATATGTTCCTCCACAGTTGAGCTCTTGATCAAAACATCATCCACGTAGGCCAAGTTTCCCCTTTCGCCCAAATCAGACATGGCCTTAAGTAGGAAGACGTTGCACTCATTGCCAGCATTTACATATCCAAAGGGGGTTCAGTCCATGTGTACTGCTGCCCCCCAAAGGTAAAGGCTAATTTGTACTGGTTTTCCTTACTCTCGGATACTGTCCAGTAACCATTGGTCAGGTCTATGGAGGTGTACATCTTTGACCCTTGGATCTGGGCCGGTCCCTGATCTATGTAGGGAAGAGGCCATTTTGACATGTAGACCCGTTTGTTGAACTCCATCAGGTCTGCACATAGTCCCCATTGGCCGTTTGGTTTGAGTACCGGGTTGTTGAAGGTACTGTGTATTGGATGAATTATCTCACAGGATTCTAAATTCTTAATAATCTCTGTGAGTGACTTCATGGATGCGAGAGGTAACCTGTATTGTTTCACAAATACTGGAGCCATCTCTGGGTCCATGGGAATGGTGGTTGAAAGAATGTATGTGTGTCTACAGTAGTTTGAGTCCACTGAAAAGATATCTTGAAATTCCAGGAAGACATGTTTTAGTTTTTTATTGCTCCTTGGTCTCACAGTTATCGGCATGATTGATGGGTGGAGAGATCTCTTTTGATGGTGTTGACCTGGACAGGGGATTTGAGGTAGTATTCCTTGACTCTCAACACTACCTCCTCCCTCCTAATGTCACAGGTCACCTCTTCCACACATATGGGCAGGAAGAGTACACCAGGAATTTCCCCCCATGCCTAGTAAAAAATCTTTTCTGTAGGAATACCGTTGCTGATGTCGAAACCGTCATTTGGGATTGGTCCCATGATTTCATTACTTAAATCAATAGAATAATGTTGGGCATCAAAAGCCATTGCAATTAAGGTGTCTGCACCCAATGTGATACTTCGAGGGTCGGTTTTATCCACTAATATTCGAAAGGTGTTGTGTTCTAGGTCTACTAGAGGTGTTGGATTTAAATACAAACCTTGTTTTTGGAGATGGTAATTTAGATGTATATAGGCATCGTGATGTTTGAGGTTCTGTCCTCACTTAATTTTCAGGGGAGAGTAAATTGTTGGACCTGCCCTGGGGTGATAAACTCTTCTGACACTTGACCGCATAAGGCAGCAATTCAGCTGACTGGAATGCTTTCTCAATGTTGTCAAAGCCCATGAGGTTATCCCCCATTTGGGACCATGTTTTATGACTAATTAGATACAAATTGATTGATAATTGGTTGAGAATGTCACTTTCCAGATAAAAGATGGAAGGGATGTCTCTCACGACCCAACAGTTATGGTCTATGCTTTTATTGAAAATGCACATTTTTAGTATACACCTGCTAGGCAGGAGATGTTTGGAATTTGGGGTTCCCTGAACCACTTCAATTTAAATGTGGGAATGAATGGTCTGATCATTTGGGAGTTTCCTGAATAATTCTTCACTGATGGAGCTCCTTCCATTATTCAAGCATACTCTGGCAAGCAGTTTTTCCTCCCCCTCATTAAACTGAATGGGGAAAAGCAACTGAAAAATAATTTGAGTGAATTCTTCCTTGTCTGGTTTCACGGTACTCAAGGTTTCTTCTGATTTTGGACTGGTGTAACATTTTAGAGTGTTCCCTTCCAGTGTGGGTTGCCACTTAAAACTGGGAGAAAAGTTGATTTTCAAGAATAAAGAAGGGTTCCCATCAGCAGTTTGTTCTCCTACAGAGATGACAGTGATGTCTGGGACTTGCATATTCTGGAAATGAAACTCTACATTCTCAGAGTGTTGATCAATTAGGTGACAGGTACCATTCAGGCTTACATAATTAGTACACATTTTTAATTTGATAGGGTGATTAGTCTGAGTCCAGAGGACCTTGTTTACACAGTCGATCAGAGGTGATAACCTCCTCAGTAGATAATTCCCCAGTAAATAAGGTGTGACCTCTGGAGTGACAACTATCACTGGATGTTACAGCTGGTGCCGTCCAATTTTTATGTCCAGATTTGCAGGCCGTTCCATAGAAATAGCATTCCTGTCAACATTTTGGAGTTGTCCGGGAAGTGGTGTCAGTGGAATTTGGAGGTCTCCCTCTGTTTTCAGTTTAGTTGGTGAAAAGCCCTTTTGACAGGAGGGTGGCTTGGGATCCAGTATCCACCAGAGCTGATTATTCACACTGACCCTGCAACTTGACCAGTGCATAAAATCAGCCTTCTTTCTTCTCCAAGGTGCAAAGAAAGTATGAGTTATTTGACAGACCGGTGGTCATTTTTTAAAATATTGAACTCCAACACTGTGTGAACTTGGGCAAGTTTCTGTGTCAAAGTTTTGGAAACTGTTGTTGGGGAATCCTCTTTTTCTCCAGTTCCTTGGCTGTCCACCTTTACCTGGTGACAGTTCTCAGAACCTGTTTGGAGAAAGCACTCTCCCTTCGTTTCAATTCTGTCTGGCTCACATGTTTGGGATTGAATAGTTTCTGGTTCTGAGTATGTCTCCATACTTACCCTATCCCAGTCAGGATCCCCCCTGTTTTTGAAAGAGAACCTCTGCTTACATGAATCATCTAGGGATTCTTCTCTTTCAAAGGGGATAATCCAGAGTTCCTCATTTCAGGGGTAGAAGAGACTCTTTCAGGCTGAGAGGTTTTTAGGCTTTCTGTTTGGGGGGGGAAAGGAAGCTTCCTCTATGGCCCAGCATCTCCCCCTGCCTTTGTCCCCTCCTCAGGAACTTGTGGTTTGTCGGAGGTTTCCTCCCATCATTTCCCACCTGGGCCATCAGACCTCGGTGTTGGGAAATTCTGGGAAGCAGGTTTAGGTTGAGAGTTGGAATTAGCCCTCAGCATGCGCCACGGTTCATCAGTCAGTTGATGGACCTGTCGCTCCAGTTGCAAGACTTTGTCTGGGTGGTAGGGAGGTCTTGAATCATACCTCTACTGTTCCCGAAAAGGGTAACTGTCCCTTCACCCGCAGTAAGTAGCTCAGGTACTGGAAATTCCCAACATTATTTTCCATCTTGAATCTGCCTTCTTGCCTGTTCAGGTATCTATTGTCCTGGAAGCAGGGAGAGAGAGCAGAATTGTTTTAGAAGTTCTGATTCGGGGGATATCTGGGGAACAAGTTCAAATTGGGAGGTGGAGTGATACTTCTCTCCTGTGGGAAGTTTGGAGGGAAGTTTGCCGGGCCAGTACTTACCTGATTAGTTCCCACCTTTGGCCAGGGGAGTGTATAAATACCCCAGGATTGGTTTAGTACCCTTGTACCTAGTACTTATATAGGTCGCAGGGTCAGAGGGATCATTGTTTTGGGGCCCTCCCTGACTACTATTCGATTGTGCCCGGTTGAGGGACCATTCTGATTTCCATTTTGCTTGTTGGCAGGAGGGGTACTTTTAGGCCCCCCTATCTCCAGATCCAATGGAGGGGTCGTTTTTACCTGCACCACCTTTGCAGCAGCTGGGGTGTTAGATGGTTTGGGGGGTTTGGAAGTATTTCTACTCATTGCAGGCTTTTGGACCTCATAAATCCTGGTGGCCTGTTCAATCACCAAATACAGGGTCCTATGCTTGTTAAAGTCATGCACCAACTGAGTCATTATGTATTTGGGGTGTGTATGGAAATATGTAGTTTTGAACTCCCTCCGGGAAGTCTGAGTAAATGCATGCATTATTTCCTGCACAAACTGCCTAGGTGCCTGATCTTCCCCACACTGCAAGTTGTATGCAGATTTACAGGCCTCGTGTGGTTTCATATGGGTGGGAAACTGTTTCAATATGGCCATCTTATAGGTGGACCATTTATGATGATTCAGGTCCTCCAGTCTTGCAAAGAAACTGGAACACTCGCAAATGCAATACAATTCACATCATTCGTGGTCTAGTATGATGCCATAATCTGCTCATAAACTTCCAGGTGTTCTCATACCCCATAATTGGCATTCTCGTTGTATGGGGTCAGGAAGCTCTTTATAGCCTTGATTTGTCTTATTGGGTTTTTCACAAAACCCTTGAACTGCTTTGCTGTCTTTTTCTTCCTCTGCACCTGAGTCCATTCACCTTCTGACTCAGTGCTGCTAGTAGTACTCCCTTCCCTGTCTTCTAGGCGCTCCCTGACTCTATGATACTGAGAATATCTCCCAGAACCACGGGACCTGGACCCTTCTCGTCTGGACCAAAGTGAACCCTCAGAGTCACTCTCTCTGGATTTCCTTTCTGGCCAGGATAGAATCCAGTTTCCTCATCCCTCCTACCAGGGAGTGTGGGAAATTCCCCCTTCCCCTCAATATATGAAGGTTTTTAGAATGCCCTTCCTAGGCTGAGGGTCTGGCTTTTCTCCTTCAGCGAAGCAGACAAGGTGGTCTCTTTGTAGTCGTATTTTCGGCAAATCAGACTCCCTGACTTTCTCACTATAAGAGTTTTCATGGCCTGAAGTACTTGCAGTATTTTTTCTTACTTCCCTGGACACACTGGTCTGGTCACTTTTCCTTCTGAGAGAGATGAATACACATCAATATCAGACAGGGGCTGGCCTTCTTGATCGGCTGGGCTAGGCCTGGATAAGTCTGATTGACTCAAGTCACCCTGTTCTAGATAGTTGACATGCATGAGGTCAGTTCCCATTTGTACATGAGAGGTTGTAAGTGACTGGCATGATTCCCCTCTGGGAGGGGCACCACACCATGATCAGTTTCAATGTCGCATATCCTGAATGGTCAGGGTGCCTCAGAGCCTGTTTATAATTTTCAATTTATCTGGTGAGGCTCTCACACTTGTGTCTCTATTTATTTGCTGTTGGTAGTCGGAGAGCTGGCTTTTTTATTTCTGACACTAAGGCCTGAGTAATCTCATGCTCCGAGCTCTGAGCTACCAACCAATATTTTGGTTGCTGCACGTCATGCTGAAGTGATTCATTCTCCCTCTGTGAGCCTTGTATGCTGTGTGCATATTCAAGGCACTTTTCCTTCAGAGATTAATCTCTTTCTTTTGTTCATGCCTACATTTTGCTGACTCCAATATTTCAGCATCTATTTGTCTCACTCACTCTACAGGCTCATTCCTTTCTTCTCTAATTCTGGTAATTTCCTGGGAACGTGACTGTCCCTTTTCCACCTCCATTTCCATCTCATGTATCCTCTGTAATAGGGCACTGTTGTCCTGATTCAAGAGATCTTTTTCCAAAATCAGCTGTGCCCTCTATGTTTAATAGTGGTTATCTGCTGATGTATCTGATCAAAGTCATTTTAGAAATCAACCCCTTTGCTAATTAACTGTTTTAATTTTTCAGCTGCTTTATTTGTAATTGAATAACATAATATCATCCCAAATGACACTCTTTATGTGCATTTGTCATTGCAGTGCACACGCTTGCTGCTAGGTTTTTAACTCATCTTTGAGTTGTTGAACAAGATCCTGGGCCTGTGACATGTCTCCAGCCTGATTCATCATACTAGTCTCACTATTTTGCAAACACTATTCCACTAAAATCAAATGAAAATATAACTGAGCCGTTAGCTGAGCCATTTGTATTTGTTTATCATGAGCAGTTGTGGTCATATAAAATGTGTAACTTTTTTTGCGAGACCACCCTCAACACAGGGAGGTTCCTTCCGTCCCCACTGAAGGTGTCACACAGCAAACTATTTAACAGATTGCTTTCTTTACCCCTATCTCAGACACATATCATGCCCCTTGGATCCCTCTCCCCTGAGCTAACAATGAGCCAAGAACCAGGCCGGTGTACAGGAAATATATCTGTATATATTTAAATAAATGTAATAGTAATAGAATAGCATAAAAATGCCAAGCACCACTTTATCAGTGGCACAACACAATAAACTTCTCTCAGCAAAATAAATCACAAAAGTGAGTTGAAAAGAACACAGTCACAATTCTGCACTTTCTGCAAATTTCACTTCAAGGAATAATTAAACTGATCAATAATGAAAGCAATTATCATATAGTGTTGTGCGATTTAGATTTTCCTGCGCGCTTCAAAGGCTAGCATTAGGATTTATAATTGGCACAAATGCATATGGCAATTATGATTTTGCCCACATTTTTGGTATAAACTAAACACAGGCTGATCTAGTGGTTGTTTTTCAGACCCCCTCTACTTTGGTCTGTGTTGGGGAAGTCGGACAGAAAAATGTGAATGATTCGGGGAATTTTGAATTTCAGCCCCCCCTCCAATGAAAGGCCTGCGTTGGGGAAGCTGGATAAAAAAAGTCAGAATCATTTAAGAACAAAGACACCCCTCTTCCTTGATGAAGTCGGGGTCAGCAGTACAAAAAGGATCACCCAATTCACCCAATTAAATTATAGGCTACAGTTTTCAGCACACACTAGGAAGTGAGCTTTGTTAATTTTGAATTTTAACAGATTCACCCTGTAGTGTTCTGCCAAATGGGGAATTAACTAAATTAATATTTTTATTTAAATAGGCTAAGGATCTACACAGTTGTGCCCCCTAACCACTTATCCACTATAAAGGAAAATGATTCAAGGCAAGCAGACTCCCCCACCTATAGGTTTCCTGGGGCTCAGTTCTACTTACATAGAAAGCCTCTCTTTGAAGTTCAGGAAAGTCAGCTGCATCTCAGAACATTCTGGAAAGATAGGGCAGGGGTCTGGTCATTCCACTCTTAAAGATGGCCTCTAGCTCTCCACCAAAGGACCCGGTCAGCTTTGAGGCATTCCTGGAAATAGACAGTTCCACCCAGAAACACTCTCAGCAATCTCCTCTGGCGTTCCTTAGAACTGTCAGATGGTACGTTTCAGCAGCCCTCTCTGTCTCTCTGTATTCTGTCTGTGTCTGTCGGTCCCTATGTGTCCCCTCCTCCTTGTGTAGCCCCCCTTATATAGCAGCAATGATGCCACCAATTTTTCAATCTTGGGGGAGTATCCTGCAATAATTCCAACAACTAGGATTGGACAGTTACCCATCGCTCTCCTCCCAAACCCAGCCTCCAAGTCAGGATTGGTTTAGGTGTCTGGTGCAACATTTTACTAGCAACTGTCATAATATACATATTTTCTGATTCAGTTAATCATGGAGAATTAGATAAGCCAACCACCAAGTCCGTACCATCTAGCACGGCCATGTCTCACCTTTCTTCTTAATCCATAAAAAAGCATAACATGTATGGATATGTAAATTATTACCCATATCCCTAATGTTATTCTCCACCCGTTCACCAGCTCTCACATTTGGAACATGTTTAGATCAGCCAGAAACACATTTTAGACAGCCATTAAAGTTCCCTCAGTCACAGGTGGATGAATTTGACCTAAATGAAGAAAATCTGAGTTAGGGTTACTGCGAAAAAGGCCTCTCAAATTAAATGTGAATCTTCATGTGGGACAAATGTCCATTCTCCTGCCTTCTGGCCATTTGTTTTCACTAGGTCGGACTGTACCCAGAGTTTTATTTTTTATTTTTGTATCAGTCTCTTTGGATTGAAAGCTTGATCTTTGAAGTTGTTGCCCCCATTTTTACACATATTGGTCATGCTCCAGCCAAGGGGAACTTCTCCTGCAGTCACTGCCTTCAGGGCCAGCCGAATTGGAGAACACTGAATTTCGACACATTTAGCAGGACACTTTGGGGGTAATTCATAGAATTCAGCACACAAGTGGCGCACGCGGCTGGCGCACAGTGTGCACGTGCAAATCCCTGCGCCATCCGCGTGCGCCAAAATACATTTCCGCGCACAGCGTATTTATGGATTCCAGCCACCAAAACCAGCCTTGGCGCACAGTGGCGCAGCGACCCTGCAGCAGCGCCAGTTACGCCCCCAAGAACGCCCCTTGCGCAGGGAAAAGCCATCAAAATCCCCAATCCAGCTCAAAGGGCTGTGCTAACCCTGTACCAGCACGGCAAGCGGGCTACGTGTATCACTGGGGTGCGCAGGAAGTACCTCACGTTATTTCAGCTGGGTACGTGTATTTCAGGGGTGCGCTGGAAGTTCCACACGCGATTCCATCAGGGTACGTGTACATCAGGGGTGCGCGGGAAGTTTCACACGTGAATTCAGCAGGGTACGTGCATATCAGGGGTGCGCAGGAAGTTCCACACGCGAATGTCCTGGGTACATGTATTTCGGGGTGCGCGGGAAGTTTCACACGCGATATCAGCAGGGTACGTGTATTACTGGGATGCGCTGGAAGTTCCACACACGAATGTCCTGGGTATGTGTATCTTGGGGTGCGCGGGAAGTTTCACACGCGATATCAGCAGGGTACGTGTATTTCAGGGGTGCGCTGGAAGTTCCACACGCGAATGTCCTGGGTACGTGTATCTTGGGGTGCGCGGGAAGTTCCACACGCGATATCAGCAGGGTACATGTATCACTGGGGTGCGCTGGAAGTTCCACACCCGAATGTCCTGGGTACGTGTATCCTGGGGTGCGCGGGAAGTTTCACACGCGATATCAGCAGGGTACGTGTATCACTGAGGTGCGCTGGAAGTTCCACACGCGAATGTCCTGGGTACATGTATCCTGGGGTGCGCAGAAAGTTTCACACGCAATATCAGCAGGGTACGTGTATTTCAGGGGTGCGCTGGAAGTTCCACACGCGAATGTCCTGGGTACGTGTATCTTGGGGTGTGTGGGAAGTTTCACACGCGATATCAGCAGGGTACGTGCATTTCAGGGGTGCGCTGGAAGTTCCACACGCGAATGTCCTGGGTACGTGTATCTTGGGGTGCGCGGGAAGTTTCACACGCGATATCAGCAGGGTACGTGTATTTCAGGGGTTCCGTGGAGTACTACACGTGAATTGGACGTGTGGGTCCTCCCAGGTGTTCGCTCCACAACCTCCACGGCCCCTGCAGGCAGCCCACACCACGGGGGACTAGCCTGCACCCCCACTCATGTTCCCCTGCACCCTCACCCCCCAGCACTGTAGGGCACCCTCCACCAGGCCCCCACTCATGTTCCCCTGCACCCCCACCCCCCAGCACTGTGGGGCACCTGCCAGCAGGCCCCCACTCATGTCCAACTCATGTCCCCCTGCACTCCCACCCCCCAGCACTGTGTGGCACCCTCCACCAGGCCCCCACTCATGTCTCCCATCACCCCCACCCCCCAGCACTGTGGAGCACCCTCCACCAGGCCCCCACTCATGTCTCCCATCACCCCCACCCCCCAGCACTGTGGGGCACCCTCCACCAGGCCCCCACTCATGTCCCCCATCACCCCACCC
Organism: Ambystoma mexicanum; assembly: GCF_040938575.1. Lineage (NCBI taxonomy): Eukaryota > Metazoa > Chordata > Amphibia > Caudata > Ambystomatidae > Ambystoma > Ambystoma mexicanum. Next base: position 953,907,599 of record NC_090935.1, on the reverse strand, counting down.
CCCAGCACTGTGGGGCACCCTTCACCAGGCCCCCACTCATGTCTCCCATCACCCCACCCCCCAGCACTGTGGGGCACCCTCCACCAGGCCCCAACTCATGTTCCCCTGTACCCCCACCCCCTAGCACTGTGGGGCACCCTCCACCAGGCCCCTACTCATGTTCCCCTGCACCCCCACCCCCCAGCACTGTGGGGCACCTGCCAGCAGGCCCCCGCTCATGTCCAACTCATGTTCCCCTGCACCCCCACCCCCCAGCACTGTGGGGCACCCTCCACCAGGCCCCCACTCATGTTCCCCTGCACCTCCATCCCCCAGCACTGTGGGGCTACTGCCAGCAAGCCCCCACTCATGTCCAACTTATGTTCCGCTGCACCCCACCCCCCAGCACTGTGGGGCACCCTCCACCAGTCCCCCACTCATGTTTCTCATCACCCCCAACCCCCAGCACTGTGGGGCACCCTCCACCAGGCCCCCACTCATGTCTCCCATCACCCCACCCCCCAGCACTGTGGGGCACCCTCCACCAGGCCCCCACTCATGTCTCCCATCACCCCCACCCCCCAGCACTGTGGGGCACCCTCCACCAGGCCCCCACTCATGTTCCCCTGCACCCCCACCCCCCAGCACTGTGGGGCGCCTGCCAGCAGGCCCCCACTCATGTCCAACTCATGTCTCCCATCACCCCCAACCCCCAGCAGTGCAGGGCACCCTCCACCAGGCCCCCACTCATGTCTCCCATCACCCCCAACCCCCAGTACTGTGGGGCACCCTCCACCAGGCCCCCACTCATTTTCCCCTGCACCCCCACCCCCCAGCAGTGCAGGGCACCCTCCACCAGGCCCCCACTCATGTCTCCCATCACCCCCACCCCCCAGAACTGTGGGGCACCCTCCACCAGGCCCCCACTCATGTTCCCCTGCACGCCCACCCCCCAGCACTGTGGGGCACCTGCCAGCAGGCCCCCACTCATGTCCAACTCATGTTCCCCTGCACCCCCACCCCCCAGCACTGTGGGGCACCCTCCACTAGGCCCCCACTCATGTTCCCCTGCACCCCACCCCCCAGCACTGTGGGGCACCCTCCACCAGGCCCCAACTCATGTTCCCCTGCACCCCCACCCCCCAGCACTGTGGGGCACCCTCCACCAGGCCCCCACTCATGTTCCCCTGCACCCCCACCCCCCAGCACTGTGGGGCACCTGCCAGCAGGCCCCCACTCATGTCCAACTCATGTTCCCCTGCACCCCCACCCACCAGCACTGTGGGGCACCCTCCACCAGGCCCCAACTCATGTTCCCCAGCCAACATGTCATCACAATCTAGATCCCTGGTCCCTATGGTCAGCCTCCAAATGCCAAACACCTACCCGAGTATTGCATCCACCCACTTAGAAATGGCAATAACATGATAGAACCCCAATTGCAAGTTTGGAAATGAACACATGTCCCTCACATACACCCAATGGGTGTCAGTGAATCTCAAAACCCTTATCATGATATGCATGAAACCAATGAGATGATACTACACATTGAAGTTTGAACAAAAAATATGTATTAAAGGAAACATAAATTGAATCAAAAATTAAGAAACAGAAATGGGAATTTAAAAAAATAAAAAGAAGCATGTCCGTGAAAAAATGCAAAACCAAAAATCATAATCCAAAGGAATGGTGTCCAAAGTCACAGTCCACAAAATAAAATCCAATGGAAAATTATAATTGAAAGCCATTGCTCCATGAGTAAATTGTAAAAAAAAAGAAAATCCAACAGTCAACTATGTACGGATGAACAAGCCAGGGTCCATGATCCCAATAGAAGAAATGAAACCTATCTAATAACACTACCTAATAAATTGTCCAAAAGGTCCAAAAAAAATGCAAAACCAAAGGAAACCTAACACTAACTACAGAACTATTTACAAGGGCAGCGGGCTAGTCCGACGGCTCACTTTTGGATGCCCCGGGACAGGGCATCATCGAACTCCTGCTCAATGTCCCGGAGGCGGTCCTCCTCCATGGCCCCGAGGGTCCGCAGGGCCGTTGATGTGTCCACCTCCAACCCCCTGCGGATTGCCTCGAGGCACTCGGCTCACGTCAGGGCCCTCCGCATGGAGTTCTCTGCCCTGACCATCGTGAGCCGTGCCTCTTCCGCCCGCTGCCGTTCTGCATCTATGGCGTGGCCCAACCGCTGCCACACAGAAGACACTTTCTGTCCTGGGTCCTCCTGCCCTCCGGCCGATGCCTGCCCCTCCGGTGTCGAAGGCCCCAAGCCTTCATGGCTCCCACCACGTTGCTGCTGCTGCTGTGCCTCTGCCCGTGCACTGCCTCCTGCTGCCTGCACATCCTCCGCTGGCTGGGGTGCAGTCGTTGATGTGGCCACCCCTGCTGGACGTCCGACTCCCGACTGTGGCAGGGATGCCTCCTCCACCAGCCTGGCTGCACCATCAGAGGCAGCTCCACAGGGCACCCAGGTGACTGATGGGTGGGAAGAGGGCACGGAGGACGACTGGTGCATAGGGGGTTCAGTTGAGGAGGGGGTCGCAGCAAGCCCCATCAAACGGAGGAATCCAGCCTGGGTGACCTGTCCCAGTAGGCCGACGTGGTCAACGAGCCATTCGAGATGACTTGCAGTCTCCTCATGAAAAGACTGCAGGTCACCTCGCATGGCCCGTTGACGCAACGCCACACCAGTCAGGACAGGCTCAACCCGGACCCGGATAGCCACGTCCGCAGGCAGAAGAAGGCCATTTGTCGTGAGCTCCTCCCCTGCCTGTAAACGGGTCTGGATGTGGGCATCCCTGCTGGTGCAAGATGATGCAGGGACAGGATCAGGGACAGGATTGCACACAGGCACCTCCGCAGCGACCTGTGCTGCCTCCTGTCCCAGGTCCTGCACTGCACCACTAGCACCAGTGGAATCCCCACCTCCAGACCCCGTCTCTGTTGCTTGCACGGCCTCCTCCTCCACCAAACCCCCCACCAACCTGGATGACTCCGTGCCATCTTCCCCCGTGGGGTCCCAGCTGCCCCTTCTGCTGCCGAGGAGTCCAACTCCAACCTCCGCCTCTTGGACCTCCCCCCGGTAGCTGTGGCCTGGGACGCGGCACCGGACTCCTCACTCCCCAGCGAGATCACAAGCTGGGAGGGGAGCCGGGCCTTGCGTCTCCGGCTGGCGGTGGGATCCCTGCCGCTGTGCTCCACAGCACCTTCTCCGCCCTCTTCATCAGTTGACGCTGCAGGCAGGGAGAAATAAAACACAGCATCAGGGCACTGTACAATGGACACATACACACATTAAAGTTGTACATGAGTGGCATTGGCAAACCTCAGACATGCCATCACAATCCCCAGCACACATGTCATTTCAACTCGCACACATGAGCCATACCACAGCCATATCGCAACTGCCAGCACCATCCATACACATACAACAGCATTAGCAGGCAAAGCTGAGCCAGACATCACATGCAACACAGGGAGTGCACTACACATGTACACACACCACCACACTTGCATGCATGTGTACACCTCTGCCAAGTGTCGCAGTGTTCAGATGGGCATCCATGTCACATCTGCCAATCAGGCTTCCACGTCCCGCTGTCACATGCATCCATGTTGCATCACTGTTGCACCCTTGTCAAATACACACACATGCACATGTACACAGTGCTGATACATGCAGCTGAAAACAACATACATGCGTGACATCACGAACATGTCTACTTACATACACATTCATCCAAACATGTGTGCCCACACAACAGCATTTGGCATGCAAGCCTACACACAGAAGCACCATCCATGTCTCACACATTACAGCCCTCGCATGTGTTAGCCTCATGGCCCTGTACACCCCCTCCCATACTCGACCCCATACAAACAGATGTGCGACCTGCACACTACTGAAACATCACCACACGCACAGCTCACAATCAGGATGCATGTACACTTACCGCTCGACTCCAGACGGGTCTGCCTCTCAAGGACCTGGACGTGGAGCGCTGGGGTTATGCGTTCCAGGACCCTCATCTGATCTTACGACCAGTGGCCCCGGCGCCCCTTAGCATCTGCTGCCTTCAAGAAGCGCTGGGCCTTATTCAGGGTCCTGGACTTGAAGTCCTCCCAGCGCTTCTTGACATGTTGGAAGTCGCGGACTGCCACCCTCTCCGCGTTGATGGCAGTCATGATGTCCGTCCAGATCCGAGTCCGTCCTTCCTTGTCGGCGTGGGAACTTCCGAAGAGGGCATCATACTGCCCCAGGACTTGCTCCACCAGGACACCAACTTCCCTGGCACTGAAGCTGGTGCCCCTCTGCCTCTCTGGCCAGGGGTTGTCAGTGGTGCCAGATGTTGCAGTGCCCGACATGACAACCCCAGAAGCAGGAGTGGGTGGGCAACTGGGTCCTGGGGCTGGGATGTGGAGCGATGGAATCCCAGTCGGGAGTCTTCGGTTCCAGCAGGGGTGGTCACAGCAACAGCACCCATGGCTGATGTACAGGCAGCAAATGGCAGGGCACGTGGGCAGCAGGCAGTCAGGCAGCAGCAGATGGCAGGTGGGAGCGTGCTCGGGGCTCTGGGGGGCAGTAATTCGGCCTTCTGGGCAGGAGCGTGGTCTTCCGTGTGCTTACGCGTGGCCAGCTTAATACGGAGTGATTTGGCACGTGAAAATTCTGCACGTCAGCGTGTAATTCGAGGAAAGGCCCTTAGCGCGTAAACGCGTCTGCACGCATACGCAATTTCATTGGACAGAAGGCCCCTCAAGCGCAAGCACCCCTGTGACGTGACGCGAGCAGGCGTGCATGGGCATTTCAGTGCGCGTGAAAAACTGCACGTCCGCGTGTAATCCGAGGAAAGGGCCCATGCGTGTAAGTGACGTGACGCGCGCGGGCGTTTCCCTCAGCACGGGTTAAAGGTGAGCGGACCCAGCAGTTTGCTGTACGTGCCTTTCGTGGAGACCGACGTGTGTTGCTGCTTCCTGTTGTTTCGCGCGCCATCACAACTTCACAGCTATCAAGGACGTATCTCTTCTTTTGGCGGGGGTATTGGCTACGCGTGTTTTTCTGCATCGCTTGTCAGATGGTGAGTCGCACACACTCTTTTTCCCACTGCGGGTGCCCCTGTGTATCGCACCCATTTTCGATGTCATAGTAGCCTGCGTGTCCCACGCGTACGCGTTATTCGTGTTACTAGGTGCCACCGCGTACTGCGGGAGGTTGAAGCCACGCACGTAGGCTGCAGGGTTGCGTGCACAGTTTTACTGCAGTTTTGGGGTGCCTGAGCGTTGCGTGACCCATCACTACCTCACCGGGGTCACATACAGCCTTGCAGGTGCAGGGGGGCTGTTAACATCTTGCTTCCCACCCCCTTCACCCCAATTGCCCAGGTCAATTGTGGTGTACACCTCCCATTGGCACCACTCCATCTGTGCCGGCACTACTACATCTGTGCCATGGTTGGGAGGCCACCAAAGGTGAGGGGCGCCTCAGGTGGGCGTACTCCTCGTGGCAGGCGTGGTCGGGGATGTGGCCGTGGTGACCAGGGAGTAGGGGGACTCCAGGGTGTCCAGGGCAGCCACATAGGGGGAAGAGGCAGGGGTGCGCCACTTGAGCACAATGTTGTGCCTTATGTCGGTGCAGTCATGCCACCACCCCCTGTGGTTCCGGGGGATGCAGCTTCTGCATCTGGCACTGGTGCCCGTGTGACCCGGCAGTCTGTTCCATCGACTGCCACGGGCCCAAGGGTAGTGGTAGCTGCAGGTGCACCTGTGGACACCGCCACCCAAGCTCAGGGTCTGCCAGCGCAGGCTGCGTTGGCACTTGAGGAGCCCTTGGTAGATCTGCAACAGGCCAGGAGGGAAACCATAGGGGCAGGCCGGGCTGCTCAGACCAAGACACGTGTCCCTGGGGCAGTCATGTCATCTGCTGCCCCGAACAGCCGGGTGTTGGCAAGTGCAGGGGCAGATGTACCCAACAACACCCCGGTTGTGAGTCTGCCAACCAGGACCATTGCGGTCAATGACCCTGCCACAGCTGATGTTGCTGCGCAGGGTCCATTAGAGGGCACCCAGCTGCCACTGACACAAGTCAGGCCTTTGGTCGTCCCTCCACCTGCCACTCCCTTGGCTCAATCCACCGAACCCACTGGCCATACTGGTCAGGGCGGCATTAGCCAGCCAGGGTCTGCGCCACAGTCCAAGAGGTGGAAGGTTGCACCTGCAGCACAGGCTGGGACCCCACACACAGCCACGACCTCCTGCACGTCGAGGAAGAAGCCTTTCTGCAAGCAGGAACTGGACTTCCTCGTGGACTACGTGCGGGCCACAGCCGTGACATGCTAGTGGGTGCCAATAGTCAGACTACGGCTGCCCAACGTGACACCCACTGGAAGCATGTTGCGGAACATGTCAGTTCATTCGGCCATGAGGTGCGCACGACGCAAAAGTGCAAAAAGCGTTGGAATGACATCAAACGCAGCACTAAGGCTAAGCGTGCCTCTAATTACAACTTGACTCTGGTGACTGGCCGTGGGCCTGCACCAGAGGAGGAAGTGCTCACTCCGCATGAGGCACTCGTTGCGGAGTTCATACCACCTGAATTGGTCGAAGGAGTGGGAGAGATGCTGGACTTTGATGCCCAGTCCAGTGAGTGTTGATGCGTGTTTGTTGAGGACGTGTGTGTTTCACTTGTGGGATGTGTAGTGCATGATTGCCACTACATGTGACGTGTACATGGTTCTGATGTGTAAGTAATGCAATGCTTCCGTGATGCATGTCTCCTCTGCCTACATGCGGGGACTCCATGTAGGCATGCTCCCTTGCCCCTCCTCCGCCACTCTGCACCCCAGTTCCACCTTTGCAGTGGTCTGCTTCAATCTTGCCAATGTGTACTTTCTTGTTCATGCGTCCTGTGTAGATGCTAACTTCCAGCGTAGATTCTGCCAGACATATGCCGTGTGGTACAGCCTTAGTACTTGATGCAGGGTATCTCACTTGTACTGTGCATAGGTCAGATGTCCCGCAGGGACATGAGTGCCCATTCATGCTCCATGTGCATTGCACGCATGCCCCTATGTGTCCTTGACTGGATGATCACTGTAATACAATTCCTTGGTTACATACATTGCATGGCATCTCATCAGCCTTCCCATGTCAACTGTGGCTCAGTACTGCTTGCACACATGTTTAGGGTCTGACAATCTGTGTGGCTCACAGGCCTCAGCCTGTTCAATAGCCAATGACTCTGTCCAACTGTTGTTGTGTCTTCTTCACACATGGGCGGCATCCAGAGATTTCATCATGTGTCCTGCTTACTGTCCCATCATCATTTGCAGTGTTGTCACTTGAATCACATTAAGCTGTTGATGCCAGTCAACACTGCCTGTCAATACACAGGTGTATGGTCAGCCTTTTGATACCATGCTAGGCATCCCTGCTTTGGTACTGGGGTGGAGGGGTGCTTGGCTTCTAGATATGGTACACATTGAATGCACAATGCACGTGATGTCTGAATTTGACATTGCACTGCCTTCACATTTCCTGGCACACACCATGGAGTCCTTGTACATGTAGGTAGTGAGTGGCGTACACATTTTCTGCACTGCATAGACCCACTTCCATGGAAACTGCCACCTTTCAACAGGTCTGATCACAGAAGCAATTCAAAGTTTACCCAGCATGCATGCCAGGTTATATGTTGTGTGTCACATGTCTGCCTGATGCGTTTGCTGTCAGTTTGTGTGTGTAATGTGTGCTTCTGACATGTGTAGTGACCTTTTTTCTCTCTATTTTTCAGGTGATGATGCAATGGAGGCGGAGAATGGTGTTGTCATGCCAGACACAGGGTTGTTACCACTACATCAACCCGGCACTAGTGGGGGTTGTGGGGTGGTAGGCCACGAAAACCCCCAAGTGCTACAGTCCATCTTGTCTCTGGCTGCCTATGAGTCCAGCCTTGATGACAACTCTGACGTCCATGTTGAGTTGGATGAGCATCAAGTCCATGTGTCAGGGGTGAGTGATTCTGATGTGGACACTCTGTCCGCGACACCTGCACTGAGGGATCAGACAGTCTTGGTTCCTCCGCCTGTGGTGGATCGGGACGCAGGGTCACCCTCCACACCAGTCACTGATGTGCCTGGGACATCACGTCAACAGGGGCATGTAGTCGTGCAGCCGCGGGCGGTGCCAACACAGCGAGGACCCCCGGTCCTTGGGTCCCGCAGGGGTCAAGCCCGGCAACGCGGTCGCCGCGCGCAACCGCAGTATACTGAGTGGGAGCAAGACATGACTGCCAATTCCGAACGGCAGGGGGCAGCAATGGAGAACATCGCTGAGAGCATGGAGCATGTGGCCCGATCTGTGCTCCCCCCTGCTAGGCAGGTGCTTCTCCAGCAGAAGGTGGCACAGTCCACGGCCCGCTCGGCGTGGCCAGGCTACTGTGCCACGTCCTCCTTTACAGGATGAGCCAGACTCGGACGACCATCTATCTATCACATAGGTCGGGCTGTGCAGGCTTTGAGCCCATGGAGGTTTTTTTTTGGCTCAGCATCATCGCATGTGGATGTTGAGCAGCATCCTGTACCTCCTCCCTCCTGGGTGCCTCCCCTCCCCCCCGGGTCGTATGTGGCCATTTTTGATTTTTTGTTTAGTTTAGTTAGTTAAGTTTCTGTTTGATAGTTAGTTTAATTAGGTAATGTAGGTTTTCAATAGTTAGTGTAATTAGTTAATATAGTTTAAAATTGCTTGTCTATTGTGCTTTCATGTGACGGTGCGGTGCTTTGTGGCTTTTGAAGGCATCCACTGTCTGTTCCAGCTGGGCCCTTCAGGCTTGTCTTGTGTATGTGTTTGCTGCTTGGGGTCCTTGATTCACATATGCCACTCCTGCCTCCCTTATCCATGGGCTCGCAAGGGCTCGCAAGGATGGTTCGGTGTCACAACCTTTTACACAAGGTCTTTGGACTGTCATATCTGTGGCATGTCTGGTGCTGTGTGACTTGTGTTTACACCTCTAGTGGGGATGATTTTGGTGTTGTTGTCCACTGTTCAGCTTTTGCTAGATGGGGTGTTTCATGATTAATGTGTACATTCATTGCTATGCATTGTGTAGTATGTTTCTTATCTTTACTGTACACGTGCTTGTTGCAATTCATGCCGTAGATAGTGTTCCACACTTTGGATGTGAAAGACGGACTGATGGTGTGATTTCTGATGTGACTCTCTGACATGGTCAAGTAATGAGATGCCTGAAGAGACACACACAGATGACTTTGAAGCATAAATCATGTGTTTCATGCCCTTTCTGCAGGGGGATGAGCCTCCAGAGCACCTTTGTCAGCAGACATGGCCCATTGGACGTCGGAATTCTGGACACGTTTGTTGGTGCCCACATGCACACGTGTGCACAAGCAGAGGCACAGGGATTGCAGATCTACATCCTAGAACTGCTGATGTGTTCCAAGGAACTCCAGGCAAGGTGAGCAGCACAGGGGAGCCACAACACAGCAAAGCTTGCACCAGGCGAGTTGCACATGCAGGCTTAGTCACAGCACTGAGGGTGAGCTTGGACGAATATTGGTGTTGAAGCACACAATGCACACAGCTCAGATGTGTTGGTGGACTGATGGCTGTTGATTGTAAGGTTATCTGGGACACCTGCAGGGACAGTGGCACATACCCTCCGGTACACCAAGGTCCATTGAGGCACTTGTATCAACCATGTAGCCTTCCGAGACATGGAAAGGGGCAGCTCACAGGGACATACAGCAAGGGACATACTCGGGTGCAGTGCATTTCATTTCCATGTACATTTTGATAAATGCACTGCCAACTTTGTTTCGGTAATGGTGGTACACAACTTGCTCTGAAGTCATGGCTTGCTATATGGGTCTGTCTGCTTACCCAGGGAACATTGCATGTTGTGTGAATTGTGACACATTGGTTGCCACGCACCCACCGGCGGCTGACTTACTGCATTGACTGTGTATGACCCATCACAGGGGTAATGTTATATATGGGTACGAAGCATCTACACCAGATTGTCTGTTTGTAGAGTAGTTTGTTGCTCTGGGGCATGTTTGGTGGTGTGTTTTTGTGTAATGGGCACGTACAGGTTGTTGACTGTGGCTCTCTTTGCAGCATTGCAGTGCTCCTGTAACCGGACCTGAGAGTGCGCAGGCAGGAGGCCAGCACTCAAAACCTGAGCTAAGTGTCTTGTTGTTTTTCTTTCAAACTGCTCTGCATAGGGTTTGCTCGGGGGTGCACTAATGCATGGATGAATGTGTAAATCAATTTGGTATGTTTTTTCCCCCCTAATCACCCGGAATCCTATGCAATTTTGAACCCTGTACCCTCTACCCGGTGTTCCTGCTTCCCGTACCTATCCAAGCAACGTTCCCTGACCCTCTTTCCCCGCTGGGGTTGCGGATGCCTGTGTAAGCCCCAAACTTGCAGGCGCCAAAACCCTAGAAGGGGTGGTTGGTTCGTGCCACTCCTAAGCCTGGACTACAGAAGGCCATGACAATGATGTCCAAGTTTGTTTGGATTGTGCATGTGTTCATGCAGGTAGTACATTTTCGTGCATTCCCTACTTTCATGTGTCATTCCTCCTCCCCTCTCCTGCCACTCATTCCAGTTATCCAGTGTGCCAAACCCCGTCCCGACTGCATATCCCTGACCCTCCGTCCCCACCAGGGTCTCAGAGGCCTGTGTGAGTTTGACCTTGCAGGCAGCCGGGACACAGTGGGGGTGGTTGTTTCGTGACACTCCCACGCCTGTACACAGGACCTGTGACAGTACACATCCGTTCATGGTGCATCATTCTATGTTATGTACCACACATGGTTCACATCCTGTTGTGACATTGTTTTACTGTGCTACCTTGGTTGTTACATCATTGTGGTAGTACTTGGCCTTTGTGAGGTACTGCTACGTCAAGTCATCTACTGGAAGGTGTTCTGGTTCGTTTTTTTCTGGCTTGAATTTTGTGATTTTGGAAATGAGGGTGGATTCTGAGGGTGCAGGCACCTTTTTACACACAAGGTGGGAGATGGTGATGAAGGGGAATGGTGATCCTGTGGCCAGGTGGAATTGAGGGTTGAAGGCTCCATGACCCAGGTGCAGTTGTTCAGTGGGTCATGGTCATTTGTGAGGGGTGTGGGGGTTGTTGTTGATAGTTGCCTTGCCCTGCAGTGTGATGGGAACCCTGACATTGTAATGGTGGTATCCTATGTACATGTTGTGCTCTGCTGATCAATGCCTGTTCATGTGTTGTGTTTACCTTTCAGGTGCAAGGGGATAGTTGTGGTTTGACATGCTGGGGTGTACACATGGTGAATGTTCACATGTGATGTGTAGAGATCACTGATGGTCACTTGATTGCACATGGATATGTTGAGTGCATGTCCTTACTGACCCACACACTTGCACTCTGATGCACTACATGTACAACCACCCTTGCATATCCACGTGTACACTGTTTGCCTTCTGGTGCCCACTGTGTCCCTGCAGCACATGTTCTGTGACCCATTAGGGATCCTGTACATGCCTAATTTGCTTTTTGATGTGGTCTGTCGCTTAGATGTGATGCTCAGGGTGTGCATCACACACAATGGCTCTTCACTGTGCTGCGCGCTGAGCAGTGAGTTTCAGGAGTTGGACACAGAACACAGAAGCTGCAGTGTTGATTTTGCAATGCACAATGTGCATGTAGACAGGCATTCATTGTTATGTTACGTCTACAACTCTTGTAATGCATTTGTAAATGACTTATTTTGGGTGGGAGGTTGTTGGTCAGTCATTTAATCTGATTCCAGGTCATGCATCATTGTCTGATGCCACTGTACATTTTGGACATGGCAATGTGTACCTTATTGTTACTGTGTTGGTGTATGGGTATTGCTTGCCATGTCATGTTGTGGTTTGGGGGGGTTTGAGTGACATAACAGTGATGTCCATGGCCTGTTTTGCAGGTGTGTGTGATTCACACCTTGCATGTCAGGGTCATCCGCTTCTCAAAGCAACTAGCTGGGGGTAGATCTCTCTCCGCGGCAGGGCCCTCCCTCTGGAACAGCCTTCCTGCCTCACTGGAACTTGAGGAGAACCATCTCAGGTTCGGGAAGCACCTCAAGACCTTCCTCTTTGCTTCTGCTTTCTCTCTGCCTCTCCCTTGCTAAATTCTTCACTGGAACTGCACTGGATCTGCAACTGGGCCACTCTCACCGACCTTGGTCCCTGGCCCAGCCACTCTCCACTTGAACTGCCTCCCTGGCAACCCCTGCACTGCGGGACTGTCTCTATATCCCTACAGCCCCCCCTTCCCCGCACTTGTCTGCACTTACCTTTGCAGTTGCCACCAGCTGGCCTATGTATTTGTTTTTTAGTCTACTTACCCTGTACTGCACTCCCCCCTCCCCTTCCCCTTGCACATTTCCCTTCCCCCTACCGCTGCACTTGCACAATTTAAATGACACCTGGCCTAGTAGTACCGTTGTCTGTCTTCCCTTGTTCCCCCCTCCCTGCCTCATCGCACCTTGAAATACTTGTGTATAGGCCATATCATATATATGTGTGCCTTTTGGTCACACAGGATAGCTTGTGTTTAAGTAGCTAGGGATGCAGACAATGTCGCACTTCCATGGTAACTATCTCAGGGTGGTAGGGTTGTGACAGTTGACTGTCTCTTTGTCATCATCGATTGTCACCTGGTATGTGCCAGGCCTGTGTGCACTCCGCAGAGGTGGGAGTTTAGGTGAAAAATGTGGCCACAAGCTGGGTCCAGGCTTCCTCGCCACGTGCCCTGTCCCCTCCCATGGGCAGCGCCTGTGCCTGTGGTTGGAGATGTGGGGGCACCACCATGTCCACCGGGACGCCCTGCCGTGTTGCAACATTGTGCAGGACACATGCTGCAACAATGATCCTGCACACTACTGGTGGTGCATAGAGTAGCTGCCCGCCAGAGCGGTCAAGGGAGCGGAAACGTGACTTGAGCACTCCGAATGTGCGCTCCACTATGGCCCTGGTTGCAATATGGGCGGCATTGTATCTTACCTGGGGTGGTGTGGTGGGGTTCCGGATTGGCGTCATCATGTGGTTGCTCAGAGGGTAGGCACTGTCCCCTGGGAAGGTGTAAATGGTTGTGATTATTGGGGTTTGTGTATTTGTGTGTGTGTGTGTGACATGCATGCATGTGCAAGGGCATTTGTACTCACCTAGGAGCCAGGTGTCGCCATGCTGCCCAGCTTCCAGGGCCCGGCTCAGGGCGGACATTCTGTATATGAAACTGTCATTGGTGGAGCCAGGGTAGTTTGCATAGACAGAGGTGATGATTCCCTTTGCATCGCATACCACCTGTACATTGATGGAATGCCAGTGCTTGCGGTTTCGGTAGATGTGCTCAGTGGCCCTAGGTGGACGTAGGGCCACATGGGTGCAATCTATGGCACCGAGCACTTTGGGGAAGTGAGCCACCCTGAAAAAAACCAGGACAACAGCCTGCCTTTCTGCGGGTGTTCTGGGCATGTATATGTGCCTGCGGACTGAGGGGCGCGCTGTCATGATTGCCAGTACCTGGTGTAGGCAGCGTGACTGCGTGGCCTGTGCGACCCCCCCCCACTATGGCAGTAGTCCACTGAAATGACCCAGTGGCCAAAAAATGCAGGACATTGAGCAGCTTCTCCAAGGGGCTCAATGCTTGGGAGCAAAGGGTGGGGGATGTAAGGTCATCTTCCCACTCCCTGACCAGGTCTAGGATGATGTGGGGTGGAAACCTATACCTGCCGTAGACCTGGTCATCAGGCATCCCAAAAAGGCTTGTCCGTGGTGCGAAAATGCGTGCCCTGGCTATTCTCCTCCTACTGCGGTGTCCCACGATCAGTGCTGCGACAAATGGGGCATTCATCGTAGCTGTATATACGCGTTGGTTGTTTGCGCGCACTTTTATACTGTGCGCGGGGACGCTTCCGCCTGCCTTCGTGTGGCGGACGCGTTGACGCCTGTGTGCGTCTTTTGCCGTGCGCGGGTTTCCCGTATTTGAATCCATGAATACGGGTTGTTGGCGTGCGTGTGGGCGTTCCATGTAGTTCCCTGCAGTACTTCCCCAGTTACGCCTTCTTTTTCACATGTTATACCTCATTTCGCGTGTTACGCCCACTGTACGCCCACTTTGTTTGTGTGCGCCGCGCTATGTGCGCTTTTGCTGTGCGCGTAGCGCACGCCGTGTGTGCCTGCGTGCGCCATGGCAGGATTGGGCGCACGGACAGCGGGAAACACGCGCAGCATCTTCCTTGAATCGCACGCGTGCGCTGCGTTTCTCACGCTTGCGCTATTTTGCACCTGCTTGCGCTGGGATTTCCGGCGCACGTTTGCTCCATGAATCGACCCCTTTATTGCAGTTGGTAATTAGATGGGAGATGTAACATCCAAGTTTGCCCACAGCCAGCAAAAAGGGTTTACCTTGGCCTATCATGTTTCCATTAACACAAAGTGGCTTTTCAAATGTCACTGGATTTTTGTATGTGAAACATACATATACATTGCTTTTTGTCAACCGCACACCTTCTTTTCCCTGACATTTTTCTGTGAGCAGTGATACATTTTCACATTTAGACTGCTTTTACTTTCACACACATGCAAGCCGTTTTTGTGTCACTTTTATAAAATCCTGTTTTCCATGTGAAAGGGATCTTTGAATCCTCCTTCTTTTGTGAATTAAAATGCAGCTTTTCCAATGGTAATGATAGGTAGGCACCTTTTCCACATTCAAGTTTACTAGAAAAAGAAACATTGAAAACGAAACACAGGGCAAGCCACTTTGGTTCAGTGTTTAAAATTCCACTGTTCATGCCTTTGAATGCACTCCAGAGCCTCCCTCTGGACCTGTCGGAGGCCCGTCTGCAGAACGAAGAGGGAAGTGATTACGCGGACTGAACCCAGATATCACTTATTGTTTTTTACCTGCATTTTAGCCGTTAAAAAAAACAACTATACGGATTTACACCAAATTTACAAAAGCACACTTTCACTACCAAGCTGCTGCTCCTGGCACAAATTTAGTGAAGATCAGTCCAGCGGTTTGGGCTGTAGGTGTAAGCAAAATTATATTTTCATTGCGTCTATGGGAAAAACCACACATTTTTGGACCCCCACGATAATTTTGTCCTCCCTGAACAAAACCTCACCAAACTTTTTTCTTTTAACCTGTATTTTCATTACCTGGTGAAATAGGCATGTAATATAACAGAAAAGAAAGAAAATATGAGGTTCAACAATTCACTTTCAGCTGACATGAAACAAAAGATAAACTTGGTATTAAAAAAAAAAGGAGGCTGATGTAGATGACTGTATTACTATAAACTAGTAATCAAGTCCTGGGATTTGTATTTAGTAAAATATCACATGCTTCAATAGGTGGGCGCCCCAAGGCGTGTGCTTGAAAACAATGTTAGTACAATTTGATCAGGGCTTTTAAAAGGTTTTCGCAATATCCAATCCATTAAAAATTGAGAAGAACTGGGTTAGCCAGGACATTCAAGGTAAAGACAATTGTCTCAAATGGAGCAAAAATACAATCTTTTCAGATAATGTTCTTACCCATGTGCTTTGTTCTGTGGCTCGGGCTAAAGGTGATCTTCCTGGGATGTCTTCTAGGTGGCTCTGTGTCATGTGTGCATTAATTGAATATGCCAAAATGGCAAGTTCAACGCTCACATTATAGGTGGAATGGTTTCTTACTTGACAGGGCATTCAATAAGCTGTTTGTCTTTGGCTGGCAAAGCTATGTATAACATAGTGCTTCCCTATCAAACTCTCTTAACAAGATTGATTTAATATATGCAAGCGTTCAGTTAATTTGCATACCCACCGAGCTCCCTCTGAACTGGGGGTGAACTTTCAAGGCTGGCTATTGGTGGCATAGCGACATTGCTAACAAAAGGGCATGCTCTTCTCATGCAGCTGAAAGGAAATCCTTAGATTTTCCAGCAATGCTTACATTTTAAAGTCGGATTTCTAATTCCTTTGTGGCTTTCCTAAGCCTTTTGATTCCCTAGTGCCACTTAGAAATGCAAAGCGGATCTATGATTTTCTTACCCCAGCTTTTAATAGGAAAACCACAGATTTCCCAACTCATTTTCACAGGCGAGAGTCTTGATTTCTTTTCTTAATGAGATGAAGTGGTGGGTCAAGTCTGACATTGAATGGGAGAAGGTCCCACAGTGAAAGGGAGGGGGCTGGGCACAATTGTGAATGGTTGTTTCCTGGATTCTGTTTGCATCTGGCCAGGCCTGCTTCCTGGTGATTTACTGACCTGTAGAGATGGTGACATTGTTGGCCTGGTAGGAGAGGGCGTGCATGGTGGCAGCCTTGAACATGATGAAACTGGAAATGAAGGTGAGACAGGCAGTGGCATGGAGGACAGGCCTCAGCCGTGGGCTGGCCGGCAAGAAGGTTGGCTCCCAGTCCAAGCATTCATTACATAGCTGGAACTGTTCGCTGCCAGGAAGGGCTTGGTTCTTTGCTGGACGCACAGTTTGTAACATGCTGCCGTATTTTCTTCACTATGTGTGTTTTTGTGGGAGTGATGGCTCGCTACAGAGAATCTCAGGAGCTGGGCATAGGGCTCCATCCGCAGTGTGAAGCCCCCAGAGTTCTTGGAGGACAGACATGTCTGAATGTGAGGGTGCTCAGTGTTCTGGGGGAGGGGCATTTCATTTGTTAAACTTCTACTGTTTGTCCATTGGAAAAGCGGACCACTTTTCCCGGAAAACCACACTTGTGAAGAGCGATTGATCAGAATTTCTCAGTGCGGCAGCCAGCATAGGCAAGAGTGTTATTATGCCATTACTGGCAATTGATGCCGACTTCCCTGAATTAGGGCAATGCAACCTTCTGAAGCATCCATCATTTCCAATGAATTCCTCTTTTGTTGTTTTCAGCCCACCTTGGTGAGCGCCAGGAGTCGCGGTTATTCAGCAATTACTGCACTCTGGCAGCGCCGCTTTGCGCCAATGCCGGCGGGAGTTCAGCACACTTGCGCTGTTCTTTGCGCTGCGTGTGTTGGCCCGCTCCCAATCTAATCATTATTTTCCGAGGCGCTGGAAAGCCGATGGTAAACGGATACACACAAGGAGGGAAGTCTCAGCCCGCAGAGTCAAAACAAAGCCGTGTGCATGCGCCACTCTTCCAGAGCCACGCCACAACCCGAAAAATGCATCGTAGATGCTCAGCAAAATAAGGTGTGCTGTTCACGTACAGCAAGCATCCGGTACAGCGTCATGCTTGCTACTTTTTAGCGATGGGGGCCGTATGCACATCAACAAGGAACGTCTCCTTGTAATAATAAAATAGGCTTCCAGGATAAAAGAACTCCCGCGTGAGCCAAACCCTGACCCCGTCTCCATGGCCGGCCTCACATTTCCTCATGCGCCCCGTGGGACTCGCAGGCAAAGCAGGAGATCTGAGGAGCCTCGGGGACCTTGGCAGGTGAGCACGTTGCCCTCATTAGGAATGCACAGCTGCGGAAAGTAATGATCCTCACTCGCATATGGAATTTGAGAACAACATCCCCACGTTACGAATGCGCTGCGCGCTCCATCAATCAAGCCCAGAGTGGAAACGATAGATCTTCCGCCGAAATGCCAGGCATTAAATGTGATAGTCTTTTTGGCACTTTTATGTGTAATGAGAGAATCATGGGTTTCCCCCGAACCGCACTCCACTATCAGATACTTGCGCATGCCACTGATGTGAGCAGCCACCCACTTCCAAGAGTCTCATTGGCGAGCACAACCTCCAAAGCTGACACCAATGCATTCTTGCAGCCAATTGCATTTCCTGTTACAAGAAGTGCAAGCATGTTACAACTGGGATAGCAGTGATGCTCGTTATTCATTGTATTGTTTTGTTGGTGTTTTGTAAAGTGCCTCATTGTATACGGGATTTATCAGAGCACTAAGGAAAACAGGTTGAACAAAAGCAAGGGAATTGGAAAAGGGTAAGAGGAATGTCAAGGGAGGATATGTCCATGAATGTGTTACAGGCATGGAAGAGCATGCAGCTCTGTGTAAATGCACTATTCTGTTTATTACTTTCCTTTTTTTATGTATGCATCTGTATGCTAATATTCTATATCCAAGTATTAAGGGGGCTCTCAAGTTGACCCATGCCAAATATGACTAGCCATGTTCTATGACATGTAGCTCTTTACTCATGATGCAAATACAACACTTCAGCTACCCCACTGTTAGGAAAACATACTTGGATGGTATATTCATCCTTGACCTGGGGAGCTGGTGTTGAGGGCTATGCATCAAATAGGTCTTGACACATTACCAAACACACTAACAATTGTGTTAGCAGGTTTGGCAACAGACACCCAGCAATGCAGGTTGACTAGATTAGTCCATGCCTTTGGGCCATTGACTTTCCGTCCAAGGTTTATATTTTACAAACCATTCAATCAGGAGTTGACACCCTACAAAATGTCTTAAATGTATGGCACTGAAGACTGGAACTGCCTAAATGCATTCATTTGTAACACCAACACCCTAGTTGGGAAAAGTGGTGTTCCGGGTACATGGAGTCATCTGGTACCCATACTTGCCTACGAAAGTGTGAGCTAGCCTGGGAAATATCTCAGTGCAACAGAGATATAGCATTCAAAGTGATGTTAGGGAAAACCTATTCAATCTTGATTCCTCCAGAAGATCAGACTATGGGAGACCCGGGGGTGTCTACTAAAATATGCTGGAAGTCAGAATAAAGACACAGGCATGTTCGATTGGCAATCCTCGTCAGCGTTGTCTGGAAATGGCTCATCGGTGCTTGATCTCAACTCTTTTCTGAAGAGAGGGAAGAGGTGTCCATGACACAGAAACAGGAATTGGCAAGTGACACTGCGGTGCTCTTTTAAATGTTTTGCAGACTCCTCAATGTATCTTTGGACTGTGGTTAGGGAGTAAGGGGACATTCACAAGTAATGGGGTCATCTGCAGGATGCATGGACTAATCAACGTGCTGGCATACTTGGGAACATATTCTACTCAAGTACTCTACTTTAGTGTTCCTCGGAGCCAGCCTTGTGCCTCAATTAGTTCCACACCCTGTGTTTTAAGAGTTCCTAAGTATATTGGTATTGCCATGTTCTCATAATAATTGTGACACTTGTCATAATTAAATTAGAAGACACATATACACACTTGTTAATTTGTTTCATCTCTGTTCTCTTTTGCATATGTTGTATGTATTACCTAGACTTTTTTGTATATCAAGTGCATTAGAAACAATTCCAAACTTATTGTGCTTTTCGCCCCTATAAACTGCTAACAATAGTCGTTTTAGCCAAACATTACAAAACTCACTCACCCAACGTTGTCATTTCAGGTAATTTGAATTTATGAAAGCATTCGTCTCAATCGATATCGATCTCTGATCAGCCTAAGCGATACGAGAGTATGATTAATACTGATGAAATGAAGCAACATTACCATTGTACTATCAACGTGTGAAACACCCAGGCATCCAAAAAAGAACAGAAGAGGAGAATTATAGGGACATGCACGCAATGACAAAACACACAAAAATATGAATGCTATTATCAACACCTGATAAAAATTAACACAATTCGATACATGTAAATGTGTTCAATGTTAGGTACATCCGGCACTCTTCATGCTCTACCCGGAGTCTGGTCATTTTGAATCTTTGCCTCTATCCTGAACTATCTATTGCTTAGAGTAAAGATTCGTTGTAGGAATTTTCCAGGGAAAATGGTAGGTTCAAATGAGTTCCTGCAAGTTGAAACACTGGAATTTGTTGAGACACATCTAGATTCTACTCTTAATTACGATCACCTTAACAGTGAATGCAAGATTGACAAAAACGTTTTTTTCTCCTGACAACTTTTTATTGACCACCTGCATAGAATTATTAAATTCCGTACACAATGTTCTAATTAAACCTAACTGTATACAAAGCTCACAAATGAAATGTTGAGGCGTCTGACCATTTTGATGGAAAAAGATAACAACAAACATCACAAAAATCCTAATCCGAAATGATCCGTTAAACCTCCACAAATTAAGTAATGAGCTTGGCACGCTGTTTGAATTGAGATGGATGATATGAAACTATTGGTAAGACCACCATTCTGTTTGGAGCACTACTCAATAACATGCCTTTTAACTGTAGACTCAGCATTCACAAAAACAACCATTATCTTGAATAAAAGACCTTGCATTAGAAAATATATTTAATCTCCATCATGACCAACTGCAACAACTTCCTCCTTGTCAATGCAAAACTCTCAGAGTGGAAAGATGTTAGTCACAGTCCAAGAATGTGGATAACATGATTTAGTGTTGATTCATAAGGCACCAGCTGCTGTACACAGAATGCATCACTGTGCCACAAGAGGACGCGGGGCCAAAGGGAGAACAGGGATATACAAGGGGAAGACCAAATAGGTCATTACAGATCTTTGACCATTCATACATGTGAAGGATAAAGAGGTAGAAGAGCCAAAGCCAGGACCATCATAGCTCCTAGAACCAAAGGGACACACTCCATTAGGATTCAGGATAGGCCAGTTTCAAGAGGTAAGTCTTTTGCATGTGTTTGATCTTAAGGTGACTCTCCGCAGAACTGATGATCAGGTGTCAGTTATTCCAAAGAGTTTATAGAAAGTAGATCCGGGTTTTTTTGTTCATAAAAGCTGTGTCAGAATTCCTAGTTAGTGAATGATCAGATGCAAGCAGGATACCCACTATAACCTTATGTAGGATGCACAATATTTTACTTACAATCCTATCTTGCAGGGTCTTTACAGGTATCAGGTTATATTATCCCCACCAATAATATAGCCATATATATGGTTGTGGGGTATGACCATAGGCAATATTATTAGTTTGGATAATTTATGGGGTTATTGGGACCGGGGGATGCAGGGGTGGCCCCTGCTCCATAAAAAAAATGATGGGAGTTGCAGGGGTGACCCCTGCAGGTTCCATTGCTTAATATCACCGCAATAATTGGTATATTTTAATATATATGCTGATATTTTTGCGGGGATATTAACACACGGCACCTCTTTACAGTAGGGAAAATGTGGTCACAATATTTAAATCCAAACACAAAGCAGTCAGCTTTATTCTGAATCAATTTCAAGGTGTGACCTGATATATAGGAAGACCAATATATACACTTTTTCTATATCCAACCTAGCCAGCACTCTGGGGCACCTTGTGTTCCACATTAAGGTAGATCAAGACACGTTTGAGCACTTGTAGTAACATGATTTGGATACCTCTTTGATTTGAAGCCAGAAGGCCTATTCATGATCAAAGGAACAAAATAAGATATTCCCTTTAGTAGCAGGAGTGTGAGCAGGGTCCATGGAGATGGGCTAGTTGATGCGAAGGGAAGAGGAGCTGTTGGTTCTTCCAAAAAAGAACTGCTGTGTTAGGGGTCATTTAAGCAAAGTTGGCCATGACTCATCCTGTACTGCAAGGTCACAAGACAGGAAGGGATGATACAGGCATTGTCAATAGAGTTAGGCAAACTAAGGGTCATTTAGTGACATCCACATACAGCTGAAAGGTGTTGGAGAAGGACTCTAGAATAAACAGCCAGAGGTCATTGGGATATGACTGAGCTATGTAGGACATACAGCTGAAGATGGGGAGATCGGGCAAGAAGGAGCAGAATCTAAAAGTTATACATCTAACCATTTCAGTCATGTGCCAGTAATGCCAGATAAGCGGTGGCATCGAAGTTGCAGGATTCACTGATGGGCAGTGTCAATGCCGCTGAAAGTTTCAAAAGAGATAGGACAGCAGGAGAGTTGGCATCCGTGGTGGACAGGCACAATTCTTTCAGGTGAAGAAGAGTGGATCCAGTGCTGTGGGAAGAATGGAAGCCAGACCCGCTTAATGTAAACATAGTTGGATTTGATCTATTCCAGGAATTGTTGTGCAGCAATCTTCTGCTGCACCTTCCCCATAAAAGGAATATTGGTATTAGGGAGGACATTGCAGGTCACTGGGCGCCTATCCATAATCAACGGAGACGTTGGCCAGTGTATTGAGTGTCAGTCTCAAGGTGCCAATATTTTCTCTCCTTCCATAGTAGGGCACATGTGTGTTTTTTCAAATGAAGCCTTCATGTTGGAGACAGCCCTAAGGAGACCTCTGAGTCTAGCAAAGAGGGGTAAGACTTCATTCCTCATCCCCTAAACTTAACCAATGGCATCCATGCATGGCATATCAACATTACTTCACTGGGACATCCCCAGTAGACCTGTGGGCATAGGGCCCCTTTGGCACGGAAGGATACAATAAAGCATGCGCGTCACGTGAATCCGCCTGGGTTGTTTCATTGAATTGGCTGTCTGCCAAATGCCAGCAACGACGGCACATTGGCGCTGCGTCTGCACATTTCTTTTTCTTCCCAGCAGGGCTGAGCCTATGCATGAGGGCCTGGGCACGGGCCGGGAACTAAAACCGCATGTACCGTGCACACATATTGCGCAGCAGCTGGTCAGGTGCTGGGCAGACGGCAGGCAGCAGCCGGGCAGTGTCAAGTTTTTGGTGTGCAGTGCGTGCCGCTGCCAGGGCAGCGGCGGTGAGGCCTTCAGCTATATAGCATGTCAGTGATGTCAAAGGTAGGGCAGACGAAACTTTATTCTACTCAGTCCTACAAACTACTGCAATATTCTTCAACACATTCATGAATCAATTTAAATATGTTTTATCAGACAACAAAAATACTGTTTGAAAAATGCGTAATACACACGTTTGTTACACAGTGTTGGGCAAGAGAAAGGCAAAAACATGTTAATTCACAATCGCAGCCATTCAGCTTTGATAGATAATCTCCATGCCTCAGAGTAACCCCAGCAGATGCTTCGGCTCGTGCACTGGGACCTGTCGCACAGCATAACAGGCTGCATGAATCATTTGGCGTAGCACGTGCTTGCTGTGAGGTCATCGCGGGTGCCTTGTGACTATGACTCTAGGAAGGGTTTCTCCCTGACAAAGCTGGAGATGATTTCGTGCAGACGATGCGCACTGGGCTCTCTGAGACACCACATCATACCACAGGCCTTTTACAGGGACCTTTGAACCATTTGTTCAATTTTTTCAAAGGTTGTTCCCGCATTACTACAACTGCTGTAAACTACCTTATTTTGATATGGTGGTTTACATTGCCCTGATCTCTTGTTTTCTATGCACACTTTTGTAAGACTGAATGGCTACACCAGAAATGCTTTGTGAATAAAGGGAGTTACTGCGTACTTTCAACAATGTCCTCCACTACTGAATCCCTTCAAACGTATCCAATGTTACAAATATGCTTAGGATTGCAAAGTGCTAAAGTAGCCTGTAAGTGATTTCAATCCGGCACTTCACCTAAGTCAATGCCTAGCGTGTAATGCACAACTGAAACCCTTATTTATTTATTTGTGTCTAAAAGTTCCTTTATTCTGAACAATGTACTACTTATATCACGTCCCTCTCTTGGAACCCCCCCCCCCCCGGTCACATTGAACCAGGAATCAGTTAATATATGTATTTATATATATTCACAGCATAATCACACTATTTTTAATGGGGATACAATAATCACCAATGGGGTGATGTCACACTAAGCAATCTCTTTAATCACAAGGAGTAACAATGATCAAAAATAATGCAGCACAGCAATAATACTTTTGTGGGTGTGTGTTGAAATCAAATGGAAATGTGGTTACTCTTTCCCTCTGCACACCCTCAGCCCCCCAATATGCAATGAAGAGGGATAGGAGGAGAGAGAACAGGTTTCAGGAATGCAGAATTCCAACACATTTATAATTCCCAATTTCCCTCCAGCAAACACAAGAGAGAAACAGAACTAATTGGCAAACTGTCAAAATGGTTTTAAAGTTGGCTTTGAATGGAATAGGTAAAAACACTAAATATGGCTTGAATCACAGAAATTGTTGAAATTCTAATGGGAGCTGCTGTATCTAGTAGCAGACAAACACTAGCAATGATTTGAGAGCAATAAGCAATGTGAAAACTTAATTTTGAGGTCGGGTGCAATTGAAAGCTGTTTTACACGTTTAAGATTTTGCCAAAATGAAAATTTGTGGCAAACATTTCTGCGCACCGTAATCGCGATCGTGGGAGAACTATAAGGATTTGAGATGCAGTTTTGGATACTTTGGAAAGCTTAGGATGTTAGCTACAAGCAGACATTTAAAGGGATGCGCTTTTAAAAGACAAACAGAATTTCTTTACACTAGGGATGGACTATGAAGAATTAAATACTACACAACAGCACAGCCACCAGACCAGGACGCCTCTGGATCAGGTTTTTGCCTGCCGAGATACTTGTCTTCTCCAGATGAAATATATCAGCGCAAAGATCGGTTTAACAATATTAATACAGAAGGAAGATAGTAGGGATGAGATAGAGAGTTCAGGCAATACAAAGATATTTCCAACAATGCAGTTCTGAATATAATAGAGGATGGGTTTGGATAGGGATTGCTATGTACAGTACATAGGCTAGTGACAGCCCTATACTAAGGATACTCACTATATAGGTTTGAACAGAACCGTCAAGAATTCTGGTCCGTCAAAGCAGGGATTCTGGTCAGGAATTCCGCTGGGCACACCGGACTGGGACAGGCTGCTGGGCACACCGGATTGGACAGGGTCGGCAATGGCTCTGGTTCACAGCTATGTGGTCACAGCACAGCACAGCTGGGTTGGGTCTTTGGATTCTGGTAATAATTCGTAGCAGGAAAGCAGTTACAGCACAGCACAGCTGTTCTTTGGTTCTCCTTAGATGTCTGATGTAAATTCTGGTTTCTGGAATTTTAAGGCCTAGCTGAGAATGGTTCAGCTATAGAAGTGGGTCTTTCTGCTTGCAAAGTTTCTAGAGTCTGGAGCAAGGAGTATGGATGGATCTCCTTCAAAGAGCTCCGCCAGCAATCGGTTGGTGGGTGAATCTGTCTGTGTTCTTCTAAGTCCTCAGCTTTCTCTATTTATGCATTTGATAAAGGGGTGTGTATGCTGGATTATCCTAAGCGCACCCCCTAGGTTGGCTATAGGTTAGAATCTTCCCTCTTTCTTGATTGGAGCAGAAAACAGGGTGTCACCACGATGATGTGGGTTTATGAGTCAGGGAATCCTCCCCTTGGCTTTTGGACATGAAATGTACTTTTTGCATAATACATATTTACAACTTTACATACTTTATAACAATAACATATACTAGATCACATATTTTGTGGAGCAAGTGCTCTTCCAAGCCCCGTCTTTGTAGGATCTTGTGTCGGCTTTTGACAGAATTCTGCCCTTTTGGGCCAGAACACAATATCTGGTTTATCCAACAATTTGTACAACTGTGCGCATTGTATCTGGGCATAAGCGTGTGAAGTTTCATACTTTTGACATGAATACATTTGCTATAAAACCACCATTTCTACAGTTACTTCTCAGAACATAGCACAGAGTTCTGGCTCCTCTTAAAATGTACAGCCAAAATTTAAGTTTGGAAGTCCGGGGTTTACATATATTTTTACAATTGTCCACAGTAAATTATCAATCTTTTTAGAAATATACTTTGTGTCCATTGTGAATCAGCAAAAGTTGTCTGTCCCCGCCTCCTTCTTCTGCTGGTAGGGTGAAGCAATCTGCCCCCTTCCTTCTGGGAGAGGCCATTTTTGACACTTCACAATATGCATATCCTTTCAGCCAGAGAAAGTCCATTGTCCCCTTCTGCTGCAGCCCAAGATCTCCTCCCCTGATCTAATTTTCACAAAGGTGTGATTTCCTGTCCTTGGTGGGAAGGAGAAGGGAGATGCCTTTTGTTGGGGGAAGCTGTGGAACTGGTTTGGTGGCTTTGAGTTCAGCTTACTTTAAATGTCATTTTGTTACATTTTTCTTTGTTTAAAATAAACTTGATGACAGGTCACTTAGATTTTAGACATTAGATCTTACTGGTACAAGTTTACAGTTTTACTGCAGGCTTTTGAAACCGCATTCAGGCAGCCGCTGGTACTGCGCCCAAATTTTGACAGATCCCACAGGTAGGCACTCTGGCTGTGGATGTTTTTGCGATAAATTCAGCTTTTCAGGATTCTGCAATTTCAAAAGGATTTCTTGAATACAGTAAAATGTGACACCCAACATGAAGATTGGATGTTTGTGGGTGTTTGGCATCAGCATTCTCTATTTTCAGCAACAAAGAAAAGATTTAAAATGCAAGATTTTGGATTTCTTCAGCAAGCACTGCTTTTCATGCAGGCTCCATTTTTCCTTGTCAGGCAGCCCAGTGACATGTTTCAGCAGTGTGGTCTCCGTTCCTCCACTGACAACATGCATGGTAGATTTGGCAGCCATCTTTTTGTGCTTTGTAGAGCGCAAATTCATGGGTTTTGGCGCTCATAGGGGTTTTGCGGCCATTTTGAAGATTCTGGCGCCACCAGCACACAGTGGTGCCGCAGGGCAGAGCATAAGTGGGTTAATACATCCCACAAGCCACAGGCTGATTCCACACTGTTGCTTGTGAAAACGTGCTTGGATTATGGCCATGTGCAAATTGACAGCGACAATGTATGCTCATCCATGCACCACTGCTTCCCTCTGTCACTGTTGTCGCACACGAGGCAGGCCCGAGTGGCTGAACCAAGCAGCAAGGAATCGCTGGTGTATTGCAGCAGGCCAGTTTTGCAAAAGCCTGGTTTCCCTAAGCTCAGCTTTGACACTGCATTGTTTCACCTGTTCCCCCCAGCCTCCCTTCTCAAATGCATGGAGCACCTGTGCAAACCCGTTACCCCCCTCACCCAGCTACCCTCCACCCGATCCCCTTAGGCTTGTGTGGGGGATGTCCCCTAAAACTCCATGGCAATGTTCATTCCCTCCCAGGCCTCTGGCCCCTTCACACTGACCCCCAGCCCCTCTCGGTATAAAAGCCTCACCTTTTCCTCCACTCATCACCTCACTGTACTGTCCTCCTAGCTTTCCCTTGCCACTTCCTCTTTAAGCCTTTCTAACACAAGCACTATCAGTGCATTCTTGATTTCCTGATAGGCTGCCATTCGAACTATCATGAAACGTATTGTTATGAAAATGTGGCGAAAATGGGCAGAACGGTAGTACGTCTAATGTAGTCACTCCACTCATCAATACGTCTCCAAGGTGGTGGACATTTCCTGCATACAAGTGATTTGAATGTCTTATGGACAATGTCAACTAAAAAGGTCCCATACAACATTAAGTGTGCAAAGGAACCCCAACAGGTCCCACAAATACCAGGTGGACACAACCTATTCCACCAACATGACACAACTGCTCAATGTCCCAGGGTCTTTCAAAGTCTTCAAGGACTTCCCAGAAGCCAGCAATAGCAGCTTGAAAATCTGTTAAAATGTGCCTGTACTGCAGATAACCAGCCAGCTGGTTCATACCCATGTGACACAAGACCACAACCAATGCTGCATTGGGGATTAGTTGCATGACAATCAGTGCACTGGCCAGCTTGAATAGCTTCTTGCTTTGTTGCACACGTGGATCTCAAAAAATCCATGATGTGTGAGCTGGAGCGCCACAAGGCATGCCACCACTTGAACGAACCCACTCTACATCACTGGCAGACCTTTCATCATCCATCCAATCTGCTTCCAGCCCCCAGGTGCACCCATGCACTTTCAGGCAAGCGGTTGGTTGCCTCGGTTCAGATGGGATTGGCCAGCAGGATGCTGGGTGTTACCTGTCACTTATTTAAGGAATCAACATGAGCATACAATGTCACCAAAAGCAGAAGCCATCATCAGAATACCCACATAAAAAAGTGTGCTTGTCTGTGAAAATCTTTCAAAATATGGTCGCAGTACCACCGGCCGCCTGTATGACGGCTGTCATTTAATTGCATTAAAAGCTTAAACTTACGCAGTTAAAATCAAATGGTTGAAATTAAGTGACTTGCCATCTAAAGTAATATAGGTTGCAACTATTTAATATCTATGTTTCAAAAGACTGGAATTAGAGTTCTGTTTGCCTGTTTTAAAATTCCAAGTTTATTTTAATCAAAGAAAAATGTAAACAAATTGAGTTTTAAAGTGACCTGACCCAAGCCAAAGAACTACAAAGCAAATTCCACAGCTGGCCCCAACAAAAGGCGCCTCCCTTCTGCTCTCTGGCCCAGGAACTCACATTCAGATGTTAATGAAGAGGGGAGGGGATTTGGCTGCTGCTCTGGGGAGAGACAAAGGACTTCTTTGATTGAAAAGATATGTAGATGCAAGTGTCAACTGAAGCCCCTGCCAGAGGAAAGAGGCGGGGATTGCTCCTGAGCCACCAGAAACTTTGGGCGCAGGAACAGACAGTTTTGTTTATTCTTAAAGCACAGAAAAGTATATTCTTGAAAAGGACTGACAAAGGACTGTGCGAATTTGTAAAAATTGTAAAATTACAGTATTGTTAATGGGAAATTTCTGGTCACGTTTTAAAAGTACTCAGAACCATGTGCTATGTTCAGGGACATGAGTGCAGAATTTGTGGTTTTGTAGCAATTGTATTGATGGCAGAAACATGAATCTTCATATGATTATGCCCAGGTATAATGCGCACATATGTGTAAAATTGTGGACAAATCTGACATTGGGTACCAGACCAAAAGTGCGAAAAATTGCCAAATCTAGACCCAAGCTCTCACCGCAGCGGGGCTTGGATGAATACTTGCTCCACAACATATGGGATAGAGATATGCTATTGCTATCAAGTTTGTAAAATTGTAAATATGTCTGATATGAAAAGTAGATTTCATGTGCAAAAGCAGAGGGGAGGTTTTCCCTGGATCATAAAACACATTGTCATGATGACACTCTGTTTTCTTCTCAAATCAAGGGAGAGGAAAGACCCTAGCCAATAGAATACCAGGGTGTGTGCTTAGGATAATTCAGCATACCCACCTCTTTAGGAAATACATAAATAGAGACAGTTTAGGACCTAAAAGGACACACACATTCACCCACCAATTGATTGCTGGCGGAGCACTTTGCAAAAGAAATCCATACTCCAGACTCCAGAACTTTGAAAGGAGAAAGGCCCATTTCCAAAGCTGAACCATTCTCAGGATAGCCTTTAAAAAAATCCAGAAACCAGATTTTACCCCAGACCTCTAAGGGAAACAAAAGAACAGACTGGCTGTGCTCTGCTGCTTTCTTGCTAATAATTATTGCCAGAATCCAAAGATCTAACCCAGTAGAGCTGAGCAGTGACCAGAAAGCTGTGAACCAGAACAATAACCCATCAGATCCAGTCTATTCCCACCGTGCGGTGTCCAGAGTGCCTTGCTGATTGCAGAACCAGAGCGCCTAGAGTCCAGTCCGGTGTGCTAGGCTAGCAGAATTCCTGTCCAGAAAGTATCCCTGACCAGATCCCTGACAAATCCATGCCAAACATTGGTAGTGAGTATCCATAGCATAGGATTGTCACTAGCATATGTATTATCCATAAGTAATCCTATCCAAACCCATTCTCTTATATTCAGAACTGCATTGCAGAAATCCTTTTGTCTTGCCTGAACTCTTTCTCTTACCCTATAGTCCTCTTTAATAGTAGTGTTAAAATCATCTTTGCGCTGATATATTTTCTGAAGAAAGGCGAGCGTCTCAGCAGGCCAAACAATCCAGTGATATCCTGGGCTGGTGTTTGCGCTGTTGTGTAGTTTGCATCTTCATAGTCTCCCCTAGTGTAAAGAAGTCTTGTTTGTTAATTTTAAAAAGCACATTCTTGTTTTGCTATTTTGACTCTCTCTGAAAAAACAACTTCCGCAAAAACCTTCATAACTTCTTCACCGTTTATGCTAGGAATGTAAGTGTCTAATTGAAGCTAACATCCTCAGCTTTCCAACAAATCCAAAACCGCATCCCCTTATAGTTTTTCTGCAATCGCGGAAAAGTTTGCCGCAAATTTTTCGTTTGGCTCAAATCTATCACGTGTGAAATAGCTGTTCATTGCATCCGACCTCAGAATTAAGTTTTCAACTTGCTAGTTACTCAATAATCATTGCTAGTGTTTGTCTGAAACCATACTAAGCTCCCACTAGTATTGAAACCATTTTAGTGAATTAAATCCATTTTCAGTGTTTTTACCATTCATGCAAAGCCAACTTTAAACCATCTTTGACAAGTTTACAATCATTCCTGTTTTTCTCTGTGTTTGCTGGGGGGAAATTGGGATTGATACTACTTTGTTGACTTCTGTATATCTGAAACCTGCTTTCTCTCCTTCCATCTCTTTATATTGCATATTGGGGGGATTGAGTAGTGTGCAGGGGGAAAGAGTAATCACATTGCATTTCTGATTGAACACACCACAGTATTATTCTACGCTGCATTATTTTTCCTATCATGACTCTGTGTGATTAAAGAGATTTATTGTGACATCACCCCATTGGTGATCATTGTATAACCATTAAAGTACTGTGATATATATATATTGTGAATACATAAAATAAATATTTTAACTTTGCAAAACAGCCTGCTTCCTGGTTCAGTGTGACCGGGGGGATTCAAAGAGAGGGGCGTGATATAAGGGTACATGATTCAGAAATAAAAGAATTTATAGACATAAATAAATAAATAAATAAATAAATAAATAAATAAATAAACAAACAAACAAACAAATAAATAAGGGTTTCAATTGTGCATCCCACGCTAGGCATTGACTTAGGTGAAGTGCCGGGTTGAAATCACTTACAAGATTGGGAGCTTGTGCACTGGGATTTCTGAATTATACATATCACTTGTGACAGCTTAATACAGCATGCTAACTAACGGGGTACATAAACCCTGTTGAGCTACCACACTGTGCTACACTGTGAAAAGCACCCCTCAATACGAACACTCTAAGGAACTGGTCTTTTGCAAAAATAAAATAAACTCCTGTAAGTCAGAAAGGAAATTAATATCTCCGGAATGGCAACCCTGGTAGAAATCAACATGGCAAAGGAACACCGACTGCACAAACTATTTGTCAGGGGTGAATGGACAGAGCAGGATCAGAATGTGTGGTTGCAGGGAATTAAAGAGCAGACCCCTGCAACAGGATTAGACAGATGGCAAGATCAGGGTCCATTATATAAGGCACTGAGTGAACTGTATATGGCCCCTAAGGTAAAAGAAGATCAAAGTAAGATTGCCAGAATAGCGGCATATCTGTACCTCCATATTGGAGCAATACAGGACAAATATGCTGATAGCCAAGATCTGGCAAACAAGCAACTGCAAGCATTAGAAAAAGCCAAACTGATCTGGACTGCAGAGCAAAGGCTGCAGAGGAGCCATGAATCAGAAACTTAAATCAGGCAGAACCTGACAAAAATAAAAGAAGATATGGGTGTCCGGCAGCAGGAGAAGGTACAGCAGGTTCCCAAAATGCTGGCCTTGTAGAAGGAGTACCAAGACTCTCTACTGCAGAGCCAGAAAAATCTGGAACAGCATATACATTTTAACAGGGCATGCACAGAGCAGGTAGCCACCCTGCAAAGCTGCCTAGAGAAAAATAAGAGAATAATAAATGAATCCTGAAAGACCTGGACGCCCAGGCAGAATTTGATGATGAGCGCCAGAAAGCTGGTGCGCTCCAAAGCAGAGGGACGACCTGGCTGCACAGAGGCATACTCAGGAAAGGGACACCTTAGGCCAGGAGGTCAGTTATTTAAAAGAGAAGATAGAAGAAAATCACCTGGCCCTTCAGGGACTGGGTGACCTCCAAAAAGACCATGAAAAGCTGTTAGAGCACACCAGAAGGGTGGAAGATGTTCTAGCAAGGAAGGACCAACCCTCCTGCAGCAATAACTGGCCCAGTACTCTAAAATGACACAGGAAGCACAGATAGACAATGAGACTCTCTGTGAGAAAAATGACAGGCTCCACAGACAGGTAGCTTTGCAAGAACAACTGATAGAAACTAGCAAGACCTTGGTAGAGGAACAGAAAGCTCAGGTTCTTGCATGGCAACAGGGAGCAGGGGCTGAGAGAGATGAGGTCCGCTGGGAAAGGGAAACACCTGAGCATAAACTCAGGAACCCTAGTACCAGAGGCCTTCATCTCTTCCAATCCATGGACTCTGCCACCCCTATGTCCACTGGCGCACATGAGCCAAGGGCCACGGGATGGCAGACTTCAATCCAATGAGGAATATGGGGCTCATAGATCAGCACCTCCCAGGAATGGATGGGCAGGGATCTGGGTATGGGTTTCCAAGTGCTGTAAAATTTAGTGAGGAACTCCATGAGAGTAGGCCCACTAAGGGCATCCTGAAAACCTCTGCCCAGCTAGGACAGTGGGTGGGGGGTACTCTGCAAATCCTGGGAGCATGGAGGAATCAGAAGAATCCTCTGAGTGCCACAGGACACAGGAAACTAGGCCCACACATTCTGCCAGCCATTCCCAGGCTTGAGAAAATATGGGAGAGCCTATAAGACCAGACAGGCACCTCTGGTAGCAGTGCCTCTGAGTCAGAGGAGGAGTCGACCAAGGTTACCCGAACCAAGAAGGCCAACAAGGTAAAAAGGGCGTTGCTCAAGGATCCCCTAAAACAAATCAAAGCGATAAGGAGTGCCATCACGCCCTAGCATAAGAACACGAAGTATTCAGTTTGGGAGCACCTAGAGCTTTTGAACAGATGATGGAAACTTTTCATTTGACGGACAGCCAAAGCTGTATTCAATATGTGAAATTGGCCTTCTCTCCCGAGTATTCCAGCTTCTTTGCGGGCCTGGAGGACCAGATCATACTAGATGGTCCACCTATCGGGCGGCCATCTTGAAACATTTTTCTGTGCACAGGAATCCTCAGGAGGCTCGCAAGGCAGCCTACAACTTGCAATGTGGGGAAGATCAGGCCCCACGAGAATTTGTTCAAGAATTAAAGCATGCCTTTGTACAGACCACCAGAAGGGTGCGCACTGACAGCAAAGAGTATGTGAATACTTTCTTCAATGCTCTCCCCAAGTACATCATGACCCAGCTAGTGAGAGACTTTCACGAGAAAAAATCACTAGACTGGGTCATCAAACAAGCCACATGCATTTATGAGGTGCAAAAGCCTGTGGAAAACAAAAATAATTCTAAAAGCCCCAAAACAACCAACACCCCTGCTGCTGCTAAAGTGGCAGAGGTGAAGGTTGCCCCCCATTTTAGATTTGGAGATGGGAGGCCTAAAAACCTGCCTGCACAGCATCAAAGCAACCCCAAGCCCAGGAGGCCCTCGGGCCAATCACACACAGGGAATCAGGGAGGCACCCCACAAATGGGACCCCTAACTCCCCTGACTACATCACCCCCAGCTACAAGGGCAATTGACCCATCCTGGGTTATGTGTGGATTCCTCCAGCCCAAGGGGGGGTCCAACCAGACCGCAGCTAACCCAGGGAACATCCCTCCTCCCTTCCGCCAGGAGGGCAGTAATCCCCCAAATACTGGACAGAATTTCTTCCCGAGGTACCCGCAAAACTTTCAACCCCAAAACAATCCATCCTTCTTTCCCCAATTTCCTGAGCCCAGACAACCTAATCTGGGAGAGGGGAGGCCAAGGGAGGAGGGGTACTCAAATTTTCCAAACCCAGGGTATTTTGGGAGAAGGGATAGCTACCCTTCCCGGGATCAGACCAGGGGAGACATGAGAAACCCGTATCAGCCTGAGCGGGTGTCACAACTAGAGCGCCAGGTCCAAAACATTGCACAGGATCTGGGTCGCATGCTGAGGGCTCAATAGAACCCTCAGATGAGCATGGCGGTGCAGAATGCCTCAAACCCAGGACCTGGTGCTCCAGAGCAATGGCGGGGGAAGAACCCCAACAACCCACCGGTTCCCAGGGAGGAGGGACAAGGGAAAGGGCGGTGTAAAGCCTTGGAGGAAGCATCCTTCTCTACTTGTAAACAGCCCCTGGAAACCCAGGAACCAGAACAAAAATCTCCTGCCCCTGAAAGTCTGCAACCCAAGGAGCAGAGGGGGGTAGGAGAAATAGAGAGCCCAAAAAGACCCATTTTGAGGAGGAGGTACAAATCTTCCAATTTGAAGGAGAGGGATACTCAGAGGATCCTGTGAAAAGGATCTGCTCCTTAGAGATGGGAGAACTCCTCCCAAAGAAAAATGGGTCCCAAAGGATCCAAATCCAGACTGGGTAGATGTGGGGACTGAGTTAGCACCGCCCATCATCCAACCCCAGAATCATCAGCATGGAAATCCCCCTGGTCCAAATCCATCCTGGTGACTGACTCCACAAAGGGGGGGGTAGCCCAGAACCAGAACCAGGGGAACCCAAAACCTCTCCCATATCTAGCTGTCATCTTTTCTTTTCAGATTCCCAAGACGCCAAACAGAATCCTGCACAAATCACCTCTCTATCAGTGTCCAAAACCAAGAAAATAACCCACCAGTTCTCCAAAAATGTACATTATCTGCGCCCACTTGAGGAGAAGCAGGGAAGATTCTATGCCCCGGTCCAGATTCAGGGGCAGTGAACAATTTTGGCACTGGTGGACACTGGATCCCAAGCTACCCTTCTGTCAAAAAGGGCCTTTGACCAACTGAATTCGGGAAGGGGGGAGAAATACCAAATTCCTCTCACCCCTCTTCCTGGACAACTTCAGAACTTCGACGGGAAGGAAATTCCCATCGAAGGGACTTCGGATATGGATATTAAAATTGGGCGACACAAGGTGAAGCACCCGGTCATAGTTGTAACTCCAGAGGGCACACCTTGTTTACTAGGAAATGACATCCTGCGAAGGTTGTCACCCCTAATAGATTGTGTAAACAAGGTCCTCTGGACCCAGACTGGCCGACCAATAAAATTAAAACAGAGTGACAACCATGTTAGTATAAACGGCACTTGCCACATGGTTGAACAAAAATCTGACCAAGTAGAATTTCACTTCCAGAACAACCAAATCCCACATGTGACAGTAATAGGAGTAGGACAACAAACTGGAGAAGGGGGGTCCTCTCTATTTCTGAAAATCAACGTTCGATCCAGTCTAAGGTGGCATTCGACACTGGAAGGAAACACTCTGAAATTCTTTACAAATTCACAATCAGAAAATCACACTCCTATAGTCCAGAAAGATGAGAAATCAGCTCAAAGCCCGGCTGATATTTAGAAAATTGGAGAGCAGTTGTTCATACCTATTCAGTTAAATGAAGGGAAGGACTCTGTTCTCACCTGAGTGTGTGTTAACAACGGTAAGAGCTTCATCAGCGAAGCCATGTGACGCAAACTCCCAAAAGATCCAGCCATTCCCACATTTAAACTGATAGACAAATGGGAAATGGACCTGGAAACACCCAATTCCAAACATCTCATGTCTAGCAGGTATATGGTCAGAATTTCCATAGGCAACAAGAGCATAGTCCATAATTGTTGGGTCGTGCGAGAAGTCACTGCCGCCTTTTACTTAGGCAGTGACATTCTCAATCGCTTTGCCATTAGTTTGGACCTAATCAACTTCAAAGCTTGGTCCCGATTAGCGGATAATCCCATGGTCTTTGATGACCCAGAGAAAGCATTTAGGTCAGCTCAAATGCTGCCTTAAGCAGTTGAAATTCAGATTGGAGAGGAAGTCACCATCCCAGAAAGGACCCCACAATTCTCACTGGAAGTGAAAGTCAAAAAGAGGACAGAAATTGAAAAACCCTGACGCCTATATTCATCGCAATGCCTATTTCCATCAGCAAGGGTTGGGGGTGAACCCAACACCCCTAGTCAAAATAGAATACAACACCATTCCAATAGAGGTAGATAACAGCGACTTAAAGAGTATCACTATAGCCGCAGACACCATTATTGGAATGGCGGTTTGATGACCGACATTTTTCTATAGATTTAGGCAATGAACTGTTAGGACCAATCCCCAAGGACTGTTTTGACAGTGACAGTGACAAGGACACAACACCAGACATGATCTTCACCCGACATGGGGGGAACTTCCTGGTGTACACTTCCTGCCCTTATGGTAAGGAAGATGTGACTTGTGACTTCAGGAGGGATGAGGTAATTTTCCAAGTCCGTGAGGACTGCCTTCCCCACCTGAAGCCTCCAGTCCAAATCAGCAGGTTGATCAGGGATTTCTCCACCCAGCTGGAGGAGGCCACTGAGCTAGCAAAACCGGAAGTCTTTCTAGGCTTCAGGCAGATGGTTGAAGAGAGAGTCAACCTAGCTGATGCCTGTGAGACTCTGGAGCAGAAGCAAAAATTGAAACAAGTTTTCTTGGATTTTCAAGATCTCTTTGCAGTGGACTCATATGACTGTGGTCGCACCGACATCCACACAACAACAATTCCCACGGACCCTGGCAGGACTCTAGTGTTTGTGAAGCAATATCACTTGCCTCTCGCATCAATGTAGTCCCTTACTGAAATAATTAAGAACCTTGAGTCCCGTGGGATAATCCGTCCAGTCCACAGCACCTTCAATAATCCGGTGCTGGGGATTTTGAAGCCAAACGGTCATTGGAGACTCTGCGCCGACCTTAGGGAGCTCAACAAATGGGTCCATACTTCCCGATGGCCTCTTCCCTACATTGACCAAGGGCTGGCCCAGATCCAGGGGTCACAGGTATTCACTGCAATAGACCTGACTAATGGGTACTGGACTGTACCTGTCAGTAGGGAGGACCAATACAAGCTGGCTTTCACCTCCGAGGGGCAGCAGTACACATGGACCCGGACTCCCTTTGGATACATCAACTCCGGCAATGAATTCAACATTTTTCTACACAAGGCCATGCCCGACCTGGGTGAAAGGGGTAACCTGGACTATGTAGATGATTTGTAGTCAAAAGCTCGGAGCAAAACTCTCCTTTCAAAGGGCACAGTGGTGCAGAACACGTGTCAATTTCTTGGGTCATGAGATTACTCCTCAGGGTCTCTGTCCCCAGGAAAAGAGAGTGGGAGCACTCTGGAAATTCAAAGACCCCAGAACTCTGCGGGAACTAAGGAGCCTCCTTGGACTGACTAATTACAGCAGAAAGTTAATTGAGAACTACGCAGAGATCACAAGACCCCTGATCCATCTGTTGAAGGAGGGGGACAAGTGGGAGTGGGGTCCAGAACAAGCCGAGGCAGTAAGACAACTCAAAATAGGCCTCTCATAAGCGCCGTGCCTAGCTTACCCCAATCAAAAACAAGGAGAGTCCTCTCGCGCAAGATCTTGCTGATTTACATGATTGTGCCAGATAAAGCTGTCTCGAGGACGAAAGTCTTAAAATCAAGGACAACATGAAGGCATACCTTAATTCCCACGCAAAGTCTTTGAAGAAGACAAGTGTGAGGGAATGCCCACTGTCTATGTGGATGGATGCTCCTACCATGTTGACAACAACAGGGAAAAGAAACTTATGGCCAGCCTAGGGAATGCATGGGTGAATGATGACCCTGAACCCTCTGCTGGGTACAAGATTGGTCCCCGAAGTAGTCAAGTGGCAGAGGTGATGGCTGTGCATCAAGCCAACCACTCACTGTTGTCCAACACCAACTCCGCGAACTGGTCATAATCACTGATTCGGATTATGTACGGAAAGGGTTCGTGGAGCACCTGGTTAACTGGAAAACCAGAGGCATGCTATGTGCTAATAACAAACCATTGGAAAATGGGAAATTAATTCAAAATATTGATGATCTGGGCACCTCAATTGGGATGACCATCTACTGGAAAATGATCAAGGGTCATTCTAAAGTAGAGGTACCAAACAAAACTGTAAATGACCTAGCTGATTATCTGGCCAAAAAACGGAGCCATCCAAGAGGATCTACTTGAGATCGAGTCCCTGTTGGGGGAAATCCAGGTCGCTGCTATCACTGGGTCCCAGACAAATGCTCACAATGAGCTCTCAACTGCACAATGGAGTAAGGAGACACCAGATGCTGATTTGATTACGGCTCAAAAAGGGTTTCCAATAATTGGTAATTTTTATCAACACATTGAGGACCCTGAGAACTTTCCCCTGACGGATACCAATTACATATGGAAAGAGGACCTCAGAGTGTTGATGAAATGTCCAGCCAACATCCCTCACATACCGTGCGCCTCTCCACAAAATGGAAATGACACTGCCATGGTCAGATTTACAAGTCGATTTTATCGGGCCTGTGATTCGCTCCTCTCTGGGGAACAAGTACATGTTGACCGTGACATGCTTGTTCACTAAGTGGGTGGAATGTCTCCCGGCCCCAAATTGAAAGGCAGAAAAAGCAGCTGCTCTGATGATCAACCACATCTTCTCACGTTTTGCACTACCACAAAGGATCGAGTCAGACCGAGGTAGCCACTTCACTAGCAAAGTAATGACAAAGATGTGGGAGATACTTGGGGACAAAAGGAAATTGCACATTGCCTACCGGCTAGCCTCTAGTGGTTAGGGAGAGATACAACAAGTCAATTGTGAGCATATTAAAAAAGTTTGTGGCAGATTCTGGGTCAAGTTGGGATATTCGATTACCTCTTGTCCTGATGGCCATCAGATCTACCTCTTCATCTGCAACAAAAATGTCACCGTTTGAGCTGATGACTGGACGCAGGTTGGTGCTCCCCCAGCATCTGCTCTACAGAACCCAAAAGCAGACATTGATCAATGCCTCCACAACTCATGAGTATGTTGAAAATCTGAGAAAACACCTTCAACATGCTTTTGCCTATGCTCAGCGAAATCTAGAAAGATCTGCAAACAGTATGAAGACCAACTATGACTTAAAGACTACTAGAACAGAATACCAGGTAGTGGACTGGGTCTACTTGTACAATTTCCAAAGGAACCAGGCCAAACCGTGCACATGTTTGCCTAGCTGGAGGGGTCCTTTTGAAATTATAGACAAAATATCACCAGTCGCCTACAAAATCTGCATCCCCAAAGGCAGAGGTTTGGCAGAGGGGGAAGATAATTGGGTCCATATCAACCAACTGAAGGGTTGCCATACTAGGCATACTCTACAGCAACTAGAGGATTCCTCTGGAACCCCAGAGGGGGTCACTCCAGCTCCCTAGAATTCCAACTATAAAAATTATTCCATCTATATAATCAATAAATTGCAAATATAAAAGATTTTCCTGATTTGTCAAAATGTATGTATCTGCCCCACTACATGAATAGTGGTGGGGAAATGTCTACAAATATGCTTTGCTTTGTCATCCTAGAATTTGGAACCATGGATATTAAGATCAAGGAGGACCACCCAGGGACCGGAAGGAAAGATCTAAGGGGCCCGGGGTATCGCTCCATACTCTCAACAGGAATCGGTGAGGAGAACCGGTCGATCCACCACTGATGGGAGAAGCAGATGAATTTGCCATTTGGACCAGAAAGAAAAGAAACTGATCCTCCCAATCTCGCGACTTCCCCTTGACGGGTGGTCAAAAGCCAAATCGCGAGGGGGGGCTTGTGGGATGTACTAACCCACTAGGCTCTGCCCTACAACATCACTGTGTGCTGGTGGCACCAGTATCAGCAAAATGGCCGCAAAAAGCCCTATGCATGCTAAACCTATGAAAATTGTGCTGTGAAACTGGAAAAGATGGCTGCCAATCTACTTTGCCTGTGTCAGTGGTGGAACAGGAGACCACACTGCTGAAACCTGTCATGGGGCTGCCCACAGAGTGAAAATGGAAACTACATGAAAGGCAGTGCTTTATTTCAAGGAAACCAAGAAGCGCTCTGAAATCCTTTTTTTTCCTTGGTTGCTGAAATTACAAAATAATGGTTCATAACATCAGAAAATATCCAACAGCCTTGCTGGGTGTTACCAGTCACTTATTTAAGGAATCAACATGAGCACACAATGTCAGCATAATCAGAAGCAACTATTTAATATCTATGTTTCAAAAGACTGGAATTCGAATTCTGTTTGCCTGTTTTAAAAGTATAAGTTTATTTTAATCAAAGAACAATGTAAACAAATTGAGTTTTAAAGTGACCTGACGCAAGCCAAAGAACTACAAAGCAAATTCCACAGCTGGCCCCAACAAAAGGCACCTCCCTTCTGCTCTCTGGCCCAGGAACTCACATTCAGGTGTTAATGAAGAGGGGAGGGGGTTTGGGCTGCTGCTCTGGGGAGAGACAACAGACTTCTTTGATTGAAAAAGATATGCAGATGCAAGTGCCAACAGAAGCCCCTGCCAGAGGAAAGAGGTGGGGATTGCTCTTGAGCCACCAGAAACTTTGGGGGTGGGAACAGAAAGTTTTGTTTATTCTTAAAGCACAGAAAAGTATATTTGTATAAAGGACTGACAAAGGACTGTGCGAATTTGTAAAACATTGTAAAATTACAGTATTGATAATTTTTTGGTCACATTTTAAAAGAACTCTGTGCTATGTTCAGGGACATGACTGCAGACGTGGTGGTTTTGTAGCAATTGTATTGATGCCAGAAACATGAAACTTCATATGATTATGCCCACATATCATGCACATATATGTGTAACATTGTGGACAAATCTGACATTGGGTACCAGACCAAAAGTGTGAAAAATTGCCAAATCTAGACCCAAGCTCTCACCGCGGTGGGGCTTGGATGAATACTTGCCCCACAACATATGGGATAGAGATATGCTATTGCTATCAAGTTTGTAAAATTGTAAATATGTCTGATATGAAAAGTAGATTTCATGTGCAAAAGCAGAGGGGAGGTTTTCCCTGGATCATAAAACACATCGTCCTGATGACACTCTGTTTTCTTCTCAAATAAAGGGAGAGGAAAGACCCTAGCCAATAGAATACCAGGGTGTGTGCTTAGGATAATTCAGCATACCCACCCCTTTAGGAAATACATAAATAGAGACAGCTTAGGACGTAAAAGGACACACATATTAACACCCACCAACCGATTGCTGGTGGAGCACTTTGTAAAAGAAATCCATACTCCAGACTCCAGAACTTTGAAAGCAGAAAGGCCCATTTCCAAAGCTGAACCATTCTCAGTTTGGCCTTTAAAAAAATCCAGAAACCAGAATTTACCCGAGACCTCTAAGGGGAACAAAAGAACAGCCTGGCTGTGCTGTGCTGCTTTCTTGCTAAGAATTATTGCCAGAATCCAAAGATCCAACCCAGTAGAGCCGAGCTGTGACCAGATAGCTGCGAACCAGAACCAGAACCCATCAGATCCAGTCCAATCCCACCGCGCAGTGTCCAGAGTGCCTTGCTGATTGCAGAACCAGAGCGCCTTGAGTCCAGTCCGGTGTGCTAGCAGAATTCCTGTCCAGAAAGTATCCCTGACCAGATCCCTGACGGGTCCATTCCAAACATTGGTAGTGAGTATCCATAGCATAGGATTGTCACTACCATATGTATTATCCATAAGAAATCCTATCCAAGCCCATTCTCTTATATCCAGAACTGTATTGCTAGCAATCCTTTCGTCTTGCCTGAACTCTTTCTCTTACCCAATAGTCCTCTGTAATAGTAGTGTTAAAATCATCTTTGCGCTGATATATCTTCTGAAGAAAGTCAAGCGTCTCAGCAGGCCAAACCATCCAGTGATATCCTGGGATGGTGGCTGCGCTGTCATGTAGTTTGCATCTTCATAGTCTCCCCTAGTGTAAAGAAGTCTTGTTTGTTAATTTTAAAAAGGGCATTCTTGTTTTGCTATTTTGACTCTCTCTGAAAAAAAGAACTCCACAAAAAACCTTCATAACTTCTTCACCGTTTATGCTAGAAATTTAAGTGTCTAATTTAAGCTAACATCCTCAGCTTTCCAACAAACCCAAAACCGCATCCCCACTCCTTATAGTTTTTCCGCAATTGCGCTTACCGTGCATGGAAAAGTTTGCCGCAAATTTTTCATTTGGCTCAAATCTATCACGTGTGAAGTGTGAAATAGCTATTCATTGCATCCAACCTCAGAATTCAATTTTCAACCTGCTAGTTACTCAATAATCATTGCTAGTGTTTTTCTGAAACCATACCAAGTGGCTCCCACTAATATTGAAGCCATTTTAGTGAATTAAATCAATTTTCTGTGTTTTTACCATTCATGCAATGCCAACTTTAAATCATCTTTGACAAGTGTGCAACCATTCCTGTTTTCCTCTCTGTTTGCTTGGGGTAAATTGGGATGAATACTATTTTGCTGACTTCTGTATTCCTGAAAACTGCTTTCTCCCCTTCCATCCCTTTATATTGCATATTGGGGGGATTGAGTAGTGTGCAGGGGGAAAGAATAATCACATTGCATTT
Organism: Ambystoma mexicanum; assembly: GCF_040938575.1. NCBI lineage: Eukaryota > Metazoa > Chordata > Amphibia > Caudata > Ambystomatidae > Ambystoma > Ambystoma mexicanum. The sequence goes on along the minus strand of NC_090935.1, from coordinate 953,865,392 downwards.
TTGATTTAACACACCAAAGTATTAATCTATGCTGCATTATTTTTCCTATCATTACTCTGTGTGATTAAAGAGATTTATTGTGACATCACCCCATTGGTGATCATTGTATAACCATTAAAGTAGTGTGATATATATATTGTGAATACATAAAATAAATATTTTAATTTTGCAAAACTGCCTGCTTCCTGGTTCAGTGGGACCAGGGGGGATTCAAAGAGAGGGGCATGATATAAGGGTACATCATTCAGAAATAAAATAACTTATAGACATGAATAAATAATTAAGGGTTTCAATTGTGCATCCCATGCTAGGCACTGATTTAGGTGAAGTGCCAGGTTAAAATCACTTACAGGAGACTGTGTTCCTAATCAGATGCCCTATGTTAAGGGCCATGGCAGTTGCTAAACTACTTGAAATAAAGATGGATGTGGGGCTACAAATTGTAATTTGCACAGCCATGACCCCAATGGGAAACAGCTATCACCATGGCAATGGGCCCGTGGAAACCCAGTCACAGCAGCAAGCTTCAACGCCTGACTTTCACTATGATGTGCACCGCATTAGCAGACAGAGACACAACAAAACTGAAAAACCATGCCAGATTCTCATTCATCTGAGACCCAAATTTAAGTTTCATTGCAATGCTAGGCTGCTATCTTTATTTTATAATTAAAGTGCTTTAGTTCCTGCAGTAAACCTTACACTTTCATCAGAATGAATACACTACTAAAGATAAAATAAGCCAAAAGTACATATCATCATTAATAATTGAAATACTTCATCTGCTATTCCATAGCTATGATTAAACGTTGCTGTTTGGTATCTTTGACCAACATCCACACCCCCACTCCCCAACGCCCTGCAATAATCTAAACCCACATAACATGCAACCCATCCAATCAAGTGCTCACTCACTTATTACCCTACGCTAGCCCACACGTAAGCAACTGGTCTCGGATGCTTAGCACTAGCCTGCTGCCCAATATCTAGTTCATGCTGCACGCAAAGTGCATGCACACCCATATGCAGGCAACAGTAAATCCACCCTACAGTGCACAGCCAATCACTAAAATAACCTCTTCTCTGCCTTCTCTACTCTAGGCCCGCATTAACTTTACCACCACAGCCGATCATCACTCACATTTTGGGAGATTTCAGCAGGTCAAACTTCAGACACATTTTTTAAGAGGTTCGACCAAGCTCAACCTCACGGCCTATAAAGGGACACCTGCTTTACAGGTCCTGGTTTCTATTCTCTCTGGGCAATCATGATGTAACTCACACCACACTGCCCTGGAAGAGAGCAACCCAAAAACCCCAGGAAAACAATCTCAGCGATGCCATTAACAATGCCATCATCAAAGCACTCAGACACTAAATAGGGCCCTCATGAGTGCCGTTCTGTTCTCTGTAATTCTACAGATATATAATATGGTCTCGTACATCATACGTATGACATCCTTGTAGTCTCTGAAACCTGGCTCAAAGAGCGCTTGGGTCCAGCTATCTCACTGACATTGCCAGATGGCTAGGGTTTGTTGAATGTCAATTATTTACACTGAAGGCGACACTCCTATATTTACCCACATTTAATGTACACGCCATATCATGTACCCTCATTCAATCTTGTGAAGCTTACATCTAAACCTAATCTGCGGGACACTTATAAGGTATTATTGCTTTCCATCTTCCGACCATTGAATTGCAATCCTTTTCTACAGTAGATGTTGCTTTATCGATTATGACATACTCCACCACTCGTATTGTGCTTGGAGATGTCAATACAGATATCCTGGATGGCATACAGAGGCAATATCCCTGAACACATTGTCAAAGAACAAAAAAGCCTAAGAATCAAACAGTAACCCCTTGCTCCCCTCAACCACTAGACATTAAGGAGAAGAACCATCACTGATTGGATACGGTGGATTGAAACATGGACATCCATCAATACAGCAACAACATCTCCTCCTACTGTTCAGATTGGGACCAACAAATTTGCTCTTCGTGTGAACAGTAAGAACTAAACCTTTGCACACTCCGATTTCAATGGAGGCTGGCAAGGACTTCGTTTTAAATGTAACTATATGAACTGTATCTCTCCCTTGCTTCTTTAATCTCAATCACTAACTACTAACTCATTCACAACGTCAAGTGGCCTTTGTGTGTTGATAAAGGCATGTTTGACTATATAATTAATCCTCAAGATGTGTAAGCAAAACTAACTTATACTCCAAATACACTGTGTAACATGCGTGACAAATTAAATGGCATCCGAAATTATCAATTTCTTCGCATTGGTTTCTATTGTACATTCCTATACAAAACACTTGGATATGTACTATAATTTGTGGAAATTGTCAACTCCTAATTTGCTTACATTATTTCTTATAAAATTGCATATGACAGCCAAGTCAGTGAGCCTGGGTAATAAACGCAGGCATCAATGTTAAAGGCGTGTCACACAAATAGTAATGTTTGCAGCAACCCGAAGAACATTACTCATACATTTTATGCCCAAAGTCTTAAGATGAGAATACCATATTTCTACTTATTTCTATTTATATTAGCGTTTGATCTACTGGTTACCTGGCCACCCTCTGATCTCTGGCCCAGTTCCGCTCCCCCGCCAGTTACACACCTGCACTGCCTCCCTGGCAACCCCCGCACTTGGGGACTGTTTTCTGTATCCTTACAGTCCCCCACCAGCACTTGACACCTGATGTCTGCACTTACCCTTGCACTTGCCACCAGCTGGCCCTACTTCTCTTATTGTATTTATGTATTCTATTACCCCATGTACTGCACTGTCCCCTCCCACTCTGCACTTTTCCTCTTCCCTCTCCCCCTGTACTTGCGTGATCTGAATGACAATTGGCCAAGTAGGATCGCTGTCTCTGTCTTCCCTCTGTTCCCCCTCCCTTGCTGCATCGCGCCTTGAAACACTTGTGTATAGGCGCATTATAAATGCCATATCATATCATATCAATAATGAAAAGCTCTGCACACAATTATTTCTCTCTTACCATCTTTTAATTTCACCTGAATTGCTACGAAAGTTGAACATACACTTCTGTCCAATGATCCGCAATTAAGCTAGGTCGGGGAGAACTGTTTTATGTAGCCCTGCACACAAATGCATTTAGTAGGTTATGAGGTCTGCCTCAGATTTCCTCAGCCCACCATTTGTCCCATCCAGTCTGACCAACACACACATTGAACACAAAGGACTACAAAGCACAACCGCTCCTGACTCTCCTGCTGATCCTTACATCTTCTGACAGTTACTTCTTGACTGCAATCAATTTTCACTAAAAATGTAACACCAAAAAACGTAAATCGATGATAAAAAGGGCAGGCTGCAATCTTTTCCTTCTCATCTTTCCCACAGTTCCATGTCATCATTCTTGCTGAAAACAAACGACATGTCCAGTTATCACAATATCGAGGACCATCCTTTGGCCTTGGACAATGAGACATGAAAGGACGTTGCAATGATCCTCTGAAGAAAAACGTTACGGATCAAAATCTGCTTGATCAGCAAGCAAGAGATATATGTCTTCTGTGGTAAAGAACAAGGTTTGAGAAACTGTTCATCCATCTGTTGTTGTGTCTAGGAACCACTCTCTGCTCATGCCATGAATGAGGAGTCAACTCTTGCGTATAATGAACACGGAGCAATGCATATTTGCCAAGCAAATTGCCTTAACCAGCAAAAGTGTAAGGGTGATACGCCTGCATCAGTAATTGTACCTATCAGTGCAGGTGATTCTATGCAGCTTTAGATACATTAAAGACCTTTCTATTTCAATTATGGCCACTGATGTCGTTCAAGTACTGTACTCCTCTTTCCACCTTCATATCCACTGTCCTCTACCTCATCGCCCTTGTGTGTTTAAGTGCCTTTCGCATGTGCTGATTTTCACCAAGTGCTCTCCTCCTCTCCCCATCTTAGGCTTGTCAGAAGTCATATAGTATTTCACTTTTTATTAACTATGTCTCTTATCAATTGCCCAAATAGTGCACTTACTATTCTTGTTCCCCTCATCCGTCGCATGGGATTTGATGAGTGGCAAGACATAGATGGAGAGTGGGTCCATAACAAGATGTGGACGACTAAACAAGAGAAAGAAGAGAGACAAAGGAGTGTGGACAGCAGAGCCCTTTCATTAACAATTTGATCAGCAACTTTAAACGAAAGTGCATAGAAGCCCTGCTGGAACTTGTATTACGGATATCCTCTGATTCACTGCCTGCAAACAACAATAATAATAGGTTTGCAGCCGTAATTGCATTACATTCCCTGGTTAGTCTCCCTGGTTAGTCTTATTTAAGTAAGAGTGTGGAGTTTGATGAAAGGATTGTATGGTTAGCAGACCATCTTTTCTGAGATAGAATTGCCTAAATCATGTTATTAATAAAAAATAAAAAAAATTACCAGGGCTTCTACACCGTTACCAGATGGCAATCCTTCACAAGAGCAATGCAAAAAAAAAAAACACAACACCTTCCTGCATCTCTTCTAAATATTTACAGTGGAACAGTCTATGGTGCCATATGTTTAAATCGACCTGCACATAGTCATAAAGGAGGATCAGTGATAGAGTAAATTGTGGGCATGAGTGCAGAATTCATGTGAATTCACCAACCCGCTTCATGGGGCTTGACTTTCCTCCAAAGCCAGAAAACATTCCATTTGGTTTCAAGTCCTTGCCTCCGTTAAGGGACACAGGTGGATTGTGTTTCTAAAACTGAAATAATATCATAATTCATTATTTTGACTATTCCTCAGTTCTTCAAAGTTTATAATGATTCTTATGGAGCTATTTCAGTCCTTCTTCAACCCCTTCTCATATAGGAACTTTCCTACGTGCCCAGCGGTTGAAGTTTCCGAAAGAAGTAGTCGAACTATGTTCCCTGCTGACCCGTCTGAGCTCCTCACAAACGCCGTTGTCATGCCACCTCCAACGTGCAATGCAAAACCCAACCTTCCTCCATTACAACCTCACCACTAAATAACGGCTGAAAAACACAGTGAAATAAAAAGCCACATGCATTTTAAACGACCCCCATTACATTTATGCATTGTCCCCACAGTTTGCAGTTTTACAAACTACACAGCCCCCATTCCTAATCACCCACCATTCACACATTTTAAGGGGCTTGCTAAAGATTAAAGCCGCTCCTCCCACCTACACATTAATTGCACGTACAGCTGTACATACATTTTTTTCACATTAAGTTCCTTAAATGCACAAGACAACATCTGATTACTGCGGGAGCAGGGCTGTGAAGAAGCTTGGGAATGGCTTTGTCCCAAGCAGGTCACTGAAAAAAGAACAGCAACTCAGCAGTTCCATGATGGCTTGTTGTGTTAGCTCACAATGTTGCAAAATTAAAGCAGGAGCCTGGTTCCAATCCCCATTAGGGCGAAAGCAAAAAACAAACATGCCTGCTTTCTAAGGAACAAGGCAACATTGTGACTATGGCAGTGTGGGCCCCTAACGCAGTGCCCTTAAGAGCAAGTGTCAACTTTTTGCTACACCTTTCTTTCAAAACAACATTACAGAATGGTTTATTTTAAAAATAAAAGTATAGGAACGGTAAAACGTAATTAAAAAAAGTATCTGAGCACTGCTCCCAACCGCTCTTGCCCACTTCAACCACTTTACATGCCTCTCGGACCAACTTAATCATTAAACAATTCTCTGCACACCACAGACCAGCGCACACATAAAAAAAATATACTTTTTATCAGTGGTTATGCTTTTTTCTTTTGCTGTTTATTAACTTATATTTCCTTGCAATAGCCTCAGTGTGCTACTTTTTTTTAAATGGTTCTCGTCAGACATCACCTCACAAACGGCCGCTCTCACGCGCACACACACACACTGCCACATTGGCTCCAATGTGCAGTTGCTGGAAACCTCTCCTTAATTTAATAACTCCCCTGGAAAGGAGGCCAATTTGACTTTGGAGTTAAACCTTAAATTAAGAGCAGGTTTTTCGAAAAGCAAAGCTAAATCAATTAAACCTGGCAAGTCTCCAGACTGAATGGAATGAAGCACAAGGCAAGGGCGGAAATGCACATGTGGCCTCCTCCCTCGCGTGGAAAATATACAATCTAGCACACATTATATTCAGGAAACAAATTTAAATTCCCTATAAGGTTGTTGTAGCGTTTGTCAAAGGGACACACTTTCTCGCGGATAAGCAAAGCCAAATGCATAAATCCGTGCCAAAGTGAATGATGGCAGTTCAGGTGGAGTGGCCATGTGCTTCTTGAAGGATGGACATGTTTGGGAAATGAATGTTCCTTCGGTGCTCCATTGGTTTTAGAATATAATGCGCTATTACAAAAATAAGCAGGTCTTATAATGAGGAGCAGTCTCTGGACCTGATTCATGGACTATTTTGCACGATTCAGAGTGACTTTGCACTGCTGACACAAACCCTGATTCATGGAACTGTGCAAAGTGTATTTTTGCAGTGCAAAGTCAGTGCAGAGTCAATTTGTACTGTCAATGCCTGAAATGAAAATGTTTCGCCAGAGTTGCTCAGCCATCTGTGCTCGTCTTTTTAGGTCGTGGTGAGTGTCTTCTTGCGTAAACGTTTACTTTGAGCCCGATTGCTGCTTTCAAAAGCAGAGGAAGCATTATAATGTATTAGCACCCTGGGCAGGGGTGCATTCTGACATGCTCTGATGACACAACGGCCTGATTCATGGAACTTTTAATGCAGTGCAAATTGCACTGTCAACAAACACCCTGATTCAGAAAGCAGTGGAAAGTGTATTTTTGCAGCGCAGCGTGACTTTGCACCAGTGCATATTCACTTTGGCAAATTCACTTTGCACCGTGCTAAATGTTCCATGAATCAGGCCCAATACACAGAACTGCAGCTTTCCATCTCACAATATAGCCACAATTATCCCTAAAATAATAGCTCTGGCACCTTAAAAGCAACACAATAAACAGGCAACCCATTTGAAATACATTTGAAATTAGTTGAAAAGTAAACATACATTTTAAAATGAATTCTCGTCGCTAAGAATAAATGTAATGTTAAATACAGACTCGTTACTACAGATCAACTTGTGAGACTCCACTTACAGGGCCACATTCTCAACATCACTTTTTATCGAAATAATGAAATGCTGCACCAAAAAAAGGGATGTGTCTAATCCTGAAAGGGCATTTGAATGTGTGCTATATATTTCAATGTGCTTCTCATTTTCAAAAATGGGGTGTGCTTTAAAATGTGCAGCAAACAAATACATTCCTCTGACCCTGTTTGGAACAGGTGTACTTCGACGCACTTTGGGCCATTTGTGACCCCGTCATTGAAGCGCAGCAATACGAAGTGCTGATGTCCCACTTGTATTCTTATCCCTCAAAAATGAATAGCTGTGTTTAGTTTTTGCATTTGACAGGTTCTTTGAGGGCATGTCACGGTGACATGTGCTACCATCACCCATATTGGTTCTGAGAGCCTGTAATACACCAATGTCACACTCCCGGTACTAAATCATGCAAGGGGTTGAGCCATTATATCATTTGTGCTGCTGTCCCGCCACCCTGAAATGCACAGGTCACCTTCGCAAATATAGTGACCTTCACATTTTATTAAACGGAAATGAAAAAAGTACCCTATGCAGTTTTCATTTGCATTAGTTTATGAGAATCTGCGCCACTGTGTTGCGAACCAATAGTTCTCCACTGCCTTATGGTTTACACTTGATGATTATTAAACAATAATTTACTTAAACTTGATTTGTACACGGGCCATCACGGAAGCGAATCTGAAGCCCCCCAGAGTCTGCAGGAAGATGTCGGCCCCAGCTCTGCTGTGCGCTGTAGACATTGAGGAGATGTTACCAGCAACTGCCCCTTGGAGCCCATATGGCAGTGCGTGCGCATGTGCGAGAGAGCGGCCATTTGCAAGGTGATGTCTGACGAGACCCATTTCAGGAAAAGTAGCCCGCTGAGGCCACTGCATCATTTGCCATGTGCCCTGTACAGCAAGGCTGTCCTATGCTCACACAGATTGCAAGTGTGCTTTGCCCTGCAGCGTCATGATTGCCCATGACATGCACACAACGTGTGCGCATCGTAGACGATACTGCACACTATTTTGGAAGATGGCTTCCCTTCATGCCTTTTGAAATGCAGCTTCATGGAGGCCTCTGTTTATGATGCCTCTCGATTCTGTTGTACACACAAGTCATGGCAAACTCCTCTGAGACATGCCATGGTTACAGACCAGGTTCACTTGGCCGCACGGTGACCCGCTGCGTATGCCCTAGTGATGTGCGCAGTCAGCGGCTCCTATGCAGTGTGCAGAGTCAGCAATCATTAGCAGCCCAGTTGGGAAGGTCCTGACCTTGGTCGACATGGGGAAGCTCTGCATGATTCCAATACTAATAATTTAATTCTAAATCATGATGGATCTTTGGACACCAAGGATTTGCAGATGGCCTGGGTGTCCCAAGGGCATCGTTTTGCCAATACTGCAGTGATGGAGTATCCAGGGGCACACGTAGGCTTGATTCATAACCTTGCATTGATTTTTCTCGGATGAAAATCGGATATGATCAGTTCAGAATGAATCTGAAATGTGTATGCGTTGCTGGTCATTGTGCAGGCCCGCTGTGGAATGGAATGGCAGTGTTCCTTAGTGTGGGGTGCTGTGTGTAGAGGCAGCCCTTCAATACATATTGAGATCAGATCTACAAGCATGATGGTAGGTGGCTCATACAACGATCATGGGCATGTATTCGTTTTATTTTGTAAACCATATCTGTGAAATCACATAACATATTGACATGGTCAAAATCGCCAACGCGTGCATTCAAAATACACTGAATTGGAACATGACTATAGTGAGACAAACTGATGCAGCACGATGGTGAAATGCTTCACTGCCATATCACATGTTATGTTGATATGTGAGCACAGCAGATTTGACATGTCACGCTCTAACCCATGGGATGGACTTTTGTTGAGTGCTAAAACCTACTGGTAAACAACGCTTGGCCTATTATATTGAAAAGGCAGGGAGATCATGCAGAATGTAAACACATATATGTTTCTTTTCCATTTCGAATGTGAAAGAGTTAGTTTGATGAAGCTATATAGGAGAAGGTACACTTCTGCTAGTCAGCTTCCTAAATCTAAGGCTCAGTCTGGGTTTGCATCAGGTATTATAGTAGGCACTGTGATAAGCAGGGGCACGGTATATCCTACCCTACATACAGTATTCTCTTAGGATAAGTGATTGTAAACTGAGCAACCCTGAGACCTGCTAGGAAAGCATGGGTGGGAGTAAACCTGGCAGTCCTCTGGCTAAAGTGGAGAGACTGATACCACAGCCACTCTATCCTGACATACAAACATTGCCACTGCCCAAAACAGTGTGTAGAGGTGTTACCAACATTTTAATATTAGGGTGAGTGTTGTGAAAAATGAAAAGAGCCAAGACATTCTGCAAAATAGAAAGATCTGGGGTGATTCTTCTGTTCCCAAAATGTTCTTTGATTCTAAGCAAAGCAGGCTGGAGTCCTCGCTAGAGTTAGTTGTCACCTTTCCCTTTACTGAAAGAGATATTTCAAAAGAGTTAAATCAGAGGGTTTCAGACACTACATCTTGTGATATGTGCCTTGTATTGGACAATAATGTTATTCTAAGCTTTAACAATGTGCTTTGATTTGTAAAGGAAGTGTACCATTCTTATTATATGCTGACATATAATAGAATATATACTGGAATGTATAATGTGAATTTCAAATTGGACAATTTTTTAAAGAATAGCCAGTTTTAGCAGATTTGCACCTCACAACACAACTCTCATCAACATGGGAAGAGACAAAGACAAAGAGTGAGAAAGAGAGACAGAGAGAGAGAACAGGATTGCAGCGATAGAGAGAGAGAGAGAGAGAAAGAGTGAGAGAGAGAGAGAGAGAGAGAGAGAGAGAGAGAGACTGGGAGAAGGGGCCCTAGATTAGTGCACGATGCACACAGAACAGCTAATTTTTCTACACTGTATGATCATTTCTAGTTAATATTTTATGGGACTGTTGTGAATTCAGACAGGACTTTGGAGCTGATTTACACGAGGCTGATTGGCTGGTGACCGCCCGGGCTCAAGCAATGTCGCCAGGCCTCCATGCCAATACGAGCTGCCGTTCTGCTCCTTCTCTGCGCTCCTGCTCCTTGTCTTTTCTTAATTGTACTGCCCTTGCCTACGTGGTTGCCACTCCATGTGTCTGTGCCTCTTCTGTTCCTCACACGATGCTCAGTTCTTGTCTCTGTGACCCTACCAACACTAACCGGTTTCAGTTCCTTGACTCGGTGCTGTTCACCCTGCCTGCCCGATCCCCTCTCCTTATGCCTTTGCCCTTCACACCCAATTCCCATAACTTGACAAAGGGCCACTCTGCACCAGCACACTCTTCTCGGTGGCTGTACCCTTAGCTGATTTATGCAGTGCACAGACACCCCTTTGCCCAGATGCTGTTTTCTTTCCATACATACTTGAGACCATGCAGAGAGTTATGGGTATAGACGTCTGCAGGTTCTATTTACATAAAGCTGGAGTGAAGTAATAGGCGATTCATGTATCACTTTCTCTTATTATCAGAGATCCGAATACTGTTTCCAGGCTCCTTGCTCATTAAATCTAGAGTACTGTGTCAAACTGTCACCTCCCTTGAGACCCAACCCTGCTGACTCTGATAATATTTTCTGCTTCACTCCATTTTGGCGACAGACCTTTTTCCACCTGGACCACCAGGCAACTCACTCTGCTGTGACAAAACAATATTTAAGTTCTATGTCTATTCCTGAATGTGGGTGTGTTGCTTATTGTGTGTACTACCACATGCTCCCTGTCGATTCCAAGAATGGGCTTCATAAATATGTCACCCATAGCTTCTGTCCCTCCCCCAGCTCAATACTCCACTGCTGAGAAACATTACTCACCAAGACAACTGTACCACCCTTATCCCGGTCACGTAAAGCAGGAAATGGACACATTCTAAGCTGAAGATGGCACGAGTAAACCAAATGAACATTGTGACAATACATATGCATGCATTCGACATGAAGCAAATGTGCACTCAACTTGAAGAACGCAAACACTAGTTAAAACATGTATTTATACATGAAAAATATTAACTTAGCATCCATAAAACATGAAAAATACTAACATATGCAGTGCATAAACTGAATGCAACATGAACGACATGTGAATATAGCTCACTAACATAGAAAACAATAGTAATGGGAAACCATCTTTTCCAAAATGGAAGCCACAATATGCTCATGGCCTAGAAATGAGGGATGGTATCTTCTAATAGAAAAGAAAGCAGCCCGTGGACCTCTCTCCCCCTACTCCTTTTTGGTTCATGTCTTGACAACATGTCATTTGTGCTTAGTAAGAAGCTAGCCGATGAGAATCTCCATTGTTATGCTGCCCATGAAGTAAGTTGTTTTTTACTCTTATCAATTTAGAGGTGGTCACAGGAGGAGCCATCGGACAAGTGTTGCCCAAATAAAAATGTAACCCCCATAGAATGTATACGTAATCACCATTATTAGCCAATCCCTGTACCCCAGAGTTTTTGGTAGCTAGGATTACAGTATGATGTCAGTTATGGTGAATGTTGAATATACAAACTGTTGTATTCGATAAGCTTTTCAAGTGTGCCAAGAAACTTCTGCGTGTATGCTGTCCCTGCTTTATTTTGATGATAATAGAGCTGGGGTTTGCCTTGTACCATCTCTATTTCTATTATTGAGTCGGGTTTAAACTGGCTCCAGAACCTCTGTGTAATTTGGGACTTTCCAGGCCGTCTTAAGAGGCTCTCCTGATATCTGCTTCCTCATATGTACCCCTTATAATTTCCTTCTATTGGCTATGTCCACTGAAAGACTTTACCCAAAATGTGCTGCTTGGCTATGATGCCTTGCCAATGCCATGCCCATTTGATAGAGGGGCCCCTCCCGTTCCCCTATTTCTTTCCTTACTCTCCAAAGGTTGCACATGGCTGGGCAAAATGAGCTGCAGGTTTTCTGCATTTTAACACCACCTTCTGGGGCTAGTGGCAATATCATTCTGCCCATTGTCCACTGAATGGCTCTGCGTTTTTCCTGACATAGGCCTTTCTGAGCCCGACTCATCACAATTCCCATCCTTCGACTGTCCTTTCACCACCTGTTCCATTAGCCATACGGGTAGCCTGCCTACCGTTCAAATATGGTGTGCTGTCCATAGCGTGATGTGCTGTCTCACTCATGGGTATTTAACATGGGTGTAATTTTAGGGGGAGACAGGGGTGTTTGTCCCCTCAACTTTCATGGCACACCATTTTGTCCCCATTCATTTGGCTTGTGCACCTTTTCTTCAGATGTCACGTCCCCCACCCCCAACATTTTCAGCAAAGTTACTCCACTGGTATTTAACAATGCATCTCACACAACCAGAAATGCATTACCACACATTCTGTAGCAATGCTGCATTTAAGATCCTGCATCAATCTTAGGAGAAATGGGTAACTTATTTTGAAGCAAGTCTAAAATTCCTTGCATTGTCACAAACCCTGCATGCTAGCATGAACTCAAGAGCTTTGAAGCATGCACACCCACATTGGATTTCAAACCTTATCATGGTAGAAATGTGTACCACCTAAATCCTCATATTATCATTCCTGAAAAACATTCAGGGCTGTGTGTATAGCTAGGGAGAAATTCCATGCATTCGTTGTTGGGTAGTTCAACAAAAAAACAAAAGAATTCAGAGATTCTTATATTTCAAATTTGTAATAATGCAGGCTCCCTGCTCCTTCCTCTCCAACCGTCACCCCGAGCGTAGAACGCCGAGCCGTTCTATCACACGGGACAACAAAGGCACGCGAAAGCGCGAGCCAATTACAACAAAATTCTCTACAGACATGTGATCATCCACTGATTGCACCTCCTCCTCTCCAAAGATTAACAATGTGCCATTGATAAACAGCTCAGGCAGGAGATCTCTGCATGTAAGACATAGAGAGAACATGAGCCAGCTTGTGGCATGGAGATATTTTCCTGGACGGGGAGTGAATGCAGCCTGCATGACGAAGTTGACACACATCAGCTGCATAACTGGCTGATCAGGCTGGCCACAGCCCATGTGTGTCTGCACACTGTTTACACAGGATCATCAGCAAAGGTGATGGGCACTGCCCAGCATAAGCTGATGAAGCAACAATGCACTATTCCCTGCTTTCTAATTCCTAAAGGATGCCTTTCTGAGCTTCCGACTGCTCATGCAAAACACAATAGTATAAAACAGATTACCAGCTGTGAGCGAGCAAGAGGGACAGAGAGGGAGCGGGGGAGAGACAGAGGGAGAAAGAGAGAGAGAGAGAGAGAGAGACATAGAAAGAGACCAGTGATCTCATATTAAACATTTGATTATTTTCTTACGTAGGGTTAAGTTCAAATAACAACACTGCTCACCGCTTAGTTTGCTTCTTAACTGCACCACGCTTCCAACAGGGAAGCATACATGCAGTCACATCTCGTCCTTCTGTGAACACAGCGGCCATTGCTGGTCCCCAGCTCCCATTATCACCTGTGTAACTCCGATGATTGGGCTTCAATAGAGAAACGGCTGCCACCTGAACTGTAGGATAACCTTTGCCATCTTCTCTCCTTGGCAGCAGTGTGCCCACATTCTCTGCCTTATGCTGTCCCGTCAACCTCTACACAAAGACTCTTTGTGTGAAGTCACGCCGTTTCCTGGTAGCCTTTCTATAGGATATCTCAACTCTCACTTTTTTATTCTGCATATTGGGGTCTGACTAAAGGCAGTTGTGGTTGGATCCCAGTGCCAGATGTCCTGCTTGGTACCCTTCTTATTACAACCTAACACATTCTCTTACCATTTCCTAGCATGGACCTCTCTCATATCTCATTATTTGGCAAATGTTAGGTAAATCAGCCTGAGGTAAGCGTTGTCAATCTCCACTTTTTCAGAAATAAAGTCTAGGGGCCTCATTAGGACCCTGGCTGTCCCGTAATGAATGCTGCCGGTACGGGACCGGCACCGTTCATTATGGGCTGCCCTATTACGAGGACTGCTGCGGGACCCACTATGGAACGCCTGGTCAGACCCGGCGTCCTTAGCGGGTCCCGCTAGCAGGCCAGGATGCTATCAATGGGCCTGTCATTAACGGGCCTGTTGTTAGCATCCTCCCGATTCCCATTGAGCCCTATGGGGCTCAAATGGGAATGGGGATTCATTTTTACCAGGTCCAAGAAAAGGACAATTACCGGGTCCGCCAAGGTCGGCATGACCCGGTTATAGCCCTTATCTTGGATCTTGTAAAAAATCATTATCGGCAGCAGCCTTGCCCTTAATAAGGGCTTGGCTACCGCCAGGGTCTTAATGAGGCCCAAGGACTCTCATCAATTACTGAGCCCCAGAGTTTCCCCATCTTGGAAGCATTATCTTGCACTTGATGGGATTATAATGTAGGCCTACATCAGAGAATCCCTTTGTAATAATTAATTCATTATAATAATTTAGCTTTTTATATAGCGCTACAAACCCTCTGGTATCTGAGCGCTGCTTATTATTATCCCCAGTGTGTGGTGCTCATTTATCGATCTCGGAAGGGAGTTTGGCCCTGCCAGGATGCCAACCTGCATTAGCATGCTCTGCACGGATACCAAAGCAAGCGCTCTACTCGCTGTGCTATTTGACCAACTGGGTAATTCAACAAAAAAACATGAGGAAGACTTTCTTGTCATTTGCAAATAGTCTTGGCTTTTTCTTCTTAAATGTCACTTCTGAATGCATTGAAGAGTTCCAGACAAAGGGCTGAGTTCTGCGTCACTGTACCTTCCAACGTCCTTGTCTGAGTGTAAACTGAAAGGGCCGTGGCCCTCAACCACCGATGACCCAAGCCATGCATAGTCTAAGTCTCTTACACTTGTTCACATCCCTTCACTCCACCCAGTAGTAGACCAGTACCAAAACATGTAGTGGAGCTGTGCCCTGGCGGGGGAAAGAGTAGGCAGGAAGGGAGCAATGTGTCAAACATTTTTCCAGGGTTGCAGCCATGCTGTTTGACAGCCAATTAAGTTGAAGCAGATTTCAGTTTAGCTGCAACAAGTACCTGATGGTAAAGTGGAGAGGTGTGCTTTAACTTGACACAGAATAGTTCTGGAATTTTAAAAATGGTTGCGAAAAGTAGTGGAACTGTTAATAGTAAACAATAAAGGTAGTGGAACGCAGCTCCCGGCCGTTCCCAGTCACTTTGACCACTGACTCTACCCCTCCAAAACATGTACACTCTCCTAAATCTTGCTGGGACATGGCTTCTGTACATTGTGAGCTTCCAGTTATGTCTGAAAGGATGCCACAGCTAACCCTGATCCTGCCACGCTAGTTTCAAATAGAGCGTGTGCACGCTACCGCTCACTTTTTTTTACGAATCCTACCAAGATACGCCCTGCAGCGTCCGAGCCGAATGCACTTTGATGCCTAGCTGTGTGAGATTCAGTACATTTCAAGCCCGGCCAAATAAAACAACAGCACCGTTGCAGCCCTATCCATTCTACATTGTACAGGCAATGCAGCCAGAGAGTGAAATTCAGCTCCTCTTCCTACTTTCATAATCGATATGATCATAACAAGCGCATTGACCGGAAACTATCATCATACCCAATTGATTTGTCCTCATAATTTGCAGGTCCACCCAAATGTCACATGGGGAACTCAGATGCACTCTGGCGCTTGGTCCACGCTCAATAGCACCATCTCAGAGCACCACACACCGTGGGGAATAATAAGCAGCGCTCAGATGCCTGAGGGTTCGTAGCACTATATAAATGCTGAATTATTATTATTATTATTATTATTATTATTATTATTATTATTATTATTATTATTATTATTATTATTATTATTAAGACAGTGAACAGTTCATGAATAAACACTGCTAGGAATTCAGCTCAGCCAACAGTTGTGCTTCAGAAGCCCCCATTTAGTGAAAAGGCGGATTCTGATTGACTTCCACAGAACCAGTGCCTCCAACAGCGGTGGGCCTCCTAACGGGCTGCCCTCGGAAGTAGCGTCTTTAGGGCATGTCACAGAAGAGAGGACACCAGCGCTTCATAAAATGGAAACTCATTTTGTATAAACGAAGAGATTCGTCAAGTCTGCCCGCCAAGCGGTATCGATCCAAGTGCCAGTCGCAGCGAAAGAAATACAGAACATCAGCAAACGCGAACCATGGGGAAACAGCGGGATTAATAATGGCAGTCCGAACTCGCTCTTTTACCACAGAAGTGACAAGATGGACACTTCAGAGGAAAGTTATCCCTGAAATAATTGGATTGTAGTCATACATAACTTTTTGTATTTTCTGTTTGTGAAGACAAATGAGGTTCATTTTACTCAGAAGAAATATTCAACATAGAAATGAATCAGTGCTAGGTTTACATTCGTAGATCCCCTTTACAGACACTGGATATGTAAGTGGTGTATTTGTGAGCAGAAGATGCTTCTGGGCCCTGTGTCTTGTGACATGCTTGTTGTAAGGTCACAATGCCCTACTAGGAATTTCATTTAATCCAGGAAATGAAGGCTACCTTGCAAGAGTTATAGGAAAAAACCCGACAGAGAGAAAAAGTGGTCTTTGAAACTTGCGTTAGGAAGTGTTTGGAGATGTACATCCAAAGAGCTTGGAGTTAATTCACACACTTGCGTTCAGAAAGAGTTGCTGGAACACATTGTCCAGGCAACCAGCTGAGAAGTATGCAAGCCCGATGATACCCAAACTTAAACTTGCAAATTAACCTGACTTGCAAAAAAAGAGCACATTTCCAGGCACAGGTCTCTGGAAGTTAAAGCTAGCATTGGAGGGAGAACGTCAAAAGATAAAAATCAACATATTGCCTGAAAGTAGTGCCAGACTTGAGGGCAGCAGCGGCTGGCGAAGTTTTTGAACTGGAGGGGCGCACATGTTTGCATCAAATATGCGGTAGTGAGCGAGAGCAGTGCGGGATCCTAATCCAAACAAGGGAAGTCCAGGGGTAACTCCCCCAGCGAAATTCTTTAAAAAAATGGGCTAAAATAGTGCATTTTATAGCACTTTCTATGAACATTTGTGTAAATGCCACATAGTTTGCAATTGGTTTTGCATGGTAGCACAAGAAAGAAAAAAAAAAACAAATGATGCAAGTGGCCAACAGTACACATGGAATACATTTCCATGATGCCTTTGCCCAGATCATATGCCAGTATATAAAACATGTTCATGCTACCTGTGTCATATATGTCAATGCAGTCGGCACCAATATATGCCTGTGTTAACACATAAGGAGTCCCAAACAGTAAAACAAAGGCCATGCCACAGTAAGAAAGTATACCAAGACTGGCTATACCAGAGAAGACCAGTGTACCATATAACTACACATTTGCTTTCACCCCTGATGCCCAGTACCAACATGCCATGTCACTCTAAGAATAAATAGCCATACTGGAGCCACGAATGCATGCCATTTTAGTCATGTAGTTATCCTCATCATGTTTGTTTTACTGTTGATGGCCAGTAATAAATGCCATGCCACAGTAACGGTAAATGCAGACTGACACCACCAATGTAGGCCAGTCTAGAGATGTAATAACACTTTTCATGTTTGTTTGTTTGTTTTATTTGATAATGCGCTCCAAACCCAGGGGTGCCGGGTGCAGCAATAACAAGATTACTTAAGCTTAGGTTACATACAGAGGATACATACAGGGATACATTCCATGAGTTATTAACACATTTACAATACATGACTGCAAGAGGTACAAAAAGTGGGAGCACCTCGCAACACAGGGGGTTGAAGGTCTATAGTCCAAATTCGGTCGTAGCAGGTAGATATATACAGGGAACCTGGCCTAGAGCTGAGGATCAAGTTGTTAGTCGTCTTTGGTCCAGAGCCAACTTTTCACATTACATCTGAATCTAGAATAGGGTAGATTATCTCTCAGTGCAGTAGGGAGTGCATTCCAGGCACGGGCAGCTGTAACAGGGAAGCTTACTCCGCCTGCTTTAGTTAGTGTGAATCTTGGAATTTCAAGTAAGAGGTGGTTAGAGGCTGTGGTGTGGTGACTAGAGGATTTTCTGGTGAGTCTAGCTGAGATGTAGGGAGGTGCAGTGTTGTTCAGTCCTTTGCGGGTGAGAGATAGCGTCTTGAGGATGACTCTGTCACTGATTTTTAGCCAATGATCGTCTTTCCTGATGTTGGATATGTGCACTCTGCGTGGTATGTCCAAGGCTGCTCTAAGAGCGTTGTTCTGCAGTATTTGCATCTTGTTTATGACAGTTTTACTGGCACCCGCATACAGGGCGTTATAGTAGTCCAATTTGGACATTACTAAGGCATTGGCTGGTGTGATGCAATTGATTTTGGAGAGGTAGGGTCTGCAGGCCCTAATTAATTTGCAGGTGTAGGCTGTGGAGGAAGCCAGGGAGTTGACTTGTTTTTTGAGAGATAATGTGGAGTCAAGGTAGAAACCTAGTGTTTTTACCTCAGTTGCCACTTTGATTATATTGCCATCTATGTTGAAGACAAGGTAGTTAGGGCTGAGTTTTTTGAGGTTGGAGTCGGAACCCAGGATCAGTATCTCTGTTTTGTCGTCATTCAGGCAGAGGCCGTAAGAGGCCATCCATGACTAAATGAGGAGGTAAATCTTATTTTCTAGAGCTGTGTCTTCGACAAAGATGCCAGTTAGTGGTATGAGGATCTGCGTATCGTTCGCATAATTAGTACAAGTTACCCCCAATCTGTCAAGTTTGTTGAAGAGTGGCTTAGTGAAGATGTTGTACATTGTGGGAGAGACACATGAACCTTGTGGGACGCCACAGGTGATTTGTATTGGGTCCGCTGAGGCTATGGGGGAGAACACTCTCATCGTACGGTTGGCTAGGAAGGATTGTACCCAGGCTATAGCTTCACTTGAGAAGTGGGCGGCAGACGCTAGGTGGTTGCATAACACTGCGTGGTCCACCAGGTCAAAGGCCTCTATTAGGTCAAGGAGGAGCAGCATAGCTGTTTTACCTTTGTCCTTCAACTCGTCGATTTGTGTCTTAAGGTCAATTAAGGCTGTTTCAGTACCATGTAGTGGTCTGAATCCAGATTGGCGTGATCCTAGAAGTTGATTCTTCTCCAGATAGTTTTGGATCTGGAGGTATGCTACTCTGTTAATTATTTAAAGGAGAAATGGGACCGTGGTGATAGGCCTATAATTAGTAGGGATGACTGGGTCGAGAGTCTGTTTTTTAAGGAGAGGCAATACCCAAGATTCTTTGAGGTTGGTGGGTACAGTGCTGGATCTAAAGGAGGCGTTGATTCGTTTAGAGATGAAAGGTGCTAAATCTCTAGCTGCATCCTTAATAACTTGTGCTGGGCAGCTGTCGTCTTGGCAGTTAGATGGTTTCAGGGATGATATCACCTTTTCAGTTTCCAGAATGGATATGTTGGTAAATCTGAATGGTTCACAATTATTTTGTGTAACTATTGTAGGTGAATCTAACTGATGGGTAGTATGGGTTCCAGTGGAGCTCAAGGACGCTTTCTTCTTTGCAATTTTAGATTGTAGGGTTGTGATTTTATTAGCTAAGGCGTTCTGGATACTGGTACACCATTGTTTGTCCTTGGGGATATTATCTGTGGGAGAAATCAGGTTTTTCATTTCCCGAAGGATGAAAAGGGTTCTTTGGAACTAGAGTTAGCTTTTCTAATTCTCTCATAAATGTGTCTTTTTTAGTTTGGATTATTTCCTTCTTATATTTCTTAGCAAGGTTGTCAAGTAGAGTTTTATTATCATCTGAGGGTGTATGTCTCCAGAAAGCTTGGAGTTTGCGTTTTTGGATTCGCAGTTCTTTAAGTTGAGGAGTGAACCATGAGTTAAGAGATTGTCGTTTACTTTTACGTAATTTGATGGGGGCAATTATGTCCAAGGCTTTGGTCATAGTATTATTGAATGACTCGACTAGCCTACTTCTAGTTGGCATAGGTGGTGCTGTTTGCGGATTATTTAATTTAGGAGGCTCTATGGTGGATGAGAAGCAGATAAGGTGGTGGTCGGTCCAGGATTTTGGTATTTGGTAAAATATTAGAGATGGTGGCAGTACTGTTACGGTTGGCTATCCAATCTAGTGTGCGTCCTTTAAGGTGTGTAGGGGCTAAGACTTTTTGGGTAAGGCCATGATTGACTAAGATTGATTGGATGAACTGGGCCTGTTTATCCTCATCATCATTGAATCCCAGGTTAAAGTCACCTAATAGTAGGAGCTGGGTGGAGTCTTTGATGTTGTTAGTGCGGAGGCTGAATAGGTCGTCCTCAAAGTTTCCTAGTGGGCCTGGTGGTCTGTAAACTAGGAGGACAGTTAGTGTACTGTTGTTAGAGATGGGTATTTTAGCCGAAAGAGGCTTGCATGATGTAATTACTGGGTGTGGGATGAGTTTTACAGCTAACTGAGTTTTGGCAATGATGGCCAAGCCAGCTCCCCTGCAGTTGGGGCGATCAACTCTTAGTATGTTAAAGTTATCTGTATGGCGATCATGAGTGTGGGACCTGCGGCGTCATGGAGCCAGGTTTCAGTGATCACAAGTAGATCTAAGTTGTCCATGGTAAGTATATTGGCAATTTCTGTATTATGTGCTATGAGGGACCTCACATTGATAAGGGCTCCTGATAGGGTTGGGGTTATGATTTTATTCTGAGTGGGTCTTGGATTGGGAAGGTTGGGTTTCATCTGGATGTGGAGAGGGTCAGTTTGTGTTTTAGTACACTTTTCTACAACTAGGGCAAAAGGGTTAGGGTGGGAGGCAGTTTGGGTTGATAAAGTTCCTGATGGTCTGGTTCTTTTGTTTTTGAGGTCATAGAGACGAGGCAACCTCGCTCTAAGTCACCAGTTTCTCTCTCGTAGGTTGCAAGGAGTGGAATCAGTGTAGGCCATTGCTGTGGTGATATTTAGAATAGTCCAGAGTAAGTCACAGAGAGTGTATGTATGACAAGTCTTGGTAGTGCACATATTGGGAGCAGTATAGCAAAGGACAGCTAAATTTGACAGTCCCAACAGCGACTAAAAATGCATGCACAGTGACTGAAATGCGCACAGCAGGGTGCACCTAAATATGACAATCCCAACAGCAACTAAAAATGCATACACAGTGAGTGAAATGCGCACAACAGGGTGCACCTAAATATGAAAATCCCAACAGCAATTAAAAATGCATACACAGTGACTGAAATGCGCAATGTTTGCTTTACCCTTGATGCCAAGGAATAAATATCATGCCATATTATGAAAGAAAATGCAAGGCACACCCCTAAATATAGTGGGCCTGGTCCTCCCTCACATGCACATCCACACTCATATACAACACGTTCATCCGCACATTCATACATCAATCATTCAAACAACTCCTTGCATACATGCATACATCAAAACAAACATACAATCATGCACACATACATACACATTTCATGAAAACTAATATTTACCTTACCTACTCTCACCCTCAACAGGTGCTGCAAAGCCACAGAGGAGCAGATGGCCCTCCACTACTCTCTGCAACATGAACATATTGATTGACAGGAGAGGGCTCCTCTCTCCTATCAGCCAGTGTGTCTTCACTGTTAGCACAACCATGAGAGACAATGGGGCCAGACTTCTTCTGCTCCACCACTTCTCATTATCATGTGCTACGTTTGTTGAGGAGTCCAAAGAAAGAAAATCCGTAGTGTGGGACGCACCTCTGCCAGACGCAGGCAGCACAGTCCCCTGTAGAAATGAACCGGGAGGAACACTGATTACTGCTATTTAGGTGAGGGTGCAGCACACCATGCCTGGAGTGGAGAGCCATAACTGGTACTGTGGAATTGCCCATGACCCACAATTTACTTTTGCTAGAGAAGTATAGGGACACTCATCAGATGAGCAAGTTTGTTTGTGTCCTGCAGGTGTGGCCCTAATTTTCATTGCCTAAACATTGACAGTGATCTAGGCACACCCAATGTGCATATGAAAACAGGGTGTTAATGGAGGTACGGCCCCCTTCCATGCTATACTCTGGGTGGGGGCCGCACATCGCATTTCCCACAGTTTCGTGAGCCTGGTGAAATTTGTGGCAGTCGCAATATACATGAGGGCCCAAAAATGCTTTGACGATAAGCCCTGTGGGTTTCCCATAGAAAGTTTGAAAAGCCTAGTTGTTGTCCGAATGCCAACCTAAATGAATCTGCTTAGTTTGCTGCATCACGAGAAGAACATGCATTTTGATGACCTCACACCTATTTCCATTTCATACAATTATTATTTTGCCCTGCTTCTTTAGCACATCATTATTCTGGTCATGATAAAAGGCAAGGCATAATAAAACCAAATAAAAAGTTGCAAGCAAAGTACAAAAACCCACATTTGTTACAAATAAATTATATAATTTAAACCCATGCATTTGAACCTTCTCCGAAGAAGAGTCTTTACAAATCAGAATTCAGGCGAACAAGACCAGCTTAGAAACCCACAGAATGTCCTAGAAAATGGCCAGAGAGATACAAAGGTTTCATTAACCAAGGAATGTTAAATGTATCCAAACCGATGGACGATCCTTGGGCAATATACAACGGCAGAAACCTCTTACAGCTTCGGAAACCCTCACTGTGCTAAATGTCTGTTTCCTGAAAACATCATTCCAAAGGCGTGTAATTTGCTGAAAGCAAGCAATACAGATGTATGGGTGACCTTTACCACAGCATAGCACACAATGATGGGGATGCCCGGCAGAAGGGTGTGAGGGGCACCTGAGATTTCGCTCTACTCAGGGGGGGGTGTTCAGGCTTAGGACTGATCTGGGGGCCCCTGCACTGCAAGTACCAGAGAGATTTCAACCGCACCCCCTTGCAATTCACTGACAAGTTCTGACATCAAACAGAAAAGGTGTTGGAGTCCTCTTACACCCCCCTCGAACCCCAAACGAGAAACCTCAGTACAATGGGGTTGGCAAATTATAAGAAGGCCCCACAGACATCACTGTGCTGGGCATCTCGCTCTACTTTGCACACTCCAGTGATACGATAGTCCTACTGGACTCAGTCCACCTCCGTTCCGACACTGACCAGAAATGAACCCCAGCAGCTCACCTCGAAAACCAAAACAAATACAAGTGCTTCGGGTGTGGACACCTCCTCCCAACAAAATGTGAAAAAAAACACAAATACAAAAACAGTGCATGACAAAGAATGAGAAGATTACATAGGACACAATTGACATTCTATGTATTTAGCATCAGCACCACAGAAGCATCTTTTCCTTATGGGACCAACAGAGCATGAGACAACTCAACCTACAAATATACCGGGCTCTCACTTCATACAGACATACATAGTTACAGTTCGAGAAGGGCAGAAGACTGCCCGAGATGAGAATAGACCCCCTTTGCAGAATTAAATACGCTTTGACCCCACTGCGAGTATTGTTTCTTTGCAGAGAAGTCCATTCTTCCCTGGATTCCCACTATGGAACCTGAACCTTCTCTTGACACTAGGTCAGAAAATGGCTGACTGTGAACATCCTTTTACTGTGAGAGCTCAGCATGGTAAGCAAAGAACTATTGCGTTGTCAACATCTGCAAGCCTTGATGACTCAGGGCCCAAGCCATGGAATTTTGCACCGAAATCGTGCAAGGGCCGCGCTCCAAGAAGGACACTGCGCGAGACTGTGCACAGAAGAAAAAATGCACGCCCTACATATTCATGGAACTGTCTGTGCAAGTAACCGTATTTGCCATTCGTGGCCAGAACTCCCCCGACACGCTCACACGCAAAGCGAAAAAGTGCCAGATCAGCTACTTTTGACCGCTCCCCCGGGACTGAAAACATGCACCCTTCAAACAGTTTGTGGGGTCCGCCACAAGCAGAACTTCATCTCAAGGGCTGTGCGCAGCGTCCCCCATAACTGTTGCCGACAACCTGCGTATGAAAAATCGTAACTCAGTCTGAACTGGAGAAAATCTGCATACAAACCCCTGTAAACTGTTCCTGAACTGCGCTACACTGCTTACGCGCACCCCTAAGTTATATTGTTACCCCAGTTGAGTACAGACACCCTGAAATCCGGCATGCAACCCAACCTCTGCACTGCAAGTCCTACACACAAGTGTACTTACGCCTGCCTTCGGGAGGCGAATAATCTATAGGATTTGCGTGACCATTTCCCAGCCGAGAGGTTGCGCAATGGAATCCATGAATACGCCTCGGGCCACGCAATAGTGGACATGCAAGGGACTGCCTGTAAGTTATTCCCCATTTTTGGTGTTCCGCCCTCTTGCCAGCCCTCTGTGCAGGCCACACCCATGCTCTGCTTTGAGTCTCGCACGCAGATCTGCTGAGTCACCCCGAACTCCACTCTAGTCCAGGAAAATGAACATGCATTCGATTCCATGAATCAACAAAGGCGGATTTGCGATCAGTTGCACTCACTGCTACCCAATTTCCTGCAAAGATAATTCCATGAATCTGACCCTCAGTGTGACAGCTTAATTATTTAGGAGTAGTAAAGAAGAAAGTCAATGAAGACAACAAGCAACCAACTTTACCTCTAAACAATTCAGGTCTGAGTGTTTGTTGCTCCTTCCCTTATACACATTTAAGCTGTGCAAAATACAACAGACCTGTACACTAATCAGCAACTTTCTGAATCACAAAGGTATTCATTCACACTAAACACCTAACTGAGTCCTCCAACTGGGTCAATGCAATATTGTGCGTTCTCCAGTAGAAAGCCTGGCTATATAAGCATTCATGTTCAGTCCTTCTGATCCCAAAGAGAAATAGACACTGAGTTAAATTCCCCAGGTAGAAAAGAGGACCCGTCAACTAACTGTTGAGCCCAAACCAACGCAATACACCCGAGGTTTTTGAAGATAAATTCACTGGGGAGGCACCAGCTGGCTGAGCAAAAACTCACCTCCTGCTTCTTTGCTAGATGGCACACAGGTCCTAAGAAAACCTCAGAAAAACTGGTTTCAATTGAGTAGAATTTGTATTGTGAAGATAATGGCAGTCCTTGGCTGACCCTTGTCAGGCGATTACTGGTATTTTCTCCCTAAACATTCCAACTATGGCAGTTTTTATTAAATTAAGAATGGTTTGTAGTATTGGCTTTGTTAGCCATGACCAGAAAGATATCCTTTACTAGAGTGTGTATCATGAGCATGTCATATTTTTGCACTTATGCCCAATATGAAACCAGATAAAAAATCTTCAACTCCTCAAGCTGACGTGAGTTGGATGAAACATTTTATGAAATCAGATTTGTGAGAAAAAATGCCTCTTCCCTGTGTATCCCAATACCCCTAGCCACGCTTGCCCGATACCCTTTTGATAAGGGCAGAGGAGCAGGCAAAGCAGCTCTCCTCTCTGTTGTGTGAATCCGTTAATTGTGCACCCTGCTGTGCTTGCCTTTCCAGCAGAGGAAATAAAGAATGAAAGCGCTAAACAAAGCTTCCGGTTGCTTCATAAAGGTGACGGATTTGACAAAAAAAACGCAAGAGCACGTTTTGCACATTTTGTTTGAAGAACAGTAACACGCTTCCTTCTTTTGGGTTTGTGGGAAAGGGGCGTCTGTACAGCCTGGGATCCATGCCCTCGTGTTTGCGTCTACACTACAATTAGGACCCCAGTGAGAGGGACTCATCTGAACGGTCTCTGCTGACTGCAGTGCATTGGTTCAAGCGGGCAAGGGATATGTGATGCTTCTGTATTTATAAGAACTGAGTCCAAGATTCTTAAAGGGGGCACGAGGGGTGAGTGGAGGGGTAGCAACAATGCAATCAGTGCAGAAGAAGAGAGGAAGATGTAGGTTGGCACGGGAGGATTTGAAAGAGTCGTGCCTTTCTCTCTTACACGTATCCAGCAGCCCTGACTCGTACAATATGATCACACTTAAGTGCAATCGTTGAAGTCTTCACCATGCTCCACTGGCCCATTCAGAGACACGGATTCATCACAGAGACTCCGATTGCCATCCGAGAACCTCTCTGAACGTCTCCAACTGTTCTGGCAGAGAGTTGTACCAGTCTCTAGTCGTAACTAAAAAGTAGGACCCGGCCATGCCACTAATCAGGAACAGTGCCGTCATTCGCGATGGTAACCTCGAGTTTATAGTCATTGACCATTTTCTGGAGTTAAGCTCTCTTGCATTGTGTCCTGCTTTGCTAAGAAGCCCTGCAAGATTAAATATTGCCTCTCGGACAGGACAAACTATTTCCTGGTGGCTCCTCCTCAGTGTAGTTCCTTTTTGGTATATTTTGCAGATGATGGGGTCTGTTGTGATGGTTACGTGGTTACGGGAACCCATTTAATCAAGCTACTTAACAAGGAAAATATTTAATACAGGCAGCTGTTACATTTTTCAATTATTTCTCTAAAATTGTAGGTACATGTTCAAAGGTAGAACAATAAGTAAGCAATGCAAACACCTGTTTGGTAAATAGAAGTGTTTCAGTATTCAGGCTAATAATCAGCGGATGATTGTATTGGCCCACTTTACATCTGTATTTTGAGATGTTGAAGAGATGTATTTATTTTGACACGGTTTAACTTCCAGATTCCTATTAGTGTGACAGGGCTAATTGTATGCACCCTGGAAACAGTCCTACCCCACGTTTGTGGGCAAGACAAAACGAGAGTGTGTGATGAATTGGCTTCTGCCTCTCAGGAGTGCAGGAGTAGGGGTAAAATGCCCCACTCACCCATCACACTTTTACAAACCAAAACTCAATGCATTCATGAAGGTAAAACAGGGGGAATCTTTGCCTTTTGTGGTAACGTGGACCGAGGAAAGCCTATACTCTCAAGAGTGTTACAAAGGATGAACCAGTAGTGACACAAACAACACAGTATCACAGTTCAAAATAAAGGGAATGTTCAATCGAGGT
Organism: Ambystoma mexicanum; assembly: GCF_040938575.1. Taxonomy (NCBI): domain Eukaryota; kingdom Metazoa; phylum Chordata; class Amphibia; order Caudata; family Ambystomatidae; genus Ambystoma; species Ambystoma mexicanum. Next base: position 953,838,405 of record NC_090935.1, on the reverse strand, counting down.
TTCTATAAACATTTAAACACTTTAATAAAATGCACCATGTGCAATTAGAACGAGAAGAGATTACGATACAATAACCCACCACAAAAAAAGAACAGAGAAGATGCAACAGACTGGAGAAAGTAGCACTCTGAGCGTAGTCCCAGGGGTGGTAGGTCAGGAAAAACCATAGAAAAATACTGGGTTGAAAACAGGGATGATCATGACCTAACCAGTCTATAGGGCCCAAGGACAGTGGGGGCACGATAAAGTCACAGTATCTAGGTGCAGTTCTTGGTGGGCTGACACACTCTTCTTCAAACATCCTTCTGATCCTCTCCTTACTTCCTCCATCATTCCTGACTGCCTATCTGCCATCCAGTCCTGGTGTGCCTCCAATGATCTCTGCCTCAATGCCAGCAAGACAGTGATCCTTCCCATTGTGACTTCTGCTCCCTCTTCTTCCCTTCACTCTGGCCACACTCTATGGGCTCTCCCCCTTCTCCTTCATCTGTAGCCAAAAACCTTGGAGTCATCTTCAACCCCTCCTTTTGCTTCCTCTCTTCCATCCAGGACCTTTCCAAGAAGGTCCACTTTCAACTCCACCCCCTCAAAGGAATACTTCCTTTCCTCACGTTCCCCCAGAAGCTCAATGTCTCTAGACCTCTGGTACTCTCTAGGCTGGACTAATGCAACAGCCTCTTCCTTAATTGACACTCCTCCTCTCTATGTCTCCTCCAACCTATCCAGAATAGGTATGGAAGACTTACTCTTGGCCTCAAGCCCAGGGACTGCATCTCTTCTGCGGCCTGCCCTAAAATTCTAAAATCTTTCCACTGGCTCTCGACTGCTGCAAGGATCAAATTCAAATCCCTCTGCATCATCCATAAGGTTGTCTGGTGTCCATCTACAACTGGCTCTGACCAAATACTCTCCCTTCAGATCTGTACATTCCCCTGGTGCCAACTCTATGTGTGTCAAGTGCTTCTCCAAACAGAGAGCTGATGGCCGATCGCTTTCCTCAGCTGGCTCCCTCCTCTGGAACAGCCTCCCCCTTTCGCTCTGTCTTGAGCTGGATCTCCTCAAATTCCAGAAGCTCCTCAAGACTTTCCTTTTCACTCCCCACATCCCCCGCTCCCTCCCTTGCTAAGCGCCACTGTTGTTGAGATTGGTAACCAGGGCCCTGTGTGTCCTTTTGGGTCCTGACCTGCCACTCCCAATTGCCTGCAACCTCTGCCAACTCCCAGCACTTTTGCGGCCAATGACCTGTGCTGTCATACAGGCCTGCACTTATTGTACTGGCAGTTGATCACTTTTTACCAAGTGATCTCTGCAAGCACTTAACAGTTGCCTGCAACTTACTCCCTAGCACTTCCCTCTGTGGATCTCCTAGCACTTATCCCACTCCCTCGTCCCTTCTCTCTGCACCTGCACATTCTGAATGTCCACAAGGCCTAGTCGGAACGCCTATTCCTTTCAATTCATTAATATTATTTTTGCCTTTTGTTCCATGTTCTCTCCCTGTTGCCATGTGGGTGCTTTGAAACACAATTTACTTGACATATTAGTGCCTTACAAATGCACAATAAATACAAATAAATAACATCAGACCCGGGTTTGAACCTTGATGTGAGCTGATCCAACTCAGTCAGGCATGTAGGGTTGTGATTGTCCTGGCAGCAAGCGTTGTCAATTAGGGTCGAATGCGGGTGCTCTGCAGGGTTGAAAGCAGCGGTTCAATGATGCAGGTCAGGGCAGTTACAAGAATGCTTCACAGTTGGCCAGGCCAAGTCAGGCTTTGGCTGCTGGGAGAGGTCAGTGAGTGACGCTCCAGCTGTTCGAGTTGGTGACCGACGGTCGTTGAACTGGTGATCAAGGGTGCATCGATGTGCAGTGAATGACGCAGCGGTTCTTGGGCGAGCTGGGCCAAACCGTGGTTGTACACCCAGGTTATAGTCGGCAGTTGACGCTTTAGAAACTGTTCAGGTTCCGACTTTGAGCAGATGCTTCTAGCCTAACAAGTGACAGACTTCGCTAGGCAGTGTTGAGCAGGTTTAGATGCAGTGCAATAGTGTGACTGGTGGAGGACCGCTGACACCTGCACTAGCACTTTCCCTATTGTTCAGAATACAGGGAACACAGAGCAACTGGTTAAGTGCAGGAGAAGAGGGAACTTCAGCTGGTCTGGCCCTCTGGGTTGCTGTGAGGTCTTCGCAAGGGACTCGGGGACAGGATACTCCAGTTCAGGGTCTGCTCTTCTGTCACAGAAGATCTGTTGCCGAATGTTTGTTCCTTATCCACAGCACTGGTCACTCCGGATGTTCCCTGGCAGTGTTTGTGAGACTGATCTTCCTTCTGTCTTGGATAGATCTTTCATCATCTCCGGTGGAGGGCTTTGGACAGTGCAACTGTCCCAATGGAAGTCCAAGTGAGAATGTTCAGAACATCTTTTCAACCTTAAAAGATCCTTGAGAAAATGAAAGTCCTCAGGTGATTGCTCTAAAGCTAGCCTGCTTTAGGAGAACAGTCCATGCAGCTGACTGGAGAGGACTTTGCCTTGTGGATCTTGCACCCAAAGTGACCCACCACCAATTAGATTATTTTGTTATTGCTCCATTTGTCTAATCTCGAAACATTTAATTATTTAACACACACAAAACCTCATAACAAAATTGTGTTACAGTTATGCATGACTGTGATTGGACCAAACTGTTATGACGGCCTACTCGAATCCAACTCATCCTACATTTATGATTTGTTTATAATGCCAGTTTTTCATTGCGTTCAACCTAAAATGAGGCTGATGCTTTGTAAATTAAAAGTGATACAGAGATTTTTTTTGTTGCAAAAAAAAATGTATATATGTATGTATATATATATATATATATATATTCAGTGAAAAAACTTAGTTAAAGGGACGTTATGGTTCAAAGTAAAACCGAAAAACCCCTGAAATTCGGCAGTTATCGTAAGATAAGCAACCATAACTCGTGCCACTGTGCACTGCTAACACTAACACCCAGGACATCAAAGATGGCATCACAAATGTCATTGATGACATCACTGATGATATCACAATTGTATGTACTTTTCATGAAAATTCTGTACAAGGGATTATTATAATGCTGACCAAAAACTGTCAAGGATCAATGGGATAAATATCATGAGCAAATTAGTGCATTAAGCAATGCATTGATATAAATAGCATTCTATTATGAAGCTCTATCCAGTATAGTAAGCTACTCATGCAGAAACATAGGCAGTGTGTGCAGCATACATGATGAAGGTGCAATATTCATAATCTTGCCATGTTGAATAGTGAAAAGATAACTGCTTTCTTATTAGAGTTTTGGGCACTGTGAAGGTACCGTAATTAGCACCAAGGTCCCTTTGCGAGTCCAATCCTTTACGGCTGGTAAAACCAGCCATGAAGGTGGGAACCCGCAAAGGGACCTTGTAATCAGGCGCTAAGGGATTACCGGTACCGGTACCCTTACCGGTACCGGTAATCCCTTAGCGCCAGGGTCGTAATGAGGCCCCTTGACTGTTACTGAGCAAAACCATGTGGCCTAGATATGTCAATAAAGGAAAAAAAAAGGGGAGCCAGACATGTGATGTCATCAGTGATGTCATCAATGACATTTGTGATGTCATCTTTGATGTCCTGGGTGTTAGTGTTAGCAGTGCACGGTGGCGCGAGTTATGGTTGCTTATCTTACCATAACTGCCGAATTTCAGGGGTTTTACGGTTTTACTTTGAACCATAACGTCCCTTTAACTAAGTTTTTTCACTGAATTTCATAGGTTTTTAGTAGCGCAACTTAACCATAACGTCCCTTTAACAAAGTTTTTTCACTGAATTTCATAGGTTTTTAGTAGCAAAACTTAACCATAATATCCCTGACTTCATATACATGTAACATAGAACATACTAACACCCTCGTAGTGATTTTCATGTCCGCAGACTACCGCCATGTCCGCGGACATATCGAAAATCTGAGCGTGGTGAATGTAAATTTAAATATTGTGCCCCATTTCCCCTTTGAAGTTGGCTCTGAAAAGAGCCGTTTTTTTGTTTTTTTTACAGATGCTTGACAGACACCTGTTATTTTGTATTTTTTTTCTTGTTTTTTTTCTTACTTTACTCCTAAAATCTTTACATAACCTTCTCCAAAGCAACCCTTACATTCCAAAATAGAAAGGCATTTCCCGTAAAAGATAAAGAAATGCCATCTTCTTTAAAATTAACAGCATTACTGGCATCAATATTCTCATTGTTACAGAAAAACATACCAGCTCTAAGCATGAAGGCACACATGCTCGGTTGATGACACACCTAGCAATGTTTTGCTGAGGACAAAAAACTGAACTATTGTCCCATATTTCCCTAGGTAGTAATCCAGAAAAAAATACTTTCGCATTTGGAAGGATCTTCATTACGGCTTGAACCAAGCGTTCCAAATTAGCCAACAAAGTAGGGGCACTGACGTTGCCCAAATGGAAAGCACCATAGTGGAAAACTACCACATGCGGACTGTTCATCGTGGCCATATCCTCACAAACTTGTACAATTCCCTGTACATTGCAAGCAGGCACAGACTCCACCCGATCTCCACTCCTTTCACATCACAGTTCTTTGCAACATGCCTGCATTCAGCGTACTGCTGTAAACCATGCACAAACATATCTCCGAGCACCAACACCCTGACTTTCTCCACTTCTGCCATCTTCACCATACACAGTCTCTTTCAACACAAATCCACAACCTCAACATCTAATTGGCTGATCCGTACAGTCTTCTTTCCATGTTGGATTTCCTGGAAAGACCCGGATGTAGCACGCCCTGTCCACGAACAGCCGCGGTGTCCACGGACGGCGTCCACTTTACTCTCTGTGCCATTCCCTCATTGCATACAGCTAAGCAATCACACAATACGAATAACGTCCTCAGAACACCCCATTTTGTGAATTTTCGAACATTTCAGGACAATTATCATTTCATTATTCAACATATTAACATTACAAATATTATACTTTCATCTTGTACTCTGCACACAATGCTATGTTTCTACATTAGTAGCTCAGTATACTACATAGAATCCCATAATACAATGCTATCTATATCAATACATCGTTCAAAGCACTAATAACAGTATATTTATTGCAATATCCTTGACACTTTTTTTGCAACATTATAATAAAAATCCCTGGTACATAAATTCCATGAAAAGTACATACACATGTGATGTCATCAGTGATTTCATCAATGACATTTGCGATGTCATCTTTGATGTCCTGGGTGTTAGTCTTAGCAGTGCACGGTGGTGGCGCAAGTTATTTTTCATATTTTACCATAACTTGCGATTTTCAGGGGTCTTTCGACTGTACTTAAAACCATAACGTCCTTTAAAGAAACTTTTTTTAATATCACGCAAAAAATATACAAACATGGCGTGCAAAAACCAACTTCTACACATGGCTTTACACAGAATGTTGCAAAGTAAGAATTTATGCTCGTTCACAGTGAAGGTCAGCTGCTTCCATTTTTTTCTCGGGCCCCGGAGAGGCTCACAAAGCGGACTATAAGGTTGTATTGTGTTTTGACCTTGACAGACAGAGATTGTGATGAAAGACTTCTCTTGAAGGAGTGTTGCTAAAACGTAAGAGAAGATAAGGATGAAACCACTTTTATATATTATACCACTATGCAAAAGATTGTTGGCACACGAGGAGTCGGATTTTGGGACTGCACCACTCGTAGACAATGGAAATTGCAATTGTACTGTAAGTAACCCTTTAGATTATTTTATACCAAATATAATTACAATAGCGTATCATTAAAGACCGCTCAAGTTGAACTTGTTCGTTGAAAGTGGCATAATGTTTTCTACCGCGCACTATCACCGCCGAATTGATCCCCTGTTGTTTAGAGGGCTCTGAAAAAGGCAGACGACACAGGGTGGATTAATACAAATATTTTAACCGGTCTATAGGCGGTCAAGCGCTCTACTCGCTGTGCCACTTCCCTGTAGACTGTCAAATGGCACAGCGAGTACAACGCTCGCTTTGACATCCGTGCACAGCTTGCTAACGCAAGTTCGAATCCCGGCAAGTCCAAACTCAGCCTTTCATACTTCCGTGGTCGATAAATGAGCACCACACACCGTGGTTAATAATAAGCACCGTTTAGATACCTCACGGTTCTTAGCGCTATATGAATGGGAAAATATTATTATTTGATTATTAACATACTCCGTTGCACTATCTTGGATAGCAAATAGTTTCACGCCCCAATTAATAAAATGATGATTTTTAATGAAGATTGGCTGGTGAGACTAATTTATGTTTTTTAAAACAGGCATGTGGCTCCATTTTGCCTATGTCACGATTTACAGACGCCAGCGGATGGGGTCTTCAACTGCCAGGTGCAGGTCCAAATATGCAACTTCATGACCCTCACCATTTTATAGGACAATCGCCAAGGACCAATATGCCCTTACGCAGTACTAGCGGCTACAAACAACATACCAACCAATAGGGTGGTCTAATGGCTCGTTTTTGGAGCAACCTTCCAATTATCAGAGCGCCCATTTACTGCTTTTATCATAAACCAACAGCCTATCTACCGCAAAGGAACAACGCGTGGCTCCAAATAAACTTTTGCTGATTGACAGCAGAAACAATAGCAAATCGCTGAATATTCACTAAACATTTCATGTGAAATAAATGTACTTTACCAAATGTACAATCCTGCTGTTTACTTTTAAACCACAGTTTCATATTCCAAATTGTGGCGCACTGAGTTGTAAGCTGATCTAACACCCTCTGTACCGCAAAGGAACATCACGTGCCTCAACATGAACTTTTCCGGATCGACAACAAAGACAAATGCAAATTGCTGAATATTCTCTAAACATTTGATGTCAAATAAATGTACTTTACAAAATTTACAATCTTGCTGTTTGCTTTTAAATCACTGTTTCATATTCCGAATTGTGGCACGCTGTGTTGTGACATAATATGTGTTGTCTTCCGGGTTCTGTGTAAAGTCACTTAGGACTGGAGAGGACTGGGCGCGTTTGATGACGCACCCTGTAACGTCACGGAGAGAGGCAGGGAATATGAATGCTTTGGTAATATCAGGCTTAGGGGCGGGAGATATGATTTAGTGTCGCAAAAGCAAGTGAGCCAGGTCAATAGCGCCAGTCATAGGATTATCACATAATGTCGGCGCACACCAGCCGGATTTATCGTTTATTTAGTGGACAAAAAGTCGGTTGACGCCCATAGGAAATTGTACTATTAGCGGACAAAAGGAGTGGTCTTAAAACACTTTCACCCTGACAACGAACAATACAAACAACGTTCTCAGAACACCCCCATTTTGTGTAATTGCAACCATTTCGGGACACCGCAAGTGTTCTTAGAACACATTTAACTAGACAGATTACAATACGGACAGCGTCCTGAGGACACCCCCAGTTTGTGTATTTACGAACAATTAAGTACACTGCGAGTTTTCATAGCTCATTTTTACCTTCCTTGCGAACAAAAATGACACATACTCTGTCCTCTAAACACCCCACCATTTAGTTTATTTACAAAATGTCAGAACAGCCGTGTTCTCCCCGGACAAATCGAACACAACAAAAACGTCTAGCACATAAAAAAACAAAACATTGAACCTATCGCATACTCCCCCACCCTCCCCAAACACTCTTACACACCAACATAGGGCACTAAATACAATATTTTATCCACGTTTCACCGCGCTGTACGCGGTCGACGGCGAATACAAGATTGCGGGCGCCACAGAAAATCTGATGCGCTCCATGCCCCTCGCCGTCCAATCAGCGAACACGTCACATGTCCGCGGACATGACGCAAGGCCATGGGCCAATCGGGGTGCTGTCCGCGGAGCGAACAGGGAAGTCCGTCTGCAAAGCGAACACAGATATCACTATTTTTTTTGCCTTACATTTTGGTCATTTTTAAAAAAACTACTGGATGGATTTACACCAAATTTACAAAAGCACGCTTTCGGGACCAGGCCGCCACTCCTGCCGCAAATTTGGTGTAAATCCGTCCAGCGGTTCGGGCTGTAGCCGTGCGCAAAGTTTTTTTCCATTCAGTCTATGGGAAAAAAAAAAACTTTTGGGACCCCCCTATAATTTTTCCCCCGCTGGACGAATCCTCACCAAACTTTGCAATGAAATTCAGAGTGGGCCATATACTTGTTTTGCAAAGATTGGTGAGGATTTGTCCAGGGGGAGCGAAGTTATAAGCCGCCCAAAAAGTGCTCTTCCTATGGAAACACCAACTTAACCATAACTACATGGCCACTTCCGTGGCCATGTAATATATATATATATATATATATATATATATATATATATATATATATATATATATATATATATTTATATTTATATATATATATAGATGTCACAGATTATACATTTCTTAGAGTTAATAACATTTTAGCATTTGCTCGCTTTTGAAAAGTGTCCTATGGCAGACAACATACATGGGAATACTGAAATATAGTGATGTTGTTTCCTACACGTTTAAAAAAAAAACGTACAAAAAGAATACGCAACTACACAGCAAAAAAAAGGAACTGTATTCCTGTTGTTTACTATAGTAGGTATTACTGCAAGATTGTGGTCCACTCCTGTTATCCTTTTACATTTCCTCCAGAACCTGGCCGTGTATTTTGGAATATGCTGCTGTGTTACGTTTGTAACATTTCAATAAAACCATAAAAAAAGATTAACGTTTTTGTATTATTTATTTGTGATTTACCTTTATAAAACAGCTTGCTAGTTGCTCCGATGTCTCCCTTTTTGGACACAAATGGTTCCCTAAAATGTCCATGTTATTCCATATAAAAAAGATATATTGAAATACATGTTATTTCATAGCTATGATCTTTCAGTTCTTTCTGAATCCTACCCATAGAATAACAAAGTAGCATGAAAGGGGAACAGACATCTATTATTCAACCCACTTCATTGTCCCTAGACTAAAGTTTCAAAAGGGATTAGTTAGGAACTTAAAATGTAGGGATTTTTATCAAATTGTTTCAAAGAATATATGACTTACTTTATAGTTCAGGATGGTTTTATTACACTGACACTTCAACATCAGTTTATAGGTGCCATATATCAATGGTTTCATAACGAGTTATAAATGAAAAGGCATGTACAGCCAGACTAATAAAAAATGACATTATTGCTAATGGTTGCATTTGCAATGAACATCTTTCGTCAATTTAAAATAAAGTGGAGGATTGCATGCTTCTAGCGTTCACTACAGAAGTGCATTGCTCGGGTGGTAGCATTCTTGGATCCCTTGTGTTCGCTTTACGCCAATGAGATCTGTAATGAAGTTTACTCTAAAACTTTGAAAAGGTTATAAACGTGTTTTGATCAAATAGAAGGCATAATTGTTTTCTTCACCAGTTACTACATAACAGTGTGCAAAGGTTGTCCAAAGAGTTTAATTGTATTATCTTCTGAACTACATAACTAGGTTTAGAGAATTTAGACAATGGGCCTCATTACGAGTTTGGAGGTAGCCATGGTGCTATTAGCGCCATGGCTGCCTCCAAACCCGTGTCCATGTCCGGGTAGTCGTAATGGGGACTTATCAGGTCATTCCAACCTTGGAGGGCCCGGTAAGTCCCCATTCTGAAAACCATTCCCCATTCCCATTTGAGCGCCTATAGGTCTCAATGGGAATGGGGAAGCAGCTAATAACAGGCCTGCGAATAGCGGGCCCGTTATTAGCTCCCTGTTCCCTTAGCGGGTCCCGCTAAGGGCAGCTGGTAAAACCAGCCGGCCTTAGCGGGACCCGCTAAGGGACCTTGGAATGCGGCGGTAGGGGGTTAACGGCACCGGCATCCTTACCGGTGCCGTTAACCCCCTACCGCCGTACTCATAATGAGGCCCATTGTCTCTAGATTAAAGTTTCAAAAGGGATTAGTTAGGAACTTAAAATGTACATTATAGTTCAGGCTGGTTTTATTACACTGACACTTCAACATCAGTTTATAGGTGCCATATATCAATGGTTTTATAACGAGTAATAAATGAAAAGGCATTTACAGCCAGACTAATAAAAAATGACATTATTGCTAATGGTTGCATTTGCAATGAACATCTTTTGACAATTTACAATAAAGTGGAGGATTGCATGCTTCTAGCGTTCACTACAGAAGTGCATTGCTCGGGGGTTTGCATTCTTGTATCCCTTGTGTTCGCTTTACGCCAATGAGATCTGTAATGAAATTTATTCTAAAACTTGGAAAAGGTTATAAACGTGTTTTTGATCAAATAGAAGGCATAATTGTTTTCTTCACCAGTTACTACATAACAGCGTGCAAAGGTTGTCCAAAGAGTTTAATTGTATTATCCTATGGGGGCTCAAATGGGAATGGGGAATGGTTTACTGAATGGGGACTTTACCGAGTCCTCCAAGGTCGGAATGACCCGGTAAGTCCCCATTCAGCCAGTCTGGACCTGGGTTTGGAGGCAGCCATGGTGCTAATAGCACCATGGCTGCCTCCAAACTCAGAATGAGGCCCGAAATGTCTATTAATTGACTCAATGGTTTTGTAAGTACATGTATCTGGTCTACATACTGCACAGGACGATCAGTTCAACAGGGAACCTCAATTGCCAGTCTCTTACTGCTTATATCTGGTCACATATTATTGCCCTAGAAAGGCTGTACTAGTTCAAGGTCCTTGGAGAGGCAAGGTTGCTGCTCCTAGCAATGCAGACGTGTCAGTGTTCTGTGAGTGGCATGAATTAAATCTGAAGCTAATGTGATTGATAGTGGTGATACACGCCACATACTCTTCAACCATCCCAGTTCATTCCCTGTTCCACTTTGTGTGCATACTGCCCTCATTAGCATCCTCTCGATCTAGTGTACAACACACATATCCATGTGCATGGATATGCCACACTGCCATAATCCCATTGGTCTTAACTGCATTCATAAAATAGATTTCATGGGTACTATTGAATTAATTGCTTTAGTTAGATAGGAAAACAATCATAACTTAGAATGTGCACAGTGTTTAAAGCTTGATTATGCAGAGCAACATTCTTGCAGCCACTGGGGGAGGGGGAGGAGTGGCGAGTGTGGCTTGGCAGTTCCATAAGGGATACAAGTATTGTTCAAGGAATCCCAAAGGTTGCGGTGGGATTGCATCCCACACTCCAGGCTTTGACAGTAAAAAAGGGTATCACCATCTTGTTATCAAATCACTGGAGGAAAAGGGTCTGTCCATTATGGCTGATACTGATGGATGAAGGCGCATTATGCAGATTCAGACATGCAATCAAGACTTGATGTCAATCGTTATGGACTCAGATGACACTTTGACTAGTGAGGTCTGATAGAATTCTTAACATGATCCATTTGTGCTTTTGTGAGGCATCTGAACCAGGTTGTCAATTCTGCCCTGTGGTCTGGAAAGGAAACAGGGGTGAATTTAGTGCTCATCTAGAAAGGTGTAGGGAAGAGAGCGACACACTGGCCTGTTTTAGAAGATTATGATAGGGCCTTCAAGTTAAGAAACTATCTAAATGGGTTGAGAGCAACACATGGATAGAGGATACTGCCTGTCTTCACATTGCAGAAATGCAAATGAAAACCAATGTGGTTGTGGACACTTAATCACACCCATACAGCAAATCTACTACCTCTAACCCTTTACTCCTATTTCCCCATAACACTCTTAGAATTTTAGGCACAAGGGGTTGAACTCCAGCCCTGTTCAACTATCCCCTATTTGGCATAACATGTTTACTAAAATGGCTGAAAAATTACATTTTGTGCTGCATTTGGATTAAAAAAGGAGTTCTGTATGTATCACATTGCCTATCCCACTCAAAGATCAGGGCATTTAAAGCTCATCAGCAGCATCATGTGTCAGATGTTAGAATGTTCTTAAAATAGTTGCAGCTTCTAAGGGCCTCACAGGGTGGTCTATGAGACGATTACTATCTGACGGACTTCCTGTGGAAAGAAAACTCTATACAACTGAAATCTCTGTGGCATAGTTTGAGGGTAACACAATAGTTTCAAATGGCATGATTCTCCAAATGCTCTATGAAGCGTAAGGTTAATACCATAACAGATCAAGAATCAGGGCTATTTCTGGGCACAAAGAGAGGAAATGGGAGGAATGGCTGGTGGACTCAAACTCTGTGGCCTGAACACACATTTTTCACTGTGTAGGAGGCTCAATTTCATGGCCCCCTCTGATACAAAAAAAGGACTTTACTGAAAGTAATATGTTTTTGGTTTAATAGCTCTGATATGGGATACACTTTAACTTTCCAATCAATAACTACGTAAATACTGCAGAACAGCTTGAGAAGTAATTCCCGTCATTCTGAACATAGATGTGCCTTTAACATGGCTTGTTTTTATAGCTGTCTTGAGTGTGCTTCATGGGAAGAGGAACGCAAGCTATCAGGGACCAGTCCAGACCTTGCAGCCAAATATAATCAAAGCTAAAATGTTAAATTAGAAACCTCTATGGGGTATCCATTATTTAGCATGGTGGAACATAGTTGTCCAGGTTGAAAGGTTAGAAGTTACATTTACAAGCACTGGTCCTGACTTTTGGGTCATCAAGAGCTGCCTCCTAGGGGAACCTATATTGGATTTGCTAGACAATGATGTGATGTGATACCAAGAACAAGAGTGGGGTTTAGCTAATTTTAGCTAATTGGGGATCACACATTTTAAGGAAACACAGCAATCACTGGTTTCCCAGTAGAAATCTGCGTTTGTGCCTATAACAGTGACACTATTTGCAGCTATGTACATTCAGACTGACCTTTGGACTCGTATTTATTCTTGTATGATTTTCAAGAATGGATGTAGCCTACTGTTATACTTCTTCTAGTTTACCTCCCTCTCTCCCTCCAGCCAACAGTACTGTGCTAATGTATAAACTGGCAAGCACAATTCTGGCACCATCCTGTTTTAAAGCGATCTATTGCTCTTGGGTTCGGTGTGTGTTATAAGCAATAAAATAAATACTGTAACATATTAACTTGATAGGTAAGGACGGCGGTAATAAGCGTGCCAATTATTTAATATATTAAATCGTGTGTTTTATGTCGTTATTATATTGCATCTGCAGTAGATGCAGCCAGCCTTCCACTTCCATCTACTCTCCCTCCTCCCACCTAGTGCCCCTACATTGTCACTCTCCTCTCCCTCATGTGAAGAGTGCTAGGTTTACAAAGCCTGGCGATCATGTGTGAATGTTGTATTGACATCTGTTTGCCACTGTCTTGTCATTGGCTGTGTATTGTTGGAATGCCCATGTCTGGTGAGTTGTTACTGACTTCGGCATTGGTTTGATTTTGCTTTCTGATGATAATATGTTGTTATTTGGACACTATTCCAATTGACATATTCCCCAAACGCTACCATTCAAGTTAAAGTCAATGAAATGTACTTAGCAAACACATCCTTTGCAGTCCCGTGTTTCGGTTGCGGTGTCTTTGCTCAGAAGTGCAAACAATCGTTACGTGAGTCAGTGAGAGGTATTCTCTACAAATGGGACCTACTCTTTTTAAAGCATATGCGGGTTTCCCTTTGGTGATGAGAGAGACGATATTTAAGGCTTCCACAGTAACTGGAATGGAGTTTTTAAAATTTGGATCTGGAGATGATTATTGGGAATAGCATCATCATTTTTCAGGTTGGGGTGATTTTGTTTTGTGATTTTAAGTTGGATCCAACAGAAGTTTGTGGGTTTGGATAAAGTGCTCTTTGGTGACCAGAGTGAATGTGAAGATGGAGGGGTGTTGCTGGTGAATATATTATTAAACATTGGTATCAGTTCACTCATGGGTCGACCTTTGTCATGCAAGTTTCTGTTATTCAATGATGTTCAGAGATTTTAATGCAGAAAAAAAGATATGCAGATAAGTCTATTTATGTGATGACCAAATAGTGGACGATATTGTAATCACTTCTCTAATTATGACAAGTTCAGTGTAGCTTCCTTTTTCCAGGGTGATATTCCTAAGTGGTGGAGGTGACAGGATAGAATGGCCTCTCTGAAATGTGAGAATTGAATGCTTGTCTATCCAGAAGTTCAAATGTCCAAGAGTAAGGATACAATTTGCAGATGGACATTTTTGAAGACGGAGACATATGTGAAATATGCCGATTGAGGTCTGGATGACTTGCACCACCAGATAATCCTCTGGAATGGTATAGAACCAAATGTTCTGTATTAATGATTGATTGGTTATAGGGGCTTCATTTGAAAGAAACCGTGTGGGGTTTTTGACTCCACTTCCCTTGTAGCCCCATCTATTTTGCAGCTTAAAGCTGTAAAAGGTACGTGTGCCCTATGTCATATTTGCTGAAAGACAAGTAGTGATAAGAGATGTACTAGCTCTCAAACGGGTGGAACAGTGTGGATGATGTACAATTAGTTCAAAACATCTAATGCTGATTGAGCGCAGGTTAAGGGGTCTGCGATGGTGTTGGCTGGTTGATGTGTTGATGGGAATAGATGTTGGAGTCTGACAGTTTTGATAGAGGTCTACATATTTTAGTGGGTAGGTTTGGGTGTTACAAGATATTGGGGCTCATTACGAGATTGGTGGTAGTCATGGCGCAAATAACTGCCGCCAATAACAGGTCCGGCACCGGTGTTGGTCAATGGGGACTTACCGGTCCATTCTGACCTTGGAGGGACCGGTAAGTCCCCATTGACCAAACCATTCCCCATTCCCATTTGAGCCTCCATATGGAAATTATTTCCTTATGAAGGCAGAGTGACTACAAAATGAAGCATTTTATTCTATTATTTTTGAAGTTCAAGGGGTCCCTCCCTGCCAGGGTATGTGGTGGCAGGGCCCCCCACACCGCAGAGTCTGTAACGGCCCCCATTACGTCAGTGCAGGGGGAGTGCAAGCCTCTTCAAAATGGGAATACAGACACTGCTTTCAATAGCGAATATAAGCAGATATCGCATTTGGGGGACCTGGCAACATTATTGTCACTCATGGGGGCGGGGGCAGCTAGACAATATCATTAATCGAGGGTGGACTCAGCATTGAAAGGTTTAAACACCACTTCTCAGGAGTGAAAGACGCACGGTCCTTGGCCAATGTCCAGTCTTGCTCCCAGTGCATCGAATGCTGCACACACCATATCATTTCCACTACTTTATTTAGAATGTGCCACCTAAAATGCAGCTCTGCAGAAGACTCTACCATTAACTACAGGTGCCCTGTTTGTGTAGAAGGTATATGGGGTTTCAATCCATGTTGCAACATCAGGGTGTTAGATATTTGCACAAAGAGAAGTGTGGACCCCTCCAGGGATAATATTTTCTATGTCGCTGTGTTGACAGAATCATCTGTTTCTGCAGGGGCAGAAATATGGACTCAGACTATGGAGATAACAGCTTGAATTCGGTACAACCATAAGGTAAATTCCAGATTCCATGTTTCTTAGGGTTGCCAGACCTGTACATGTTTTTCTGGAGGTAAGACCTTGCAGATCAAGAGATGTGGCTGATTGTTTCATACCTTCAAACTTACCACAAAGATTGTCAAAGCACAAGCTGTGATTTCTGGTGGGAGCATTGTGATAGCAGTTCATGTAAGTAGAATTTATCATTGCATCAAAACTTGTTTTGTATAGAAAATAATAGCCATCGAAAGTAATTGGAAATATTTGCACCACTACACATGGATTCATCTTTTACTCATTGCAAATCTATCGATGCAATCACAGAACAACAATCTTGTCTACCTCCTGTGCACTTTTGCAGCAGTGGGTCTTGGAAACTCCTGTTCAGAAACACTGCTAACTGAAAGGATAAGGAGTATCAACTGCAATGGTGGCTTTCCTGGAGATTTATGCAATCAGTGGGTTATGCAATCAGGTGCCGTTGCCCTGCTTTTCATGGTTCCCACATTTAGCCTTTAAAAGTAGGTGACCATGTTTATTTCACCGAAAACAATGGCTGTTGTTCCCTGTCAGTGACAAAATTTCACGCATCATTGCCGATGAATAATTGTTATGATTATGGGTTTCAGAAATGAGATCCTAATAGCCTGCTGCATTGACTATCTTGTGTAGGAGTTATTATGCCTCAATTTCACTCACTCCTAATCATAAACAATCCATGTATTCTTTTTTTAAGATGTTCAATCATGGGGATAAGACCAGAGGGATTTGGAATAAGGCACACTAAGAACAGTATTGTTTCTTAACTTTCTGCCTGTAAAATCACTTCCTATGGCCATCTTGGATTGTTGACATCACTTCCTGTGGCCATCTTGGATACATTTATTTATTTATTTATTCGCATTTGTTGAGCGCACAGCAGACCGAAGGCATTGCGATGCTTTTTACAGTGTAGCTTATACTTAGTTACATACAAATAAGGTCCATAGGTGTTACATACATTGGACGCTGTTATACTTTCATTACATACATGTATTGAGCAGTGGGAGATCAAATGAACAGGGTAAGTTGAAGAGGGCGGTTTTGAGTTGTTTGCGGAAGGAGAAGAGGGATGTTTCATAACTGACATAACTTCCTGTGACCATCTTGGATCAGTGACATCACTTCCTGTGACCATCTTGAGTCAGCTGACAATCCAGCTGAAGGCCACTATGAGACTCCTCTGAGAATACCAATCCAGAAGGAATGGCCTCATCTCAACAACACCAGGGGCAAAATCAGAGACTAACCACTGATGGACTACATGATCTGGTGACAGAGTGTGTGTCATCACTTTTGAACTCCATAGGGACGTCCAGCCAGGGTCATCCCAGTGAAGGGTGGAACAGCGAAGGGTGAAGACCAGCCTCTTGGCCTCTTCGACTATGAGCCTTTGCTTTTGTCGTCCTCCCTGATACACCTGTGAGTACTCCTAGATTGTAAATTACTGTTCTGTCTCTCCACACTTCAGTGCTCATCAAAATGCATTTGCTCTTGCTGCGCCTGCTGTTCTTCCTACTCACCTCTCCCTATGTTTTCTCAAATCATGTTACAACTTCCTCCTTGCCTATCCGTATCATGAAACACACATCTCAAAATTCTCACTATTACATCTCTCTTGCACCTCCTACTTCCAACAAACAAATCCAATGAGCTAACCATAACTTCCCTAACACCTATCAATCTCATCTCTCTTCCTCTGAGACTCAGCTTCTAAACTCTACCTTACCGCATCAACTGAACATTGCATTCTGGAATGCTCAGTCTGTATGTAACAAAACATACTTTATCACTGACTACTTTCATTCTAGCTCTCTTCCTCTAGACCTATTTGCTATCACAGAAACCTGGATTTCTCCATCTGACAATGGCAGCCCTACATGACAGCAAACTATGCTTCGTTCACTCTCCTAGTCTGCCTGGCTTAGGTGGCAGTGTCAGACACCTACGCCCCTCCAACCTCAATGCTGCACATATATCCCACAAATCTCCAACAAATCTTCAATGCTGTGTCCTCTGCTATCTCTTTTGAATTAATTATCTCTACTATTGCTCCGCCTAACTCGGCTCATCATCTCCATCTATCGCCCTACTGGTCCCACTGCATCATTCTTTGATGAACTTGGGAAACTCCTTGATTCTCTTTCCGCTAAACATCACCTTTTTTGATCAGATGACTTTAACCTTACCTCTCAAACCAGTTCCCAGAAATCTGAGCTTCAGTCTTTTCTTAATGACGACACTCTCCATAATCTACCCACACTGGCAGTAACTCCTTGGATCTCTTTCTTTGGATCTATTATTTTTCACTACCTCCCGCTCAGCCACTAATAGTACTTCAAACCATCCCCATCTGATTACTCCAATGTTTCCACCATCATCTTCTTTCCACCGTCTGGCCTCTCCTCACAACCTGCCTCACCTATTACTAAATGGAAATGTACCTTCTGCCATTGATTCCTTTCTCTTTTACGTACAGTTCTCACTCTCCCCCTTCACACCTGATACCTCTTCCACCAACGTTGCCTTCTCCAGCTTCCAATCACTACAATATGAATCATTCCCCTATCACTTCCCATTGCTAACTTTTACCCCTAGGTTTCAGCATCCTCAACCATGGGTCACCCCATTCATACACTGTCTCTGCATAGACATGTCGGCTGCTGCACAAATGGAAGTGCACTAACTCACATGTGGACTTGAAACCCTACCTTTCTGACCTGAACTCTCTAATGTCCTCTATTGATAGAGCAAAAACAGGTTAATACTGCATCCTCATTGACTCTCCCATCAGCCATCCTTGCCGGCTACAGATCACCCTAAACTCACTACTCACTCCTTCTAAACTGAGAATTATAAACTCCACTTTCCCAGTGAATTACCTAACTGCAAGGTTTCCTGCAAACATTTACAAAATTAGAGACTCTCTTCTGAACTTCCTCCCCCTCCCACCTCCTACATTCTGCACTCTGCCTACATCATCCTATTCCTTAATGCCCCACTTTAGATGGTCCAATACTGAAGACGTTATATCTCTACTGATGAAGGCTAAACCCTTATGTGCCCCAACAGACCATCTTGCTCCTCAGCTAGTTAAGACCATTGCCCCTTTAGTGACATCTCACCTCCCTGAACTCTTCACCTTGCCCTTAGACTCTGATTGCTCTCCATCTATTTTCAATATGGCCACGTTCATCCCTCTCCTACAAAACCAAATGACTGACCCATAACTGCTAGCTAACTTTTGACCTGTTTTTCTACTTCCACACTACTCTAAAGTGCTTCAAAGGGTTGTGTTCAACCCTCTTACACATTTCTTAGACATCCACAACCTTTGAGATCCCCTACATACAGGTTTCTGCTCCTGTCACTGCACAGAAACTGCTCTCATAAATGTCTACAAGTTAATTTCCTCTGCTAAGCACTCCAAAATATTATCCTCTATCCTAATTCTTCTTGACCTGTCCACTGCCTTTGACACTGTGGATAACTCTGTTTTCTTTAATACTCTCTTTCTTCTTGGAGTTCTCTATCTCCAGAAGCAACAACACCTCTCAACTCAATCGTGTAGCTGTTGGTGTTCCACAAGGCTTGGTCTTAGGTCCTATCCTCTTTAAAATCTACACCTCTGCTCTTGGGGCACTAATCTCCTCTTTGGATTCTCGTACCAACTCTTCGCAGATGATACACAAATATTCTTCTATATTCCTGACCTCCCCTCTGATATCTTCATTTCCAACTGTCTCTCTGCCATTACATATTGGATGGCTTTGCACTCTTTGATGTCAAACTCAACCAAAACAGAGGTGCTCTTCATCCCTGCCAAATACTCTCTCTCATCTCTTCCGCTGCCTACCCACTTCCCACCTGACACTCATCTACTCTTCTTCAGCTAGAAACCTTGATGTCATATATGACCCTTCTCAGACCTTCTCTATTTTCATCTTCAAAACTGCAGCAGTGACTTGCCTCAACTTCCTAAATATTAGGAAGATCAGGCACCTCCTTCCTTTTAACATCACCAAGCATCTCTTAACCACTCTTGTCTTCTCTAAACTAAATACTATCCCAGCATTCTCTTTGGTCTCCCAACTATGTTTTCTGTCCTCTTGACAAGATCATTAACTTTGCTACCAGGACTCTTTTTGAACTCCCTCATGTCACACCTACTTCCTCACATCATCACCAGGCTGGATGACTGACAATGCAAAACGGGTTCATATTTACATTTCTTCTCCTGGTTCACAAATCTATCCATGCAAATGCACCACTGAACCTGTCCTCATGTATCCAACTCAACAATCCTTCTCATAATCTCCACTCTGCCTTCTTGACTATCCTTGTGCCACCTCAACCTCCAAGTGCTTCCTCTCGCTTCCGCTCTTTCTCTCTTCTTGCTCCACTTGCATGGAATTCTCTTCCCTCTGACCCTAGATGCAATCCACACTGATTTGTTCAAAACCAAACTAAAACTCTACCTCCTCACCTCAGAGTTACCCTCTTAACCTAACTCTCATCTACGTTCTAGCTAACATTTTTCACTCACTTCTACCCTGCCTCTGTCCCTCTATTTCTACTACCTCCACTCTAAGACTTCATCCATCATGGCCACATCCCTAACACAGCTGGATGTACCACCTGCATGCACTTATAAATGTCTAATGTTGGTTTTCCTGAATCTATGTAGGTCCACCCATGTATTGTGCCTAGTAACTGTTCCATTTACTCACACCCACAACTGGTCAGAATGTCAATCAAACTCACCCTATTGTATGAGGCTCACTGCTTCCCATCAAATCTGTGATCAAAAGAGCATTGGTCCTCCCTGTACAAGTAATTAAATCAATACATGGCTGTAAAAAAGAAAAAAGTCTATATTGGTAAAATATTTTATATTTGTAATGTTGCTTTGGTTAAGACTCCAGTATTCCCCAAGCCTATGCAGTAGTGGAGCAGATCTCGAAGGGGAGTTAAGAGTTTGAGGAGGCTATGATGAAAAAAAGTGAGAAAAGGTATTGATGATGAATTTGAAAAGTTATAAAGCAGATCCCAAGAGGTCTGTCAGGTTTATACAAATAAATACAAGCCCATATCAAACGAAAGTGCAAATCCTACTGCCCACACTTTCCAGTCATCTGTTGAAACGAATGTATCCCTCACATATTTGTGCATACACAGTTTTAATGCATTTTATATTGCACATCATTGTTAACATGGCTAACAAACTGAAAATCACCTTCAGCTGAACACCTGCTAACAATGAAATTGCACAGGTGACTTTTCAAGAGCTGTCACTAAGGATCTGGTTCAATGTTTATAGGCGCATACTTTCGATTCCAGGACAGCAGCTGTGACATCCATCCACAGGCTATAATCAGTTTAGAACATTTGCAATTTCTAGGAATATTTTTAGCAGGAATGTTTTCAGCAAAACGTAGGTAATATACATTTTATTTCATGTTTTCATGACTCCATGTTGATCGTTTGGCTTTAAAACTACTGTTTGTAATTTGGCACACCTAGATATAGGCATGGTTTCAGTTCACACCGCAAAAAAAAACCTCCTTGAGAATTGTTTTCATGTTTGCTAACATGTTGACAGGTGAAGGAAAAGCTGATGCCATTGGTCAGTCCCAATAAAATGGCTATGACTGGAATTAAACAAACTTGGAAATGGCAAGAGTTAGGACTATTTTGTAGGCATGGCATAAGCATTTGATAGGCACTATCACAATGGCACCAGGCCCTCCTCGCCCAGTCTACCCCAGCACCTCGGTCTCCCCTGAAACCACCATACCTGCGCTATATCCTACTGGGCTTGCTCCCCCTTTGATATACTGGCAGGGCCTGCACCCTTACTGAGCCCAGTTCAGCCCTGTCCTCACACTTGGCATGTGGAACTTCATTCCCTGCAGTCCCTGCATTATCCTGGCACTTGTCACCTGGCCTCCCATTAGCACTTGCCTAGCCCAGGGGCCTTCTACCTCCCTCCTACTCTTCCCTGAGCACTTGCACGCTCTCCACTCCATCCTGCACTTCTCTTCCCACGTTAGCATTATCGCATTCCGCTGTGACCAGCACCCCCCACACCCCCTGCACTTTCTTGTTACTGCACTTGCACGATTCGAATGACACAAGGCCTAGTAGGACAGTTTCTATTATTCTTCATCCCTGTGACTGCCCCCGAACTCCTTTTTTTGACGTGTGGAACCTTGAAACACCATTTGCTTTATAGGTGGATTATAAATACCCGACAAATAAATAATTCAATAAAAATGGTACTACCTGGCCATAAAATGGCACAGTTGGATAATGGTGGACATCAATACATGCAAAAGCTAAACATTTCCAGTTTGTCAATGCTTGGTATTAACAGGACTTCAGTGCAAAGTTTAGATTTAAATAAAGCGACTGAAGGCACACGTGGTCAACAATGTTTTACTACACCAGCTGTACATGTACAGGTGCAATGAATCCATTAACTCGCAGCAGACACAAGTTAGCTGGTAAAATAGCTCAGCGGTTTGAGTGTTACTGAGTGATGTGTGTGATCAGCACGTCACAAGATCGAATCTGGGCAGGCAAACTCTGCCTTTCATCCTTCCCTGTTGATACATGAGTACCAATTTTAGTTTGGTGATCATTGTATACAAATATTCTATGTAGAGTGCTTCGGTGAACGTGCTACATAACTAACTCATCATCATACAATTCTGAATAGCAGCGTAGCCACAATAATTCAGAATAGCAAAAATATACTAAAATATCAAATTAAAATACAAAATTCAACAAATATAATACGTTCTAACATAATTCAGATCACATAATTTAATTCATACATGACCTTGCACACAGTACGGAAACATTGAAATGGCGACAACAGTGACATTAAAGTAAAATCACAATGCACACAATAATGTACTCATTCCCTTTAGGATAGTTGGTTTGACATCCATAATTCCTCCTATTTACTATGTTAAGTTTACAGAATGTGCATACTTTTAAGATTTAATTTTCTTAACCCCAGCCACCTCTGCAAAAAGTGCAGAAGTGCCCAGGTCCTTTTTGCATTATTGGTCCACGAAAAGTAAATAAATGCTAGCCGGCACTGCCTACAATTCCCTCCCGTACTGAATGGTAATAGTCTGGACATCCTTATATGAACATACAATGGGCAAGCAAATAATACATGAAAGGAGCTCAATCTCACTCTTCGAATAAGCTGCAAACACTGTCTTTAGCCAAAGGCAGTTGAAATGCAATTGCGTTATCAGATGACGGCCCCATTAAGAAGGGGACAGACAGCAATCCAGATGTGGTTAATCATGGGAATGGCACTAACTGATTGATTCAGGGAGTGGCATAATTCCAAAAATTCCTTGTCCATTTGAATACCTTCAGACAAAGCCTGAATGACTTTCTGACCACATGGTTTTGTTAACATGTGAGAACGATGAATCAGAGATGGAGCTTTCACTCTCGACATTCGGTCTAGCAGATATGTTCTCCCAGGTAGCAATGTGGCCCTCTCAATTGTTCTATTGTCAGTAAAGAAGGTATCAGTTAGGTCATATTTTGGATTACACAGTATATTTCAAAATATAATAACTGGCCTCGCTTTTCTTGATCTTACAATTGGAAAATATGTAGTTCTGAGTCCAATATAATTTGGGGACGATTTAGGGATCGCTAACAGTTGTTTCTGAAATGTATTTGTTACATTTTGAAGAAAAACTGCATGTTTTATGCATCACACTCTCATAGCCGTGCTACAGATTTAACCTTTGTCTCGAATTCTCATAAAATGTATGCAGAAAATAATATTCCCACCAGTCTCAGTGTGTGACTTCTGCTAATGAAAGAAACATCAAAACCTACGTCTAGTCAAATGTAGTCAAATGTAGTCACTCTGGATACTTCACTTAGTCACTTCTCTCTTCCATGATGGCCATTGGAGCAGGATTGGTGGAGAGCAGGTAACCAGTGAGTAGGCTGCAGTTCAGTGCTGCCTGGAAGCGGATGGTGAGGGTAGTCATGGAGGGGGTGAAGGGGTTGTGGGGCAAGTTAAGGCTTTTGCAACAGGTGTGAGGACAGTGAGCTTCCTCTGCACATGGGGGGGTGGTCAGAAATCAGTCAATACCATGAGATAAAGTCAGCCTTCCAAGCTCCCTGATTGGACGAGAGGTGCCATTACATCACCTCCTGGTGCGAATTATAGTTATGTTTACTGGTACAGTCTGTGATGACACTACTTGCTCTCAATGTTTACTTGTCTTAGACCCAAGCAACATAACTGGGCCTTTTTTCAAGGCCTGACACTCCCAAAAAATGAGTTACCATCCAGCTTTTTCAACATTTCCAGTACCTTATTGCAGTTTATTGCTGATTCTATTGCACACAGCTTTCCACATAAAGACATTACCAAGGATATTATCAAATCCAAGGATTTCACTATAGTTGATTCCAAGGGCTATACTTCTCGAATTATCTCTGACCTGACAAACATGTTTTCTAAATACTTAGGTCTAGTCTCCACTACTTGTTTGTAGCCAGGCAATCTGTATTTTTTTTTCCACTGTAGTGGTTCCATCAGCTTTGCATTGAATGGGTGGGGAGGCATCCTTTGTCGGGGCTCTTCTTAGCTCTTTTGTGCAGGGAAGTTATTGGCTTGAGGATACAACATGTATTAAATGTTCCTTATTTTTCGATCTAATAACCTTGTTTTATGATTGCATATTCTTTTTCTTTGTTATAGCAGCAGGTTTAAGTTGCTTTGCATTTTTCATTCCATTTTGGTGGCTTCTAAAACACTGGGCATCATTACAAGTGTGGCGGTCCAGAAACAAGAGTGCTGGTAAGCTTACCGGCACCCTTGTTTCCGGACCGCCACACAATTCTGCCTGCTGGCCCGTCACCACCGGCAGGTCTGACCTGCTGGTGCAGCGGCCCCGTTAAGCAGACTTGTCACAGATGCACCGGCACTGTGACAAGCACTCCCAGCTCCCATAGAGTCCTATGTGACTGTATGGGAATGGGGAGTTACAAATCCGGTGCCTGACTTTCCGCGCCACCGGGAATTGGAATGTTCCGGTAGACTGAGTTAGCAGCCTCCCTCTTGCTCATATTGCCTCCAAATGGGCCCCAATTAAAATAATAGAGCAGCAAAGGGATTCAGGCATAGGTCAATGAACACGGTTTTGCCAATGGACTTTCAATAACACAGGATCCAACATGTCTTACAGCAGATGATTCAGTGGGCTGTGCTGGCACTGCTGTTTGCCAGCAGACTACTGGCAGACTTGCCTCGGCTCCAACCCTTCCCACCAGCTCTTCGGACAGCCATAGTGATTGTGCAGCTCCTCCTCCAACCGAAGTGTCCCCAGTTGTCACTGGCCATCTGTGCTTGTCTCCAGCTTTTCACCAGTGGTAATCTTCAATTTTAGGCAAAACGCTCTTTGTCATGATATGATTGGCTACATATAACCTGCAGAAATTAATTATCTTTGTTGTGTCCCATACTGTCCCGTCAAAACCAATAGAAACTGCAACTTACATAATTATGGCAGACATCAGCCATGTAACCACAGAACTAGCCCATTTCTCTTCAAACCCATTTGCTCAAGGCCCATTTGTTCTTAGGTTTTTTGCCACTTTTCACCACAAACCTTGGGAGATGCGGGATGGTTTTGGGGGGTCTCGCCCCTGCATTGTTTGCAGTGAAATGTGGTCAAAGAAAAATTGAACAAATGAGCCTCGAGCAAATTTCGGTGAGGAAACATCATAGATCAGTACCCACTGTTTTGAAGCAAATTTGGCAAAATAAGTCCCATATGCATTCTTTTCTTTAATGACTATAGGTCTGACTACAAGTTTGGCGATGGTGGTACAATGTCTTTGTAAATTCCACTATCAGATGTTTTACCACAACGCCAAGCTATGAGTTGTATTACTGACATTTTTAACAGAGGTGGAAATTAACAAATGCTGCACATCTTATTTACCACACGTGGAAGGGGAAGTGAGTTGTTCAGGTGTTGTTGGAATTTTTTTATTCTTAAATATATTTGGGCTATTGAATTCTTCGGTGTCTGCAATGTGTAAAAAAGATGTTGAAAGTCCCAGTGTATATGTGTTGTTCATTAACATAGACATGCACTCTGTGTTTTTTTTTTTCTTTACAAGAATGTCTTCACTTTTCCGGGATGAACAGCAGGACAGTATTGTGATTAATAAATGGAGAGAGCTGACGCTTTCTTTTCAGATTATTCCATATTCAGTGTTTGGACAGTGGCCATCTTGAAAGGTGGCACTGCAATTGTGCAGTTCTATACTCGATCCTTTCAACCAATTTTCTAAGGGATTTTCTTAGCTGAAATTACTCTCCGAGACATGAATTTACAGTGAGACCAAAGTGTCTTAGCTCCAAATGTCGCCCTCAAATACAGTAAATCGGAGATTTATCAAACTATGATTCAGAACAGTAAATGGAGCTCCTCTTTAAAAATGTGATTTGCAGAATACACTTGCTTCTCTAATGAAACACCATTGTTTGAGGTGTACATGAATCTGTTGTAGGTGAAGAATATTCTTAGATGACAAGCTTAGAGTGACTAACCTGCTTTCAAAGAAGCAAAAAACACCACACTTTTCTACTGACTACATTAATGATGAATACAAAACATGAATTCACTACATTAACTTTAAAAACTTCAATGAGTTGACAATGCAAGTTTGGGCCACGCTTATCATTATTGAATAAAAGAAATGCCTATATGTTTACCAATAGAATCAAACACATTACAGTACCAATGCGTGTCAATATGTATTAAACATTCAGACTGATAAGAAGAAAATGCATTAAAGATTATGGCATAATTTAGATCAACAAGTCTGCATATAGTGCTTATGAAAAATATTATATGTTCATGAAGTGAGAGTTGGGAATTTGGTCACTCTGGATGCTGGGTGACCCATTTTCTTTGCTTGT
This sequence comes from Ambystoma mexicanum, assembly GCF_040938575.1. Lineage (NCBI taxonomy): Eukaryota > Metazoa > Chordata > Amphibia > Caudata > Ambystomatidae > Ambystoma > Ambystoma mexicanum. The sequence continues at coordinate 953,811,932 of NC_090935.1, read as the reverse complement.
CCGCCTTTTCTGTGAGTTAGTCACTCAGATTACATTGCTCAGTTTTCTACAACCTACCAAGATTAACTGCAGGCAGAAATGTTCTCCTATTTTGCCATCCAAATAAGTCCAGTTTAGGATGTGCGTTTTTTGTGAGTGATTCATCGGTCTTGGTGCGTGACCACGGCAGTCTTTCTTCCTTCACCAGCTTGGTAATCTTTTACAGCATACCTGATAAAAAAGCTATATGTTTTATGACAAGGACTTTTCTCCTTGTCCCCATGCCTCCTGGAGTCATTCGATAGTTTCTTTCAGCCACTAAAAAATAAAGTAATTATTTAGATTTTGAGATTTTCAATATCCTAACTTTCTTTTGAAATGTATTGAGTGGTGAGTTGTGGAATCATGAGATGGGGAGATCGAAAGCAACGCTTTGGAAGTGGGAGGCTTAATACATATATAATGCTTCAGGGCAGGTTACTGTGCCACCCTCAATGAGACAGAGTAATTATCCTAGTATCTTTTTTTTCCTGATAATGAAATAATGGTCTTCTCACATCAAATGGCTCTGTGATATATCACAAAGCTCTTTAAGGGAGGTTTTATGAGATTGCCAAAGTGATTAGTTCTTACAAAAGCCATGAACTCTAATTTGAACTTAGGTTCAAAGCCACTCTTTCCTGAAAGGAGTACTCCCTACACAAGAAAATAATAATAGGTGCAAATGGTAGAAAGGGTTTAACACAGCCAGAGGTTGTTGCCAGAAGTTAAACATCACAGCAAAAAAAGACACTAAGCAATACTGGAGCATGATTAACAGGGTATTGTGGGATATTTCAAACCATGCCAATGTGCCACACTACATCCCCTTGCCATTGGGGGAAAGAATCTGCCAAAAATGGAGGTGCTAACCCCTGTGCACGCCAAATCTGCAAAATTGTGCATGGTTCAGAAATCACAAAAAGAGCTGCACACCCTGCCACACACAGGCAAATTTGATGTCAAAATAGAACTCCCTGCAGGAGAATGCCAGTGAGTGGTGTTACCAGTTACACAAATCAATGCCACAGAAGTGGGTTCAAATCCGAAAATGCCTTAAATACAGCTTCCTAATCAATGGCAACCTTCAAAGTGCTGTTTTGGTGCAAAATTCAGTCATTTTCCCAGTGAGCTATTGAAATGAAAAGTTGCTGAAATCACAGATTCTACAGGTGGATCAGAGAAAGCCGGGCTCCCGGCCTGACATCTGCTTAAGGAAATTAGCTGTCAAAGCGGTTTAAAGGTGTTCTTTTTCTAGAAGTAATTGCAAAATCTGCTTATTTAAAGCATGTTTGTGAAGGGCTAATTGTTTTAAAATGTCCAAATCCCTTATAAACTGTGCTTATATTTTATATGTGTGAAATGAAAAGACTGTAATTTAAAGGAACCCAGTCTGGAGATAATCAACTATTTAATTCTGATCTGACAGCCCAGTCTGGCAAAGATTCACATTTCAGCTTGACACTCAATTGCTACAGGAAGGCTGCCTAATGGTTCCTGCATAATCACAACAAGGGGCACAATGAGACCGCAACAGACATTTGTCTTGTGGCTGAGCGAAGAACAAAGGACAGGCTCTGCAGGGGAGGGACAGGATGCTTCCCTCTACACCACACCCTGATCAAAGGGTTCTGACAGCTGTTGTTTGTTGAAAGGAGAAAAAGAAAAAAAAAACTCTGAACTTCTTGGTGTTTAAATCTGTATTTGGGGTTAAGTTTGCAACTCTTTAACTGTGCAACCTTAAGAAGCATAAGTCTAAAAATTGGTCGATGTTGACCTAATTTTAGGCTCTTGCTTTTAAGACATTGATGAAATCTGTACCACTTAAGGGACCAAAGTTAAGAAAAAATCCTTATGGCAGCAGAACTATCAATGTTGCAAGCCTAAGATTGTATGTACATGATCCACTGATAAGCGCCCAGAGGTGTACCGAATTAGAAATTATTAATCCAAACTGTTATGATAAAAATTGATGAAATGCCATAGAATGAGAAAGACAGCTCTCCCTGAGATGGGAATTGGACGCCAGGATAAACCATAAATAATGTAATGCATGTGTCTGATTTTAGTAGAGGGCATAATTGTAAAAATGGATATTTATGGGAAAGCTAAATTGTGGTCAAAATCAATGTGGGAGTTTCTAAATCGCATCATGAAGTTGACAGCTCTGTTCAGACCGCCAACCAGGACAAGGCAAGTGCCTGTGGCCACTCACAGCCGTGGGGGTGTGTTTTGGTAATTCTGCCCACTCCATAAACTGGTGATGGCATTTGATAGTATAAATATAGGAACTTCACTGAACATAGGACACGCTGCTTCAGAACCCATCCAGATTTCCACGCAGCACCTTGTTCCAGAACTCTTCATCTTGTAGCTGACTCCAGACTTCTTTGAAGATCCAGATTTCTTTGCAGAATCTAGACTTTAGCATTACTGAACTCTTGCTAGCTAGTTCCATTTTCAAACATCCAAAACTTAAAAGAATAATTCTGATTCAGCGTGGCCTGCTACCATTAAGGCTTGCCCGCTGAAACTTGCATCCTGTAATCTGCCGTGTCTAGTGACCAGAAGGTCCAATCCAAATCCAGTCTGAGGTGCAGTCCAAAATTGACCAGAACCGCGCTGCTGATCCAATCCCTCCAGAGGTGCCCTGCTGCCGGAAGACCGGAACCGATCCAATGACCAGAACCGGACGGTCCAATTTAATTACAAAGGACTGTAATTATGAATAGGAAGAACAGTGGCTCACAGTATATTTGCATTGTATTATCCCAATCTCAACCCTCCCCATATTTAAATTCAGAATCCTAGTATTGTTAGAATCCTTCTTGCGCTGATTTTTCTCATCTGTGTTACAAAACCATAACTCCTTAGTGATTTTGAGTAACTAAAGTAAATCCCAGAATGAAATCGAGTATCCACCACGTGAATGGTTGCGCTGGCCATGCAGCTGTGAAGATTCATGTGTGGCCCCCTATTTTTCATAGTCATTAATTTAGTGTAATAAAACTTATCTGTCATTTTTAAAACTGAATTCCTATCCATTTTCAGACCTATTTTACAAAAATGCCTCTCACTAAAACCTCTATAACTTCTTCAATTTTATAGATAGAAACACAATTTCAACTCTCACTGATACCTAAGGCCCCTAGATACATCCTCAACTCAAAACTGCTTGAAGCAGTGTATTTGATCCGTTTTCCTCCAAGTTCACACGTGTCTTTTCCCCATTTCAAAGTGCTTCTTCCATCCCATCCTGATCTAAAGTGTGTACTGTTGTTTATATTATAGCTCATGTGTGTTAGGACCTGTTTAGTGTTGCTTTCCTTAGAATTTTTCTCCATTTAAGCATTTTTGCAACCTTTTGAATTATTTTACAAAGCGATTGTCACCTGTCATTTTAAAAGTGTCACTTTCCAAAAACGTTTTTCTCTTTTGTTTGGGGAGGGAAGATTGCATTAAGCTCTAGACTTTGTCCCTCATTCCTGAATACCTGCTGATTACTCACATTTGTGTAGGATTTCTCATTTGTATTTATACAAAACTTTGCAGGGGGAATATTAACCTAAATGCTATCTGTTCACAAATCAAAACTGTTCTTTTTCCTGCGTTTTCTATGCTGCATCATTATAAGTGAATTCATTTGCTTGACTTATACTCTGAATTGTATTGTCACCGTTAGGTGATTGCTGTCCCATATATATATATATATATATATATATATATATATATATATATATAGATATAGATATAGATATAGATATACATCCTTTCTCCTCTTCTCCCATTAATGGTGGCACCCGTTGGGATGTCCTCTTGGCCCCCTTCCACTCCTCTAAGGCCATCATTAATGTCTACGCTAATGGGACCGTCTTGGTCCAGGGCCCTCAGGCCAACCTTCACCTCTTTGATAGACGCTTCCCACGCCTCATCAACTTCCTTTCGCCTCCTGCTGTCCCCCCTCCTCTGTCCTCAGCTACCTTGCCTCTACCCTCCCTCCCTGCCACCTCTCTTGCTCCTTCTTCACCTCCTTCTTCTTCACCTCCGCAGGGCGTACCTCTGATCTGTACCCCTTCCCGGAAGTCCTTCAAGGATGGCAACCTTCTCCACATTGCCACTCTTAACTCTCGCTCTGCCACCTAACATTCCTCTGATATATGTCGCCTTCTTGAGGAACTGGACCTTGATGTCCTCGGTTTCACTGAGACATGGTTCACGGCCAGCTCTGTCACCAGCTTTGACACACTCCTACCTGACGGTTACAAGATCCTCTCCGTGCCCAGGCCCAACTGCTCAGGGGGGGGTGTGGCCCTTATCTTCCCTGAGTGGATTCCTGCCACTGTCACTCCTACGCAGACCTACTCCTCTTTTGAATGTCTTGTCTGCCGACTCTCTCTCTCTCCTAGCCATTCCCTTACCGTGGCTACTATCTATCGGCCACCTGGTCAAATTTCCTCCTTTCTCTCTGAGTGGGCTGACCTCTCCTCCTCACTCCTCTCCTCAACCACTAAACTCCTCTTTCTTGGTGACTTCAACATCCACCTGGATGCCCCCTGTCCCCCCTCTGAACTCTTTCGTGACCTCTGTGACTCTCTCTCACTCTCTATTCTCCCATCTGGGCCTACTCATTCTGCAGGGCACACTCTTGATGCTCTGATCTCTTCTGACCTTCCCCTCTCCGCCCCTCTCTCCACTCCTCTCTCCTGGAGTGATCACTTTCTCCTATCCTCCCACCTCACCCTCCCTACCCCACAGGCAAAGCCACCCTCATCACTGACACCCACCTTCTCGATCATCCGACCCATGAAGCACATGTCAGTTGAGGCTGTGGCTGCCACCTTCTCGCGCCCCCTACCCCTTCGGCTGACTCCCACCATGACACAGCCCTCTCCACGCTCCACTCTGCTATATCCGATACTCTTGATATCCTTGCCCCTGTCATGAGAATCCGCCTGAAGCCCAAAGCCAAATGTAACTCCTGGTATGACTTGGATCTCGTCACCCTAAAACACAAGTGCAGGGGGGCAGGGAGGAAATGGCGTGCTTCATGTTCATCCTCTGACAAACTGGCCTGCCGCCTGCTCCAAAGGCAATACTGTCTCTCCGTTCTCACCAAGAAGGGAGCCCTTATCCAATCCCGCATCTCTGCGGCATCTAACAATTCGGCCAAACTCATTAAAATCTGCAGGGAGCTTGCCAACCCTGCTGCAGTCTCTACCTCTCCTGTCCCCTCCCAGACCCTCTGCACTGCACTGGCCTCTCACTATATCTCTAAAACTCAGGACATCCTGTCCTCACTCTCCTCCTATCACCTCCCTCCCTCTCTTCCTGGCTCTTCCTCCGGCCCTTCTGCAGCCACCCCTCCTTCCTCCTTCTCTGCCTTTCCCCTTTTCTCTGCTGACTAGGTTTCCAGACAAGTCCGATCTATGAAAGCATCATCTAAACAGGTTCACCCCTGTTCCTCCAAAACTATCAAGGACCACATCGACTCCCTGGCTCCTGCCCTGGCTGACTTTTGCAACCACTCCTTCGCCTCTGGAGTCTAGCCCATCCCCCCTTAAGCACTCCCTTGCGCACCCTCTTCTTAAGAAACCCTCTTCCAACCCCTCCTGCCCGACTAACTATCGCCCAATCTTCATCACTCCCTTCCTGGGCAAGCTCCTGGAGAAACTGGCCATCTCACAGCTTAACCTCCATGCTGAATCTGTTGGTAGTCTTCATGACCATCAATCTGGCTTCAGAGCTGCCAGAAGAATGGAAACTGCTCTCCAGAACATCCGTGAGGACCTGCTCTCGAACCTCGACTCGAACACTCTGTTCGCATTCTGCTCGATCTCTCTTCTGCCTTTGACACTGTCAACCATGCCATCCTGCTCAACCGTCTCTGTGATAACCTGGGTATCACTGGTTAGGCTCTGGCGTGGCTGACCTCTTTCCTTTCCAATCGTCTCTCCCAGGTCCAACTGGGGTCCTTCCTCTCTGATATCTTTTTCTCTACCTGTGGTGATCTAATCTCTCCCCCTGGCTTTTCAACCAGTATCTGGCACTCCTTGCCCACCGCATTGCCGCTCTCTGCCCCAACTTTCAGTGCTATGCGGACGATACCCAGCTCATTTTCAGGCTACCCTCGGGCCTCCTCCTCTCCTTCCCTCATCTCTGACTGCCTGTCTGCTATCCAGGAATGGAGTGCCGCCAATGACCTCTGCCTTAATGCCAGTAAAACTGAGATTCTACTCATCGCACACCCACTGCCTCCTTCCCTGCAGCTCTCTGGCCAGCATCTCTTGGCCCTCTTCCTGCTCCTACCTGCAAGGCAAAAAACCTTGGGGTCATCTTCGACTCCACACTCTCCTTCTCTATTCATATATCTGACGTCTCTAAGAAGTCACACTACCAGCTGCACCTCCTCAGAGGTATTCTTCCCTTCCTTTCCTTCCCCCAGAAGCTCACTGTGTCCCGAGCCCTGGTTCTCTCGAAGCTGGACTACTGCAACAGCCTCTATCTTAGTCTGCCTGCCTCCACTCTCCGCCCTCTGCAACTCATCCAGAACAGGACTGCGAGACTTGTCCTTGGCCTCAAGCCCAGAGACCGTATCTCTCCAGGACTGAAATCTCTACACTGGCTCCAAGTGGCTGCGAGGATTAAGTTCAAAACCCTCTGCATTGTCCACAAGGCCTTCTGGGGCCTGGGGCCTAAATACCTTCAACTCTCTCTTCCTAAATATCTTCCTTCCCGAGCCCTTCGCTCATCCGTCTCCAACTCCCTCAGGGTCAGCCGCTTCTCGAAGCAACGAGCTGGGGGTAGATCTCTCTCCGCGGCAGGGGCCTCCCTCTGGAACAGCCTTCCTGCCTGCCTGAAACTTGAGAAGAACCATCTCCGGTTCCGGAAGCACCTCAAAACCTTCCTCTTTGCTTCTGCTTTCTCTCTCCCTCTCCCCTGCTAAATTCTTCACCGTAACTGCACTGAATCTGCAACTGGGCCACTCTCTCCGACCTCGGTCATTGGCCCAGCCACTCTCCACTTACCCTGCCTCCCTGGCAACCCCTGCACTGCAGGACTGTCTCTGTATACCTACAGCCCCCCCTCCCCAGCACTTGTCTGCACTTACCTTGCACTTGCCACCAGCTGGCCCTATTATTTATTTTTTATTCTACTTACCCTGTACTGCACTTTCCCCCCTCCCCTTCCCCTTGCACTTTTCCCTCCCCCCTGCCCCTGCACTTGCGCGATCTAAATGACACCTGGCCTAGTAGGATTGTTGTCTGTCTTCCCCTTGTTCCCCCTCCCTGCCTCGTCGCGCCTTGAAACACTTGTGTATAGGCGTGTTACAAATGCCATATCATATCATATATATATGATATGATATGGTTTTATATATATATTTAAACTTATGTGTGATTTGAATATTAAATAAAATACATATTTACCTTACAAACTAGCCTGATTCCTGGTTCAGTGTGACCTGGGGGGTATTTTGAGAACGGTGTAATATGAGTGGTTTATCATTCAGAATATTGAACTTACAGACACAAATAAATAAGGGTTTCATTGCGCACTACATGCTAGGTGAGACCTGGGTGTGTGCCTGATTGAAATCCTATACAGCTTCAGTCATTTACTGAGTGGACCAAAATGTGAAATCCAGAAATGCGACACATTACCCACAATTATATGTGGTGGGGGGGTTATAAACAATTAAACAATTAAAGGGGATTATGGGAGAACGGGGTGCAGGGTCTCCCCGTATATAATTGCAGAGATGCATTATACATTTTTCCACTTAATAGTACTCTGGGAAAGGAGAGCTATCTGAAATTGAACACAGTAACAGAAACGGCCAGCAACCATCATATTTTAGATAATTATTTTGATCCTCAAAAGAAAACGTGCACTTCGCATAGACATGCATGAGACCTAAGTATGGTCTGTTCTTTTCTCCAAGCTTGCCATAATTAACATCTTATAGTCCTTGAAGCAGTCATGGGCCCCAGTCCCAAATGGCCTTCAGAATATCAAAGCACAAATTCCTGATGGTCTGAAATATTGGCAGAAATATTCAAAAAGATCATATTAAGTAGGCTGTCTTTTACGTCGACAAATCCTTACTGATTCCCCTCCTAAAAACAGGTGATCCTCAAGACACACAAAATACTGCCTTATAGCCCTTCAGGAGGTAGCAAGTTAAGTCTATTTGACCTCTCAAAAGGAATTACAAAAATGCATGGAGAGCACAGATATGTTATCGGTAATTCAGTGTGGATTCGGAAGGGCTTAAGTATACTAAATAATGGAACAAGCGTGTCATGTTCAAGGCATGCTGATTTCGGGAAGGTAAGTCCTCTGGTTTCCTGGCTTTCATTGACATAAATCAGCCTTTCACAAAGGGGATAGGAACATACTCTGTTTTCTTATAAAAATAATTGTCCACCTAAGATATTAGATACTTACATTTGTTTGTTTGCCTTGCTGATGATTGTGCCATGTCATCATACCAAAATAGTGTTGCCTCAAAGCCTACAGGTGTTAACCATAACATCTATGCACACGTAAATGGGATATAAATCAACACAGGCAAAACAAAAATGATGTGTATGTCGTACATACAATTACTTCAGGCATGCAAATCGTCCTTAGATGGCTTAACTATTGAGGTTGTTGACAAGAAACATGTTTGTTTCTATATTACAAATACATCTAAGGCAAAGTTTGTTAGGCTCTGATGGCTAATATGGTGGATTCTCAGTACTTCCCATAAAATGTGCTTTTTGCCAAAAGATTACTCCAATGGTGTTGTATTGTGTTGAACTACCAAGGGCACCATTGAATAATTGACTGGAAAGACTATGAGTATTTGGAAGACTTGTTTACATTGCCCCAAACGACTGCCTACTAACTGGGATTTAAATGTGACTTTATCTCAGATAGCAGTGTTTCTATCCTTAATAAGGTTGAAGAGGCTGTTACAGGTAATAGTGTATTAATTGTGTTAAAATACCTTGAGCAGGGTAGATAAAGCTTTATGAAGAATTTGGCTGATGAGAGAGGGAGTTTTTTTACATAAAATCCACTGCCAGTGGGAAGATAACATGAATTATGATATAAAAATCCCTTTGGTCAAGAAAAAGGTTCACATAAGTGCAATGAATTATGCCATAAGACATCCTTGGTCGAATACATAAGAGTAGCCTCCACATTTTGAGAAACAAATACATATTTAAATATATATCCATGTAAACATAAGCAAAACAAAAGAGATGATGGCTATAAATATAGGAACAGATCTGTTATATTGATGCAATTGAATGGACGAGCCTGCTGAGATTGACTTGGACTAGAAGAGGAATTGCTAAAGATAAAATAACGCGATGCCTAGGTAGGCAAGCAGTAAATTTGACTAATTCAAACATCTTTACATAGAATGTGATGTGCCCCGAAAGAAGACATACTGTTTTTTGCAAAGTTTGTGCAGGGTGGACGGTAATATTTCCTTTGGCTGCGGCTGCTTGGAGGTGACCAACTCATCAAGTGTTGCCATCATTGCATTCTGTGGATTTTTACACACTCAATTTGAAAGCCTAGCATGTGTAAGAACTTAAGTTACTGGGAAGATTAGTTTTCATGACATTTGGGTGATAGCTTTAATTTTTTATTGATTTTTGAAAATTATTTTCAATAGTTATATCTTATAATGTCCATAACTTGTCTTTTTATTTTTGGTTATGAATGTGCAAACGGAATGGAAGGAATAATATTAATATAAACATACATGCAAATAAAAAAATAAATTAAAAAAGAAGCTTATCCCCATAGTATTTCTATATACAGATGCTATCGTATACCTTTTTAATGTGCCTGCCAGTCTTATCAAGTGATTTTCCATTATATGTTTTATAGTTTATTTTCTGTTATGTGTATTTAGCCTACATCCCTCTTTTACCGTCCATTTAATTAGTCATTACCAGCTTTGTAAAGCTAACATCCCTAATCTCTGCCCAGAATCGTTTGGCCTCAACTTAAATTTGGATTTATATATGTATCTCCCAAAACACAACATTCGAGATGCAATATCTGGAGGTGCTGTGTGTGCGGACGTGGGGGAAGGGGGGCGGAGTGTGACCGGGTGTCTAGCAAGTGTTTTCCAAGGACAACAGAATAAAGCAACACCACTATGAGAATTCAAAAACTGATTTTAAAAGGCGTATGCTTAGCATTCAGTGCATTCATGTTATATTTTGATTCTGGGATTTTTAACACATGATCGTAACATATGCATGGTCTGCAGGTGGCTCTGAAAGAGGAGAGGGGCGTTAGCTAGGTGTGGAGGGGAAGAGAATGCAAGATTCCTAGATGGACCTAGCTCAAGAGCAACGGAGCACTGTACAGAGAGTGGGTAGCCGGCATTTGGGTTGTTTTCTTTTACCGGTAGCGCAGTACTGTGAAGTCTGTGTGTTGGCATGCGCATCCATTGGAATTAGTCCTTGGTCAGGAGTTATATATGATAAAAGAGCTATGTTTGAGAGATTTGCGAAATTGGACAATTGGGGGGGCATTCCAAGTCAACACTGGGATTGAGTTACAGAAGGTGGGTGCATGACAAGAGAAGGATTGTTTGCAGGTCCTCTCTTTGGGGACGAGTTGTGATTCAAGCCGGTTGGTCGGTTTGCTGCATGAGGAGCGTATAAAACCAGATATGTGGAGCTTAGCCGACAAGTACACAGATGTGCCACTCGAGACTGCTTTTTAGATACATGCAGTCTTGAACAGTATTCTGGCTTGGAGTAGAAGCCAATGTAGTTCCCGTAGGATGGGGGTTATTCGGTCAAATTTCTGTGTTCCTGTAATAAGACGTTCTGCAGTGTGGTGGATTGCTTTGAGGGGAGCCAAGTGAGCAGCTGGGAGCCTTGTCAAGAGAGCATTTCCGCAATCAATGTGCGAGACAACATGGGCATGCACTACGGTCCGGAAGTCCTAGGGTGGGATGAAGGGTTTTTCAAACTGTAAAGATTCTGTCCCAGGCTATTTGGGCCTTCTTGGCTTTATGTTTCTGGAAGGACAGATTGTTGTCAATGGTGAAGCCTCAGGCTTTTGCTGAGTCTGAGAGTTGTGGATCAAATACCTCTAGGTGAATACCATTAAGCCATTGTTGGATACGTTGATTTTTAGCAGGCGGACTGATGTGGATAAATTCAGCTTTGAATGGGTCTAGTTTGAGGTAGGCAGTTGACATCCAGGGCTGGATAATGGCTAGGTAATCGCTGAGTCTCATGATATCCTGCACGCTATTTACTCGCTTGTACAAATGAGAATTGTGCAATGGCACCTGGAGCTTACCAAGTGACAAATGGGCTTACCAAATAAATGATCTCAGGCCCAAAAAACCGGACAGACTCAAATAATATAGCACAATGCAGACCTGGGTTGGAAGCCTGTGACGGAAATCTTTGAGAGAGAAAAGGCAGAAGATTCTTTTTCCAAAATAACTTTCAGTCTTTTCTCCCCTGAATATTTCTGACATGCCCCTGCCCCCACCCATGAAACCATCCCCAGCCCCCTACTTACCATGCAGAGGCACACTTTGCTGTGTGCCATAGACTCGCTGTGTCCCTGCGCCGCCTGTTCCCTTTCACTTCCGCAACCCCTGCTCACAATATAGTGAACAAGGGTGCAGGGTACACCACTGCAGTGCTTAGCACTGAACGGGGGAACTTTTCAGCCATTAGGATTTTTCAAACGGCCGAAATGCGTCCAAATCTCCCATTCTGTTTTTTTTTGTTGCTGCTTTTTGGGTGATTCCCAAAATAAGACTTTATTATCAGTCCAATAAAGTAGGGAAACCTGGCGAGCAAACAAATTGTAACTCACACACTCTTGACTCATTTAAATTACACAAAGGACTTTATACCTCAATGTACATCAGCTATGACATCATTCAATGTGGCAAACAGTAAAAACCTATTGGGTGGAGGGATTGGTTAAGGGAACATATATATCTATAGTTCATAGTATCATCATTGGATGCCCCTTATCTGGTAGGCACGCCTTGAAAAACCTCGAACTACGTAAAATTCAGAAAATAGCATTATAGCAGCAGTGGATAGGTTTCTGAAACAATGTATGATGCACTATTTTTTAGGCCCTCATGATTGATTGGCAATCGCTTGCAACCTTGGACACTCGGCTCGTTAGCAGCATGTAAATAATGAAACCTAGGTGCAGGCGAACAACGTCAGCAACTACCCTTTTTTAAGCTAATTAGACTACCATCGCTCATAAGTTAGGCCCTAAGCCAAGGCTTCTTCTTTGTAGTTGACCTTGCCGGCTGTTCTCTTCCTCAGAACTTTAAAGGGAGTGAAGGTACACTGCTATCTTCATCTGCAGCTCTTATGAATAGGCCTTGTCTTTTGGTCTTACACCACGGGTAAGCAAACCATGAATTTGTCCATTATGTCCTTCTATTTAGTGATATTTGATTCAATTATATTGTAGGGTAAAAAGACAGCCCCAGAGTAACAAGAGATGGAGAGGCCATGCTAGGCCCTATTCTGAGGGTGAAGCTGGCTAAGTGTGGAGTTCCATTCAAATATAAAAGCCAGTACAAAACAGTGATTTCAACATAAGGCCTAGTGCTTGAGCGAGAATGGGCCTCTCACCATTTTGTTAGAATGGACAGGCATTCAGCCAGAAAAGAGTGTGACTTAGAACTGCAATAGTGTTGACTGCGGCCGATGGATTACAAGTACATGTGACATTGCAGATGCTGATTTCGTGTAAATGCCCACTTTGACATAATCAAAACTGCAACAGTGGACATAGAAAGAAAAATACATTTTAAATTCTGTACATTTGGAAGCTAAACATGAGGAATTATGCCTTACGTTTGAAAAGTAAAGTCGGATGACAAATTTCCATTATAAAGAATAAAGAGACCATTTTGGCACATTAAATGACAACATTTTATAAGGTAAGGCCTATTTTGTTTTTCCCTAAATGAACACTTGTTCTTATGTAACTGTGGCATATTTTGTGAAGAATGCCAAAAGTGAATATGTTTCTGTTTATACAGTCTATAAAGAAAGAAAGTTACATGTACATGGTGGGTAAACACAATATGATAGTCTTTCAGAATTGTGAACTGCAACTTGTTTTTCTGTCTGAGATGAAACTTTGACCCCAAGACCTTTGGGGCTGGGCCCACAAAGGAAACAGGTCTAGTTGTCAATTTAAATGTTAAGATATACAAAGAAGTAGATTGAAAGTATGGGACGTGCAGATAACATGACCAACAGAAATTACATTTAAGGTCAAGTTTCACATAAAACGTGGATTAGCTCTGAACAAAAGCCTTTTTAAGCTCAGCAGAAGAGGGTAGAGTACACATTTGCCCGAGGAGGTGCCTGGTCACATGATCAAGGTGAAATGGAAACTTGGAGGAGAAATGAAACTTCCTCTCATAGCATGCAGTGCCATTGATTAAACATTGCACACATTTACCTAAATAAAAAGAGCATTGTGTGTCCCATGAAGCTCACCCCGGGTTCATTGTAAAGGGGATTAAAGGGCCAGTGGAGCCATGTATAAATGACATTTTTGTGATGTACATAACTTAAGGTATGATCAAAAGTATTATTCTTGCATTTTCATAAATCTGAGGAATTGGAAATATGGATAGACTAATAGACAGTGGAATTAATGTTGTAAGTATGTAGTGTCAGAGTTGTAACTATTTTGACGCAGCAGCAAACCGTGAAAAACAGTGGCTGCGCCCAGGAAGGGCGTGCCGAAATAAATTCAGTATTGTCTGACTTGTTGTAAAATATAGAACTCAAAAATATATACATTCATGTGGTTATCTGAAAGATTAAGGCAGTTGCCACATTGTGAGATTTTTCAGAATACAAAATGTAAAACCCACATGTCACTTTGAGAAGGCAAATCTTTCTCCTCCCTCAGCCTCTCTAACCCAACAATCTCAACTCCTGGTCTTATCAGCAGGCAGTGGGAGTATTTGTGGGAGTGGAAGGGACTTGCCAATCCTTACCATGGGAAGTATGACAATGTTGGAGTGTCATCAGCCCTATACGAAGACATGTTTGCATCAGAACAAGGCTTTGCCACTTGATTACAAGAGGTAGCATGCTACCGGACTCTTGTGAGGAACAACTAGCAGAGAGGCCTCAATCCTTGCATTGGAGACAGTGGCGGGAAAATCTAGGAGCTAGATGGGACCCAAACCCGGGGAGCCAGAGGGAGTCTGGGTGCTGGAGAAAATCCTTGACTGACATCCTATGACCAGACTTGTTATGTCCTGAGAGGATTACTACTGTTTTCCGTGAGCAAGGCCTCCATGTAACATCCACAAACCATCAGTTGTGTGGGGAGCTACCTGGCTTAGCCCTTTCTACTACTGGGTAGGGCGGATGAAACTGGGTAGGCCCTTGGCACATTGTATTAAATCCAATTCATTAATTCCCATATAGAAAATTACAGGATGAGCATTGTTAGAATTTAAAACTAACAAAGCTCATGCCCAGTGTGTTGGAGCCGGTATCGACTATAAAAACTTGGGTTGCTGTCTTTGAAATCCCTGGCTCCTGTCATGAAGGTGGGTGTCCATAATCCCAATATAAGTAACCCGAAAATGCTACCTTTCAAGTGAATGTGGAGGATTTAAAATTACATTTCCCATTCATTCCCATTCATTTTCAATCTGAATTACAAAGCATTGCATCTCATCTGATTGTGTGTTGCAAAACGAAATTCCCCCTTTGTTCTCATTTTTCTCTGACCCAAAACACAAAGCCCTGCTGTATTCCTTTCCCTAATAATGAATTTCTAGTCACAAGCCCAAAACAATGTTTTCCATTGAATTCCCCTCCCAAATAGTGCCTTTTTAAATAAAAAGTCAAAATGATTTTTCCATTGTGCTCTCACTCCCTGCACCTTGCCGTTAAATTTAAGGGGTCATGTTTAATTGAGGCCTGGAGGGTTGGGGTTGCTGGTATAAAAGTAGTGTTTCAAATTAAGTCATCCTTGTGTATCTTGTATTATATTGTGGATTTGTTATATTGTTTGCTTTACACCCACACACCTTATGACTCTCTCTCTCTCTCTACTGACTTGAACTACGGTTCCTGAGGGTGTTCAACCTACCAGCACCTTGAGATCATACCATGATAAATAAGGCGCTATATAAATACAAAATAACATAACATAACATAACAAAAACTGAATTTAATTCTGACTGGAAATCTCAAAATTCTATCTGTGTGTTGTAGTAACAAAAAGCTTAGTAGAAATACATAGTAGTTAATTGGTGGAGACAATTGGAATTTGTGATATTGTGTCAAGCCACGGCGTTGGTGGCTGCAATGTGATTGTCTTCTTATTCTTTGTCCAAACTTAAATAAATATATATTCTGACTATATACCAGCCTGGTTCCTAGCTCATTGGTGAGGTGATTGTCCTGGGTGTGCGAGATGGGTAAAAGGCCTCACCAAATTTGTATCTGTAAAACGCTTTATTTTATGTCACCTCACTCAGGGGAGAAGGATTTCCCTGAGTTGAGAGTGACAGTTCTAATAATCCGTAACAATATTGGCTGCTAATACTCTCCCCGGCCTCTGGAGACTTGGTTGCTCTGTCCTGCATACACTTTCTTCATCTTTGATTGTTCAATACTTGGCACTCACAAGTATTCACTGCTTTACTTAACCTGAGAGAAAGACGTCTTAAGTACATGGCTTATCCTCTTTCAACTCCTTTTGTGCCTTGTGCAGTTGATTCTTGCAGTGGCATCCTTGATCTTGAGCCAAGTAAATACCCTTTGTTCTTGCACACAGCTGTATTCCAGCACCTGTCAGCTGTGCAGCTTTGGTCTTTCTCCTCGAGTCTTCTTGTTCACTATCATACAATGCTGAGGTCCATTTTCCTCAACCTGGCTACTTTACCCGCATTATATATCCTACTTTAGCAAGCTTCTACATTGTCTTATCTAACTTGCATTTCTGTGCACATACATCAACTGCATCTCTTGTCACTTATCTTCTACGTGTATATGATTGTTAGACAAAGTTTTACAGTATTTTAGTAAAGAAGAAAAAGATGCAGCTGAAGACTTCTGTTCCTGTGCAGCTCTGCAGATCTCACTGTTCCTGGGCTTCAGTTGTGGGGACAAGAGGGAGGACATCGGGGGACTCCTGCACTGCACTGGCACTGTCAAAGCCGGCAACCAGCAAACTTTACTTTCAGGGGCTGTTTCGCGTTTCAGCTCCTTGCGGTACAGCAAATAGCAATAAGCGCGCCTCCTGACTGTCAAGGTGGACTTTCCTCACATTTGAGGTCCCACACTCGACTGAGGGGGGTCAGGCTTGGTCAGTCCTGCTTTGTGGGAGTCCAGAGGATCTTCCAAAAGCTTTAGGCCAGCTTACAAGCAACGCACACAATCTGGTGTCCCTCTCCCTGGCTCTACGGTTTGCTGCAGCAACTCTGAGGAAATTCAACCAGCTCTGAGATGGGTGTCCTGGTGGCTTACCTGGGAGTTGATTGGTCCTACTAAATCAAAGGGAGAAGTCGTTCTTTGCAGGGCTTCTCTGTCGATGCAAACTTGCCGATTCGGACCTTCAGCAGGGCTTCACCGGGCAAACCGTTGGTCCAGGATTTGCAGCAGCCACCCTCTTCAAGCTCTTCTTTGGTTCCTTTGTCCAGTGGTCAACTCTGCCTTCCAAGCCTAGAAATGTGCCTTTTATTCAGTTCTCTCCCATTCATTCCAGCCTGGCTGCCACTCACCCAGCAGGGTGGCTGCCCTTGCCGGACAGTCAGCCAGCCAATCACCACAGAGTGCATTTGGGTCTCTTAGGAGACTAAATACAGGGAGTTTCGGGCACCTCCCTCACTTCCTGCCTACCCCAGACACTCTGGAGCCAGAGGCGAGTTTGACTCCTGAAGCCCGCCAAAGGCGAATGAACAAAGAGACCAAAACTGGTTTGGCACGCAGAGAAAAACTCAAGAAGGACCTTTCCACAAAGAAATGGCGTAAAAAAAAAAAGACCGGGAACCATTTTAACAAAGGAGGCTCAGGCGCCATCTTGAAAAACATTGCTTCTGTGATTTAATGTTACTGGAGCTGCGAACAGTTCGCGGTCGGGGTAAATCATGGTAGTCCTTGTAAAACCACTGCCACCAGCCATTCTGAGAGGAAAGGGTAACATTTGACTGTTACATGAGTAACTAGACATAGGGGATACTAAGTAACCCCTCCAGCATTCTATTGTAAGACAGGGTGTGCTGGGTCTAGAAATGTACAGGACTAAGTGAAGTCAATTTCACTCCACTGTTCTGGGAAATAGTAGTTGATCCCATAGAAGGTATTTAAACCTTGGGAAATCTGAAAGACTTCCCTGCGTCACTGCATGGAAGGTGCTTTGTGACACAATTGTAAAAGATGATGCCTATGGAGTTGGTTAGACTCCATAACTAAAATGGCACAAACACAGAAAACACATTGAAATGAAAACTTCAAATTCACAAAGTTTAGCAAAAGAGCTGGAGGGCTCTAAGGCGGGAGGAATTGGCACATTTTTGAGAATTCTCCCTAACAATGGTTTTCTTCGTATCCACATGCATGTTTAATTTGTTGCTTCAGTTACATTTTCATTCTTCAGTCATCCAAACATCAGGTTTAGTTTGTCTATGTATCTTCTCTCTTTATGATGTCACTTCTCTTCTGTCAGACTTTACCTATAGTTCTTCTATGTCCAGTGGTGTCTGCAGACTCATGTCTACCACCTCAGTTCGAGGAAACATTCAATACGGTTGTCTCAGTGCATAACGTCTCTCATACCTTTGATGTGGTATTGGGATGATACCAGGTGTCCAGTATGACGGAGGTGAGGTAATGGGCTCTATAGATGACGTGTACATCTGCCTCTCTACAGTATCGTCTGCGTATCGGTGGATGGCTATATTGGGATCTTTGAGTAGAGTGCCTAGAGGCTCTATGTAAAAATTAAAACAGAATTGGTAAGAGGAATCAGAATGCAACACATTCATCTGGACAGCCTCGTGTCTGTCTGGGATGCATGAGGTAAATCAATTCAGGCCAGTACCAGACATACCCATCCTGATAGCAGGGAGGGAGAGAAGGATGCAGTGGTTGACGGTGTGGAATGGAGAAGAGAAGTCAAGGAGGACAAGGAGGCATGAGTTGCCCTTATACATGATTTGGAAAGCATCATCCACCACCTGGATGGTGGCTGTCTCAGGGCTACACTTTGGGCAGAGCCCTGACTGATAGTCATATAGGAGGCAGAGTTTTTGATACTGGCGAGTAGTCATGTAGCTACTACATTTTCCAAGATTTTGCCAATGAAAGGGAGATTCGTAATGGGCCTGTAGTTGGCCAGGTCGTCTGTACCTAGGGATGTCTTATTCAAAAGAGGTCATATGAGACCAGTCTTGAGAGTTTCCGGTAATGATCCTTCTGTGATGGAGGTATTAATGATGCTGAGGAGCACATTGAGCACTGGGCCTGTCAAATATTTAATGATTGAGGCTGGAATTATATAGTCAGAGTAAAAAGTAGGTTGAGGGAGGCAGTCATTTTTAGGGGATCCAGGGGGAAAGAGAGGAAGGAATTTGGTCCAGAGAGGCAGTGTATTTGCTCGGGTTCAGGGCAAGCTACTACTGGGAGAGGTTGATTCCTTATATGGCAGAGAGAGATCAATGGTTCTCTGAATGCTTGCAGTAGATGGCCTGGAAATCTGCAGGATCGTGCTTTTCCTTCTCCTTCATTGCACACATGCAGTGAATCCAGGGGGCTGTCTGCCATACACAAATGTGCACAGTGTTGGTCATCAATGACCAGTGTCACTGTTATAATCAAATATGACCCCATTTGTTTTGAATGTGAGAAGAGAGTTTGGCTTTGGGACAGCTCACCTAACCTCCCATCATAGGCATACAAGAGCTAACTTGGGTTTCTTTTCATTAGAAAGAATCTGGAAACAAAATGGTCACAATTCTTCTTTTTCATAGAGCATAACATGTCAACAAATTCCGCTGTACGTGCATTAAATACATATGGATAAATACAGATGACACAATGCAATATTGTAGACTAGAAGAAGCTGATTCCATGTTGCTGGTGCTCAGCACTCTTCTCACTTTTTAATTGCATTAGGGAGGAGAGCACAGGATAAATCAGACAAGGTAAATACTGCAACAGGCACCTACCAAACTGACCCCCTGTTGCTTTTCAATCTTACAAAGAGAGCACCCACTTGGGTTTCTGTCTCTGGCCCTCCAGAGACCCTTCTGTCAGCCTGTACTGGCCCTGCCTGGCCCTGCTTCCACAATGCTCAACTGCACTTCCCCATTGGCCTCACCTGCCTATGATCTACCTGCTTTCCACTGCACAAGCATGGGCACAGTGAGTTGGGTATGTGCTGCTTGCTCCGGGATGAGCTTGTCTCGATCATAGGGCATGGTGGGCAACAGCTCCCCTCCAGAGCAGGAACACAGCATCAGCAGCAGTCCTCTTCAGCACCTGCATGTGTCAGCCGATGTATTTTGATTGTTCCCCTTTTTCTAGATGTCCCCTATCTGAAATGGTCAGCACGCCAACAGAGGTTGGAGTCTGCTATACCTACGATCCTGGAAGCTGTACAATGGTGCCCATATTCGAACCACATCACAATACCAGCACCCACTCCTACTGGTTCACTGGCAATTCTACACTGGTAGACAACACCCAGCTTGTATGATCTCCCTGTGTGCGGGAAACACAACGAGGATACATGCAACCTGTTGCTCTGCTGAAAGATAATAAATGCATCCTCGAGTTTTAAAGGTGTTCCCACTAACTGCAGCTAACATCTCAAACATCACTACTGAGAACAACACAAAAATATCCAATAGCGATGAGAATCTTTAGCAGTTCGGAACCCCCTTCTCATCAAGTCTGTACTGGTCGATCAACCATGATCCTTTATCTATTACTGTAACTTCTTAGACTCAGCACAAGCAGGATGTAGACCATTGAGAAGTGTGGAAGCAATGGTGGTGTAAATATTTGTCAAATGTAGGCGGTTGGTGTATGCCAGTGTTGTTGTTAGGCACCTCTAGCAGTGTTGCACACACTAATAGAATGAAGCGAAAAATCACTAGATTTAATCATTATTATTAGTGGTTCCAGATTATTAGATGTCTTGTCATTGACTGCCATAACCACCCTTTAACCTACTTGATGTACTGCACGTTAAGTATCTACATTCTATGAATGGCAACACTTTAGGGACATCCAACCAAGGCGTTCCATGAAAAAATACCACACGTGTATATTTCTCCAAGAAATTCTCAGGCATTTCCATGTTACAAAGAAACAGCCTGAGTAGTACTAACAGCCAAGAGCAGTTCTTGCTCCCTCCCTCGGCTTTCTCGTTCCTATGAGTGATGAGAAACAATGCATGTAGGAACAATCCACATAAGAGGAACCAGCCATTAAACGTAATAGAAAGGAATGCGCATTAAAGAAGAGAATAATCTAAACAAATGAAAGGATGACCGAGAAGTAAATGACAAGGAGATATGATATAATTGGCTATTTATAACGCGCTTAATAGCCAGAGGTTTCTAAGCGCGGACTCAGGGATCAAACATGTGTTGATCCATGTCGCCTTGCTTCCAAGGCAAGCACATTGCCCCTGAGCTAAGAGTGTATAAAGGGTTTATATGCTTACATGTACACTTTGAGTCTTTAGTGTATCTAAGAGAGAGATACAGTTCAATTGCGTACTTTGCACTTTATCAGCTATTTGGTGACTAGCACATAGCACTTTTGTGAAAGCACTAGTCACTTTGTTAATTTGTCATTGGCCCTCATTACAACACCGGTGCTGAACCATGACGCTATTAGCACCATGGTTGGTGCCAGTGTTGTAACGAGTCCGCCATGGTGAAATGGGGAAATACCGCCCCATTCCAAGGTTGGCGGGGCGGTATTTACCCATTTCACCATGGCCCTTCACCATTCCCATTTTTGCCCCATAGGGCTCAATGGGAATAGGGAAGGCGGCAATTACGGTAATGCAAATTGTGGTACCGTAATTGCCTGCGAGGTCCCTTTGCGGGTCCCTACTTTAGCATCTGGTCCAGGCCAGCCGTTCAGGTCAGGTCCCGCAAAGGGACCTCGTAGTAAGGCGCTAAGTGGTTAACGGCGCCGCAGCCTTTTACAGCGCCGTTAACAACTTAGCGCCTGGGTCGTGATGAGGCCCATTGTGTTATTTTGCTAATGTTTTGATATATTCATTTTTCTTTCTAGGTTTTTGACTTTGTATGTTTTATATTAAATTCTATTTTTACAGAATCAGTAATGAAGTCAGGTTGTATTTTTCATGAACTTCTATGAGTCACTGTCTTGAACTGCTTTTTTAGTGTGATGATTTCCAATTATCCAGTGAACTGAGTGTCCAAACCTATTTTAGGTGCAGGAGCCTGTTTTGTTATGTTTACCCATGATATATGTCAGGTTTGCTCCCTTGTAACCTATTAATGTACCTGACTTCCCTCCAGTTTTCTTTAGCTATCCTTGTGAGACAGATAAAACACCATAAGATACAATGTTGGCATGTATTGTAATGGTGTCGTCCTGATCCCCTTAGAAACACAACTAGTGTGTCTGTGTGTGTGCGCGCCTGAGTGTGTTCCTTGACAGGCACTTGTGGCAATCCGGAAGGCAACGATTTTGAGCCATATGATAGCCAAAAGAACATAACACTCAAATTGATATTCTTGAATCGACTGAACCACGCACGAACATATACATATCGACAAAGCCACAGTACCAGCTCTTTATGACTTCTCTTGATGCACCAATTTCTTAGTCAAAGATTTGCTTCCGGAGCTTCAGGTATTCCATCCTTTTCCACCTGCTATCTTAAATCAGTAATGACTAGGTCATGAGCCGAAAATCAATGCCAGCAGCACACCACCCACTTTACACAAATTGTTTCCCACAGATGCTCTGCAAGCCACTGGCTGAGAGATAAAAAGGCCTGCAGGAAAAACAGCTTATCTTTAAAACTCCACATCTACTTTCAAAACTCCTGCGAGAGTACAGAATAATGTGAAATCACAAACACATTGCCAGATTTTGAGATCTATATATCACTCGAAAAGCTTTGATTATTCCCAGCCAAACAATATGGCCGAGTGACTGTGCTGCATTGTCTGGTTGTAAAGTGCCTCTGATTTATGGACTCTTTGCAGCAGGATTAATGGACTAGCAAAATTAAAGGAATTGATCTGTTCTTCTTTAGTACCCTTTGTACTGTACTTGCATTTAGTCTAGGTTGCCTTCAGACGCAAGCTTTTTTTTCTCTGCCCTGTCCCTGAGATTAATAAAGACTTCAACGTTAACAGTATCGGAAAAGTGTTATCCAGCCAAGTGAATATATGATCTGAGTTTTTTATTCCTTCCTCTTAAAATAGTTGTTTTGTACATTTTTTGGGAAACAAACATTCCTCATATTTGAAAGTCTCTAGCAACTGCATTTTTTCCTCTCAATAATAATTGACGGTTACCCTGCTATTAAAGAGTTTTTTCGGTTATATATGAAAGTTCTCTTAAACATGTACATAACTTAGAAAACAACCTACATGAGCCTTGGCTCAGAAATAAACCATAGGTTAAACCCAAGGACTTGGATGTTAAAAGGCAGAGAGGCATGACCAGTTCTGGCACAAGGGAAATAGTTGTCTGGAAATCAGAGTGAATGCTCATCCCGGATCATCCGATAGAGGAAAGCCAGGGAAGCTCACATTTTGTAGGGTGGCTGCCAAAATGTTTCAAGGGTTGTAATTGAGTTATTAGGGGTGTGGGTGGGAGCCTTACCCTAAGACAAATTCCCAATGCATGTGGTGTCTTATTCAGTCATTTTTCTTGCGTGGAAGAAGCAACTAGCCTTAAGACAAAGTAGGGAATCCTGCAGAGGATCCTCCAAGACCGCCTGATGGTTATAATCTTTTCATTATCTTGGGAAAACCAGACTTTCATCCCAGCAGAGTAAACCAGAACTGATGCTCACACCCTTTGTCCTCACAAGAAAATAGGTTTCAAAATGCTCATCCCGGGTAGCCTCCTCTGCCATGGTTAAGGACATAGCTCTGCTACTGGGAGTGAGGAGCCTCTCAGAACTAGATCCCCCAGAGCTAATGGGGTCTGAAACCCTCAGATACATTGTCTAGCCTATCAGGATACCACAATGTGGTGCTCTGTTCTCCCATCCAGCCAAAGACTATGTCCGATATTGGGTTCCAGGCCTCTGTGGTGGCTGCATGTCTGTGAGGGACTGTTTTTCATTGCACATATCTCCCAGATCCTACTCCAGACCCACTGACCTGAGAGCTTGAATCCACGTAAGAGTGCATCACACTCCAGCAGGAAAAGCAGTACACCTGTTATATTTTATTTTCATTGCACTGAGCACAGCAGCTGCTCCTGGCTCCCCTCTGCCAGCAAAGTCGTTTGAGTGCCAGTGCCTGAAGACAGTGCAACCGTCGTGTGAATATGAGCTATATAATCAATACTTCTATGGTTTGGCTCGGCAGGGTCAGAAGGTGTGATCAAATGCCAAGAATGTTCATATGAGCATGTGGCACATGCAACGGAAATGGTGCAGGTATGCAGGAATAACATGTATATTGCACTGCTGCCCCCTTCATGTTGCCTTCCCTTTTCCTCCTTGCCATGCTCGTTTACATAGCCATTATGGCATACAAAGCTGTATTTTGGTATAGCCACTGTGTTATATTTAGCTGCTTTTAAATATAGGCACCATGTAGAATGTTGCCACACTTTGAATTCACCCCTTCTAAATTCAGCTGCAGCTCCGAAACCAAGAAACCGGGCAAGACATGTGCCTACATATTACACTTCATGTTTATGGAAAATAGCCAAAGGCACGGCCACCCACCCACACACATCTGCTTTCAAGCACTACTCTAAGAAACAGGCTTACATGGCTAAAAAGGCATACATGCCTTATAAACTCCTCTGTTGAATTTACCATACCTGGACTTCGGTCCCCCGAGGGTGTTCCCCAACAGCGCTTTGAGGCCATACCAATGGGAAAAGCTGCTATACAAATGACACTTACACTGCATTACAATTCATTGCCAACTTGGCTGCATTTCCCAGAACCAGAGAGGGAACTGTTTTCAGGTCAGGTCCCAAGAAATTATGTATGCATTCACAGTAATGTGGAAACAGTATGACAGTAATTCCAAGAACCATAATCATGGAAATGAATGACATGAGTATGTGTAGCATGAGCCACAAATCACCAGAGTCAAAGGCATGAGCTGGTGCAGTATACACCAGTACAGGACTGAATGTTGATGAATGTGAATAATGCATTTACTGACCAAGTCTGGGAATAAACTGGGGCCAACAGCATCTGGGTTCTCCCTAATAAGTGGGTTCTGAAATCAAGGGTCACTGAGTTAAACCTTGTGACCCATTGATTTCAATGGAACCTTTCTTGTCTCATGCAACACTTCCCATTTGAATGAGAGACCCTCCTTTCATTCTTTTGAATAATTGGTAACTGCCCCTTCCTCGACCTAGATAAATATGCAGAGGTTTCCTTTTTGGTATGAGTCAGAAATGATCAGAAATTGGGAAAAACAGTCAACATAAGTGCTGATTCCACTGACAGGCACACCAATGCAGCAGTGGCAAAGAAATGCTGGAATTGCCAGCACTAGTAATAACGGTCCTGGCAATTCCGGCAACCCCCTCCTATAGAGACTCCATGGAATGGATAATTACAAGCTGCCGGTAAATCCGGCAGACCAAGTACCGGTTATAGTAAGTTGCTTTGGTGGTAGCACGCTGGTATTACCGGCGGGGTACCACCAAACTTGTAATGAACCCCATATGAGACTTGAAAGTACTCACAAAAAGGGAACTTCTAAACATAATAGCCCCCAGTGTGTTCGAGGTTTGGTGCGGAGATAGCAGGAAGGGGCATGCACTGGTGGGGTTAACGTAGGCTTGAAATAATCAATTTATTTATTTACCTTTTTAAAGCAGGCACACAGCCCATGTTATAGAAATTGTTTGTTTTTTAGTTACATAATTGCTTTTCTCTTATCGCGTATTTATAACGTGCTCAAACACCCAGAGGTTTCTAAGCGCGGACCCGGGGATCGAACCTGTGTTGCTTCGTGTCGTCTTGCTTCAAAGGCGCGCACGTTGCCGCTGAGCTATCCTCCAGGGAGAATAAGCGTTTAGCAATTAGCATGATGTTCTTTGATGGAACAGGTTCTATATCCTTCCTGATGTGTTTTTTGTATGGGATCAGTCTTATCTCTACATAGTGCAGCAGATAGTGGAAACCACAAATTCGATAATACTTAAAATATTAATTTTTTATTTATGAAACTCCATCACATAAGGTTGCCAAGGGACATGGTTTTGGCAAAATTAAACTGCATTGTAATGCAATCTTGATATATAAAATATCACAAAACACATATTTTAATAGTACTTGAGATAGACAGGGGAACAAAACTGAGCATTTGTAACAGATGTTTACAACACAAGAATTGTATGTTTGTGTTGTCCCTAAAGTATAGCAAGGCAGGCATTACAACAGGACGGTGTGCATGAAGGTTATTTGTAACTGTAGCAAGTGTGCACCTTGTAATCTCGGTCAGAGCATATATTCAGAGCTCATGTGCTCAAGAGGAGGAAAGGGAAGCAAAATGCATTTGGAAATGGGGGATTCATTGCAAAGGGGCCCTGTGAACCTGGGCAAACACCAAATGCATGCATCTCTTGTTTTTTATGCAGACAGGAACACAATAGTACTTGCTAAAGACAGGGGAACAGTACAGAACACTCCTCAGTGGATGAGGCTCTGCTTGGCAAGGTGGAGGTGAGCTGACTCAATGATGCACGCAGAGTAGTTTGAAGTTAAATTGAGTGCCAATAGAAGCAACAGCATGTCACTTTGGTTCCAGTGCAGCCAACATGGCTTTAATGTGGTTTGATTAGTTTGATGTGATTCACACAGGCAATGTTTGGCTCTCAGGAGACTGTGTGACTCACTGCATGGGGCCTCTGGAACAAGGGGAGTGATTTCCGCTCTCTGCTCTACCAGCCTAAGCAGGTTTGCAAGCAGTGGTAGGACTTGGTCCTCTGCAAGAGTCACCCCCCGTGCTCCCCGGGAGTTGGTAGGGAGCAGAGCCGGCCTCTAACTTGGAGCACTCTTTCTTCACTTGATTGGCTGAGGGCTTTGGAAATATCAACTCTCTCAAAAGAGCTTCAAATGAATTCTTCCTTAAGACCTGGATGGTCCAAATGTGATTACAAGAAGAAGTGAGAAACCCCGCTTATATAGGCACAATACCACAAAGGATTGGAGGAAAGCAATCATGCTTTAAGGTATCCAATCCTTGTCCTTGTGACAAGTGTCCCTTGCTTTCTGATGCCATACGGATAGTGCCTTAATCGGGGAGACGGAAAGGAAAGAAAATCCCAAAGAAAGGTAAGATGGAACAAGCCTTCTTCCAACCCACTTGTGTTCCCTGGATGTCCTTGCTCCCACCTTTCCCAGCCTGCAGCTTCAAACACTCTCTATTGTGCAGCCCCTTAGTTTGAGGTAGGCCTTTGCTATGGATTTGGGTCTTTGAAGCCAGGCTAACAGGGCGTCTCCAGCTGGGAGATGCCAGGCCTGGCAAGGAGCACATTATCTTCCCTCCCTGAAAGTCAATAAAGACATGCACTTTGCCCTTTGTCACTGGAATGCAGACAGGCAGGTACCCGGAATTCACATAGACTCCCATAGAAGTCTGATCTCACAGGGAGGACACTGGTACGCTACAAATCAGAAGCAGCTTGAATAATTATGATAACTACCCTTCACCATACCAAAATAGTTATGGCTAATACGATCAGAGTACCCTGCCATCAAGTGGGCAGATTATCATAATTATGCTGATTCTGGAACAAATGTGTAGACTTAAATGCAACCTCTGTACTTAAGCGACTTAGCTGCCACCAGCAGCTGTCACACAGGGCACTCATGACCTCTGAACCTGGTCTGTGTCACAGGAGAACAGGGGTTGCAGCTCTGGCTACTGAAGCAGCAGGTTAAAGGTGTACTGTATGCCTTTGGTATGAATGTTACTGAAAGGGTACTTGGGTAGGCAGACCACGCTTTCTGAGATGGATTACCAGCATTTTTTAATGATTCATACAAATGAAAAAAGCTAGGGCTTTTACACCCTTCCGGATTGCAATACTTGACAGCACTTCATAGCTGTAAATGCAACCCTCTCAGAATTGAAGTCGAGCCAGGAACGGCAGCCAGTGTAGCATTTTATTTGTATTTTTTTTTCTATAGCGCTGCAGCCCTCAGCGATCAGGGCGCATTACAGTTAGACAATGACGAAACATAAAAAGACGGGACAACATGGCATCATTGGAGTTAGAGTATCAGTGTATTGATAAAGGGGTTAATTTCCGTCTTGGAACTTAAGTGGTCGTCTTTTTAAATAGCAATATTTTGAGTTTCTTTCTGAAGCGTAGGTAGTTGCATTCTAGTCTCTAGTGACTGGGCAGCTCCTTCCATTTGGAGGCTGCTTTAGAGGAGAAGGCCCTGCCTAGTCCATTCGCTTTTTTTGAATGGCTGACATTTACTAGTATTTGGGCCCCAGATCTAAGAGCAAGATTTGGCTCCTATAGGGTGAATTGTTTTTTTTTAGGTAGGTGGGGGCTACTCCGAATAGACAATGGTGGACAAGAGACATTGATTTAAAGGTGATGCGGTCTTCCAATGCTAGCCAGTGGAGAAATTTTATATCGCCGGTAATATGTTCTCTCCTTGATTTTCCTGTGATGGTCCTAACGGCATTATTCTGGATAACCTGACATTGTTTCATACATTTGCTACTAGCTCCCAACATCAGTGAGGTCCCGTAATCAAGTGTTGATAGAATCGTGGCTCTGGCAATGATGGAGCTATTCTGTTGACTTAACCGTGGTCTAATTCATCTATGGAGTCTTTTGTGATGTTGACAGTTGCGTTTCAGGTATGCAACTTGAGCATCAGTTCCCAACGATGCTTGCAAGTAGACACCTTGTGTCTCGACTTTGTCAGAGACCCTGATCATGGAATCTTTGATTTTGAAGGATGAATAGGCGGGATCTAATTTTGCCCTGGCGTGTGGAGAACCAAATGTCATAAGCTCGGTCTTGCTTCCATTGAGGCACATCCAGTTTGTTTTCCTCCAAGGCTCAATGGAGTTAGAAATACAAGAGAGCTTATTGTTGTCTGTCGTATGGCAGCTGCTTAGCTCAATGATCAGTTGAGTATCATCAGCAAAGTTTGTAAAAAAGACTCCCAGACTAGTCAATAGGGTACATAAGAAACGCAAATAAAGATTCCAAAGGAGTGGAGAGGAACTGGCCCCCAGTGGTACGCCACAATAGACTGGCCTGGGGGTGGAGGAATAATCTCCCCATATTATCTTAGAACACCTGTCTTCCAAGAAGGAAGCTACACAGTCGATGGCTTCTGGGGAGCAGTTCCCAGATTTGTCCAGGGCCTCTCGGAGCTTCTGATAATCAAGCAAATCAAAAGCTGCCGAGAGGTCCAGTAGTATTAGTATACCAGCCTTTCCCTCATCTAGGATACCAAGCATCCTATTTGGAAGGTCCAGTAAGGCGGATTCTGTTCCATGTGCTCTTCTGAACCCTGATTGCTGAGGGTGTAGGAGATCATTCTTCTCAAGAGAATGGTAATACAGCCAAAAATAGTGAACGGTTGGGAAGTTAAAAAAGAAGGCAAATAGCAGAATAAAAATAGATTGGAGTGGAGAGAGCGCATAGGCAGGATGATTAAGAAGATTATTTAAGCAACAGTGAAGATCAGAAAAAAACAGGATAAAAATAAGAGACTTTGGCCATGATCTTTATGCAACCAGTGAACTTTGTTTGTCACATTTGTGGTTTCAAAACAGGTTTACGATAGTGTTCAATCTTGATCACTAGCATAAGTGCCTTGAAATCTGATGCAACACAAAACAAGTGTACTTGGCGTAGTGCTTTAACTTGTGTTAGCAACATGTGGCCAATGCGTAGGCACTTTATATGCCACAGTGTTAAGGAGATGTTATATTTGCATGACAAATCCCCTCTACCTGTGGGACTCACAGAATATTTAGCTGGACTCTTAGACCTTTTTCTTATCCTCCTGAATGAGGGGAACCTTTTTTCCCTCGTTCATTCTGTTAGCTCTGACTATGGGGACCCTTTTTCATTTATTTTGTTTATATTCTAAAGAGTCTTGCTTTCCTCCATACTTTTTAAGGCATCCATGTTTCCTTTTTGCAGCACACAGCACCCTTTGTAAAGGGTTGCTGGGAGCCCTTTGGCCTTACCTTTTTATATTATTTTCTTTTCCTAAAGAACAACTGTTCTCAAGGTTAGAAGGATACTTTTATCCCCCTTATCACTTTCTTTTGTGAGGTAAGCACACACCACCCTATGTGGAATGTTGAGGGTTTAACTTTTATCCCCTGTCTCACAAAACCTGTAATATTTATGTTACAGTGACACGCATACACTTATGACTGTTGGCAGTAGACACGTTCTTCTGACTTTTGTGTGATTTTTGCCCACAGGCTGTTTCCATAGATGCAGTTACACATAGAAGGGTCACCATTGAACCAAAATGGCATCTTCTTTCTTTTATTACCATTTTTTTGTGCTTGTCCCTTCTTTGTCTTTCTTCTGCCAGCCTGGGTGGAGGAAGTCCTGGTTTGACTTGTATCTTCACCGGAACCCTTAGTGTAGCCTGCCTAGGCTCCAGTGTGTCTGCAAAGACAGGAAGCAGGGGAGGATTTCGCAGCTCTGCTCTCCTCTGCCTTCTGGTGTGCCTGAGAAAAAAACATTTCCCACTGGGAGGCTGACTTTCTGGATTGGACAGTCACCCGCCTCTTTCTGAAACTGCCGGGAGAGTTTTCAGAGGATGAGTGTGGGTTCCTGATAAAGGCAAGCATCCTGAGGCAAAAGATACCTCGACCACTGGAACTGAAGAACTAAAGAAGAAGATGACCAGAGACACCTCCAGCACCTTCCAGCATCCACGAAGAGACTACTGCTGTCCTGCCCCTGTTTTGTAATTAACAGAGGAATTCTGAAAAGGATGACTCCTTCCCTTTGGCTGGTAGGACCAATCAGTCATAAGACTACCTGTAAAACAAGCCATCGATGTGATGTGACTTTCCTGGGCTGCAAACCGCCAATGCACTGGGACCTCTGACCATGCCGCAGTGCATCGTCTTCACATGAACAAATTCTCCTATATGTTTGGTGGACTCCTGTTGGACCTCCAGAGGCAAGATCCCCTCCTCAAAGTCCCCTCACTAGAGGGTAGGGCCGAGAAATCGAGGCAGATTGACCTGGTCAGTAATTGTTCAATCTTGGTGTCCCTCCAAAGGCACAGAAACTGCAGACCGACATTGCATGAAGAATCATTTGCTGTGAGTGCTTTCTCTCGACTGCACCTGTGACATCCCTTCCAGAGTCCCTTCTCACATCACCACAACCAGAGAACAGGAGACCGGGTCAACCACTGCTACACAGTTAAAGAATCCAGCTGCATAATCTTCACAACTCCATAGGTACTATGGGACTTGAGGTAATACCCACATCAAGTCAAGTTGTCGCTCCTTTGCAGCTGGAGTGCTGATTCCGGTGTTTGGGTGTTCACCCATGATGTTCACCCAGGACTAATGCCTGTGCGCTCATCGGGAACCTTTCCCAAAGTTCCTGAGACCTTTTTAACTCACAAAATAATTCTGCTTACTTGTACTTGAAGAATCCGCAGAAACGTTGCCTTTTCTGCTGCTGTGCCTTATCTGCCTTACTTCCAATCTGACTTTGAAGAACTCATTCCTAAATAGGGATGGACTGCTAAAGCCTTAAGACCTGTATTACCCGTCTTTTAAACAGCACATTTTCTGAGTTGCTATAGCAACTGATTTTATATAGCCTGAACTGTGATTCATGATCCGTATTACCCTTAACTTGTGGTTTACTCACCTGGAATATTGCATTTTTGTTTTCTATTGTGCTCATTAGTTTGCAATAGTACTAACTTGAAATAAATTTTATCCTTGTGTACATAAAACAAATATCTATTTTACTATAATTATAACTGTAGGTGTGTAAGAGTTTCTTTGGGTCTATGTATTCACTGAATTCAGTGTACTTACCTACAGCTCACATCGCTCTCATGAAATAAGCCTGGCTGCTCTGCCATACTACCGATCCTTTGAGTAGTACAGACTTATACTAGAAGTTCGGATTCTGTATACCAAGGGTTCGTTTTAGAAAGTCTTAGCACAGGTAGAGTTTTGGGAAACTCCGCAAACACAGAGTAATGGTAGTATATATGATGATCCCATGCTTGAAGCTCGCAAAGGGTCCAAAACTGTTTTTTGCAAGTCGAACAAACATACAGGCGCAATCTAAGCGCATTTCAATAACGTGTTTCAAATGGAAGAAAAGTATGTATTCACATATTAAGAAAACAATTCACTTGGACCTCTGGTGGTCTGTCTTTAAATAGCATGAACATACACATTGTCCTATTTGTATCAGTATGTGAGATATCAGAATGAGCTATAATATCTGCCCTCCCTGCCAAACAGTTATGGTTCCTGGCTGTGAGCTGATTTTATAAAGCACGAGTGCTGCCACTGTTCCGGCGTTCCATGCTGACCTGTGAAAGATTGATAGCTCTGCACTCAAGGCTCTGGATTTTAAGGGCCTGATTCACAGAAGCGCTTTATAATGACACAACCCCATTGGAAAACACTCTATGAATCAGGTCCTAAGCGTGAAGAGTTCAACATTAGTCCCATTCACCGGGCTGCACTCTTGGAAGAGTGATGGGCCTCCCGCCCACTGCACAGGAGCCCAATCAAAAGAATTCCTTTAAGGGCTTAGAAAGTCAAAATTGGATGTATTTATCTGAGTTGAATTAAAACATCTGCGACCAAGAGCTGGTTGCAAAATGTGAGAGATGGTAAACATCGTGCCTAGGTTGCGGACAGGGAAGGCAGTGAGAGCAAAATAAGAATAGAGGGTTATTATCGGCTAGCGTGTTAGTGGAAGGATCAGGGCACAAACAGGATTTCAATTTTAGATGAGTTCTGGTGATAATTATGGAATGCATCCATTTCTTAGTAGTAGAAATACTTTACAAACGGGAGAAGGCAGGCTAGCACCATAGCAAGAACAGTGAAGAAGGATATGGGAATCACCAGCAGAAACATGGCAGCCCCAACCAAGGGATGTTGAGGATAACAAAGAAGAATGGTATGGAGTTAGGACAGAGGAGGGCCCAGGACTGGCCCACGAGGGACACTGACACAGAGGAAGAGATGAAGCATTCCCAGCAGCAGAGATTGAGTAGACATGGGTGGAGGAATAGGAGGAGAGCCCAGTGTGAGCAGGGAACAAGAGAAGAGAGCAATGAGCCATACAGGCATGGCTCCGGAAGTCTCTCGCTATACCAATGAGATCAAATCAAACGAATTTCCCATCTGACCAGTAATGATTCTTATTGAAAGGATTTTATTGTGCATACTTAATAATTGTGTGCTAGAGTTTAATCAATATACATGCACCGATTAGGCATGCAGTGTTTTATCTTTTGCCGCAGTATTTCCTTGCTCGTGGTCTTTTTACAAAGCTTTACCATTAAGCAAGATTTGTGTGGATTTCCGCATTTGTAGAGCATTGCGTACTGCAGACAAAGCATTCCTTGGCATGCGGTATTGCCCTGGTACCACATTTATTTATTTATTACATTTGTTACACACCCAGACCCTTAGGTATCACAGCGTGGTGCATCAAATGCATGAAACCACCACCTCCCCCCATGGATTCATTCTTAATACCACCATTGGTTATCAATGGAAAGGTGAACGTCTTTGGGCATCTGCATGTGTCTACCGGATACCTGGCTCGCCAGGGCTACAGAAGGACAACGTGTTGCTATGAATTCAGAATGCTCCGGAGATGATTCGCTCATGTCTCCGGACCTACAGGATTATCTGCCTTATCCAAAGGCAAACGAAGATGACATTTCAGACTAAAGAAAGCCAAAGTATACGTCCAAGATATACTGTTTGATCACCATGAAAGGGCAGCTTGCTGCATTAACAAACACAGCAATTGGAATGGTGCTTCCGGCCTCTGTCTGAGCCCCGAGGCAATAAGGAAGAGAGGTAAATACAATGTAATTCTTCTGCGTGGCATGGATTGGCCATTTACAGTCAAAGGAATTCTTGTAAAATATGCATTATAATTGTAATTTCACCATGTGTCGTCAAGTTCAGTTTAGGGTGTGCGTGGGGAGACGGTAGTGCTTAGGAAGACAGTGTGCCACAAAGGGAGGCCTCTTGCCACGGAGGGAGGTATGTGGTGCATGAAAGGTCTGCCAGTTCTGTAGGGTGCTAAAGAACTACCTGTCAATCAAGGCCTTGAAGTACCTCGAGTTGGTTATTGTCCTTATTAGCATCGTCAGATTCCCAAAGTAAACTACTAGTTTGTAATTAAGCGAGGTCAGGACTGGCAGAGGGAAGTAACAGATGTGTGCGCATAACGCTGCTGGTTTATTTCAAGGTGAAACATAGTGGCACTGTTGCTGTTCGGTTTCATGTGGGAAGTGAACAGTTATATATAACGCACTTAATACCCAGTGGTCTCTAAGCGCAGACCCGGGGATCGAACCTGTGGTGCTCTGTGTTTTCTTGCTTCAAAGGCGAGCACATTGCCCCTGAGCTATCCTCCCGTTTTCCTAATGATGGTAAGCAAATGCAAAAGGCTCTTATGAGCAGAGACCATTTGTGGGATCGCCCAGACTGTTAATGAAGAATCCAGAATGTTGTGGAAGAGATGGAGCCTGTGCAACTCCCTAGCTGCCTCTGCCCAGGTTTATAGTGAAAATGTCGACTGCAAAAATATCGGAAAAAAAGAATGTAGAAAGAAAAAGAAATGTCAAATGTGTTTTTAAAAAAAAAAAAAAGATAATGGGGGGGGGGTTCCCCCTAACCCCCTGTTTATTTTTACTAGCTAAACCCAAAAACAACATGCAAATAAAAAAAAAACACATTCGAATTTTTTTTCGAAATTTTTGCATTCGAATTTTTTTTCTCGATATTATAACTGGATACCCTCTGCCCACAGAAGGAACGTGCCTTTTTGTGCTCCTAAATTGTGGGGGTTCAGTGGCAATTCAGAGCGTGCATGGTATGGATTAGATTGCAGGTGAATCGTGAGGAGTGCAAAACAAGAACAAGCCCTGTAGCTTTGTTCACAGGTGCAGTATATAGTTCCTTCACAAACCACTTTAGGAAAGCAATACATACCAAGTTTTAAACAAAATATTTTAAAATGTCAGTCACTGGCATTAGACATATGCAGACAGTCCTTGAACCCATAAATAGTCTCAGAGCCTGGCTACCTTTCTTGAAATGTGATGTGCGTGAGCAAGCCATCTTGAGCATAAGTGAATGGGCTTACACTCATTCTGCACTGATATGTATATACATATGAAATGCATAATTGGCCAATTATGATTCTTATAGAACATTATTTGAGATTTAATATCGGAATGCGTGATTCTTTGCTCACTTCACTCAGACATGCAGCAACGATGTGACCTCTGATCACAGCATATCCACACTGACTGCTGACTGAATAGAATGCCACCTATAGCCCCAAGGTGCCTCACTGATGATCCCCAGTGATGCTGACACATGTCTGGGTTACTTACAGAGGCATCCTGCGAAAGGGATGTAACCTAGCAGCTCAGACTTGAATGCCTATTCTGCAGTAGGACCATTTCGTTCCCCTTCTCCAATGACATGCTGGATGAAAATCAATGGTCTGGATGGTTTCTCTGAACAATGCCAGTGGTTATGATTAATTCAAAACCTTCCAGCCAACACTCATCATTTTTTTTTTCTACAGTCTTCCCAAGTGGAATGGCTCTGACATAACGTTGGACCAGAGCAAGCTCTGCACTACAGATCCACACCAGACCTCACTGATTATGCTTAATGAATCCAAAACATGTTTGGACTTGCCTGTAGTATCATGCAGAAGGGGCGCGACCTAGAGGTTCAGTCCTGTTGGCCTCTTTTGCAGTGGAATTAAGCCTGATTTGCACATTGTCTTTTCCCTTCTGTAATGAAATATGAGTCAGGGAATTGATGGTCTAGCTATTTGGACAAAACAATAACCATTTATTTAATTAATTCCACCTTTCCCACCAATCATCCTTCAGTTTTCTTCAGCTCCCATACAGCACAGTCCCTGATGTTCCAGTGGGAGCTAACGTTATCAGCCTAACACCTGAATTAGGTTAAATGGTTGTAGAGGGTGGTCACTGCCCACTGCAAGGGTCTTTAACAAGGGCAGCTTTCAGCATTGTGAGCTGACCAGGCAATAAGTGACTATCACCATTAACACTTGCTAGTAACAGTGAAATGTGTTGGTTCTAATGCAACAATTAAAACGATGCAGAAAAGTGATAACTGAAAAATTACTCTTTTGCTATGACGAGACCATATTGCACCAGTAATTATGGGCATATCTTGATGGCAGATGAGTCAGCATAAAAAGGTGTGCTATAAGAGAAACCGATCAAAAAGCCATGATATCATCTATAAACTGGCGCATGGATACATTGGCTAATATTGTCCACGTTACTGTTCTCCTGGTTTGTGACCGGGGTGGGTTTTCTTCAGCTTTCAGTGTATTGATCCAGTGTGACAGCACTTTAAATGTTGTCACACAACTTTTCGTCATTATTGTTTTCAGCACTTCCGCACGTGGTTTTAATACTTAGTGCCAAATGTTCTTGATTTTTAGCAAACTCTGCCTAATTCGTCAGGTGTTATCTCTCGTGCAAGCAAGTAACTGGTGAAACAATGCATTATGTTGGTGCCTCCCTTTATACACTGAGGCAGTCTCTGGCCCTCATTAGGACCCTGGCGTTAAGGAGTTAATAGCGCCATAAAAGGTGTTGGTGCCGTTAAACCCTCAACGCCTGATTACGAGGTCCCTTTGCGGCTCCTGACCTTAACAGCCGGTTTGGACCAGCCGTTAAAGTAGGGACCCGCAAAGGGACTTTCGAGGTAATTACGGTACCGCAATTTGCGGTACTGTAATTACCACCTTCCCCAGTCCCATTGAGCCCTATGGGGCAAAAATGGGAATGGGGAAGGGCAATGGTGGAAGGGGGAATTACCACCCCGCCAACCTTGGAAGGGGCCGGCATTTCCCCATTTACCATTGGCGGACTCGTTACAATACCGGCAGCAACCATGGTGCTAATAGCGCCATTGATTACCGCCAGTGTTGTATGCGGTCCATTCCATAAGGCAGCACTCATTCACTTGGTTTGGCAGCACAATATTTCTCCATACAGTTCAAACATATGTGTCACACTTCAAGTAGCAATACAACTTTTCAGCACCTCTTTAGTTGATTGTCTTTGGGTTTCATTAATGTTTACACTGCCCAGATATTGCAGAACTGGTGGGTTCAGCCCAACCCCTCTGGAGGAGAAGAGGGTCTGGAAGCGAGGCACTTTACGTCTTTCTGTCTCTGGGGAAGAAGAGGAAGATGGGTCTTATTCTGTATCTACTGGAATGCCTGATACACATCACACAGTGTAGAGAAGCCGAAATGGTGAATTCCTGATCACCCCCTCCACCACCTCACACATCCACTTATGAAAGGTTATGTGATGGGCAAGATGAAAGTGAGCCATCCTAGTCCAGGCTGGAACACCTGATTTTGGAAACCAGTGATATCGTGGAAGAGATGTAGGAGGCTAATACCATGGTAACAGAGAGATGAGGGAAAGATATAGCTACTCTTCCCCATTGTATATGGCCTTTCAGACACAGCCCAGCAGATCTCAAACCGCAAAACATCAACGTGCCCCTGCATCATAGCAAACGTTACCATAGTCCGAATAGCGTAGAGGGAGACATCTTCTTAGAGCAAAGGAAAATCCAATTTATGGTATTTCTTAATCCAGGACAATGAACATGAGCACCTTCCAACCTGCAATTTTTACAGGTAACCGTTTTCCAAGGAAGGTCAAGGATCACGTTGAGTACTAGGTTGTTGTGGTGCCCTATGCATAAGACGGGGGTGAGACCTGCAATATTGCACTGCATCCCCCTAACCTGTAACTAGTCATCATCCCATCCTCTTACCCCAGACAATGTTGCTGCTTTGCCATTTCTCTCGTCATTTACTGCAGTGTTGACTGAATGATGAGATGTCATTAGCATTTCTGTTTGTACTTTTCTGTTCTTGAATGCCAAAGCTGCTACATTATACTTACAATATAACATAGAGAGCCACCTTCCAAAAGGCAAAGCAGGTTTGTGTGATCACCCTCAAAAATGAGAATTGTTGGTACTTCATTCCATGCTACATGATAGCTTTGAACATGCAAGTTGAAGAGCCTGCCAAAGTTTCCTCAGAAATGAATCACACACAGCACATTTTCCAATACATGCTCAAGAAACGTATTATTGCACACTTCCAAAATAGCATACATCCTAATAGTTCCTGCAGAAAACACTCCATCAGTCCCACCAATGACAAGATGGCAAATCTGCAGAACAAGTATGATGTTCAAGCAGTCTTACTTAACTATCGCTTTCCATAACTATAACCACAGATCAGCTTGTCTTATCTGTTTGGCCTCTACTTTATTGGGTGCAATACTCATATCAACATTGGAATTAGTTCCTTCATAAGATTTCCAAAGGGTCTTAGCCCATGACAGAAACAGAATGCAGCGGTACCATTCCTAGCTAACTGTCGTTTGCATGCTGCAGATAAACACTGCAACTATATAAGGACAGGTGTCATTTTTTTCAATGGATTTCCAGCTGCAGAGGTTATTACAACAGTATCACACTTTGCTACCCATATATTTAACAGGCCACCAATAGGATTCAGTGAAACTTGGTACATGAAATCAGAACATCACCCTTTTTTAATACTGCAGTCAGTGTTGTGATTCCAAGTGTCAAGTATGTTTTTGTTAACTGAAAAAATGACTTTAAATTAGGCTTCTGTAATAGATTCTCATAATGACCCTGTCACATAATTCAAGCGAATTCGCCACTGCAAATAGTCGTTCTCACAATATTTGGAGAATTTCATTCTCAGTCTGATGACAGTCATTCCATCATGTCTGCCCTTTTCCTATCATCTTACCCAGTCATCTACAAGGGGGTAGGATGTTGTTTGAGCATGTGCGACTTTATTGCATACTCCACTACTGCGGGGTTCAGATACCCTAAGTGCTTGTCACCAGCCGACACATGCATTTGCAGCCTGCATGATGGAGCAGTTTGTCCTTCTTTGAAGGCCTAAATAGTGCCACGTCGATTATGCTCCCAACAGGAACAAATGGGGTCATTACGACCCTGGCGTTAAGGGTTTAACGGTGCCGCAAAAGATGTCGGCGCCGTTAAACCCTTAACGCCTGATTACGAGGTCCCTTTGTGGGACCCGACCTTAACGGCTGGTTTTACCAGCCGTTAAAGTAGGGTGCCGCAAAGGGACCTCGGTGCTAATTACGGTACCGCAATTTGCGGTACCATACTTAGCGCCTTCCCCAGTCCCATTGGGCCCTATGGGGCGAAAATGGGAATGGGGAAGGGCCATGGTGAAATGGGGAAATACCGCCCTGCCAACCTTGGAATGGGGCGGTATTTTCCCATTCCACCATGGCGGACTCGTTACAACACCGGCACCAACCATGGTGCTAATAGCCCCATGGTTTGGCGCCGGGGTTGTAATGAGGGCCAAACTGTTGTATTAGGATTGGTGGCAACATGATCCAGGTGGTAGATGATGCCACAAGCAAAGTATACCTCGAGGGCAGTGTGATGAATCGGAGGTGATTATCCCCAATACCCTTGCCTGGGACCCTTCTCATGTGGCCAGCCAAAGGAAGAAGCTTCCTGAACCTGACCAGGGGGTGCTGTTCTGCAGGAGGATCACATGAGGGGGCACTAGGGTCAGGACAAATGGGAGAACCCCCTTAATACCTTCCCTAGAGACCCTACAGTTTTAATGGCCTACTGTACAATTTAGACCTTTGATACAAAAAAAATCAGAACATTAGGGACTTCCAGTTCTACAAAGCCTGAAGCACTGGGACAAGGAAGAGGGGCTCACAGGCACACAACTGCAGTGCGCAGTTAAATGATACTGATGACCCACACCTGAGTTGCATTTTTAGGTATTTAAGGCCCCCTCGGGTGCAGGCCATTAGAACTAGTGAGTAGAGCAGAAATAGAAGTTGTAAGCAGCAGTTGCAGCAGCAACGAACTGAAGACTCCAGAGCTGCAGCTCTTGTAGAAGTGGAGTTCAGTCCTGAGAGGATCTTCAGAGCGGAAACTCTAAACTACAGAGGTCGTGCAGTGGAAAGCGGTAAACTGACAAGCTGTCCAGTAGGAAAGAGAAAGAGACTCTCTTCATTGTATGTCTGGTTATGGTGGCTGACGAGCACCAGAGCTCTGTCGGTTCCTTTCCCAAGCAGTGCAGGCTGCGGGAATGCAACTGAGGCTGGAAGGAGTTCAGAAGTCCACAGAAGAAATAGAGGCTATGGTTCAAGCAGACGTGTGTGGATAGACCGGTGAGTTTGCCTGTAATAGGACACACTGGAATGTTCGTAATGGAACGCTGACTGCTAGTAATAATTTGAAAACCAAAATAATGAAAGAAGGTTACGTGGGCGATGTACTCACTTTAAAGGAAAACTAGGTTACAACCATTCCCGGCCAAAATAAAAAGGGAGCAATATTGTATTAAGATAAAATCCTACAATGCCAAAGTAAAGATAGGGCACCATTGAATAAGACCAATAACAACAATTGGCAAAGTAAAGAGGGGCCAATACTTTGGCAAACATATAGCCCACATTGGCAATGTAATAGGATAATAGGAGAACATAATTGCAGCAGAATTGCAACCATTGATCCTAGAGTAAGGAACAGGAAATAGATAAGCCACCCAGCAGCAAGCATTGCCTATGCCAAAGAAAGGCAAGTGTGATAAAGAGACATTTTGGGCCTCATTATAACCTTTCTGGTCCAGAAGGTTATAATGCTGCACCACCTTACCTAACCCCTGCACTCTTATGTTGCGGCCACCTTACAAGAAGGGGCTGGGCAACACATCTGTGCCATCTAATTTGACCTTGCGCTTCCATACTCCGGCAGCCCTGCAACATGGGGCTTGGTAGTATACCTGTGCCAACCTACATGACCCCTGCACTCATATGTTGTGGCCATTTTATAAGAAAGGGCTGCCGTCATATCTCAGTTACCTAACTTGTCCTTGCTCTTACATGCTGCAGCCGATCTGCAACATGGGGCTATACACTTGTCGATGCCTCCTGATTTGACTTATGCACTAAATGCTGCTTCCATCCTACAAGAAGGGGTTGAGCAACATGTCTGTGCCACCTATTTTGACTCTTACATGTGTATGCTGTAGCTAACCTGCAAAATGGGTTACGCCTATTGTATGTTCTTGCTAGCACTATGTAACCAACTAAGCTGCACCCTGCCACACGTGCCATGTAACTTGTGTGTATGGATGTCTACACAAGCACTTTGTAACTAAGTAAGCCTTCTTGTATAGCGCTGCGATGCCTAAGGGCAGTTGTGCGCTCTATAAATGCAAATAAATAAATAAATACATAATTTGACAGTAGCAATACTGGCGTGTATTGTTGGGACATGCGGTGTCCTAGCTGTCTTTGGGCAAATCATTATGAACGGGTGCCAGGTCTGATACAGTGTGCTGACAGCCCACATGATCTGTTTGACCACAATCTGCTTGAAAACAGAGTAATGATGGCAGACAATACATATATTGATGGAACATTGTTCATGATTTTTCTCTGAAAGACCATTATGAAAAGGTGTTAGAACAATGTGTTTGTGCACAGCTGGTGTCTTAGCCTCCAATGGCTTTGGTCCTATGTACCCCTACAGAAAAAGCTTTAAATTGTACAGCTTTTTATTATCTTTTTTAGAAATGTGCTCGATGAAAAGAACCATTTAAACCCATTATATAAAAACGCTTAACATCGCGAGTAACCCGACCGAGCCGTCCTCCTTTGGTTTAGGCTTGATATCTTCACTCATTTGGGCTATCAGAAAACATTCATACCTCTCCAATTTAAAAATTCCCTAGTGCCACTGCCATGGCACGCATTGCACTGAATGTGCCAGTGGAGCTGCTGATGGTAAGCAGCATCAGATCAGACAAACCACTTTGAAGTTTTTGTTGCTTAAATCTTTCAACGAGTTCCCCTTCAGTTCAGCGCCCTCCAGAGAGAAGGCCGAGTCTGAGGACAAAGCAGGCAGAAGTCACATCCTAGGAACTCGATCTAAGTGGCCCATGTCATGGCGGTGCTCATATGTGATGTGAATTATGCAGCTGATCATCAATAATTCATAACTTTCCTGTAGGCTGGCAAGTGAGCAGATGCTGAATTGTCACATAAACCCATCCTATGACACATCTCTACCAGCAACATTAAATAAGGCATGCTGTAGACACTGGCAAAATGCAAGAGTGAGGCAAGAGAAGGGACTTGGAAACAAAGTGCATTGTCACCGACAAGGACAAGTTGAAGCTCAGGACAAATATGACACCCTTCTCATGCAATTACAATGCTTTTACTTCGCGGTGGTCTCATTTAGACAGGGGTTACTCAGGCTGTGGAAGTCCTAGGAAAGTGAAGCTGTCTGTGGATGCTGAAAACAGCCTGGCTGAAGAAGATAAGAGCCATGGGGACCTTGGATGCCTCTTGGTGGTGATGGGTGCAGAGACAGAAGTAGGTGTCGGGTTTCAGGATTTCACGGTTCACTTTGTTTTGGATCTTAAGTGCTGCAGCTGCAGGATGAACATCTGGATGGTTTCTGGTGACCTGGACTCGACCACTGGACTGTACTATGGGCCGCCCATAGGCTGGACCCTAGGTCTCCTTCAGATTTTTCTGTCAGGAAACCCACCGGCAGACCTTCACCTGCACACAGTGAACTGGAATCTTCTTTGGCAGGAACACGTGGTCAGATGTCTTGACGGGGATGTCCCTTGAAGGATTATTTCATCAGGTAGAGCTTTTGCAGGTCCCAGTGTCAAGCAGCACTATTCCAGAGTACTCACTCTTATGGGTGGTTAAAGCAATCTGGCTTCTAACTGTCACAAACGCTCTTCTGGAGCCTGGGCTACACAACTGGACTTCTTTGACTCAAGATGTTCAAGCACTTCTCTTCTGAACTCACAAAGACCCATTCTCCGAACAGAAGGCACATATTGCCTGGCTTCCAGGGTACTTCTGCTGAAGTGGAGCAGGTGCACGATAGTCCCTCATAGCTCGGGAAGAGGTCTCCTATCCAGGTCCTCTCTTGGATCAGTCTTTGCTAGAAAACAGCAGCTTTCAGAGCATGTAAAGAAAATGCTGCAGAATACTTCTTATTCCAGCTGGCCTTCCAGGGAACAGCTACTTCTTGCTTTGGCTTTGACTTCAGGTACTGGTTCCATGATTAGCGAGAGGTCCCCAGTTATACACATTGGTTCCCCATTCACATAGGCTGAGCCAGGCTCAGCAGCCAATCATTCACAAGTGCATTCATGCAAGCAGGCAGCCAAGCAGCATCACAGGCATTCAGGTAATTCATTCCAACCAGACTCCCATATCACAGAATGTGGATTTGTAGTAAGCACCCAGCCTTTTGGCACACTACACAGCATTCACTCCGGTTTCAGTCAGGACTGTCTCAGGCATTGTGTCATACAACCACACCCAGACACCCACACCACAGAATGTTAATTTACTTCTAACTCCATTCATACAAATCCCACCCCAAGGGAGTACCCATAATGCACAGCCCCTGGAAACGTTGCAATCAGTCTGACAAGAGGCAGCCCCAGAGCCATATATGTTATTTCCACCAAACAGCCAGTCAGGGGGAAGGGACAGAGTCAGGGTTTCCCAAGACTTTGGGAAATAGGGGCCATCTTGCCTTTCTTAGGGAATCCATTGATTCCTATGGCAGGGCCTGGGTGTCCCAAAAATGGAGGACACTTGGAGTCACTGCCACCAGATCATACCCTGCTCTGTGGGCAACATTCATGTGCTCAAAACCACACATAAGGGGCAAAAGGGTGTACCCCCACCTATGGGTGCCATAAGGTTATCCCATGTGTGTTGTACACATGAAGAGCTGCAATGCCAGAGGTCCAGGCTGGACCTTAGTGGCAGAAAGCATAAAGCACACACACACACACACATAAGTGGTAGGACAAGGACTAGGAGGCCCTGTTCCTCCAAAAGGCATTTCCGGCATCACATATATAGTATAGGATGCAAAGTGTGCAGATAAGGATTGTGTCATATAACACAGCTGCATCACACACAGCATTACTAAACCACAACCGACCTTCTCCCATTCAACATACAGGGAGAGTTAGCCGCAAAATGTACAGCAACCCTTTACAACTTTTACCTTAACTCCCTCAGCTAAGTTTTTCCTAGGGTCGAGCTACCCTTCAGCCTGCCCCGAATGTAATGTTCCTGTTGTATACATCTGTATTGCACTCTAATACAATAACATTGAGAAGTATCCATAAGCAACATTTGATAATGAACAATACAAAAATACATATCGAAATAACACTGTATCTAAGCAAACTGTAATTGTTGAAATATTTAAGAGGTAAGCATGTCATTATGCCTAGGTATAAAGACAAATAAGAACCCAGTGACCACTATTACATTGGTTCATGAACATGACCCTGCAGGTCATGCGTCAGGGCAAAACATTCCCATGCAAAGCATGGGGTAACACTGGAGTGCGTGCATACCTGTCTTGTCCATGCTTGGGGTTGTCTGCACTGCCAGCGTACTCATGGAGCTTTACGTAACTGGTCCCTTCAATATCATGGCGGATGCCAGACGGGTTTCACAAGCAGAAGCTGGGACATACTTTGGGTCACCTGTGCTGAAGTGCCCAAGGGTAGCAGAAACGGTGGTTTTATTGATAATATGTTCTTTACTTAGGTGGGTCATTGGGTAATTCAGTTTAGTTTGCGTAAATGTTTGGAGTATTGGGGTTAGTGAAAAAGAATTCATGCTAGACTTGTTTGGCTTACCAAGGTTTGTGCCCATGCCCACACCTGCCAATCTCTGCACTGTATTGACAGCATGGGAAAATGTGGCACAGTGTTGAGCTTTGTTTGAAAGGCAGTGGTGTAGTGCCTTCATTTCCCTTTTGCTTTCTCATGGTGGACGTGCTAATTTGGAAATGCTGAGTTCCGAGATTTGTATCATAGCACAGTGTATTTAACTATGAGCAGCACACCACTTTATCTACCCCCACCAACCCCTGAATCTCAAGCCCACCCACATGAAATGTTCTGGTTGGGTTATGAGTAGGCTATTTTGGGCAACATTTGACAAGTCCTACTAAGGCTGCTTTGTTGTTCATGTTTTCTGCCCCAACCAACTACCACCACTCAGCC
Source organism: Ambystoma mexicanum (assembly GCF_040938575.1). Taxonomy (NCBI): domain Eukaryota; kingdom Metazoa; phylum Chordata; class Amphibia; order Caudata; family Ambystomatidae; genus Ambystoma; species Ambystoma mexicanum. Next base: position 953,767,248 of record NC_090935.1, on the reverse strand, counting down.
ACCCCACTCTCACTCTGTCTTCGCCCAGCCACACATACCCACACTTTTTCTACCCCAACCCACCCTATACCCACTCTACCTTCACCCACCCATCCTGACCCCATTCTCTGAACCCCCAAACCCATACCTATGCTACCTCCACTCTCTGAACCCCACACCCTACCCACTCTACCCCCACGTGCTCTACCCCACCCACCCTCAATCTCTCATCCACTATCACTCTCCTTCTCCACCCACCCTACCCCCACTCACTCTAACCCTGCCGATCCATGCTACCCCTACCCTCTCTACCACCACCCACACAACCTACCCCATTCACTTTACCCCAACCCACCCACTGTACTCCCACACACCTTACCCACACTCTGTACACCCCAGTAACCCACCTTACCCCATTCTCTCTAGCCCATCCACCTCCCTACACTTTCTTTATCCCACCCACTTTCTCCCCCCTCCCAACCACCTTACTCCTACTCTCTCTACCCCAACCCACCCACCAGCCCCCACTCTCTCGACCCACACAAGATACTCTTCCCCCACTCTCCCTTTCCCCAACCACAGACCTGACACCCACTCCCTCTACCCCACTCTTTCTACCACTACCCACCCTACTCCCACTTTCTTTACTGCCAACCACCCAACTAACTCCACCCTATATACCTCAAGCCCCTACCCTACCCCACCAAATTCTCGAAAAAAACAACTCTCTCTACTCCCACTGAGCCTACCAACTCTCTCTACCACACCCACCCAGGGTTCCAACTCTCTATACACCAACCCACCCACACAGCCTATCAATTCTCTCTACCCCCACCCACCCCATCAACTCTCTCTGCCCGCAGACACCCACCCGGCCCTCACCCACTCTACCCCACCAACCCAGCGTACCCACTCTCACTCTACCCCCACCACCCACCCCTTTCTCTCTCTATCCCCACCCACCTGTCCTACCCATTCTCTCTATCCCCAACCACTTTACCACCTTTCGCTACCTAACCCTACCCCTCTCTCTTTAACCCCACTACACACCCAACCCACCGTACTCTAGACCCACCCACCCTACACCCTTTATTCAACACACCCACCCACCATACCCCACTCTATCCAATCTATTTCCACACCCACCCATCTTACCTCCTCCCCAACCCCACTCATCCTTCCTCTCACACTCTCGCTTTATTTCTTACCCTCACACCTCACCCTTTCTCGCTTATATTTCCTCTTGCTCAATGGCACCCACTATCAAGGGCTTCCACCCTTGCTCTATTACGCTTCTCATTGTATTGCACATATGCAACCCTTCTTGCATCCTCTTTTTAAACTTTGCACTCTCCTCCTTGCACCCTGGTGCCTATAAATGCAAAATTCAAAGAACAGCAGTACACGCCCAGAATGTTGGCATTGCCAATGCTTGTTTTTCCTTTGCCACTGGGTCCTGAGCTTTCTGGAATGCCACAGTATTTTTATAGCCATCAACAGAATGCTGGAATCTATTTAACTTTGTATAATGTGGGTGAGAGAGTCCCTCTCATATATTGGTCAAATGATGTGTGACTGCACACTAGGCTGATGCGCAGCATTATTGCCAGTGCACCATGTCGGTTCTTCACATTGAACCGCTATGTACTGTAGTACTCCAGGATGATGATTGTATCAGTCAATGTCCACAATGGAATCACATTTTCTACTCAGGGTATTTAGCAATACCTACAAGTTGCGTTTAGGATCTGCGGAATTCCCAGTAGGCCACATATTGGAATTGGCAGTACAGCAAAGGTCCATGAGCAGAAACAGTACTTGCCTTTTGAAACATATTGCACCTCTGAAGTCTTTCAAGAGTAAGCCTTACACTTGCCCCCCTGGTACCCAAGGGTAAGACAAGAGATACCACTGGGGTCTGGTAGTTTGCTCATCACGAATACTCACCCACAATGGGTGATTTCTTGTAACTGTAATAGAAGGATTGGAAAATTGATTCAAGCGTGCCATAGGAAACCTTCAGATGGCTATACCATTATGGAATATGGAAGAGAGAAAATATTATTAGAAGAAAAACTGGTGTGGTAAGGTTTATCAATGGACTTCAGATGCATGTCATGCCAGAGGCGTGCATCCTCTCTGTCGGCAAAAGAAAGAAAACATCTCTATAAATTAAATAGCCAGAAAGAAAAGTCATTAGGTGTAGGGATATAACAAACTATAATAAGGCTAAAATATAAGTGCAGTATCAATATTAAAGGGAAGAGGGGTTTTTGGAGGTGTGTCAGAATAAGAGGATGAGCCAAACTTAGGATGGAGATCAGGGACCTTGGCATGCTTGAAAAATACACAAAGGGCCTCGAACATGATTGCGGATGTGCAGATCATTTTGGGTGTTAATTCCAAAACTGACATTTTTGGGGTGCTAATGGAATTACTTCCAGTTTTGCCACACCACCATATTGGAGGATTTACCCCAGAAGGTCAATCTTCCAGCACCTTGGGGTGCTTTAACAAACAAGGAATGACCATTTGTGGGAAATCCCAAAGGAGCCCTATTGACTCCAAAAATGGGGATTAACTCTGCCAGGGTGCCCCTCCGAATCTGGCAGTAAATCCACCAGACCAAGTGGCAGTAATGGTAACCAAGTCTGGCGATATTTCCACAGGACAAACAGGGGCATACTGCCAAACTTGGAAGAGGGACAGACATGTGCCCAAGCTTGAATAATTAAGGTGTTTGAGAATCATATCAAAAGTGCTTGCTTTGCTGGAACACAGATGTACATACTGACTGTCAGCAGCCTGATGCTGCACAATTGGTGGCATTACATTCAAGCTTACAGCTGACTCCCAATGGTTTTAGAAATGTAATGTAAGAGGCTTGCATGGTGGAAAGGAAGGTACATGTTTCTGTGCATTAAAAAACGATGCTTTGTGTGCCATTTCATATGACACTAGCTAAACCCGGCATATTATAAGGCGATCAAGGGTGTTCTCTCTCCGTCTCTCTCTCCTTTCCCCTCTCTCCCTATCCCTCTTTCTCTCTCTGCCTCACTCTATGTTGCTGGCTCTTTCTGTGTGGGTGAGCATTTGCCAGAGTCACCCTAGCAGTTGCTGACAACTGTGCAACCAGAGGGGAAAGATGTTATTTAATTATGCATACATGGAAATTCACTCTTTTTCAAATGTTACAATGATCCATTCTGTCAGAAATTGGGTTTGAGGCAAGAGAAGGCACATGACTTCCAGAAAACAAGTATAAAACTACACTACCCAGCAGTCTTTGGGCCTGTATGTAGTTCTGGTTATTTTGCACTTTGGTCCAGGTGTAACTGATTTGGAGTGTTCTAAAAGCGCTGGCCGCCCGTGCTCAGGTGTGGATGATTAATGGTGTGCAGCATGGGTGGTCACAGCTATTTTTGGGAGGAGAACTGAAGAGAATCAGGATGGCGCAGGAATCCTACTTTAAAGGCCCGGGCTGCAGCGGTGAGCAGGGTTGGCCCCAACAAGAACCTCCCATCATTCTCCTGAGTACTGGTGGCCTTGCGAGGCACCCGGACATGCAGACAAGTGGGGAAGTGCATTGATTACTTTGTACGGGATGTGTGTATATTCGCTTCCCATTATCAGCGAGGTTGGGATTTCTAACGTGTGGCGTTACATACGACTGTTTGATATATACTGAACTTGACAAAGCTGAATTTTATTCTGGTGAATGTCATTAATAGCGCACACGCCAAAAAGATAAAAGCACACTAGGCTTGTTGATAAAAGATGTTAGGGACTCGTGTCTCTGAACATTACATGAAGTAAGAGAGGTTGCTCCTCAAGGTAATGTGAAAGGGTGTTTCTTAAATGTAATGTTTGGTTGTTTGTTTGCTTTTGCTCGCCCAAAGGGCCATGTGTCTTGTTTCTTCATGGAATGGGAAGTCCCCTTGTCTGTGACATCCAGCTTGCTCTCAGAGATATGTCCTGCTTTTGTTTCAAATAAGCCTTATGTCTTGCACTATGTTCAATAAGGTTCTATGTTAGTGTGCTATGTTGCATTAAACTATGTGATATGTGCTTTCATGTGTTGTTAGATTTGTTTATGTAGAGGCTAGGTTCCATAGTTTAAACAGGGAGTTAGGATTCAGGTACACTTAGAACTAGCCAGGTCTTGGAGTCTAGGATTAGGGGTACAGGAGTATTAGAGATAAGACTTGATTGTTATGTACATGCATGATTTCTCTTCCCCACCTTTCCCTTATCTGTCCACACCCTTTCCCTAATCCCTCTTTCCCCCCATTGGCTGCCACATGGTTACCTGTGTTATCAATATCCAGGCGCCCTTGCCAACCACTGTGGGAGGGTCGATCTATTTCGCTTCTGTGGTTGGGGAGAGGGGGTTGATACCCTACTTCCCTTCAACTTTTGACACTTTCTAATGATAACCTCCATTATATATTGCAGTCATATTAAGAATGTTACACTTTCCTTACACAGCAACTCACATCACCAGAAGCTACAATATTAATATAAATCACGAAGAGTCTGTTACACTCCTGTTGTACTCTTTCAAAAGACTCCTTTGAGAAAGGGGAAGAGGACAAATGACACCAGTAAGGTTTCTAGGATGCTTTGCATACAACAAAAGAGCACTTTGGGAACATAAGAAGGACCACAGATGCATATATATATATATATATATATATATATATATGACAAGCATGTCTGTGATGACAGGGTTTGGGTGTTTTTTGAATCACTAAGTACATAATGTGCACCATGGCTACATATCAGCTATTCCACTGGAGCCCAATGGCCGGTACAAACAGAAATCTAGCTAGCTCTCATGGTAGAAAATGCTCTGCACTTTGCCAATTCCATAAAGAGGTTTTTATGCATTTGGGAATATCTTACATGGTACGACATTGTTTCAGCACCAGGTTTTTATAGATGTGTGTTTCAAAAAAATATAGCAGTGGGGAGTAAGGGCATATGAAGAGTAAGGGGGCTGGGGATAAGTATTAAATACCAAGGGAGGGGGCATGGTGGAACTCCTCGAAAAAAAACATTTCAATTCGTTTTTTCATGAAAGATGTTTCAGTAAAAACGTATTTAAAAAAAACTGGCGAAGAAAGAACATACATAAAATGGAATCCCTGAGTTTAGGGTTATGTTAGCATGCCTAACACATATTCACACCACGAATAACAAGTTTAAGAGGAGAGACACCAACATTTCCCGTGGATGCTTGAAAATGATTCGTGAAGCATGTATTGAGCAGAAAGATCTCATTTTAGTTATTTTCACAAAGTGACTTTCTGCAGGTCAGAGGGACTTGAAAGCAAAGCATAATTACCTCCAATCATCTCACGCTCCGGACTGGCTCTCCTACACAGAGACGAGGCCCCGCAATCTGTAACCAGCACCAAGCATCTGTATGTGGCGGAAATACACAACGATGAAGGGCTACTGACAAGCCAATCAGCTGGCACGCGCTCTGATAGTTTTCCTATCCCCCCACCTCTGTTGCTCTTGTCTTTTTCAATACCAGCTTTGAAGAATGGTGTTGCCACAGGTTACAGTCCTTTAAATGTTAGAAGGAATGTGAGCGAGCTCTTACGCAGTGCACTTTCGTTAAAAGGGCAGTATTTTTTTCATGTTCAACGTTTTCTAATAATGCTGCAAGAAACCAGTGGTGGCGCGTCATTGGATGAGAGCTGCCCACAGCCTCTTCATCGAAGCGTTCTAGTTAAGATAGGGTTTTAAAGAACCCGTCTTGGTTAAAATTGGAGGTTATGCTATGGTAAAAGGATGTAATAATGTGCCAAATCACCACCCTTGCGGTAACAGCTTTTACTTTTTGAAATACAAGTTGCTATATTCAACACAACCTTTCTGAAAATAATTAGTTTATTTTATTGTTAAGGTTCTTGACAAATTGAATCTAATGTACTGTGTATGGGGGTTTTGTTACTACTGTCACTCGTGAGAGCTCCATGCAGTAGCTGGCAATAAAAAAGCACATCAATAAATTTCATATAATGATGAACAGTATGCAAATGTTCAAAGAACTACGAAGTTCCAATGTTGGCCTGTGTGAGATATTTAAAGGATGTATATAAGCCCACATGTGAACTTGGAAGGGAGTCTGGTATACAGAGATGATCTCTCCACTGTTTTCAACCTCTACATAGAGACGTGAGGGGCATTCCTGTCCAAATATAACATCAAACACAAAGCTATACCTGACGCTATGCGCCTCCACAACATTCAACCACGGAAGCACTCTACTGTTCAAGCCTGGCTGTCAAATGACTGCCTGGAATTCAACCCAAATCCGAGTTTGTGCGCCGTGGGGTACAACCACACCCAGGCAAGTTCAAAATGGGCTGACACAGAGGGATCTCAATGGCTCCTCCCGCCAACTCACTCCAAGCTTAAAGTCCCTTGTCTTCACCATCGACTGAGATCTCTCTGTCAAAGCACACATGGACGCGGAGGCACAAACAGCATGACCAGCTCTCACTCCTCAACCCCTTCATGCCAATCTCAAACATCAAATCCATTGTCCAGGTTCAACAAACAAAAGGTCCCGGCAAGGTCCAGTACAACCATAAGTAAAATGAAGTACACATAGACTCTTCATGAACTAAGGGTGTGGCCACCAATGTAAGAAAAAGGATTTCATGTCTGGTCGCAAGAGGAATTTGAATTTTTATAGCACTCCAACATATCCTTAAAACTGCATGCCAATGTTAGTGACAGGAATTAGGGTAAATAGCTAATTTTGATGAAATTGTTAGCAAATCTGCCCCGACCTGACCTCATAGCACTTGTCACTTGACAAATGTATATGATACAACACATCAAAAAATACAATGTTTTCGCCCAAAAATAATCCAATATAATAGGGCACTGTATAACATTTATATTTCCATGCATTTAGTGGGCAGGCTCTGTTAGTTAATGAAAGGAAAGTAATGCATCATGCAAAGTAATTAGGAGTGACCGAAAGATTCCTACAAAACATGGCTTTTCAAACAAGAGCATAATAATATTTTTATTGCACTTTAATAACGTTTTTGACATCAGGAGGTCTTTGCAGAGTATTAACCCTGCAGAGCGATAGGGCCTTGTCTATGCTAGGTACTCTCTCAATGCTACTGGCATTGATTTTATGTTGATGTTGTACAAAGCAACACCGTCTTCGCTACTTATAAATCAATGTATTACTTAACAAATTTACTGCTTTATTCTATTCACTTTCATAGAAAGAGATGACAGTTCATCTATTCATATACAAAAAAGAGGGGAGTCTGGGAAACTACCAGCACAAACAAAGCCCATTGACTTCGTCTTGGGTGGATGGCCCCTGGGAGAGTCTCAACCAAGTCTTTAGCTCACTGTTCTTTTCACAGAGAACAAATGTCCCCGCATATCAGTCTTTGGGGCAGTCCAGCACCAAAATGTTAGGCAATTCTCCTCTGAACAAGAGTACCACAGCAACCCCATACACGTGTTTCAGCCTAGTTGGGCATCATCAGTGAGGTGAACTATTCATATACTGTTGGATGTCTAAAATGAATGTACATGGTACAATACATAAAGTCTATATAGATTGAATTCCCAGGCTTTGGACGTTGTATTTTTGCTTGTTTTGCTTTCTTTACATTTCTTTGGAGCTGGGAATTATGGCATGTTCCCTGGTAAACTGACAGAATAATTATTGCTTTATGTGCATCAATTGTTCTGGTGGACAGGTAGCCCAGTTGCCACATTAAAAGCCAATGATATAGGCGAGAAACTTAAAAAGATGTAGAACATTGGTGTAAATCTGTAACATAACGGTTCAAGCACCATTGGTGAAACATTTAATGTTCTTCCAACAAACATAGAATGTTTTAGAATGGAACATCATAGATCTCCTTAAACATGTCTCTAACAACTTTTCAATGACAAATAAAGTACATAAACTGAAACAAAGCTGCATACACAGACTTTCAACGCACATCATGAGCTTAAATGTAGAACTATACTATCATCAACAGCATATATGTGCTGGGTGACTTTACTATGGTTTTCTAAACCATTGTAGTGTAATCACTACAGCTTTTATTTACTAGACTATAGATGCTGACATTAATTTTTTTGCCATTTGTATTTATGCATTTATTTATTAAGCAATTCAATGTATATTAAACCTTCGGCTTTATATAATAATACATTTCATTTTCTATTACACAAGTTAAAATTTAATCAAATCCAAAATACAATCATTCAGTAAAATATTAACAAGAAATCATTTTCAAAAAATTAAAACTAGCAATAATTAGAGCAATTACAGTACACTTTAAGAAACTCAGAAAAATACTGTTTATTGTGTTCTTGTAGAAAGCTATTTTCCTGATCCATAGATCTGATATTTGGAACAATAACCTAAAAAAAGCTATGTTCTCTACATTCTCTTCATTTAGAGCAGTTGTCTTTAAAAGGTTTTAACTCTCTTTGAAAAAGACTGAAAAGACTATGCAGTATCCTTCCGATTAAATTCTCTTCAAGATCACATGCATACTAAAATCCGCAATCACATAGTAAATCTTGACATCCATCATTCACCATTTATTCATTACTCCTGCCATTAGTGAGCTGAGTACTAGTTCACCTCTAATTTATTGAACAGGTATCCATAAAGAGCTCAGTACATATTCCTATAGCTTAGACAAGGCCTTCCGAACTGTTTTTATCTCTATTTCAATTCCACATTTTACGAATGGAATCACTTTTCTTCGATACATAATTTTTAGTTGTTTGCAAGAATACTCACCATCAACTTTTTATTCTTTTCTTTTTACCAGTAGTAGACATTTTCACTGCCTTAGACTTTCACAGTGTTCCTTTAGGTATATTTTTGAAAAAATATGCAATCCCAATATCCTGTATGCATCAACTATTTCCAAGTCACTGCCTTCCAATTTCCATGTAAAGGATCTTTGTTTCTTCTTTCATCCCATTGTCAACATTTATTTTTTCTCCAAAATTTTACTCAAGGAAATTATTGAGACAATACCTATAGATTGCTTCTAGACTATGATGTAGGGGCATTGTGGTCTTATCAAATAATATCACATCGTACACATATGCCATCCGCAGAATTTGAAGTGAACCCAGTTTAGGAGGATCGTTTTTTCAAAAATGTCTTAAAAATCTGCATAGATAATGGTTAAGGAAAATTATGCAAGAATGTGCCCTTGTCTTACCCATCTTTCCGTAGGCATTTTCTCAGTTAAATATCCCTGTGCATGGAGTTTTATTTGAGTGGTTTTATTCTCATGTGATAAGATGAGCAATTTAAAAAACCCTTGTGGGATGTTTTTAGCATAAGGTCATTATAAATAACATGTCTCTATCCATAGTATCAAACACAGATTATTTAATATCTTAAAATGCTATGTTTAATTGTGCTTACTTACTGTGACACTCTTGCTCCAAGCAATTGAAAAATGAACCCACATATACAAGTTCCCAGACCTTTGAGAAACCTCATTTGCTTAAAATTGAGAGCCATATGTGCTTTTGACCAATCCTTTACATTTTTTTTCTGAGCCACATACATTAATTAACAATATGTCTATATTCTCCCAACATAAAAGTACAGCAAACACTGTCTTATTTTTTACAGGTAACACATAAGATCTTATCTTCAATAAGTTTGTTTTTGACACAGGCCACTTGAAACACGCTGCCTAAAGCCTTTACGTTGCCAGATTGAGATAATTTACACAGTCATCAATAGCAGCATTGTTTTTTAGCCACACCTCCTGGAATCAAAATATGTCTTTCCCCCTTAAATGGGGTGCATGGTTAGCATTACTCATGAAAGTACTATAGTCTATAGTGTTCTAGGAAAGAATATCTAAGCTGTGTCTCATTTCTTACACTCAGGTTATCACTAGAGTCATGAAAAGGTATCATTACTAGAATTTTCGGAAGCCAAAACTAGTCTGTATTAATCCCCTTGACATGTTCTGGAAACATGACTTAATGTTTCTAACCATTTCCATTAGTTATATGTATTTGCATGTCACTGCCTTTGTTCATTGTGAATTCATACTTATACTAAACAGGATCCTGGTTTTGTTGAATGAGGGGTTTCATTCTTTGATTCATTCCATGCACTAATGACTTAGAATACAAACAGTCAAATATTGGCTCCTTCCAGATATCGTAGCCTAAAATTAAGATGGATTACATTTTTTAAATAATTAATAGGGGCACCTTCCTTGATTTCACATGTTCTAAAACACGTTATTATTGTCATCAAATCCTACCCACTCCTAATCAGACCAATTGATTAATCAAAGTCTTAGTATTTCCTTAAAAATATATCACATGTGTGCATGATTCAGGACAAATGCATTCTTTTCCAAAATAGCCACAATCTGTAAACTCAAGTAATCTTTTCCTAACGGAAGACAGATTATTTCCTTATCACTTTATGTCTACTTTTGTTGTCATTCTTTTTGAATGAGGAGTTTTATCTTTTAATTTCAGAGAAGTTTCTGCATTAACTAATTGAAACAGAGTGTACAGTTTCCTCCTCTTCTTTTTCTGACATGTTCTCTGGACTGGGAATAACTTTCTCCTATAATGACTCTTTTAAATGTGCCTTCCCATAAAAAGACTGTGTATCTTGCAGCTTTTTTGGCATCCTGCCTACCCTTTGATGTTCTCTTTACTCTGTGACTTTTCAATGCCTCCTCATCATTTGTGTTATCTTATTTCTTATCTGCATTATATAGATTACTTACATCAATATCTGCCATTGATGCCTGATAAATATATTTTGATTTGTTTGAAGGATTTACATTCTCCAAGCTAGGACATTTACATTTTTGTTTCCAGCTACACAAGGCTTTATATCTCCTGATTTGGCAATGTTTTTGTTTCTTTTTATTAATGTTCTGACTTTTTCTCCAATTTTTGATTGACATAGAGGGTTGTGAATTAGGTATTAGTTCATCACCTTTGCATGCATCTAGTGTTTTTATTATTTGGAATCATTAATACGGATCAGGGCAATGGACCACCTAGCACTAGATTGATTGTTGTTTTGTTTTTGGCTGGGTAACACACTTTACATGCCCATTATCATCGGGCCAGTAGATGCCAGTAGAGAATTAAGTTCCAATCTTTGACAGATTTCTAATAGGTTTTCTTGAACCGTGGAATGTACTTCAAGTTTCATTTATAATAGTAATATAAAGCAATTAAATATTTTAAAACAACATGTGCAGTGCCTAACTTCGGAGCTGCTCAAGTATTAGGGATCTCCAAGATACAATCAGCATCTTTTACCACCACCTTCTGATTATTAGGCATGAATAAGTTGTCTATCTCAGCAAATAGTGGGTACAAACCTGTGTGTGAAATGTCCCCTGTTGGTGTTAACATATCAGTGGTTACTTGTTCTATTGATTCAGGCTTGAGCCTGATCAATGAATGAAGGGCCCATCCTATCAAACAGCACTTTTTGAGAGATGGTTATCTCATTGTTTGAGGATCTCAAGATATTACACAGGGGACAACTAATTTGATGTATACCTTCCATTGAGGGTTTTTTTTTTTAATTAAAATTTAGGGGATTATTTATTTCACATGGCTGCATATTGCTCAATATTGTTGTAGAATCCTCAAAGTAACCCTAATTTTTAGAGAGATTGTTTCTTACTTTGCAAATTATACGAGCCTTCCATAACTGATGATGTAGCAGTTTAGCTTACTCTCTTCACTTGCCTTGCTGCCAGAATGTTGTAATGCTTAACGTGTTTCACACCGCCCTGGCATTTTTGAATGCATGACCTCACATGCCACCCAGCGTTGATTGCCCAGCTCACAACGGCGATGATGAGAACCAAATCAGGTTGGTAGGCAAGCTACTTGTACAGCGGCTACAAACCTCTTCCTTCAACAGACCCACCACTAGACTGCACATTGCAGCACTTATGCCATTTATTATCTCAATACGGTGCCCAACCAAACCTTACATTCCTTTTCTCATTTAAGTGCTCTGAACCTAATGGTCTAGCATTTCTTTTCAACTATATCTGCCCCTGGTGCATTACAAATAAGTCCGATATATACATCTCCATCTAGTACTGATTGCATAAAGTCCAACTAAATTGAATGGCACGCTTAACTGACTACCCATTTATGTGATGCCACAATTAATAAAAATTGTAGGTATTTGGATTTCACTAAAGGAAGACTTTGTGTATACACTGAACGTGTATCTGCAACTGCTTAATCATAACAATAAATACAGGAAGCAAGCTGGTTTTCTGTGGCCTCTTGCAGGGACATTTTGCAGATTGTTATTCAGATTTTAGCTGGTTAGTATAAAGCAAAAACTAAAGACCAGTGATTAATGGTAGAAGTTAAAATCCCTTCTGTACACTTAGATGATGGATTTAAATAAATATATATGCACCTCTATAGAAAGAGACACCCACTATATTCCATGTTTTTCAGCATTGCAGATGGGTGTCGGTAATACATTTAATGGTTTAATGGATTTGTCTTTGTTTGGTGCAAAGAAATTTGATATCAGTGCACTGTATACACACCAAGATACACATAAATGGAATGACATCCCAAAACAAGAAAAATTATACACTTAAAGCTTTTAAAATCTATTCAAAAGAACATAACCAAAACTTAAAATACATTACAAGTATATTTTTGGATCAGTCCATAGATTGACTGAAGACACAGAATATATCAATTATTCAATAATCATTGCCCTGAAGAAGGCCTGACCATATGCCATTTTGGCTGAAACTAAAGTTGGCAACAACTTACTTAATATTCTATTCAATAATACCATTATTATAATAGGATAATGGCTCATTACGCAAGACCATATTGAACAGTAGAATGACAATAAAATGATCCTTGGTTACGCAAGTCTTGATAAAGTTATGACTCTTGTGTATGCATGTTTTTGTGCAGTGTTTAATGTTTGTCTTCTTTTTATGTGTTCTGTTTATTTGTGTTGACTTTCGTCATTTTGTGTGATATGCTCTTTTAGGAATCCATGGCTTAACACAATTGCTCTTTGTCACTTATCTTTTATACAGCGCTGTAGCAGGGCCCCACAGTGCGGGGGGGGCATTTCCACCACATGTCCTGTATGGGGTGGCCCTTCGGACATCAAAAATAAATATTTTATTTTTGAAGTCCTCTGACTTCATAAAGACATTATTTCCGTGATGAGATCAAAACCAAAATTATTTCTTTATGAGGCCTCCATGTCATGTGGTGGGAGAGAGGGAGAGTACTAAGAATTCAAGAAGAATTAGTTTCTTTTTAAACTCACCATGCCTTTCTAAAAAAAAAATAGTTCCATTATGATTTGGTCCCTTGATGGAAACAATGTCTATACAAAGGCAGAGTGACTTCAAAAAGGAAGTATTTATTTTGAAGATATAGGGTTTCCCCCTCACCCCATGTCATGGAAGCCTCCAGCTCCTCTGACATGACAAACGTACCTCCCGCAGGGAGCTGTAGACCTTGTTCCCTGCACCAACGGATTTAAAGGTAATAAAATGTATTTTGTTGTAATGTGTGTGCGTGCATGTGTGCAAGTGTGTGTGTATATTTATATAATGTTATGTGTCTTATGTGTGTGAATGAGTGAGTGCATGATGCCTGGGTACGTGTGTGAATGTATGGTGAAAGGATGCACATGTAAATGGATGGATGGCTGGGTGTGGGTGTGTGTGAGTGTATGGCGAATAGTGCATGAATGTGTGTGTGTGTGTGTGTGTTTCTGTTTAATGCCTGGATTACTTACTGGTAGTTTTCCTTACTCCTAGCCCTACTCTTCCTCATCCCAGTACCTGTGTATGAATCATACACAAGTACTGGGGCAAGGCAGAGTGGCATGGGGGTAATGCCTGGCTTAGTTACCTGTAATCCTCATTGCTCCTAGTCCTTCTGTTCCTTGTCCCAGCACTTGTAGCAGGGCCTAGTGAGGCCCAATGAGGTTTGCTGAGAGGAGACCTTCATTTTTAGGCAATCCTGCTGCGGTCTTCTGGTGAAATTCAACAGATAGGCTTTATTACTGGCCTGCGTGATACAGCCATAGAAATCCATTTTGTTCTGGTGATAACATATCAGTATCCTATCTATTGCTGCAAGCAGGCCATCTAATCAGAAACGTCTTGAGATTTGTGTAATTTCCTTCCGGTATTCTTGCCCTTTTGAGGGTGGCAATCTTGACATGGAACCACCTTTTTTTTATAAATTTAGCAGGGGGTGTATGTGTTCTATGAATAGCTGGTGAATCATTGTCTAGAACTTTAGTAATTTCAGGGTTGAGGTTGTGAAAGATTTCATCAGGCAGGTTTCTGAGATTAGACAAGTTTGTCTATGTGACCATTTTCATCAGTCGCACTAGAATAAAGTATTTTTTGAGAAACGTAAAAGGATCCCATTTCTTGATCATTCTGGGAAGTTTAGCTGATATCAGGAGGTGGTCAAACCAGGAGATAGGATTTAGCATGGCACCAGAGAAACAAACAGAGGCTGGAAAAGAGAAGAGGTGTTGCTAGGTCTGGAAAAGATCCAGGGCTATGCTAAGGTCGGGAATAGCTAGCTGTTTGGTTGTAGCCCCTGCTGAGCTTAAATCCGGGGCTACAACCAAAGGACCTGGGGCTATAGCTCCCCTAGTACTACACAGCAATGCCTCTGGAAAAGAGTATGGAATTTAGAGGGTGGCCTTCCGGGGTGGGGGGGGCAGCAGAGGGTAGAGATTGTCAGCAAGTTCCAGAATTACTTGGTGGTGGGATTGGTGGCAAAGTCTAACCAGATATTCAAAACACCCATCATAAGTATTTTGTCAGTGAAAGCCTGTGCTGGGGTAAAGAACTTCGCCCAATCCTTGATGAAAGGAGTAGCATCCCCTATAGGTGAAGGTAACCAAGATAGTGGAACTTAGGTTCCAGATATATTTGAACAGCAAACATTTAAAGAAAGCAATACACAAGGGTAGTCAGGACCTCCACTACACAAATGTAGGCTTGGTGCACAAGGGCTAGACCACCACAGCATGCCTTTGGCTGTTATTATTGGTTGCTTTAAAATCAGGAGTCAAGAGAACTTCTATTAAGGTGGTGAGGTTCTTAGAGAACAGTGTTTCTGTGATAGCAAGGATAACCATGTGATGCTCCACCATATGGTGTTGATGGTTGGGGGAATGCTTCTCTGCTGATCTGCTACTAACTGTGCAGACTCAGAGGATATTCTTGGACTGTTTGTTCTAACAGGTGAGAGCTTGAATAACCAAGAAGAAGGGTACCTGTTTGCAGTGCAGAGGGAGTGCATGGAACATGGCCCAGGGCGCTAAAACCATCTCTCCGTAGGAGAGTGCATTTCTTTGAGCCATTGGGAAAGGTGGTTGCAAATGTCCTGCTAGAGATGGTGATCATGCACATGTGAGTGATAGAAGGGGAATTTCCTGGTTAAGAATCAAGCCCAAAAGGTGACACAAGTTAGAAGGTGTTTGTGGTTCTCTTGATGCATGATGATTCCATTATATAAGTTGAAGATCAGGGTGGGGTTGAGATGCAGGCAATGGGCTGTGCTACACCTATGTGGGTATACAGGAAGATGTTGAATATTAGACGGATGGTATGCTGCCTCTACGGGATGCTGGTAGGGAAAAGATTAAGGTCTGTGATAGTTTGTCTTGAGAAGATGTTGCTGCATGTGTCAGTAATAGAGGTAGCTACATTGCATTAAAGGAGCAATTGTTTTGCTTTTTTTTTATAATGCTTTTAGAAACCACGAGGCAGGATTAGGTGATGGAAAAGCAGTGCTTGAAAGTAAGTGAGGCTGTGAAATTGACAGTAGAGTGAGGCTAGTGGATGCACAATAGGAAGGCCATCCCAGTAGCTTGGTGAGAAGAGGAGAGTGTGTGGCAGGATGCCTTGTAAAAACAGTGCATTTAGTGAAAAGGTAAAGAAAATTGGTGCCCTCCCCCCCTGCAATCCCCTTAAGTTCAACACTGCATATCACATTCAAAGGTGTTAATGTGGAAAATAGCTATGTGGAACTAGAGGCAATGTGGTATTTTCTTAACTGAAATCGGATAGCAAAAGAGGAATTTGCCAATAAATAAAGGCACACTCACTTATGACCGTATAACAAAATATAGGCTAATTGGACTATCTGGCATGTGATACAGGAAGTGTGGATATTCAATGTTACACAGGACACACAGAGAAACTGTTTAATACAGTTCCCGGAGGGAAATAGTCTAGTTTAATTTTTCAGACAAGGTGAAGATATACTTACATATGCTTTAACAAAGTCACAAGTAGAAAAGTGACAGGCTACTTCTATGCCGAGGTTGAAAGTAACTACGTGTCTATATAGACCTCCACTCCTCCCCCACACACTCCATTCTTTCTAGCACTTCCTCACAATCACTAAAGGCTTGCCTGCCTGAATTCTTGGTTATCCAGTATAACTTTAAGATCTTGAGTAATCTCACCACATCGTCCTGTCTTCTGGACACCCTGATGTTCTCTATCACAGTCCGGGTGAACTTACTCGCTGTACATTTTAACTGAGAACAATGATGGATTCATTTTGTGATGATATTGCCAGATTTAATTCTGGATCAATGTTCGCTCAGTCTTGTTGCTGTTTTTCTAGTGGGTATTCCTGTATTTGGGAGATAATATTGCCAGTGTAAGCAAATAATAGTGCAATCTACATTCCCATCAAATGCTTACATAATTGAAAATTGGGGAATTTTCAGTCATACAGCATGACATGCATTGAACGCATGGATAATGTTTGCACATGAGTAGAAGTCCTAAAGCACGAACATTTGTGCAAAGGTCAAACCCATAGAACTCACAAGGTTTGAACATGTCAAACTGTACGGTTTTACCCCAGGTTTTGAGATATGAGGCTTTACTGAGTTCAGTCTTGCTTCTATGTAAAGACAGGCAAGTAGAAACTGGTACAGTTGATGGTTGTCATTTGAAGCGGCATGAGTGGATCAGGCTTGTAATTGTATTTGCTTATTATTAACACGCTTCATACCCAGAGGTTTCTATGCACGGACTCGGAGATCAAAACTGTGTTGCTCTGCGTTGTCTTGCTTCCAAGGCGAGTGCGTTGTCGCTGAGCTATCCTCACGAGATAAAATTATAAGGGAAGGGATTTGTAGGATAATTAGGTAACAGTAGAATTAGTTCAATAATATGGCCTAGAAAGAGTTCTGAAATTAGCTGTGAATTTATTTTGTGGGGCCCATGATGCTTGAGTGAGTGGGCGTGTGAATTGTGGGTCTAGGGACAATACAATACACACGAGCTGCGTAGTCTTTGGAGAATGCAAAAGTACTGATGTGCATTTTGTAGATGGATGAGAAGTCCAAAGCAGAAACCCACATGCATTTTATTGCTGAAGGAGAAGACTAAAGCACTGACAAACCAATGCTTTTTGTGTTCAGAGAAGAAAGCCAAAGCACGGATAACCGCAAACGCATGTTGCAGGTGAAGGATAAAGCCAACACGCTGAGAACCCATGTGCATTTTGTAGGAGGAGAAGAAGGCAAACGTGCTGAGAACCCCACTTTAGTTTATTGAAGCAAATTGTGAATTAAATTAACTTGTCAGCATCTACTGTAGGGCCCAAAGGTCATAGGGGATGGGGTAATGGTCATGGGAGGAATGTATGTGTTGGGTGTTCTCTTTATACAGCAGCAACTGTTTCTGTTGTAAAATCCCAAATAGTAGGTGAGTCTATGTACCGGTCACACTGGTCAACTGGTAGCCACAGTCCTCTTCCCCTACAAAGTGCAGGGGTATCTATCCCAAAATAATCTGGTGCATTTGAAATAAACATAACTGTTCATGGAGCACCTTTCCACTTGCATTAGGCATTAAGAGGTTTCAGTTTATTTGGAGGATGAGGATGATAAACCACCACCAACCAAGGCACAAGATGGAGAATATATTAAATCAGCTCAGCAACAAAGAGCAAGCCACAGATGAGAAAGAAGTATGATTACTGTAAATTCCCAGGCTATGATTCCCTTGCAAACACATGACAATTAATCATTTGACAAAGGTTATGCTTGATCCCTAATTAAAGATTGAAAATGAGAGCTATCTACTTTGATGTAACAGCAGATAGGGAGGGAGAAGAAGAGAAAGGGGTTGTGGGCATGGACAAAATACATTTGTTAATAGCAAGAAATGTACACAGGAAGCACGTTGCAGACACTACCCATGCACCCAAGCACAATCCTTTCAAAATATGGCCAGAAAAAAACACATGCTGGTGGTAGTAGACTGTGCAATCCATCACAACAAGCTCACTGGCTCCTCAACCAAGACCACCAACTCAGCATCGGCTGCAAAGTATACTGAGCACAGGCAAGGAAGGAGAAGAGCTCCCAAAAATCTGGAGTGTAAAAGCTTTTTACAATGGAAAATCAACAAACACATCTTTGCACCTGCCACATATGCAAACAAGTGTGCATGAGGGAAGATGGATATCAATTGAGGCACCTATTTCCTATGGGTACATGTGACAGAATTATTTGCATGCTTGGTAAACAGGAACTGAGAAAGGGCAGCTTTTCACCACAAATTGCAGACAAAGCCCCCATTTCCAGCACCATCCCACACCCTACACAAGAGAGTCATGCAGATTCAAAGATTTTCACAGGTCCTGTTGGAACACTGTCATTGACAGAAGGATAAAAACAAACTCATCGAATGGATGACCACACAGCAATTACTCAGGGGATAAAGATTTGTGTGCAAGCTGCATTCAGCCATGTGTATGGAGCACCATGTTGAAAGGAGTTGGCTGTGACACAGACAATAAAGGTTGAGAGCATTGCAGAAGTAAATCTTTAGTTTTTACTTCATCCTCACTTTATTTGGCTCTACCCACCAGAGAAGCCACTCTTAAAGTCCTTGCACTGCACTCGCAAAATTAAGGCTTTGCCTCGATGTATTTGGCTTTACTGACCAGTGGAACATTTACTACTGTTTTTCTGCAGTGTTCTAGTGCAATATGTTATCCCTTTTATTACCCTTTTGGCCAGTTAACAAGAGCAGGTTAGGGAAACATGTGCTTCTCCGTGGCATCCCCCACTACCTCATCATGCATCTTTAATATTTGCCTGCATTCCGCATTGATCTGCCTCCCCTTTCTGCTCAAAGTACACCAAACACTAAATTGTAGCACCACTAACAGGAGTGATTTCACCCTCTCAAGAAAAGCCGCTACATGCCTTAACTCCTCTGCATATGCATGCAATAGTGCAGTATCCTCAGTCGCCTATGCCTGAGCCATCTGTTGGTAAACCATCTCTGGCTCCTCTGCCTGGTGCTCTTTAGTCTCCTGAAGATCTAACAATTTCTCCTCCTCTCATTTCTGCCCTTTGCCAAACTGCTGCTCTGTGGCTAACTCTCCCTGCTGCTTTTGATTACTTCTTCTGACCCATGAACTCAAAAATCAAGGGAGTCACACACCTTCTGAATGTACTCTTCGAATGAGTCTGCAGACAGCACATCTTGCTCAAATTGGTAGTCAAACCTTAACAAATATCTCCCCCTCCTAAACTACCATTTCCACCTCATCAACAAATATCTCTCCACCTCAACCACCATTTTCTACTCCTCCAACAACTGTTCCCCCCTCCTCAGAACTATCCCCCTTATCACCATCTTTCCCTCCTCAACCACTACCTTACTCTCATACAGCATCTCATTATCTGTCTACCATCCTTCTTGGCTCCCACGCGCCCTGAAAATCAGATACAGGGATTCAGGGGCATTCCAGCTCCTCATTTACTCCCCGACAACTGCCACCTTAGAAAAGGACCTGTTGCCTAAAGTCTCAAATAAAAAACACAAATGTGACTAATGTGCCTAAGTTGTCAGTTTGCAAAATGCAAAATAAGTGACAAACAAAATGAAGGTATTCTTGCGAGACTTGGAAAGGGCTTTTAAAACAGTAGAACAGTGTCTGAGCACAGCACAGGAAGACAGAATCCACACAACTTTTATTTCTCTACAGAGATTGGAAAGGAATTGTGTATGGGAAGCTTTTTTGATTTTTTATATTTTTGAAGTAGCACAAAGGTAATAGGAGGAAGTACAAGAAGCACTTTTTTTTATTTCCTTAAAAGCAGGTAAGTCTAAAATCGAAGATTAGAGATGGGGACTAAAGAACACACACACAGACAAGGGGATAAAACAGGGATCAAGAACATCGAAAAAACACTACTACAAACGAAGCAACTACTCCAAAACATATCCTAAACTCTCCTAAACTTGCCAAAAGCACTCCAAAAGTCCTCCAAATCCACCACGGGTTGAGCCTGTCCTGCCCACTCCTATCTTGAAAGCAAACAATAATGAAAGAAAACCCACAAAGAAAGCCGGTTTTAGAATGGATCAGAGCCTCTAATGGGCTGATCAAACTCCCTTCTTGATCTTGGCTTTGCATTTGGGCAATGGAACTCCACTTAGAGACCCATGGTTAGGTTCAACCCTCAGGCAATAACATTGGAATCCTGAGGAATGTGTCAACCCTCCCAGAAAAGCTTGACTTTCCTGTCGAGCATATTTTGGGAAATCCAAGGCTCCTTAGGATTCCCTACATTTGAGTCAACCTAAGTTCCTGTGGTTCCTGCGGGGCACCAAAAAGATTATATTATACGTGTTGCTCTCTTTTACTTGAACCATTGGTATCCACATCATTTGTTGGTCACTCCTATGAATATGGCAATTAATTTAAAATATTTGACTCAATATATGGCTCACAGACACTAAATGATTTTCTTCTTGAGGTCAGGTTATGTGACTAGTAAGAGTGAGCAATATTTTGAACGCAATGTTAATACACTTCTTTCGCATACTTTCTGCCTCGGCTTTAGTATCACAATTCCTACTGCTCTCATCACCAAGCCAGTTTCCATTCTTAAAGGATGGTAACTGATAAAGTGAAGTAGGGTGTTTTTGCCCACATCCTTGGTATAAAGTGTAAAGTACAGGGCATTTGCTCTTGTTTGATCAGGAGGTCTAGGAATGTAACTTCCTTTTTTCTGTAGGTGATAGTAAATGTAATATGAGGTGCGCAATTAGTGAGACATTCCTTAGGGCCACCAAATATTCTTCTGTTCCCATGCATAAAGTAAAACAGATTCATAGTCTAATAAAGATGCAAAAATAGACACCCACTTCCACCCACATCCTAGACATCCTGATACCCAACGGCTAACGCATCCAACACAGAGATTGGCCAAACTACACAGGCAGAGGCCTTGCAGACATCCACAAAAGCTTGTGACCCTGCACCAAAGTTGACATCGACAACATTGACTCCTTTGAAGTCCTCTCCTACCACTTCCCAATGGACACAGTCAACTTCCATCTCATCGACAGACCATCCAAACCCAACACCACCTTTATCACAGACTTCAAGGACCTTGTCGCGACCATGCCCCTCATGCATGCCAACATCATCTTCTGATGCAACTTCATCCTCCCAGGAAACAGTGCCACAAAATCGCCTTCCCAACACCCTCAGCCTCAGACAGAACACAAACGACCAAAAGCACAAGAAATGTAACATCCTTGAACTAACCATCACTCCACTGCCTTCCCTCCACTACAGCTCTGCTCTCCTGCATAGACCACATGATATGATATGATATGATATGGCATTTCTAACGCGCCTATACACAAGTGTTTCAAGGCGTGACGAGGCAGGGAGGGGGGAACAAGGGGAAGACAGACAACGATCCTACTAGGCCAGGTGTCATTCAGACTGCGCAAGTGCAGGGGTAGGGGGAAGGGACAAAGTCCAAGGGGAAGGGGGAGGGGGGGTGGAGTGCAGTACAAATAAGTAGAATAGAAATAAAATAACAAATAAATAGGGCCAGCTGGTGGCAAGTGCAAGGTAAGTGCAGACAAGTGCTGGGGGGGGTGTAGGGATACAGAGACAGTCCCGCAGTGCATGGGGTTGCCAGGGAGGCAGTGCAAGTGAAGAGTGACTGGGCCCAGGACCGAGGTCGGTGAGAGTGGCCCAGTTGCAGAATCAGTGCAGTTTAGGTGAAGAATTTAGGGGAGAGGGAGAGAGAAAGCAGAAGTGAAGAGGAAGGTTTTGAGGTGCTTCCGGAACCGGAGATGGTTCTCCTCAAGTTTCAGGGAGGCAGGAAGGCTGTTCCAGAGGGAGGCCCCTGCCGCGGAGAGAGATCTACCCCCAGCTCGCTGCTTCGAGAAGCGGCTGACCCTGAGGGAGTTGGAGACGGATGAGCGTAGGGCTCGGGAAGGAAGATATTTAGGAAGAGAGAGTTGAAGGTATTTAGGCCCCAGGCCCCAGAAGGCCTTGTGGACAATGCAGAGGGTTTTGAACTTAATCCTCGCAGCCACTGGGAGCCAGTGTAGAGATTTCAGTCCTGGAGAGATACGGTCCCTGGGCTTGAGGCCAAGGACAAGTCTCGCAGTTCTGTTCTGGATGAGTTGCAGAGGGCGGAGAGTGGAGGCAGGCAGATTAAGATAGAGGCTGTTACAGTAGTCCAGCTTTGAGAGAACCAGGGCTCGGGAGACAGTGAGCTTCTGGGGGAAGGAGAGGAAGGGAAGAATACCTCTGAGGAGGTGCAGCTGGTAATGTGACTTCTTAGAGGTGTCAGATATATGAGGAGAGAAGGAGAGTGTGGAGTCGAAGATGACCCCGAGGTTTTTTGCCTTGCAGGTAGGAGCAGGAAGAGGGCCAAGAGAGGCCGGCCAGAGAGCTGCAGGGAAGGAGGGAGTGGGTGTCCCGATGAGTAGGATCTCAGTCTTACTAGCATTAAGGCAGAGGTCATTGGCAGCACACCATTCCTGGATAGCAGACAGACAGTCAGAGATGAGGGAGGGAGAGGAGGAGGCCGAGGGTAGCCTGAAAATGAGCTGGGTATCGTCCGCATAGCACTGAAAGTTGGGGCAGAGGGCGGCGATGCGGTGGGCAAGGAGTGCCAGATACTGGTTGAACATCCAGGGAGAGAGATTAGATCCCTGGGGAACGCCACAGGTGGAGAAAAAGATGTCAGAGAGGAAGGACCCAAGTTGGACCTGGGAGGGTCGATTGGAAAGGAAAGAGGTCAGCCACGCCAGAGCCTGACCAGTGATACGCAGGTTATCACGGAGACGGTTGAGCAGGATGGCATGGTTGACAGTGTCAAAGGCAGAAGAGAGATTGAGCAGAATGAGAACACACAGAGTGTTGGAGTCGAGGTTCAAGAGCAGGTCCTCACGGATGTTCAGGAGAGCAGTTTCCGTGCTTCTGGCCGCTCTGAAGCCAGATTGATGGTCATGGAGACTATCAACAGCTTCAGCATGGAGGTTAAGCTGGGAGATGGCCAGTTTCTCCAGGAGCTTGCCCAGGAAGGGAGTGATGGAGATGGAGAGCATGTCCATGCTTTGCAACTTCCTGCACACCACTCCAGTCAAGGACACTGAGCAGAATGCCATCAGACAAACCTTCAGGTTCTCCAGGAACTTCCATGTGGAAGTCCTCATGGAAGACCTCACCAACCTCCACCTCACATGGTGACATGGACCAAACACTGCCAACTGAACTGTGACTCTATATTGGAAGCAGAAAATGCCACCATCTCAGTCCCCATCGACCGACACACATCTTTAAAACAACACACCCACAAACCAAAACTGTCAGCACCCTGGTACATGCAATAACTCAACCTCAGCAAAGAGTAATCAGGAAACCAGAGACAACCTGTCGCCACTCCAGGACCAAATCTGATCTGGCACTCCTCAAGGAACTATGAGCAACCTGCTGACAAATAATCAACACAGCCAAGGCATCCTACTATCAGAACACCATGGCAGAAGCCGACAACAAAAGCAGATCTCTCTTCAAAGCAGTTAAGGACTGTGTTAACCCACTACCTGACCCTGCCATGCCACACTTCATAAAAAAATGCAGCGCCACCAACACCTTCTTCACCGACAAAATCAGCAAGATTCACAAGCACATACACACCAGCTCTGCAGCCACAGACCCATCACATGTCCCTCCTCACAAAATCACCACATCCTGGAAAACATTAAAAACACTTTCTACAGAGGACCTGGCAGAAACCCTGGCCGACCTCCTATACAGATGACATCCTCCCAGCATCCATCCTCGAAGGACCTTTGATATGCATTGGGGAATCTGGGCTTGTTGCCCTGTATAAAAAGAGGACTCTTTGAGCATTGCACCTGGCACACCGCTTCTGCTACATATGCCGGACCCTAGACCTAAGGTACGGTGCAGACAGACAGAGATGGAGTCCTTTGCCAAATGGCATAATCAAAAGAGACCCAATGGAGCAACACATTTCAGAGCAGAAAGGGGATAACCAAGTCCTGGAAGGTATTGTAGCCTTGAGGTCATTGATAGAATCCAAAATGTATGAGGTGAAGATAGATGATGCTCGCAGACAGAGTCACCACTGTGGAAAACAACCTTATTAACACTATGGGCCTCATTACGATTCTGGCGGTAGCTGTGCCAGAAAAAACAGCAGTCTGCCGCCAGACCCGTATTACCATTCCGCCTCTGTGATTGCCGGAATCACTGGGGCATTACAACCCCAGACACCCGGTAATTCCAGAGGTGGAATTCTGTAAATCCCCATTCCCATGGAGTCCTATATGACTCCCTGGGGACCATGGAAACACTGGTTCCGTCTATGAAAGAGCTGGTGTTTCCATGTCCGCCTGCAGGCGGGTGGTGTTAAACCCGCCAGGTCAGACCTGGCATGAGTGACACCTCCCGCCTGCAGGAATCTGAATAATCCGGTCCAGAAACAACGGTGGTGGTGGTTTTACCGCCACCGTTCTTTCCGGACCAGCAGGGTCGTAATGAGGCCCTATGAATGTTATAAAGTCACTGCAAACTTGGTGGATAACCTTACTGCAAAAAACAAGATATTTGAATACAAGGTGGAGGATGCTGAAGGGAGGTCGAGGAGGAATACTCTTAGAATTCTGGGCCTGCCAGAAGCAGAGGAGTGGCAGAACCCGACTAACTATGTTGAAAACCTATTACTACAGGAGGTTGGGCCAGGTGGGCTCTCGCAAGGGTTCATGATTGAGAGGGTACATAGATCCCTGATGAAAAAGCCATCACCGGAGCACTTCCGAAAGCATTAATAGCACGTGTCCTGAAATTCAAGGACAGAGAACAGATCCTTACATTCTCTAGAGAAGGAGGCCCTATCCAGAGAGGATCCCCCACGTTAGCTATCTATCCGGATTATACGATGCAGGTCCAGAAAAAATTTAACATTTGTGTTCCCAACAAGGAAAGGTTACAGCAACAAGGCCTGAAGTATATGCTAATCTATCCAGCCAAACTGAAGCGGTTATTTAGAGGGAAGAAGCTATTCTTTGATAAACGTGGCACTGTGATCCAATGGATGGATTGTAATAGGATCACTGAAAAGTGGGACAGGATTACAGAGTAATGCTGGATGAAGCTGTTGTCAATCTTGTGTCTTGCTAAAGTGGGTTGCAGGGAGGCCTGATGAGGAACTCTAAACCTCACAGGACAATGTTTACTGGCATGGTACCTGATGCAATGCTCTGACAAGTGGGGGCTCTTTCAAGGCTCTAACTGAGTTACCGATGAATAATGTATACTGCCATGTATTTGGTTGGGGACCTCCCAGTTGATTTGTATTTGGACACGATACACAGGGTTTGGGTACTTAGGCACCTGCTGATGCCCATGTTTTGAAATGGACTGGACTTGCAGGTTTGCTCAAATTGAGTTGCACTGTTGAGCATTGTCTTTGATGCTGTAATAGAGTTATTTATTTATTTATTTATTTATTTATTTATTTATTATTTATTTATTTATTTATTTATTTATTTATTTAATGTTCACAGCCATTACTGACTTTACATATACAAACATAGATTAAAACACATTATCATACATTCTTCAATTGTTCAAATTAACATACAAAAATATCCTCCGATAAATCCTTTAAAATTGTTAAAATTAATTCATAAAATGTCATCATATGATGTATCAGATTCATGTCATTCCATTCCATCAGTCTTTGCCATGTGATTTCTATCTCCTCAATTAGACTGGAATTCTGGTGACGAGATACAAATGAACATTCACATCACTGTGAACAAAACTAACCTAACACGTATCAATATTTAACAAAAATAATTAATTAGTAATATTCTCCAGGGGAGCCTCTATTATGAATTGTTTTCTAATGAACTTGTAAACATTTAAGGCAAATTGTTTTTATTTTGAATTTTTTGTGTGCATTTGAATCCATGATTGACAACCCCCATAGATTAGGAGCTAATGCTTTTAGGATCCAAAAACCCTACCTTTCAGAGCAAAACATAGATCATGAAATTAATAAAAATTAATACTTAATTTTTACATTATGAAATTGCATTCCATCATTTAATATCCGAAGCGTCGACAAACTGACCACAAACAATCCACTCGAAAGGACCGCCTTGCAATTGTCTCCTGGCATTTTTTGTTGAGACAAATTTTGAGACAATTTTCCATTGACTACAAAAAGAATTTTAGATTCTGATGTTGTAAATTGGTAATCACTGAAATGCTCCTGCTTCTGTTTAATAATAAAATGCAATGTATGGAGCAATAATAACCTCCCCTCTCTGCTTCAATGGCAAGTGATGGCTCAGGGCCAAGTTATAGGGTTGAGCGAAGTGAGTATCTAAACACCAGACACTGTGCTTTAATCAGCCAGTGAAGCCCATAGCTGGGCATGATTATTGCTATGAGCACGCTGGATTTCTAGAGGGAGCTGATAGCAAGGTATTTGATTGAATTAATGGGCTGTGTGCTCAACGTGACTCTTTCATTCAAACAAATACTCATCCAAGATGGCCACGATGGAAATGGAAGGTGGGGATGCATGTGGAGCCGCTCTTCCATTTCCGTGGAGGGCTGCGAACTGTCCAGGAGTAGTGCAGCGGCCCGCTCAACGAACAGTTAAGGGGGAAGGGAAGGAGGGCAAGGGAAGAGCGAAAGAGAAGAGACTGGGGGGTGGCAGGTCATGGCAGAGAAGATGATGGGATGTATGCGCGAAGCTTACAGCTTGCTTGGAATGTAGGCTTGGTTCATTGAATTCAGCCCGTGATCGAGCCAATCTGATTGGCTGCTGTGCCCAACCCAGGTGGGAAAGATTCTAGAACCCCAGGAAGGCCTAAATATCAACTTGGCTCATTGTCTGCCTACAGAGAATGAACGGAAACATTGTCACTGTTGAATTAGGGCACATGTATGCAAAACACACTGCACACATCACATCTATATACATTTCTCACCAGAAACAACTTTTGAATTCTCTTTTTAAGATTTGGTGCAATGAAAGTAAGAGTACAAACAACATAACATAGTATGCTTTCTTTGGAATCAAAATAACATGGCTTGCTTTTGAACCAAGCTTTCAGAAAAGTCAAATGGCAAAACAATATTTTGAAGCCAGTACAGTCTACTAGAAATAAAAATGCAGTCCAGTCATGCACAAAACAACAGAACATATAAACATCAGAAACTTAAGAAGCATAACCAAACACACAATGACCCATTCTTACACTAAACTATAAACATATGTCCCCAAACAAACCAGAAGATAGACCAATTTAAACATCACTGGTGGGGCCCGCCAGGGGGTCTGCCATAGCCAATACCAAACTGACCCAAAGGTTACATTGTCAGGTTTCTTTTTGATATGGGTTTTTGTTGCATTTCTTTTTTATAAAAGCAATAAGAGACGTTCTTAATTGTTACCTAACAGATATCACTGTTCCAGATATCTAAGTCATACATGATCATCTGAGGATTAGACATAACACTGCAAACCTCTACTCTAGATCTTCTCGATCTCAGATTTACTTTTGGTTGTTTTTGGAGAGGATATATTTATGTATTTATTTATTGCTTGTTTGCTTGTTAGGCTCTTATACAGGATGAAACGCTCACAGGGCAACAGGGAGGGGACAAGGGAAAAGAAACAAATAAAATGCATACAAATATAAGATACAGTGGGGGAGAGGGAGGATGAACCTGCTGTGTCTTATGGGTATTCAGAACATGCAAGTGCAGAAGGGAGAAGGAGTGGGATGGGTGCTGGGGTGCTCATGTGTGAGCAGCAAGTGAAGCGCAATGTAAGGTAAGTGTGATCCTACAGGGGTGGGGGGTAAGGCGAGGCAAGTGCTGAGGATAGACAGAAGCTGGGGCGATTCCGTGTGGGAGGTCAGGACCGGCGAGGATCCATAAGGGCCCTAGACAGCAAACAAGCAACTGTGAGATTAGCAGAGGAGAGGGGGAGGGTAAAGAGGAAGGTCTTGACGATCTTTCTGGAATTTAAGAAAGTCCTGCTCAAGACGAAGACGGAGGGGATGGCTGTTCGAAAGAAGGTAGCAAGATGAAGAAAGCGATTGTTCACCTGCCCTCTGTTTAACGATACGCTTTGCACACAAGAAGTTGGTGCCAGAGGAGTGCAGAGGCCTAGAGGAGGAATATTTCATAAGAGAGAGTTGCAGATAGTGTTGTATATTCAGTATATGCTAATAGATGCAGATAGTGTGGTAGATCAGTATATGCTAATGTTAAAATATATTGCCCGGTCATCCAGCAACACTGGTTTTCTTTAACGTAATATGTGTAATGTGTTTCCTGCTAATATTGACACCATTGCTTTGAGGCTCAGTTATAAACTTAATGACACTGTCTGGATTTACGAAAAGGGCCAAACGTTCCTTTTGTTCCCAAAAATAAGCCTTGAGAGGAAAGAAAGGCACATATTAACTACATCCATTTGTCACAGGGTCTATCCAAGCATTCCCTAAATATACAAGGAATGTATTCTCAAATGTGTGCTCTCACTGGAGTTGCCCAAATTATTAGACAAACAGGTCTTCCATTAAGTGTGACATTAATGCTTACTCAAGTAAACTGGAGGGAAAACCCTAAGTATTGGAAGGTCAGGTAAAGGGCATCACAACTGCTGTTATACAAACAAGGAACTGACCATAACCCAAAACAATATTGCTCTTTTTACACACACTGTTTTCGTGTGGTACTCTGCAAATAAAGGCTGAAAACTAATACGCCTATAAAACAAAGAAACAGTAAATGTTAGACCCAAATGCTCTGGATATCTAATTACTTTGATATCTCAGGCTACCCTGGAGCATCGAGTGTTACTACCTTGGAGCAAAAGAAAGTATGTAGAGAAAACTGCTGTGATAGCTTAGTGGCTATTTTTAATAATACAGTTGTTGTTTAACAAATAAACATGATCTCCCAAAGGAGCTTTTACAAAAAAATGGTACTTTCAAAAATCGAAACCATGAACATTAAAAAACACAGTGAATTACATCAAATACTATGGAACATTTGACATATGACAAGAAATAAACATTTTCAAACAAAAGACCATCCACACAATGTGTGATTGAATTCACAGCCTATATGATGAGTTGAAAAGACAAAATGAAGAAAGTAAAACAACAAAGAACAAAATCCTAACACATCCTGATTTTATGTGATAGGGCAAAGCAACCAAATGCGACCCCCGCCAGAGTCTGATGTATTACTGGCCTCGGCCAAAGAACCGATTGAAAAGTCCTCGGGTTTGGAGCCCAGAGCATGTGTGGTTCCAAATTAATACCAGAGGTCAGGTTCTCCTGATGCCTTGGAGGGTCAGCTGGTGGGAGTTTGTCAAGAGACCAATCCTAGGTCAACGTCGGTGGTTATATTCCTGCTAATTTGAAAAATGGGCCGTATATCAATTGCGTGTCCAACAAGACGTTTCGGCGGGCAGTGAAGGCTACCTTCATCTGGACCTGCGGATGTAGCTCTACATGGGAAAACAGAGTAAAGAAAAGAAATCAGAAGGGGAGAGTGGGTGAGGACAAGTCACCCCCAACATCTCATCAATCTATGCATGCCTAAAAATGGTAGACCACATGAGGCACAAGTATTAAAAAAAGGGAAGGGTTCGGGAATGAAAGAGACATAAAGCTAAAAAAGGTTGCCAAAAGGAGAGAACATTTGGCACCTGTAAGCTGGCATTACCCACCTGAACAGAGAAAAAAGGGGGAAAATGGAAAGAAGCTCCAATGGTCAGGGTGACCGAGGAGGCGGCCCGTGCCAAATTAGCACAGGTACTGTATGGAACCGTGGTTACAAAAGACTGGTGCTTCCGTGGGGTCCCGGAATCAGTCGAGCAAACGGTGAGTTAGAGACCCAATGTATCAAAGCTGGGAGGCCTATAGAGGGAATACAAGAAACAGAGGAGAAAGGATCAGAAATTACGGAAGCATCTCTAGACTGCATCCGTGCAGGTCAAATAGTGTGTAGCACCGGAAAATAGCAGAAAGGCAACACTTACTACAGACATGTTGTAATTCATGTCAGAATCCGGTGTATGCATCAATCAGTCTAACCTCATGCTTGTAGGTAAGTGGATCGTTCCAAATAAGAAATCAAAGTGTAGCTGGAGATCCTACAGTAAGAACAGACCAAAGTGTTGAAGTAAATATGAGGCTGCTAGTGATGGCTATATAAATGCTAGCATGATTAAGAAGCAAGGTGACCCCATTAGAGAGGAAAATGCTAGAGCCCTAGCGTACCCGTCTTTAAGCAGCGTGCCGAATGAAGCCGTCGCTGAAAAGAAATCCCGAGGATGCGCGCCGGTCCGCATCCCGTGTTGCAAGTGAGCAGTGCACAATGAAAGGCACTGTTTAAAAATGCTGAAAGCGCGCGTGATTCGCTAAAATGTTAGGGGAAAGCGCGCATGTGCGGGTGTGGAGACACCGGTCCCGTGAATACGGGCACCGCGCATGTGCGGGAACAGAACCACTGATCCTGGGAGAGCATGCGTGCAGTGACGAGCTCCTGTGTGGAATGAGTGGGCGCATGCGCATGGCACAGTGCCGTAGTATTCTAATCGAGCGCATGCGTCCCAAGGGGCAGCGCCCATGTTGGCATGCGAGTCAAGCCCGAAATGAAGTGAGGGAGGAAAAGGAAGAAGGTTAGAGGGGAGGGAGGGAGGGGGGGGGGTAGAAAAGGAAAAAAGGGGGAAGAAGAAGGGGGGAAGAAAGAAACTAAGACAGCTGCCACGAGATGGTCAGTAGAGCCAAAGGTGGCTCCAATAAAACGGGAATCACTGAGAGCAGAAGAGAAGTATGTGTTCAACTGGGTGCATGCAACTGGTGAGTGCCTGATGTGAAGAACTAATCAGGGGGCTAGATCTGTGCAGGCAGAATAACAGTAAAGTGGAAAATCCACTTTCTTAAAAAACAAATATCATACAGAAAAGAAGCTTCTGGTAATTTAACAAGGTTTGTATCAGAAATGATCAACATTGTAATACAACTTCGAAGGAGTCTCACGTTGTCAGGTCACAGTTGGTACACATGTTAATGAATTCAATCATGCGATAAGTAACAGTGAACAAGAGGTCGGAGACATATATCAACAACAGCACATGGGTACATTAAGAACCAATCCAAACCAAAGAGAGGGGAGAAGAGGATAGAGGGAGTGGTGTGGGTCATGCGTGTAGTGGAGTGGCCTCACTAAAGGACCTGGCCCCATATTTCCACACCCTGTATATCTTGTCACAGAGAATTCAGATGGACCGGATCAACACTAAGGTCTATAATCCACAACATTAGCCTCATTCAGTCCGTGCTTCACGGTGTCGAGTTTGAAAACCCACCAGGCTTCCTTGTGGTTCAGTGTATTGGCGGTGTTGGTGTTGCCTTGAACCATATCTACCACCCACCATTTCATGTCATGACTTATTAATGCTTACTCAACCATGAAGTCTGACATTTGTTACAGCAAGTTGCTGTAATCACTGAAGGAGCACAGGACTGCTTCAACAAATGGCTCTGAAGAACTGAACTTCAAAGAACATTTGTCATGATAACTAGACCTCTTAGAGTTGATAAATGTCTCCATTCTGAGCCAATACTTTGGACTACTGCCACAACTTCAATGACTTTTAGACAGACTTCGACAAGACAGATATTCAAAGCACTTCAACCTCCTCAGGTAGTCAAGGCATTCTTCCTCTGAATAGCTTTCTTCAAAGGGGCAGCTTCTTTACCTCTCTTGTCTATCTGCCATGATAATACCTGGGTTTGTGTGTAAGTAAGACTCACTACTCTCTGGCTTCCGCAATCTTGGGCATTACCGGTTGTGTCTGTTTCAAAATATTCTTTACAAGCAGCCAGTTCACCTTCCTCAAATTTACCTGTACCATTCTGCCAGTTATCGGTCCAACAATTACCCAGAACCCTAGTGCCACTCTCCTAGCATCAGATACTATGTTCACAATGCTGTTTTAGGACAACTAACTATTAGTAACTTAGAAGTATGGCTGGATTGGTTTTTAACTGAGAAAGGTTGGTTGCACTGTTAGAATGGGGTGCCTCTTGGCTTGGTCAATGTGTGTTCTTCTCTTCAACAGTGTATACTCTTTAACTTCCTAGGAATAAATGACATGTCCCTTTCAGATATAGTGTAAGATTCAGTCTTTCTGTAGAAACTACAATTTGGCACACACAACCACTTTGACGTAGATTTCAAGGTTTAACTCTGTAACTTGTAGTATTTCCATGTGAAGATAAAGGTTAGAATTCCGACCTTCCGGGAAATCACGTTTAGGCACACATGACCACTCTGTAATGTAGCTCATCTATGGTATAGATTGTAACTCTAATAACAAAAATAAGTGGGCACCACTCCACTTTTAGAAAGTCAATATATAAGTATTAGGCACTCAAAAAAAATGGAGTCAAAAAATAGACAAAAGTTCGAATGGATGCTTACAGGAGCTGGCTGTAATAAGTCTGGAGACACCCTGACTCATGAACTCAAGAACCAAAAGAGGCTAGATAAAAAATCTAGTCACACAGCCGCTCTCCGTGCCAACCCTACATGGGTGATGTAGTTTAAACATAGATTTAAATGATAGAAATGTAAGTTCTTTTCTTCTAATGCATAAGTTCAATAAAGAAACACTGAATTCCAAGTAGTAGTGGGAGTAATATGTTTATCAAAAACATGAATTCAAAAAGTGAAAAAAAGAAAAGTCACTAATTGTGTCTTAGTGAGGATTCGGCTTCCACTTCTCGTATTTTAAATAGACTTCATATACCAATGCATTTCGGAGCATATAGCTCCTTCATCAGGGTGAGTCTAATCTAATAACATAAAATAAAAATATAACGCATAACATCAGAAATAACACAATATGTTATCATGAATCACAAAAGTGAAAGAAGGTAAAAAATTAGAAATCACATACCAAAGAACAGATGAGGGTTCAGGTCAGGTTGGAATATGTAATAAAAAATAAAAAATAAAAAATAAAGAGTCAATGGGTGAAAGTAGCGTAAGGAATATGACCATGTAAATAGAGGGAAAATAATGTAAATGGACTCACGAGAAGTGTTTGGCCACGTAGAAACAAGAATCTACAATCTAAAGCAGATGTGTGGTCTGCTGCCGGTAACAGCAGCGTGCAGAATGCAGCCAAATTGATAAAGCTGTAAGAAGCAAAAGTGTGTTTTAAAAGGAGTTAAGGAAGCGCAGTGGCGCTGTGATTAAAAAGGACCGTCTTCAATGGTTACCTGGAAGACAATCAGGGTCTGTGCCGGCTAGAGAAACGCCGTTCTGCATCGCTGTAGGCAAGTGTTGCTAATGGTAACGCTGCTATAAATACCCACGTGATCGCATTGCATCGGGAGAGCAGCGCGATGCGGCACGTACAATTAGGAGCCTTATGCGAGTTAATAATGATCTGGTCATTGTTATCGGCAAGGCTTGTGCAATGTATTAGAACTCTGTGCTTCACTCATCGGCTTCTGATACACTTGCTCTGCAGGTCACACTGCTTTCCCGACTTCTACTACAATTTCTACTGCTTCTGGCTCGCAGGGGTCCCACACCCTTCTACTGAACATGTTTCTCCAGTCCAGCCATATGTTTTGGTAATTGTTCTTACTCCCAAGACCCTTGGCTTGACAAATGCTTCTTGCCCCAGTCTCCTGCATGTCCGCAGCTCAGCAACAACAGCAATCAGGCTCACAGGTGGAACACAATATCTCCTGCACGTCTTCTGCTGCGCACCCTCTGCACTTCACAGTTTAGGAGAATAGGACTCTCTCTGAACACGCAGGTGATATCTGCTGTCTCCATGTTCCAGTGTCCCTCTTGTTGGCGCACTTCTTCTTGGTTTGCCAGCTGTATGCCTTCTTGCTGTTTCCACTGTTACAGTCTGCACAACAGCCAATGTTCCAGCTCCTTCCACTCCTTCCTTCTGCACCTGAGGGGTCCTTTTATGTCTCCTAGGTTCCTTCAGTTGTGGGCTGTTAAGCTCAATTGCCCGACTTCTAAAATGTCTGACTGTTACAACTGCATGGCTCCTCAGCTCTCTTCCTCATCTCAGTACTTCTGTAATTCTGGGACTTGGAGTTATTTTCACCAAAGTTAGTTTTTGTAACATTTAAGTTACTTTCAAAGGTAGACTTAATCACCCCAAAGTTACTTCAAG
The DNA here is from genome assembly GCF_040938575.1 of Ambystoma mexicanum. Lineage (NCBI taxonomy): Eukaryota > Metazoa > Chordata > Amphibia > Caudata > Ambystomatidae > Ambystoma > Ambystoma mexicanum. Next base: position 953,732,609 of record NC_090935.1, on the reverse strand, counting down.
ATTGGCTATGAGAATTAGCTGTTACAGAGGAAGGTAGTTTAATGAAGACAACATTTCAATATTCCTTTACATTATGTCCTTGGGATTGAGGAAAGTGTTCTGTTTGGGATATCCAAAAAGATCTTTCTTTTGATTGAGTTTGCTCCGATTTTACAACCTTAGGGTCCACAACCCGAGATCAAATATAATGGTTAAGGACACTAAAATGACAATACGCCATTACCTATTTAGGTATCTTGCGAAGATTCTTCCTTCGAGAGAAAAAATTATGTATTTTGTATTTGTATTGTTCTTTATATAGCACCTTTATCCAAAGCACTTTACATAAGAGATGAATAGTACATCATAATAGTAGAGCAAAACATGGATCAGGTACAGGTAACATGGATTGCATAGGACATCAGCAGTACACAAGAACAGTGGATTAAAACATGGATCAGGTACAGGTATCATGTATAGCATAGGAGATTAACAGTACATAAGAACAGTGGAGCAAAGCATGGATCAGGTACAGGCAGTAAAGGAGTGGAAGCGGGATTGAGCGCAGGGAGGAAGGGGAACGGCCAGTCTAAAGAGATCTGACAAGTGGAGAGAATGAGAGGGAGAGTAGAATGAAAGGAAGGATGCAAGATAGTCAGGGGCCAGTCTGTATAGAGATTTCAACACTAGGCAAAGAAAGTTGTATTTAAGTTGAGAGTGGAATCTCCTCTCCACCCTGTGCCCTTCCTCCTCTCAGGTGATCCTCCCACAGTACACCACCCTTAGGATTGAGATCAGGAAGCATCTGCCTTCCCTTGGCTACCTGGGAGGAGACTTTAGGCAGGGTTTCATAGAGGGATCCGCAGATTTCTTCACACTGTTCTAGTGTGGCTAAATTAAAAATCAGCAGGTTGCAATTCTAACGCAGCTGAATTTAGTAGCAGCGTTAACTAGTGCAGTACAATTCCAGTGTGGCTAAATTAAAAAGAAGCAGGTTGCCATTCTAGTGCGGCTGAATTCATAAGCGCTGTTAACTGAGTACAATTCTAGGGTGGCAAAACTCAAAAGCAGCAGGTCACAACTCCAATGTGGCTGAATTCAAAAGCAGTGGTTTGAAATTCTAGTGTGGTTAATTTCAAAAGCAACGGAATACATTTCTAGTGTGACTAAATACCAAAGCAGCGGGTTGCAATTCTAGATTCTGTGGCTAGATTCGAAAGTGACATTAAATAAATAAGTACAATTCTAATGTGGCTAAATTCAAAAGCAGCAGGTTGTATTTCAGGTGTGTCTATATTCAAAAGTAGCATTACATAAATAAGTACAAGTCTAGCGTGGCAGAATTCAAAAGCAGCGTTAACTAATTTATGCAGGGGCAAAACTCAAATCATGTGAATTTTATTGTAATTACAAATCCTTGTAAAATACTATTATTTGTGACGATTCTGATTAATATTATTCCTTTGGCATATGTGACTGTTATATTGCTAAATAAATGAGACTGGGATTTCCACATATTGTAAAGTTTTTTCGGAAACTCTTGCAAGTTATTTTTATTATGTCCTCTTTATAGACAATCTAAAAAAGGAGCATATTAGACAGGTTTCAGCAGCCATACATGATTTAAAATCTACAAATACCCAGGATTTAAAATGATGTTGAGATGGTGATTGGGGTTTACTTGGAAGTTTTGTGAATTTCAATATGAATTAGTGATGTATTTTAACCCGATTGTTAGATTGGTACTGAAAGCTGATATACTGATGACATGTTTACATTATTATTTTTAAAGGATGTTTTTCTTTTTTATGTATGTTTATTTGTATATGTGTTATTTTAAGGGAAGTGTATTATTTCCGAAATAAAAAAAAGAATATTACTTTGTATGGATTGTGTTTTTGACCATTTTCCGTCAATCTTACAAAACCAGCTAATACCCAGTGGAAATATTTGGCACTGTCTTTGTGTCACTCCACAACAATAAAACATATGTTCACTTAGGAAATAACACGTTTGTGGATGGGCCTTAGCATGTGGCAATGACCCTCCACCTGAGCACTTATGCCTCAGTGAAATGAAGGCCTTAGTGAAGTGAGGGCCCTTAACTAGGCTGGTGCACCATTGCCACCCAGTACGGCCCAGTAAGGAAGTACATATTGACATAGGCATATCATTTGCTTCATCTTGTTGATCCTTATTTAGTTTAATGGTTTCTAGGACCATCACTTCCTCCATAATTCCAGTGTGTTTCCACCTGGGAGCTGCCATCATACAGAGGAGCAGATGCAGATTCATCATACAAGGACCTATAGACACCCACCTAAAACTGGGCTTTACTACTTCTGACGTCCCCTATCAATGTCATGTGTACCTTTGCAATGCCATCTATACCTTTACTTAGTCTGAAATTGTTTGAATCTTGATGCCTGCAATCCTCTTCAAGTGATCTGAAATGATATCAACAAAGTCTTGTGAAGTGGCGGAATATATTGTCCTGAATATCGACAAAGTCTTGTGAAGTGGCGGAATATATTGTCCTGAATATCGACAAAGTCTTGTGAAGTGGCGGAATATGTTGTCCTGAATATCGACAAAGTCTTGTGAAGTGGCGGAATATATTGTCCTGAATATCGACAAAGTCTTGTGAAGTGGCGGAATATGTTGTCCTGATAAACAAAGTCTTGTGAAGTAGCGGAATATATTGTCCTGACTTTAAACATAGAATCTCCTCAGGGCCGTGTCGTGATTCAGACAGAATTACCCAGCATCCAACCTTGTGGTTGTAATGTTATATCGATAAAGTGCAGCTTTAAGAAAGTTTGCAGCCATTTGACTGGGCCTATTAGCTTCAATGTGCACTTTGGCCTTGATTTAGGAGTACCATAAATGTGTCCTTTTATTTAGGATTGGAACACCTACTAACTTGATCTTTTGTAGCTGTACCATATTTGTAACCAATCCCGACTTCATATGTAGCATTTTACTGCTTTCATTTCATTCTTATGGTCATCCATTTTGTCACAAAGCAATTTACTTCTGTGACAAGCAGTGCCTATAATGTTTCTTTTTACTGAGGCTTTAGAAGCATCTCACAGGTTTTCAGAAATACAATTTTATGATTGCCGCCCGGTCTGACTTATCTGCGAGGCAGCATAAAAAGGCACAGGGGATGATACATTCATGCTATTGTTGCAATTGTGCATTCCAAGCATAACCTAGTGAGGATATTGTGTTAGTCTTGAAGTTAGGCAATCCTACCAAAATAAACGCTTTTGAACAGTTATATCCTCCCTATAAGAGGAATTTGTGGCATGGTGGCTTTGGCAGCAGTGGGCCTGCATCCATGAGGGCATTCCTGAAGAATGCATTCTGGAATAAGGCAGTTAATGTGTGTGTTTCCCTGTGGCTGCTTTCCACTGCCTCATAGGAGGTACAGGAGGAACATGCCTGTATTTCATAGCCTCAGATGGAAACGTCCAAGCAAAGTATAAGGGTGTTGCTGACCTTTTACATTTCCACACTAGGACAGAACCGAAAATACATATCCAAGTCCCGTATGTGCAGACGGCTGTTCTCAACCTCCAAATTGTGGAGGTCGGGGACCAATGCATATTTGAGGTCGGAGCTTGTGAAAAGTTATTGGGCCCGATTCATGGAATTACTTGTGTGGAAAATAGGGTACTTGCGCGCCAAACTGCACGCAAATCCGCGTTCATCGATTAATGGAATCGAATGCGAAGTACTTTTCCTGGACTTGCGGAGCGTGGACCTGGCTTGCGCAGAGGGATGGGAAGGGGGCAGGACACCAAAAATGGGGAAGAACTTGCTAAAAAAAGTGGGCGTTCTGAGGGACGGCCTACAAGCAATCTCTTGCACACCCACAATTGCGTGGCACGAGTTGTCCTTCATACTATCCGCCACCCGAAGGCAGGCATAAATACATTTGCACGTAGAAATCACAGCACAGAGGTGGGGTTGTATGTCAGATATAGGGCTGCGTGTACACAATTGAGGTTCCAATCTAACTTAGGGGTGCACGTAGGCAGTTTATCAGGGTGCAGGAACAGTTTACAGGTGTTCACACGCAGATTCCCCGTTTAATTAGTGAGTTACGATTTTTGGCATGTTGGCAGGGTGTCGGATACAGTTAGGGGGGACCCTGCAGAGGGTGCCGGAGATGAAGGTCCGCTTACGGGGGATCACACACACTGCTTGAAGGGTGCGTGTAGTCGCATCTGTGGTGGCGTGCAAAGGTAGCTGTCCTGGCTGTTTATGCTTTGCAATATGTGTGCAGGCTCCTGGAGTGCCCTTCTCGGCGTGCAGCCCTTGCAGGATTTCTGCTCAAATTTCAGTTGATCAGGGCCGTAGTATTTATGTCCATTGACTCCATGGTATGTCCCTCTTGTGTCCAAATCCTTATGTGAATTAAAGTATTTTCTAGGCAGGAGAGGTGGGCACACAATGTGAGTTGGGAAGTCTGTGCCTGCGTATGTTCAGACATTGGTACCATTGAGTTAACCACAAATGTGTGTATTCAGGAAGTTTAAATCGAATAATGGAACCAAACATGTATATACAACCACAAGCCAGTTATTGGTTATGATATTATATGTGCGCTTTTAGTCACAAAATTCTACTGACTTAGGCAAAAACTAAAAAATAAAATAAAAACAGTTGGGGATTAAGGAGAATAAAAGTGTTTTCCCATGTGGAATTACTACATGTTACAGTTTATGATTGTTATGCTAGGAGCCATAGTTACCTATGTTATTGCCTGTTCTATTAGTGAAAGAAGCTATAAATTGCTGGTCATTCATGGAATTGCATAAGACATATAAAGGAGAAATGGGTGGATTAGCCCAATTTAAAAACATTGAACAGTTCTGAGAGTCTCAATAGTATAGTAGTGGGACATAATGGTGTGTGCCATACAGTGAGGCCATACACGTCATCATATCACGAAAAGTGACCCTGCACATTTCACCATATAGCAACCCTATCTCAGGTCAAGACAGCAAAGATGACTGGAACATATGACATTGCAATATAGCATTATCCACACACGCAAAAGGACCACCACCTGTTCCCATGCGAGTCGTAACTTTCTGACCACTTACATCTGGCAAATAATCCAACACGGTGCACATTTCCTGACAGTTCATCAACATCCCATCCACGCAAAATCAATGCAACAACACACTCAAAGAAGCAGAAGTTTCAAGTGGCAATATTAACAAACAGCAAACCCTACCAGAATGGAAATACAAAGAGAAACATCAATATTTTACAGTTTAATGTCAAACTCACAGTTAATATATTCCATAAATGTGGCACCAGCACTATCATGCTTGCAAACAAAAAATCAGGCAAAGCTCACACAGCAAACAAGCCAAACAATCACAACAAATTAAGATATTTAAACGTTGTGATGATCAAGAGTACTTAAAAGCAAACTGGCGCACACTCCGATTTAGAATATAGAGACAAGCAGACCACATGCTTAGTTTTTTCTTATTCCCAATTGAGGAAAGTAACATCACTAGGGAAACCTTACTAAGCGCAACATAAATACATAGACACACGTTAATACATAATGTGATAATATCACGCGCTCTGCACAACACTGCTTCCAAATGTTTTTCCAGGGGAATTTGTCAGTTGGGAAAACATGGTAAAATGCAAAGAGCTGAACAAGTATGTAGAGAATCGCCCACTTTGCTTGCGTGCTCAGTTGTTGCCTCCCCATTGCACATACTGAAGTGTTTGGAAGAAATAGCCCACCCCCCTGTATGTGCAGGGAAGCCAAGATATCATAGTTGATTGGTATCCAGTGATTTCATTGCAGAATACGCAACACACATTTTCCAGTACAGAATATTCTTTGCAATAAAATTCACTGGCCATATAAAAGCGAAAAACAACAGATGGCTGGTTAGGGAAAGGGGATAATAGGTTAATAGAGGTGGTGGGAGGGTTGAGGATTAACAAAGAGTTCTGGGGGGTTGCCCTCTCCCCCCGACATTTCGAAAACAGACCCTGTCTTCATGTTTTCAATTGGTGTTCACACATGTTTTTAAAAGTGCACAAACAGGAATTTAGCTGTATACATCTTAAAGAAACGAGATGCATAGGCCAATTTCCTCAAATCAAAACACAATTATGGAAAGCATTAGGCAACGCTCAATTACATATGATTCTTTAGTAAACAGTGTAATGATATAAGACACAACGTGTGCCTATATCGGTAGTGCTGCAGGAACATGATCAGTGATTTAATAAATACCCTTAATTTGGGGCTTCCTGAAAAGTCTGCGGTCACTGATTGATGCACATAAGGGCCCTGTAAGGGAGGTCATGAGGCTGCAATCCCTCGAAGGGCCATATAACTTGCATCGGTGCTCTATAATATGCCCTATGGCCCTCACAGGCAGTGGGGCCATGTTAAACCACCTGTTTCTATTTCCATAGCTTTTGTGCCGGAAATAGAAAACATATATGTTCTTTGGCTGCTGGCAGAAACCCTAGGGTGGAGGTGGAAGCAGTCATGGGGTGCGGGGGGTTTAGAAGGGGCAGGATGGCTTGTTTGCAACCCAAAAGCATCCAGCGAAATAGTACCTCAAGTGAACGTTTCTCTCTGTGTCCCCCACATTTTCTTGGCGCACTTTTGGGGATGTTTGTCCAAACTTAATTGTTCTATTACAAGTATTTCATGAAAGTAAAAGTACAACGGATTTGCATCGCAGGCCACTTGTGTTGTTTGCACAATGGTATATGTGAAAAAAAATATGTACTTTCCTATGAAGCTTTTCCAAAGCATTGACGATCACAAGTCACTGGTTCTTGTTAATGTGACAACCTATGACTGAAAACGCATTACTGTTTTAAGGCCATACCAATCTTAAGCAGACACAGAAAGTGGCAGGCTGCATATTGCCTGACAATTACCATGGTAACCACCAAGCGGTATGGCATCACTGGGCCATAGTCTCAGTTTTCTGCCCAGTACAGAGAGGCTGGAAGACCGACGGGGTGTGCTTTTCCCAGGCCCTACTTCACTGCATGTCTAAATATGCAAAAATGGGGGGATGGCGGGGGGCGCTGTTGCACAGCTGCGAAATGGCTGCCTGATTGACTAACTCTGTCCAAGACTAAAACCTGAACAATAATTAATCCGCATCAGGGCCACCCTCCACCCTACTGAGCAGAAATACTTGTGCAGGAAGAGCTGGGGCCCGATCTGTCTTACTTTGAGAAACAACAGCCAAGACTGTGTGGAGAAATGTGCAACTGCTGAAAACACGGTTTTTCTTTGAGATCCGTGGGATGAGGCACATCGCATGCGGAGAGACTGCTGCTTCAAAGGTCACAAAAAGGGGAGGAGCCAACTGTGACCACCGGCCAACTCCATGATTCCCACTCTCTTCGTCTTCCCCATTCGCAGAGCAGACACATGCTGTGGAATGAATATAAGAACGCCTACTGTTACATCAAGAAAGCTCGAAGCCTGTGACCCCGATGCTGTAGTGTGGGGATCCTGACCTGTGGAGATATCAGCGTGGCAACCCCCCTCCACCAGCTAACGGGTGTGAGCAGCCCGCGTGTATGCCGGGTTGGGGCGCTGTGCCAGGTATCTGCAATGCGGGGGACACATAGTGGCGGCCCGAGGAGATACGCTCGACGACCATAGCACAGCACCTACCACGCATACCAGTCACACTGAGCCATCCAGATCTTCGGCGCCGCCTCCTTGAGCTGGCCCGTCATGCTCAGAGGTGGCCACAACACTGTAAGTTCAGACCTGCGGGGGAGAGACCGGAACACTCTGCATGGCTCCATTTGGAGCCGTAGACACCATCCAATCCCCTCACTCACAATCCTGCCGAACAAGTGGCGCCGGAGCTGCGGGGGGCAAGATACGAACACATTTACTATACTTACCGGCGGACAACCTACAGCGGATCAGCAGAATCCAATGTGAATTCAAATATTGTTAGACGGCAGCCGAAAACTTAAGTGGTCCTGCCTCAGCACAGGCAATACAAACATCAAAACAGCTGGTGAAAAAAGCGTGAGAGACACAGGCAGGTAGGAAAGACTCTGGGTGGCGACACATCCTCAGCGCTTTAAAAACGTTGGGACAGATTCACTAGCCTTTATGTGTAAAATCCTGGCCTACAGTGATTGAGGAGTGTAAAGATATACATGGCGACATACGTGCTTGAGTCAGCTCCCTCCCTACGTGGGAGAGCACAATCCACCCTAACATATGCAGCGAAAATACACAATGCGTTGGCAGACAAACACGGTAAGATTACCCCGTAGGGCCTAAATGGATGGCAACAACATGGACATAGCCAGGGCTACCTAGAGTTGCCTTACCATTCCCTCATAGTGCTAGCAGAGTGGACCCAGGGCCCTACACGTTCGTTACAACTTGAACCGGATACATCTGGCAGCTCCAATTGAAAGCAACCTGTATCAACATCCTAGCTGCAAGGGGATGAGGTGAAAAGACACAAACGGCCCAGAGAGATGCTTGGCGACCACGTGGATAGGTCCATGAGTCCGCCAGATCTGTATCCTGCATATAATGCACAGAAACTGTAGCTGCCCTTGTGATCAGGAACGAGGACCAGGAAGGCGAATTTCAGGACCACCATGCTCAGAGCAGCTCCTTCTCCGTGTGGGTGAATACAATACAATCCAAATATATGTAGCAAACAATACACAAAGCTCCAGTACGCAGGCACCATGAGAGTGTCCAATACAGCCTAAACAAAAAACAGAACCAGAGGCTTCGAAGACCTGGACCTACTTAAAGATACAGCCAACGAAAGGACAGTAACGCGCAGCGAAGATACCACCATGTGATCCTAAGTGACTGCAAAAGACCATTTAACAACGTGGGAGAACACAATTCAGCCTGCTGTATGCTGTAAGGTGTATACCGAACTCCCCTGAGAGGCTGAAGAGAGAACATTTAGTACAGGCTATAAAAACAGAAACAGATTGTGCTGTGGTTGCATGTACCTGGCTGTTACAACTAAGTTCCCCGCAGAACCTGGCTAAGAGGGCCCCGTGACCTACTCCCCCCTCCCCACTACTGTGGTCCACTTGTCCACCTGGGCCGAGCTCCCAAGACGTTGCGCCTGGAAGACCTTCTACGAGGGCGAGCTACCCGATATAACCCACCAGGGGGATGCTAATGCAATACTGGACAACAAGATTTGACCTAAACACTGCAGCAGAAATCCCCCAGATAGGGCAGACAAAACTACCATTGAGCCGAAAATAAAGGAGCTCACTCCACCCTGCTGGGAGTCGGGTGTGCAGTGGATAAACCATCATCTGCCAGACAGAGTGGAACGGATTGTTCACCAACCAAACCACACACCCCTGGCACAAAGGAACAAGTGTAGCAAATGCACTGTGGCAAATACCACCACTACAGAACTACGGACAGATACTGCTTCATTTCCTGGACAGCTGCCCTCTTGGAGCTACTTTACCCATTGCGGAGATCCACTCACCACTCCGACGTGGATCATGTAGCGCCAGACAAACAGTGATGGACTGCTTCAATGATAATGACAAAAGGCACAGGCACCAAAAAGAAAGGCCCAATGAACTCATTTGTGAGCTATCAAACCCCAGCAGCGACAGCTACGACATCATCCTCAGCTGGAGAAGCCCCTTCCACATCCTCGGGGAACCCCAGAGACGATCATCTACTGGCCACTATGAAGTGTGGATTCTTATCCATGAATGTGAAGTTGGACAACATTGTGGCCAATATTGGGATTCTTAAGGTGAGAGTAGAAAAAGAAAGTGCCTGGATAACTGAAAACGAATACAGGATAAGTGTGACCGAAGATACAATTGGCCAACATGACCGCGATATTACACAACTAAAAGGAGAACTCTCCAAGATACATGGAAGTTGCGAGGATCTTGATTCTAACAACATCCGAATAGTTGGCGTTTCAGAATCCTCGTGCAAAGGTCCCATGGAGATATGTGTCGAGGCCCTTCTCAAATCCCTGTTTGGCACCGCATCGTTTTCTGATAATTTCTTGGTGGAAAGTGCCCATCGCACTTTAGCACCGATGCCTAAACTGGGGCCTCCACCCTGCACCATCATTACCAGGCTGCTCAATTATAGAGACAGATGGGGTCATTACGAGGTAGGCGGTAAGGGGTTAACGGCACCAGTAAAGGTCTGCTTGCGGGAACCCACAAAGGATGCCTGGATTTACCTGGAGTCCTTAGCGGGTCCCGCGAGCAGACCAGCATGCTAACAACAGGCCCGTTATTAACGGTCCCGGTGTTAGCATGATCCCCATTCCCATTGAGCCCTATGGGGGCTTGAATGGGAATGGGTATGTACCTGGTCCGTGTTCCTTAAATGAGGAATTACCGGGCCCTCCAAGGATGGAATGGCCGGTAATCCCTCATTCAAGGAACCTGGACCCGGTACCCGGTAAGGGGGTAGCCATGCCAATAATAGCGGCATGGGTACCTCCTACCTCGTAATGACCCCCAGAGACTCGATCCTCAAAATGTCCAGAGAGATGGGAACGCTAAACTATCAGGGAAACACTATCCATATGTATCCAGACTTTGCTACATGAGTGCAGGCCCAAAGAAGAGCCTATGAACAGGTGAAAAGACAACTCAGTATACGCCAAATCCCATACGCACTGATATTCCCGGCCAAACTGCGGATACAACACAGAGGCAGGGACCACTTTTTCGAGAACCCCATGGTAGTGATGGACTACATTGAAGCCTCGATTCCACTACCACCCCGAGACAGTGGCGCAGACCAGAACAGGAGCCCACGGCCCAACGAAGAGAGGAGAGACCCAGTCGACTGAATGCTGTAGACTGCCACATCCTTTATATGTGTTGATAAGAAATGTAAATGGGTGGCACCAAAACATAATTGTGAGTTAATGCCCTGACGGTGGTGAACAGTTGTGACAGACAGGAAGCTGCAACATACGCACCTCAGGAAGGTTTCCAAAGGTGGAAACATCATCTGGTTGGGGTAGATAGTGCGGGCGGTGGGCGGGGGATGGCTGTTTAACAGCTAACTCTTGACGAACCAGGAGGGCGGGGGTTATTGTTTAGAGAGACTAGCAAAGGTTGAGAAGTTAAAAAGTTTGAAAATTATGGTCATGTTACTAAGAACGGTGGGAGAAATGAGAGTACGGATAACGGAAGAAGTGAACAGGGCGAATGTAAATGGAAAATAAAGATTCCATGGGAAAAGGGCTGAAAATGAAGCTATTAACCTGGAATGTTAGGGCTCTTAATAACCCACGCAAGGCTAAACAGGTGGGCGCTTATGTGTCGCGGCATAACCCTCAAATCCCGTTGCTACATGAAACTCACGCACTGAAGAAAGTACATGCGGACTTCCTCACTAGCTCGGGACCAGTCAGGTACTACACAGAGTATCCCACACAGGCCAGGGGGTCCTCATACTTATCCATCCTTCACTGGGGTCACCCAGTTGTACTGGTGAACACTTATGGGCCTAACATAGACGACCCAGACTTTTATCAAACCATAATGGATATGCTTCTTCCCCTGGATGAGGCATGGTTGTTTTCTGGTGGGGGGGGGACTTTAACACAATACTAAACACTGTACTAGATCGGTCATCTGTTGCCCCCCAGATGCTTACGAAATCTGCTAACACCCTACACCAGATGTTATTGCAACTACCCCTGAACGTTGTATGGACGATTCTCCAACCGCAAGACAAGCAATATACATATTACTCCACCGCGCACGATTCAGAATGCCGCATAGTTTACTGGCTACTGACCACCTCACTCACTAAGATGGTGCAAAGGTGTGACATCCTCCCACGCACACTCTCCGATCATTCCCTGTTCTCACTACAAATTGAATTACGAAACACCCCCCCACATGCTAAATGATGGAGGATGCCCTCTGCAATGCTAAGAGATCCCAATGTGACCGAATCCATGCACATAGACACTGTAGAGTTCTTCGCCATAAATAACAGCTCTGTTAGCTCCCAATCTACACTCTGGGAGACCGTTAAGTTCTGGGTCAGAGACATTCTCATGGACAAAACCACTGCACTTCTTAAAAATATTAGAAAAAAACTGGGCCAGGATGCATCTTGGCTGCAGGACTGCAAAAACAGCTACAGCAGTACACACAGCAGAGAGACCCTGGCAAACAATAATTAACTATTAAGCAAATTTCACAAGCTAGCAGATAGAGAAGTGCTTTACATGGCCACCCCTGTAAGAGCTTGCAGATACAGCGAGGGAGACAAAGCTGGCAAGTACCTAGCTGACATGTTAAAAACAGAAAATTATCATAACCCAATCACTGGGATCCAAACAGCAAGTAGCACAATAGTGACCCAAGATAAAGATATAAATGATGAATTCACACAGTTCTATTCGAGGTTGTATTCCAATCGTAACAAGATGACGGCAGATGAGACTTTGGAATACCTAAGCAGACTGGTTCCCGCCTGAAGCTAAACTCACTCCAGACTTACCCATAACACAGGAAGAAATCATAGACGCCATTAAGGCATTGGCATCTCGGAAAGCCGCGGGATCCAATGTCCTGGGAATTGAATTATATAAAGAATACCAAGGCAAATTGGCCCCTATCCTATTAAATGTGTGGGAGCAGGCTATGGAGTGGGGTGTACTCCCTAAATCAATGTGTTAAGCTATCATAACAGTACTACTAAAACCACACCGTCCCCCACATGACATGGCCTCTTACAGGCCCTTATGGTTGATTAACACAGATGCGAAAATATTCACCAATATCCTAGCGTTGAGGCTTATCCCCCACATGCTGAAAATGGTACACCCAGACCAATCTGGCTTCAACCCCATGAGATCTACTGCCCTTAATCTCCGTCATTTATATGGGGGTAATGGCACAGGTGAGCCCAGATGCGAAGGCTGTAGTGGCTGCCTTAGATGCTGAAAAGGTGTTCGACTCTGTGTCCTGGGAATATCTGTTCTTGGTGCTAAGCTGTTTCGGGATAGGTCCATATTTCCTACGATGTGTTTGACTCCTATATACCAGCCCGGGAGCGAGAGTCCTCACAAATCATACGCGATCCACATTATTTCTCCTAGGTAGGGGAACCAGACATTGCTGCCCCTCCTCCCCAATACTTTTCTCCCTAACAATTGAACCAATGGCCGCCTTTGTGCATAAAGGACACATACACAGGGGGATTAGGATGACAGGCCCTCCACAAATAATATCTCTGTAAGCGGACGATTCACTCCTCTACATCCGAGATCCCGCTCAGAATCTTGAGCCCATCATGAAAGATATTCATGACTTTTCACGATATTCTGTTTACAAAATAAACAATTCTAAATCAGAACTAGTCCTGCTCGCACCAGCTACGGAATAGTTCTGATTTAGAATTGTTTATTTTGTAAACAGAATATCGTGAAAAGTCATGAATGCCCACCGAGTATCAGTGGATTCAGGTGGGCACTGGTTCGAGTTCGATATTTGGGCATCATTGCCTCGAGGGAACGACAAACACTATACGCTGATAACCATGAACTTACATAAATAAGGGCTAAATTCCCTGTCTACCTTTATGGGCAGATATCACTTTTGAAAATGGTGGTCCTTCCCAGACTCTTATATTTCCTTTGTAATGTCCCCTATGTCCATGCAGAGTATTCATTTCCAAGCTTCAATCTTTGGTTCACTACATTTGTGTTGGGATCTGGTGTCGCAATATGGGATGTTTTTACCCATGCATCCAAGCCCTACCATAAAACTGTGCATTACTGGCATTGAAAACATCAAGATGTCCAGAACTCCCCAGAGGTGCACAGGGAAAACATGAAGAATAGGCTGCCACCCATTTGTGCCTATGTCGTAAGCACAGGAGGGCACTGCCTTAAACCACCGTTGGGCTACACACACAGTAGCCTGAAACCATTGGGAATGGCAATGCTGATTGCCAAAAGCAACCCAGAACTGTGCGGAATTCATTTTCTTAATGTCAAAAATGGATGCAATACTCGTGCTCACCACTACCAGAAAGCCGGAGTTTTAAAACCACCAGACTTTTGTGTAAAATTGAACAAATGAACCCAAACCAGGCCATGGAAAGACTTGCTAAGAGGTGGATACAATGTAAAACTATATACTGAAATGACTTGAAGGAAGTAATTATTTAATGTATATATAAAAAATAGCTGGGGATGTCAGCAGCTTAAGTGAATTTGGGTTTAAAACCACTAAAATCGAAATGTTTAGAATAAATGAGTGACCTACTTGTGACTGTCACATAGGTTGTAATTGTTTAAATGTCATAGTTTTGAACTTAGAATCAGCATTCTAGCTGCATGTGCAAAAATTGTAAGTTGGATTTGAATGTAGAAAACTGGGACCTAAAGTGACATTTAGCTGAATTCTGCCTGACAACTACCCCCGACAGGAGTTGAACTGGCTCAACAACTTTTCCCAGGCCTGGCTGCATTCTGCTGCCCCTGCCAAAAGGAGATGACACCTCTCTGATTGGATTAGGGGAGTGGTACCTGCAGACTGCAGGAAGTTGAACAAAGCCCTGTCCTAGACTCAGGCAAATGTTATATTGGGGGGGTCGTAAAATGGCCTCCTCTTGGGAGAAACTGGGAGGGGCAGTGCCTGTGAGAGCAAGCTGAGCTTGGGGGAAGTGGATAAACCCAAAATTACACCATGTGCTTTGGAAAACCACACCCCTTTGGGGCCAGAGCATGATTTTAAAAAGATGGATAATTCATAGTGCGGACTTGTAAAAATGATATAAATAACATCATCATTCTTGTGATTTTTCTGTGCACATTTTAAGAGGTGTTAGGACCCTGTGGTATGTTCTTGGGGATAGTAGCGGGAAAAAAGGTTGTTACTCCAAATGTATGCATGTTAAAAATCTGACACTTTATCATCTGAAACCCATATCCCTGATGCACATTTGTGTAAAATCTGGAAAGGTTTAGAGGTTGTTATCTGGATGAAAAGGGGAGAATTCTGTCATAAGTGGACACAACATCGTACAAAGACAGGGATCGGATGGTTTGGTGCTACAGAAAATATGTTAACTGGACCTATAATATTAGAAAAATGGTACATAGATAAATATGTATTTGGATCAGAAATAGATTTGTGTGCAATTTGACAAGGGGAGGTTCATATGACCATAAAACCTACAGCATCACTCTGACACTCCATTTCTTTCCCCCAATCAAGGGAGAGAGGAAAGCTTGGCCAATGATAAGTGAGAGGGGCAGGCTTAGCTAGGCCCAGGCACACACCCATTTTCAAAACACATAAAAGGAACATTGAAACCCAGGTAGAGACATTCACTTTCCACTTTCTTGCGGGAAGCGTTGCCGGGAGACTTCAGACTTCACATCCAGAGATCCAGACATCAAATCCATCAATCTCCAGAGACCAGAAATTAACTCCAGAATTTGTAGCAGAGAGGCCTGAATCCACAAACTGAATCCTCTTCAGCAGGCCTCAAAACCAACCAAACTATTCAACAGCCGGGCGAGCTGTTTGAAATCTTTGCCAAGAACTTTTGCAAGAACCTGTTTGAAATAGTCTAATCCAAACTATTTTAGCCTATTAGAACTGCCTCCTAGAATAGTGTCTTTCTGTCATCTTTAAAACTGAAAACTGTCATCTGTCATTCTGACCTTTAAAATTTCAAATCTGAAAAACTACCTTTACTAAATCGGCCGCATCTCCGGAACCGTTTGTGCTAGAAGTGAGTTTTAACTGTCATCTTAAAGCTAAGATTCTAAGCTTTCCAAGGAACCTAAAACCGACTCCTTATAGTGCCTCCGTAATTGCGCTCGACGCACGCGGCTAAATTTGCCGCAATTTGACATTTTGCTCAATTTCAGCCACGTGTAAAAATATTTGTCCTTGCTTTCCTTGCTGAAATTAGTTTGCAACCTGACAATCATTCATAGAGCATTGCTAAAGTGATCCTGAACTAATACAAAGTAGCTGTCACCCACCCTGAACCTCTAGAGGGAATTAAAATCATTTTAGCATATTTTTCACTTCTTTGCATACCACCTTTAAAGTACTTTGCCTGTGTTAAAAACATCTCTTTTCCTCAAAGCTTGCTAGGGGGGAACTGAATTATATTTGATTGCATTCCTGAGAACTGTGTGCTTTTCCTTCCATCTCTTTACCTTGCATAAAGGGGGGGTGAATTGTCAAAGAAAAGTGATTACATTGTCTTTTGTTGAAGTCATATCAAGTTTATTTTCTGTACTGCATTTTCATTCATCATTGCATTGTCCTTGAAGCCATAAAAGCATTCTCAGCTACTTCATCCTCTATTTATCACTTCTAAGCCATCAAAAAGAGTGTACCACTGTAACATTATCCATTGTTGATCACTATCATCCTCACAAGTGTGCTATCAAATATTAATTTACTATAAAAGTGTGAAAGATGTATATTGTTTAATTTTCAAATAAACCTTTTAAATTTGAAAAAAAACCTACTTCTTGGCTCAACGGGGTCGGGGGGATTCTGAGAGAATGGTGTTATATAAGGGTTGTCATTCAGAGTAAATGAACTAGACATAAAAATATACCAATAAGGGTTTCCCTCAGCATCCCAGACTAGGCATTGACTTAGCTGTAGTGTTGAATTGAAGTCGCTTACAAAGTGGGGGCTCGGAGCCGGGATATTCTGGGTTAGATTTACCACTTGTGCAGCATAACACAGTGTGCCAACTGACCAGATACACATATCCGGTTAGATCACCACGCTGTTTTACACTGTGAAAGCACCCCTCAAGGGAATGCTCTAAGGAAACGGTCTGTTTTGCAAAATAAAATACAAACTTCTGTAAGTCAGGAAGGAACTCAAATTCCAGAATGATGACACTGGTAGAATCAAAATAGCCAGAGAGCACTTCTTACATAAGCTATTTGTGAGAGGTGAATGTATTGAGCAGGGCCAGGATGCAGGCAATCACGCAACAGGTCACTGCAACTGGGTTAGATATCTGGAGAGATCAGGGTCCCTTACATGTGGCTCTGAGTAAACTATACATGGCTCCTAAAGCTAAAGATGAACACGACAAGATGGTTAGGATAGCGGCATATTTGTATCTATATATGGGAGCCATGCAGGACAAATGTGCTGAAGGCCAAGATCTGGCAAATAGGTAACAGATTGCGTTAGAGAAGGCCCAATCTGACCTGGTCTCTTCTGAGCAGAGGATGCACAGAAGCCAGGAGTCAGAAAATGAGAGCAGACAGTATCTCATTAAAATCCAAGAGGACATGTGTATCCTGCAACAGGAAACGTCTGACAAGGATACCAGATTTCTGGCCTTGCAGAAGGAGTACCAAGAAGGTTTGGACTCCCTACTGCAGAGCCAGAAAAAGCTGGAGCAACAATTAGATTTTAATAGGGCATGTGCTGAGCAGGTAGTCACGCTGCAAAGCCACCTAGATAGGGAAAAGGCAGAGAGCAATAAACTGATCCTGAAAGACCTGGATACCCAGGCAGAGTTTGATCAGGAGCGCCAGAAAGCTGGTGCCTTCCAAAGGCAAAGGGACGACCTGGCGGCACAGATGCAGACTCTTAGTCAGGAAAGGGACACCTTAGGTGGAGGAGGCTCTGGCAAGAAAGGAGCAGGCCAGTAGGGATGGGACTCAGGAGGTAACCCTCCTGAAGCAGAGAGTGCCCCAGTACTCCAGGATCAATCAGGAGGGACAGAGAGAAAATGAGGCTCTCTGTCAGCACAATGATAGACTCCAGCAACAGATAGCCATGCAGGAGAGACTGATAGTGTCTAGTAAGGCCTTAACTGAGGCACTGAAAGTGCAGGCTCTTGCATTGCAACAGGGAGTAGGGGCTGACAGAGATGAAGTTCGTTGGGAAAGGGAAACACCTGAGCATAACCTCAGAAGCCCTAGTACCAGAGGCCTTCATCCCTATGGCGCGCATGAGCACAGGGCCACAGGAATGGCAGATTACTATCCAGCCAAAAGTATGGGGCTCATAGGCCAGTACCACCCAGGAATGGACGGGCGGGCACCCGGGTATGGGCACCTAAGTACAGTGCAATTTAGTGGGGAACCCCAGGAAATTAGGCCCCCTAAGGGCATCCAAAAAACCTCTGCCCAGTTAGGTCACTGGGGGGGTACCCATCAAATCCTGGTAGCAAGGAGGGATCTGAAGACTCCTCTGAGCGTCATAGGACACAGGAGACCAGGTCCCCACATTCTGCCAGCTATTGCCAGGCTCGCAGAATCCGGGAAATCCTGGAAGATCAGACGGGCACCTCTGGGAGCAGTGCTTCTGAATCAGAGGATGAATGGACCAGGGTTACCCGAACCAAAAAGGCCAATAAGGTGAAAAGGGCCTTGCTTAAGGACCCCTTAAAACAGATTAAGGCAATCAGGAGTGTCATCACGCCTTATCATAAGAACACCAAGTATTCGGTTTGGGAACAATTGGAGCTCCATGAGCAAATGATGGAGACTTTCCATTTGAAGGACAGCAGTAGCTGCATCCAGTACGTCAAATGGACATTCTCCCCTGAATACTCCAGTTTCTTTGCGGGGCTGGAGGACCAAAACCATTCAAGACGGTCCACATATACACCGGCCATCTTGAAACATTTTTCTGTATATAGAAATCCCCAAGAGGCTCGCAAGGCAGCCTGCAATTTGCAATGTGGGGAGGATCAGGCCCCGCAAGAATTTGTGCAAGAATTGAAGCGTGCCTTTGCGCAGACCACCAGAAGGGTGCACACGGACAGCAGAGAATTCATCAACACATTTTTCCATGCTCTTCCCAAGTACATAATGACCCAGCTCGTGAGAGATTTTCACGAGAAAAGATCTTTAGACTGGGTCATTGAGCAAGCCACCCGGATCTATGAGGTGCAGAAGCCCATAGAAAATACAAGTAATGCGCAGAAAACCCCCAAAACCAACAGCACCCCTGCTGCTGCCAAGGTTGCAGAGGTAAAGGTTGCCCCCGTTTTAGATTTGGAGATGGGGGCCTAAAAACCTGCCTGCGCAGAATAACTCTACCTCCAGAAGGCCCTCGGGCCAGTCACAGACAGGGAGTCAAGGAGGTAGTCCCACAAATGGGGTCCCTCGCTCCCCTGATTATGTAAGTCCCCGCTACAAGGGAAACTGACCCATCCTGGGTTATGTGTGGACTCCTGCAGCCCAAGGGGGGATCCAGTCAAGCACCTAACCCAGAGAACTTCCCTCCAAACTTCCCGCAGGAGGGCAGAAATTCACCAAACTCTGGGCCGAACTTTTTCCCCAGGTATCCACAAGGTTTCCAGCCCCAAACTCATCCACCCTTCTTTCCCCAATTCCCTGAGCCCAGACCACCTAATCCGTGAGAGGGGAGGCCAAGGGTGGATCTTCCCAACCTAGGGTATTACCAGAGAAGGGATAGCTACCCTTTCAGGGAGCAGCCCAGGGGATAAAATCGGACCCCGTATCAGCCTGAGCGGGTTTCCTTGTTAGAGCGCCAGGTCCAAAACATGGCACGGGATCTGGGTCACATGCTGAGGGCGCAACAGAACCCTCAGATGAGCACGCAATTAAAGAATGCCCCAAACTCTGGGCCTAGTGCTCCAGAACAATGATGGGGGCAGCACCCCGATAACCCACCGGTTCCCAGGGAGGAGGCACAAGGGGAAGGGGGGTGTAAAGCCTTGGAGGAAGCTTCCTTCCCAACTTGTAAACAGCCCCTGGAAAACCAGGAACCGGAAACTAAATCTCCTACCCCTGAAAGTCTGCCACACAAGTAGCAGAGAGGAGGTAGGAGAAACAAAGGACCCAAACAGACCCACTTTGTGGAGGATTTACAGGTCTTCCAATTTGAGGGAGAGGGATCCTCGTAAGATCCTGGGAATAGGATCTTCTCCTTCAGAGATGGGGGAACTCCTCCCAAGGAAAAATGGGTCCCAAGAGATTCCAATGCAGACTGGGTAGATGTGGCCTGTGAGCTGTCGCCGCCCATCATTCTATCCCAGAACCAACAATACCAAAATCCCATGGGTCAAACCCATCCTGATGACTGCCTCCAAAAAGTGAGGGGGCGGCCCAGAACCCAAAACAATTTCCAGTTGCCAACTTTTTCTTTCAGATTCCCCAGGCTCTCCACAGAATTCTACCCAAATCTCTTCACTAGCAAATGTCCAAAACCAGAAAATTAGCCCACCAGTTGTCCAAAAATGTGCATTATCTGTGCCCCCTTGAGAAGAAGGAGGGAAGATACTATGCCCCGGTACAAGTACAGGGGCAGGGTACAATTCTGGCACTGGTGGACACTGGATCCCAAGCTACCCTTCTGTCCAGAACGGCCTTTGATGAACTGAATTCAGGTAGGGGGGAGAAGTACCAAATTCCCCTCACATCTCTTCCTGGACAACTGCAGAACTTTGACGGGAAGGAAATTCCTGTCGAGGGGACTGCAGATTTGGACATCAAAATTGGGTGACACAGGGCGAAACGCCTGGTCATAGTAGTGACTCCAGAGGGCACCCCTTGTTTACTAGGGAATGACCTCCTGAGAAGGTTGCCACCCCAAATAGATTGTGTAAACAAGGTCAGCTGGACCCAGACTAGCCGACTAATAAAATTAGTGTCAACCATGTTAGTTTAAATGGCACCTGCCACATGGTTGAAAAAAATCTGACCAAGTAGAATTTCACTTCCAGAACAACCAAATTCCAGACGTGACAGTAATAGCAGTAGGACAACAGACTGGTGATGGGGGGTCCTCTCTATTTCTGAAAATCAACCTTCCTTCCAGCTTAAGGTGGTATTCCACACTGGAAGGAAATACTCTGAAATTCTTTACAAATCCACAATCAGACACTCCCACTCCTATAGTCCAGAAAGATGTGAAATCAGCTCAGAGCCTGGCTGATATTCAGCAAATTGGATTGCAGTTGTTCATCCCTGTTCAGTTAAATGATGGGAAGGACTCTGTTCTCGCTCGAGTGTGTGTGAACAACGGTAAGAGCTTCATCAGCGAAGCCATGTTCCGCCAACTCCCAAAAGATCCAGCCATTCCCACATTCAAACTGATAGACAAATGGGAAATGGATCTGGAAACACCCAATTCCAAACATCTTCTGCCAAGCAGGTGTATGCTCAAAATCTCCATTGGCAACAAGAGCATAGTCCATAATTGTTGCGTCATGCGAGACGTCACTGCCGTCTTTTACTTAGGCAGTGACATTCTCAATCGCTTGGACCTAATAAACTTCAAAGCTTGGTCCAGATTAGTGGATAATCCCATGGGCTTTGATGATCAAGAAAAAGCATTTAGGTCAGCTCAATTGCTAACTTATGCAGTTGAAATTCAGCTTAAAGAGGAAGTCACCATCCCAGAAAGGACATGACAATTCTCACTGGAAGTGAAAGTTAAAAGAGGACAAAAATTGAAAAACCCTGATGCTTATATTCATCTAAATGCTTCTCTCCAACAACAAGGGTTAGGGGTAAACCCAACACCATTAGTCAACATAGAACATGACACCATTCCAATAGAGGTGGATAACAGCGACTTAAAGAGTATTACTCTAGCCGCAGGCACCATGATTGGAATGGCGGTTGATGACCGACATTTCTCCATTGATTTAGGAAATGAACTGTTAGGACCAATCCCCAAAGACTGTGTTGACAGTGACAGTGATGACAATACAACACCAGACAGGATCTTTACCCGGCATGGGGGGAACTTCCTGGTGTACACTTCTTGCACTTATGGTAAGGAAGACGTGACTTGTGACTTCAGAAGGGATGAGGTGATTTTCAAGGTCCATGAAGGCTGCCTTTCCCACCTGAAGCCTCCAGTCCAAATCAGCACTCTGACCAGGGACTTCTCCACCCAGCTGGAGGAGGCCACTGAGATAACAAAACCAGAAGTCTTTCCAGGCTTCAGGCAGATGGTGGAAGAGAGAGTCAACCTAGCTGATGCCTGCGTGACTCTGGAAAAGAAGCAAAAGTTGAAACAAGTTTTCTTGGATTTCCAAGATCTCTTTGCGGTAGACTCATATGAATGTGGTCGCACCAACATCCACACAACAACAATTCCCACGGACCCTGGCATGACTCCAGTGTTTGTGAAGGAATATCGCTTGCCTCTCACATCCATGGAGTCCCTTACTGAAATAATTAAGAACCTTGAGTCCCGGGGAATAATCCGTCCAGTCCACAGCACTTTCAATAATCCGGTGCTGGGAATATTGAAGCCAAACGGCCAGTGGAGACTCTGCGCCCATCTTAGGGAACTCAACAAACGGGTCCATACTTCACGATGGCCTCTGCCCTACATTGACCAAGGGCTGGCCCAGATCCAGGGGTCACAGGTATTCACTGCAATAGACCTGACCAATGGATACTGGACCGTGCCTGTCAGTAGGGAGGACCAATACAAACTGGCTTTTACCTTTGGGGGGCAGCAGTACACATGGACCCGGACTCCCTTCGGATGCCTCAACTCTGGCAATGAATTCAACATTTTCCTACATAAGGCCATGCCCGACCTGGGTGCGAGGGGTAACCTGGCTTATGTAGATGATGTCCTCATCAAAAGTTCATCTGTGGAAGAACCCATAGCGGAGATCCATTATGTTCTGACACAGTTGAGGGCCGCCGGAGCAAAACTTTCCTTTCAGAAAGCACAGTGGTGTAGAACTCGTGTTAATTTCTTGGGGCATGAGATTACTCCTCAGGGTCTCTGTCCCCAGGAAATGAAAGTGGAAGCACTTCAGAAACTGAAAGACGCCACAACTCTGCAGGAACTAAGGAGCCTCCTTGGACTGACTAATTACAGCAGAAAGTTCATTGAGGGCTACGCAGAGATCACTAGACCCCTGATTCATCTCCTGAAGGGGGGATCAAGTGGGAATGGGGTCCAGAACAAGCCGAGGCAGTAAGACAACTCAAGAGAAGCCTCTCACAAGCACCTTGCCTAGCTTACCCTGTCAGAAACAAGGAGTTCTTCCTGGAGACAGGGTTTTCTAATACCTGCTTGACGGCAGTATTATACCAAAAGCATGACAAGGTCAATAAAGTAATCTCCTATGCGAGCAAAACTTTATCCTCTGTGAAGGAAAAATGCAATGATTGTGAGAAGGCACTCCTGGCAACGGTGTGGGCATTGAAGAATTAGCGCCCGTTTATCCAGTGGCAACACATCATAGTGGAGATTCCACACCAGCCTCTGCAATATTTCCAAGGTGACAGAATCCGGGCCGGAAATGTGAGTAATTCCCGAATTACTTCCTGGATTCTGTCAATGCAAGGCTTTCCTGTGGAGGTCAGATATGGCCGAAACAAGAAGAGTCCCCTCGCGCAAGGTCTGGCTGACTTGCATGATTGTGCCAAAGTAAACTGTCTCGAGGACGAAAGTCTAAAAATCAAGGACAACATGGAAGCATACCTTAATTCCCCACACAAAGTCTTTGAAGAAGACAAGTGTGAGGGAATGCCCTCTGTCTATGTGGATGGATGCTCTTACCATGTTGACAACAACGGGGAGAAAGAACTGGTGGCTGGCGTAGCGAATGCATGGTTGAAGGAGTCTCCAGAACCCTCCGCTGGGTACAAAATTGGTCCCCGAAGTAGTCAGGTGGCAGAATTGATGGCTGTGCATCAGGCCATCCTCACTGCTGTCCAACATCAACTCCACGAACTGGTCATAATCACAGATTCGGATTATGTACGGAATGGGTTCGTGGAGCACCTGGTTAACTGGAAAACCAGAGGCATGCTATGTGCTAATAACAATCCTTTGAAACATGGGAAGTTAATTCAAAACATGGTTCATCTGGTCACCTCGAATGGGATGACGATCTACTGGAAAAAGATCAAGGGTCATTCCAAAGTAGAGGGACCAGACAAAACTGGAAATGACTTAGCTGATCAGCTGGCCAAAACCGGGGCCATCCAAGGGGATCTAATAGAAATAGAGTCCCTGTTGTGGGAAATCCAGGTCACTGCTATCACTAGGTCCCAGACAAATGCTCACAATGATCTTTCAACTGCACAATGGAGTAAGGAGACCCCTGATGCTGATTTGATTACAGCTCAGAAGGGGGACCCAATAATTTGTAAGTTTTACCAACACATTGAGGACCCTGAGAACTTTCCCCTGACGGATACCGATTACATTGGGAAAGAGGACCTAAGAGTGTTGATGAAATGTCCAAAAAGGTTCAGAATCCAAGACAGTTTGTTGGTAAGGAAATCCCAAGCTGGCCATGATCAGTGGGTGGTTCCTACCTCATTCCGAAGCCTGATGTTAAGTCACGCCCATGATGCGGCCACCGCCGGTCATAGGTGGTTTCACACAACACTGGAAATCTTAAGAGAGGTTGCATACTGGCCACACATGGGGCAGGACCTCGACCAATACTTGAAGGGGTGTCTTGTGTGTGCACAATTTCAGCCAACATCCCTCACACTCCAGGCGCCTTTCCAAAGAGGGGGATGACACTGCCATGGTCAGATTTGCAAATCGACTTTGTAGGCCCTGTAATTTGCTCGTCTAGAGGAAACAAGTACATGTTGACCGTCACATGCTTGTTTACCAAGTGGGTGGAATGTCTCCCGGCCCCAAACTGCAAGGCAGAAAAAGCAGCTGCCCTGATAATTAACCACATCTTTTCCCGTTTTGGTCTACCTCAAAGGATTGAGTCAGACAGAGGTAGCCATTTCACCAGCGAGGTAATGAAAAAGATATGGGAGATACTGGGGGTCAAAAGGAAGCTACATATTGCTTACCGGCCAGCTTCTTCTGGAGCAGTTAGAGATACAACCGAACCATTGTGAGCATCTTAAAAAGGTTTGTGGCAGATTCTGGGCCAAGTTGGGATATCCGATTACCTCTGGTCCTAATGGCCATCAGATCTACCCCTTCATCTGCAACTAAAATGTCACCATTTGAGTTGATGACCGGAAGCAAGATGGTGCTTCCCCAGCATTTGCTCTACAGGACCCAAGAGCAGACACTGATAAATGCCTCCACAACTCATGAGTATGTGGAGAATTTAAGGAAACTCCTTCAGCATGCTTTTGCCTATGCTCAGCGGAATCTAGAAAGATCAGCTAATAGCATGAAAACCCACTACGACCTGAAGACCACCAGGAAGTAATATACTGTGGGAGACCGGGTCTATCTATACAATTTCCAAAGTAACCAGGCGAAACAGCGAACATTTTTGCCTACATGGAAGATACCGTTTGAAATTATAGACAAAATCTCCCCTGTAGCCTATAAGATTCGCATCCCCAAAGGTAGTCTGGCGGAAGGGGAAGACAAGTGGGTCCATATTAATCAGCTAAAGTGTTGCCATCCCAGGCAGACTCTGCAACAACTGGAGGAATCCTCTGGAATCCCAGAGGGGGCCGCTCCAGAGTAATCCAGTTCCAACCTAAATTATCCCATGTAGATAGTCTCTGAAATATTATGATTCTTGTAAAAATGTGTCATGTTATATCTTGTTTTAAAATATGACTGAAAAATGTATCCTGATGTATAAAATGTGTATGCCGCCCCACTATATCAATAGTGGTGGAAACATGTCTACGAATAGGTATTGCCGCTTTTGCTTTATCATCCTAGGAGAGATGAAACCATGGAGACTGACCACAGAAGGCGACCTGGGGACCCGGAGCGAAGATCCGAGGCGCCCGGGTTCCGCCCAATCCTCCCATCAGGACCAGCAAGGAGAACTGATTGATCGACTGGAGGGAGGAAAAGATGCTGAACTGTGCCATCTACGGAATTGGAAGAAGATGAGGCGAACATCCCAGATCTTGCGAGTTCCATCAGTGAAAGATCAGAATGGCCATCACAACAGGGGGGGCTTGTGGGATATTTTTACCCATGCATCCAAGCCCTACCATAAAACTGTGCATTACTGGCATTGAAAACACCATGATGGCCAGAACTCCTCAGAGAGTGCACAGGGAAAACATGAAGAATAGGCTCCCACCCATTTTTGCCTATGTTGTGAGCACAGGAGGGCACTGCTTAAAACCACCATTGGGATACACACACAGTAGCCTGAAACCATTTGGAATGGCAATGCTGATTGCCAAAAGCAACCCAGAACTGTGGGGAATTCATTTTCTTAATGTCAAAAATGGATGCAATACTGGTGCTCACCACTATCAGAAAGCCAGCGTTTTAAAACCACCAGACTTTTGTGTAAAATTGAACAAATGAACCCAAAGCAGGCCAAGGAAAGACTTGCTAAGAGGTGGATACAATGTAAAACTATATTCTGAAATGACTTGAAGGAAGTAATTATTTAATGTATATATAAAAAATAGCTGGGGATGTCAGCAGCTTAAGTGAATTTGGGTTTAAAGCCACTAAAATCGAAATGTTTAGAATAAATGAGTGGCCTACTTGTGAGTGTCACATAGGTTGTAATTGTTTAAATGTCATAGTTTTGAACTTAGAATCAGCATTCTAGCTGCATGCGCAAACATTGTAAGTTGGATTTGAATGTAGAAAACTGGGAACTAAAGTGACATTTAGCTGAATTCTGCCTGACAACTACCCCCGACAGGAGTTGAACTGGCTCAACAACTTTTCCCAGGCCTGGCTGCATTCTGCTGCCCCTGCCAAAAGGAGATGACACCTCTCTGATTGGATTAGGGGAGTGGTACCTGCAGACTGCAGGAAGTTGAACAAAGCCCTGTCCTTGACTCAGGCAAATGTTATATTGGGGGGGTCGTAAAATGGCTTCTTCTTGGGAGAAACTGGGAGGGGCAGTGCCTGTGAGAGCAAGCTGAGCTTGGGGGAAGTGGATAAACCCAAAATTCCACCATGTGCTTTGGAAAACCACACCCCTTTGGGGCCAGAGAATGATTTTAAAAAGATGGATAATTCATAGTGCGGACTTGTAAAAATGATATAAATAACATCATCATTCTTGTGATTTTTCTGTGTACATTTTAAGAGGTGTTAGGACCCTGTGGTATGTTCTTGGGGATATTAGAGGGTAAAAAGGTTGTTACTCCAAATGTATGCATGTTAAAAATCTGACACTTTATCATCTGAAACCCATATCCCTGGTGCACATTTGTGTAACATCTGGAAAGGTTTAGAGGTCGTTATCTGGATGAAAAGGGGAGAATTCTGTCATAAGTGGACACAACATCGTACAAAGACAGGGATCGGAGGGTTGGTGCTACAGAAAATATGTTAACTGGACCTATAATATTAGAAAAATGGTACATAGATAAATATGTATTTGGATCAGAAATAGATTTGTGTGCAATTTGACAAGGGGAGGTTCCTCTGACCATAAATGCTACAGCATCACTCTGACACTCCATTTCTTTCCCCCAATCAAGGGAGAGAGGAAAGCTTGGCCAATGATAAGTGAGAGGGGCAGGCTTAGCTAGGCCCAGGCACACACCCATTTTCAAAACACATAAAAGGAACATTGAAACCCAGGTAGAGACATTCACTTTCCACTTTCTTGTGGGACGCTTTGCCGGGAGACTTCAGACTTCACATCCAGAGATCCAGACATCAAATCCATCAATCTCCAGAGACCAGAAATTAACTCCAGAATTTGTAGCAGAGAGGCCTGAATCCACAAGCTGAATCCTTTTCAGCAGGCCTCAAAACCAACCAAACTAGTCAACAGCCGGGCGAGCTGTTTGAATTCTTTTCCAAGAACTTTTGCAAGAACCTGTAGCAGTATCCAGAAAGCAGTGCTGTATCTGGAACCAGAGAGAACCAGAGACCAGATCGCTGTGAAGAACTGCTAGCAGAAGTCCAGCCAATCCTGACCCGATCAGTGACGATATCGCCTTCCTGTCCAAAATCTATTGTGAGTACCCAGCTAGAAAAGGCCAAAACCAATCTCTTAGTTTAAAATAATCTAATCCAAACTATTTTAGCCTATTAGAACTGCCTCCTAGAATCGTGTCATTCTCTCATCTTTAAAACTGAAAACTGTCATCTGTCATTCTGAGCTTTAAAATTTCAAATCTGAAAAACTACCTTTACTAAATCGGCCGCATCTCCGGAACCGTTTGTGCTAGAAGTGAGTTTTAACTGTCATCTTAAAGCTAAGATTCTAAGCTTTCCAAGGAACTTAAAACGACTCCTTATAATGCCTCTGTAATTGCGCTCGACGCACGCGGCTAAATTTGCCGCAATTTGACATTTTGCTTAATTTCAGCCACGTGTAAAAATATGTGTCCTTGGTTTCCTTGCTGAAATTCGTTTGCAACCTGACAATCATTCATAGAGCATTGCTAAAGTGATCCTGAACTAATACAAAGTAGCTGTCACCCACCCTGAACCTCTAGAGGGAATTAAAATCATTTTAGCATATTTTTCACTTCTTTGCATACCACCTTTAAAGTACTTTGCCTGTGTTAAAAACATCTCTTTTCCTCGAAGCTTGCTAGGGTGGAACTGAATTATATTTGATTGCATTCCTGAGAACTGTGTGCTTTTCCTTCCATCTCTTTACCTTGCATAAAGGGGGGGGGGTGAATTGTCAAAGAAAAGTGATTACATTGTCTTTTGTTGAAGTCATATCAAGTTTATTTTCTGTACTGCATTTTCATTCATCATTGCATTGTCCTTGAAGCCATAAAAGCATTCTCAGCTACTTCATCCTCTGTATATCACTTCTAAGCCATCAAAAAGAGTGTACCACTATAACATTATCCATTGTTGATCACTATCATCCTCACAAGTGTGCTATCAAATATTAATTTACTATAAAAGTGTGATAGATATATATTGTTTAATTTTCAAATAAACCTTTTAAATTTCCAAAACAAACCTACTTCTTGGCTCAGTGGGGTCAGGGGGCTTCTGAGAGAGGGGTGTTATATGAGGGTTGTCATCCAGAGTAAATGAACTGGACATAAAAATATATCAATAAGGGTTTCCCTCAGCATCCCAGACTAGGCATTCACTTAGCTGTAGTTTTGAATTGAAGTCGCTTACATCACGAATGAAATGGCATAAATTGACAGAACCAAACACAAGCAGAGGTTTTGCAACACCAGATTTCAAGCTCTATTATTTAGCAACCCACGCCCAATTTGGTAATCATTGGTATCACCCAGAGGACAATGCCACACACATACCACTGGAGAGATATGCAGTTTCTCCCACTGAACTACGATCCGTTATATTCGACTTGCACCGCATAGACCCCTGCAAATATGACCCGGTCAATATCACTGTTCATGCATGGGCAAAAATCTACAAGAGACTCAATATAGAGACACCATACGACCCCGAAGCCCCATTATGGAGCTTCCCCGGAGTCGCCCCCACATTTGATGAGGCTTTACAAAAAACCTGCGACCCAGGCAAACAGTTGAAAATATGAGACATGTATCCGGAAGGCAAGTACATTAGTCGAGAAGATTTGGTTAATACCTTTGGGGGCGGACAGGTGAAACTCTTACAGTATCATCACATGAGGGCTGCATTTAGCAGGAGATGGCCGGCATTACCGAGAGAACCAGACACCCATGAGTGTATATGGGCTGTAATGTCCTGTGAGGGTACAAAAGTAGGTATATCCAAACTGTATGGTCTAATACAATCACATATCCAATCTGGAAACACCATTAAAGTGGCATGGGAGACAAATGTGGAGCTACAATGGGAGAGGAACAATGGCGCAAATGCCAATGATGAAAACTCTGTCTTTAAATGCTGGGTTACGCCTAATCCAGTTTAAAATCTTAAACCAGCTGCACTATACTCCCACACAGATGGCTACATTTGTTGAAAATTGTACTGGTGAATGTTTGAAGTGTGGTAGCCCACAAGCAGATGCATTTCATATGTATTGGTCTTGTCCATTTCTGGGGCAATGTTGCTGACATACTTGAAGACATTACACAAATCCAAGCCTTTCTTGCTCCCCTTAAATACCTATTCAGAGACATTGGTAAGTCTGCTAAAACCATGAGAAGACTTCTCAATGTGGCATGTGCCGCGGCTAAGAGATGCATATTAAAATGCTGGAAGGCCAAATATGCACCCAAAATAGATGACTTTCTTCGAGATCTAAAATATGTAAATAAATGTGAAGAACAATATGAACTGTCGATGTCTAACAAACCGACCTAAGGATATCTGGGCCCCCTTAAGAAGCTTTCTATGTGATCTACTATCCGATAATGACACGCCCGAAACCTTACGCCCTGATGTCAACATTTCTAAATGACTGTTTGCTATCAGTAAAGCTGTACACTATAAATGTCCACTGCTATGTAATGTGATTAATGACATGACCATTTAATAAACAACGTTTTTAAAATAAAAATTGCAAATAGGGCCCACAGTTGGCCTCTGGTAGCACTGCAACACCAGACGCTGCAGAGGATTTGAATACTCCCCTCGATTTGGAAAACTAGAGAGATTTCTCTTGGTAATCCCTCTCTACCTGCAGTTAGCTCATAAATATTTGGGTAGCGCTTTACATTTGATATGTTACGAATTTAGCTGGGCATGAATTTGCCAGATGCTGTCCTGGTCAAACAAACATCTGATTAAAGGTAGGCGAATACTAGAAGAGAGTATCCGATCAGGGTTCTTGGCATATCAATAACAACAGAAGAGCAATTTGGGATCTTTTTTTCATGTAAGCAAAAACGTGCATTTCTTTAGGCAATAACAGGACATGTTTAATTTATGTGCTATACGTGAATGCAATTATAGTGTAGCTTTCATCTCAAACTGACTGGGAAGAAATATCACTGCTATGAAGTGTGCCATATGCAGTATATCCTAAGAAGCCAAAACAAAGCTCTGTTAGTAGTGGAGCAGTTTCTGGCTTTCTTGAAGTATCACCTGCCTCTAGTGGTTATCCCGCATGGAGGTTTTGAAACAGTACTCTTTGAACACTGAACGCTGCTTCTCTTTAAACTCCTGAGCCGGGACATCAGAGTAAAGGCACGTTATAGCTGTTGTCAGAAAAAAACACTGACCTCCCCTTACCCAGTGGCTCCCAGCATGCTTAAGAAGGGCAAATGATGGTATGAGCCCTTCTGCGGAGCAGTTCACATCTTTCAATGGGGCTATTTCACTGTTCTCAATCTTCCAAAGCAAAGGAAAACACAGAGTGAAAAAACTGCATCGCGGGAAAAACAGTTGTTAATGTGGTAGAAAACGGTCTACCCTAGGATTGGGAGAAATCTCAGGCTAATTTATTTTGCAATAGGCAGGACATGCGATGTCTCACTAGACTTGCTCCCAGTGCGAAATAAGGCTTTCGGACGAAGACTCTGGAATACATTGTCCAAAATGAGGACTGTCTGAAGAATGACCTGTTGGAGAAATGCTCCAGGTGTGATGGTATTAGACATTACAGCGCTCTCATTTTTAATTGTGCAAATAGTGCACACCATAAATAAAATACATTGGCCCTCATTACGACCCTGGCGGAAAGTGACTGACCGGACCGCCACAGCGTAAATAGCGTTTCCGCCATCGTACGAAGGAGCAAAGTGCGGCCCATTCCGACCCATCGGGCACGAGCACCACGGCATGGCGGAAGTGCAAAGTCCGCGATGGCGGAAAAGACCCCAAAACGGCCCACACCGCCGCCGTACGGCGCCCTAGGTGCAATACCGCCACCCATCACAGCGGACACCGCAGTGTGCGCCTACCGGAAAGTACGGTGACCGGAAATATACGGAAACGGAAGTTAAAACATGGGCCCGGAACGGGAAACATCCCGCGTACACCTATAAAACCACTAAAACCACACAACCACTAAAAACACTACCCTGAGACACACCCCAACCCGTCATCCACCCTAGCGAAACCAAGAAAAATGGGAAAAGTAGCGAAGAAAGCGTGCGACCGCAAGCGGCAGGTCCACTTCTCCCGTGAGGAACTCACCGTGCTAACAGAGACCCTCCAGGAGAATGCTGCCGTCGTCTTCTGCACACAAATGACCAGGACGGCACTTGCAAACAAGAAGGCCATATGGGCTCTGGTGGCACAGCGGGTAAGTGCGGTGGGGACCGCACCCCGCACCCCACAGCAATGCCGAAAGCGATGGGACGACCTGCGGATACGCGTCCGCAGCATACTCTCTGCCAACCGCAACATTGCCACAGCCACCGGGGGAGGTCCTGAATCACCCATCAAGTTGACCCCCTGGGAAGAAATCTGTGCCTCCACCATCGGAATGGAGAGCATAGAGGGAGTCGGAGGGATGGAGAAAGGAGTGCAGACATCCGAAGATTCAGGTAGGTGGGCCAGATAAAACAATGCCAAATCCACAAAGTCCAACCATGTGAAGTACCATGTGTCCACATAGTGCAACAGAAACACATGTCCAGGAGAACGTCCACACACATCGGCCTGATAGCGCACGTTAAAACCCACAATAAATACATAAATAATTAAAAACCCCTAAAACACCCACTACACGTGCAGCAGGCACACCCTAACTGCAGGCTGCCAAACAACTGCACCCTCACTCCACACACAAATGTAAGCACCTCCAAGGCCCCGACCCAAATCACCCTCAGGTACCACCCCAATGCATGTGATACAATGCCATTCCAATTCCCACAGACCCATCAATAACCCTCGCCCTCCTTTACTCCACCACAGGGTCCGATCCAAACGACGAGCTTCAGGACACCCCTACCAGCACACCTGCAGAGAGGGCCAAGACCAACGGCCAAAGACCCTCCACCTCAGCTGCACGCATCAAGACACGGCAGCAGCACAAATCAGGTGGCAGCACAGAGGAGGGAACATCAACAGGCACCCCAGCAGCCAGCATGCCCACAACACCACCACCACAGGTCCCCCCAACGGATGCCACAGAAGGCACTGCCTCTGGTGGCAGCAGCACCATAGGTGACACCCCATTGATGGCAGCATGCTCCGACACAGAAGACGGGGATGTCGAAGTCAGATCCATCCATGACCTGTCCCAATCCCCCTGTCTGTCCCATCCCGTACAACATGAGGATACCACGCAGGGGCACCCACAAGACGACGACTGGCCATCCCCCACAAGCCCTGTGGCAAGGCAACATGAGGTCAACAGCCCCTCTGTGACACCCCCGCAAATGGCCATGGCCCAGCAGAGGCAACAGTCCCTCGACCAGTTAATCGTGCAACAGCAGCAACTGGCCACGCTCCTCAAGGACCATGCCGATGAATGTGGGGGCACTAAGGCAGACATAGAAACATCAACTGAGACACTCAGGGCAGAAATGGAGAGAGGTACAGAGACACTAAGGGCACAAATGGAGAGAAGCACCGAGAGCCTGAGGGGGGAACTGCATGCGACGTCCAAGGACGTATGTGCCGAACTTGCCGCAGTGCGCCGTGTGCTCACTGAGCTCTCGCAAACCCTTAGGGACATGCATGGACGTGAGCAGGCAGAGACATCATCCGTTGCAAGTTCCGTCCAGGGCAGCCCCCAACGTAGATCTGGGAGGAACCTGCACTCCACAGGCAGGGGTGCCCCTGATACCTGCAGAGGGGGCTTGCAATAGCGACTGCCCACTGACAATGAGCATCTTTGGACACTGGTGTTCGGGGGGGAGGTAGGAGGGTGGAGGGGGTGTGTTGGGCTCACTTGGGTGGCGGGTCGATAGGGTGTTCAACATGATATCACATATGCCATAAACAGTGCACGATCAACCAATGAGATGTGTGGACATTGATCTTTGTGTACTAGGCCATCATAGGCGTACAGTCCATATTGTGCATGTCCCAGACACACACAGTGCCACGAGTCCCGTGTCCATGTATCAGCCACCAGGCGTGAGTGCTAGAAGCATACATCAATGAGATGCTGACGAATGTCACGGCCCTCCGGTGCCTCGCAGACTCCTTGAGGTGCTGCCACATCCCCGCCCTCATCATGACCATCATCAGGTGCTTGCAGTTCTGCGTCAGGGGGCATGGGCACATTTCTACGTACGCACATGTTGTGGAGCATGACACATGCCATCACCATCTTTGCAACCTTCTCATGGCGGTACAGGAGTGCCCCGCCAGACCTGCTGAGGCAGCGGAAACGACCCTTCAGTAGGCCGAATGCCTGTTCTATGACTACACGGGTACGTGAGTGGGCATGGTTGTAGTCCTCCTCATGCTGGTCCCGTGGGTTCCGGACTGGTGTGAGGAGCCATCTCTTCAGTGGATATCCAGCATCACCTGTATGTGGACGAGAAACGTATGATGTGGAATGCCATTGCTACGTACGCACACCCCCCCACCCTTCCTGCCAGGTCATTGCCGAATCACATACCCCACATTATCATGCATGTAATGAGACTCACCGAGTAGCCAGGATCTGTTCCCTGCGTGTCGCTCCATGTAGCGTGGTATTGTAGAGTTCCTCAAGACCATAGAATCATGGGTTGATCCAGGGAATCGGGCACAACAATGTGTAATGATCCTGTTGGAGTCACACACCATTTGTACATTCAGAGAATGAAATTGTTTTCGGTTGCGGTACTGGGCCTCCATGGCATGTGGGACGACCAATTCCACATGGGTGCAGTCGATGGCACCAATGCAACCCGGTATGCCGGCAAGTGCATGGAATCCCACTTTTGTGTTGGTAATTTCCTGCTCCGAGCGTGGTAGGGAGATGTAGTCGTCTGCGTGCTGCAGGAGGGCATCGAGCACTTGCAATAGTGTCCGTGAGAACAGTGGCTGAGAAATGCCATGCAACTGTCCGACTGTGTGCTGGTAGGTGCCTGTGGCCAGGAAGTGGAGTACAGACACCACCTTCAGTAGGGGTGGGATGGCGGTTGGGCTATCTATCATGCTGACAAGGTCAGCCTGTGTCATGTCCACAATGGCGGCTATGGTGTCCCGGTCCAGACGGTAGAGGGTGTGGATCTGCTCATCAGTGAGGTTGAACGGATGTGCTCGGAGGCGTGGGATTGCGGGCTGCCTGCGTGGTGGTAGTGGCTGTGCTGGCGGCCCTTGCTGGCCCTGCCTTGCCCTCCTCCTCCTCCTGCGTCTCCTCCGTGCGGCCGGTTGTAGTTGGTGTTCGTCTTCTTCCTGGAGTTGGAGTACTTGCAGTGCTATCAGGTCCCCCAGGGCCAACATCGCGAGTCCTGCCGGTAGCATTTCGGAGTGGTTGTGGGAGGAGACTGGCTGTGCAATTTATGTGTTTTCAGGCTGTATGGCCTCCACCTGTGGTGATTCATTCCACCTGTGCAAACTGCTCTCCCCTTTGGCCGAGCACGTCCCGCACACAACGCTGCAATTCGGGGAATGGCATCTTGCTATTGCAATCATGTATTTGTACCCGATGGCCGTGTAACATTGGTTGATATGTTCATTCTGCTATGGTCCCATTGTTTCACATACTATCTGTGCAGTCGCGAACAGACTTGTGAAGGGTCAGTGGTACGTAGTACTCGAGTAACGGTGGGCCCTCATGCATCACTGTACCGAGTTGCAACGACGGGCGGGGCGTCCCATTTGTGGGTGAAGGCAGTTGCCATTTTCACACACAGCCGCACTAGATGGATTAATTAGTGATTTCAAACGGCCACAGATGCTTCTTCGACGTGATGTTGCAAATGAGGAATTCGAAGGGCGGCGCTTTCGGTTTTCAGCTAGCGGCGGGGAAATGCCCACAGGTCTGACTGCAAATATAACGTACTATTGTTCAATGTCCTTGGGACAGGGGCCATGGCGAGGATGCAATGATTGATATGAATGGTTTGGGATGCGCAATAGCGACGTGGGCGATGAGGCCGGACGTTCCCAAATACATGTTACTTCACTACACTGGAATTACGGGCTGGGGCACTGTGGATTTTGCAGGCTGCATAACGCACAGACTCAATGGATATTTCTAATGTTATGTGAGTAAATATTCTGGCGTTTTAATCCCGGGATGAGGGAATGATGAATGGATGCATGGGCAGGTGATTTGATACAGAGTTTGCCATGTACAGGGCTTCTTGGAATCTATCCGCCTCCCCTACGCTATGTGATGCAGGGCTGCCATAGTGGGACCATCGTCTATCTGGCCTTGTTGAGCCCTCCCTGTCTCGACGCGCCCTCAGACACTTGTGTCCATGCACGTTACCAATCCCATCTGATGGATTCTGTTTTGACAGACGCATGCACAGGTACACTCGTTTGTGATGGTGTTTACACCTCGATATAGATAGTTATGAGTCGCAAGTGGTTTTTGGGTGGTGATGAACCTTTGGAGTGGGCTAGCATGCATATGGCTGTGGATTTAGTGTGATCATTGAAGTGAGTTGTTCGAATGTAGTTCTGATGGCCATTCTATTCTTTTTCTTTTCTTTTGGTTGACAGGTATCTCCTCCCCTTTTGCCACTGCCATCTGTATGCCACTCCTGCAGATGGGTTTTACTCCCGACACCTGCTGCTTCGTGTTAATCAGTGGAGCAGCATTACGATCTTATGGGACGATCGCCAATGGGCCACATGCCCTTACGCAGTACTGGTGGCTCGGAGCAACATTTCGGCCTTTCAGCTGGACTAGTGCCTCCCCATTGGGACGGCCCTGCGGTTCTGTGCGCTTCCATGTTGCCTTTTCGTACGTGAATGTGGCTCTGTGTACCATGATGGAACAGGGCGTCACACAAGTAGTGGCTGGTCATTTCTTGCGGATGCAGCCCACAATGGTGAAATGTGTTTTGGAGTTCATGGCCTGATGGCTGTATGGGCTTGGTGATTTTGTTGTGCATTAAATTTCTATTCTGATTTGGCCCGTGTAGCGTTCTTCTTTGCAGGTGATGTGGCATATTCCTATTTGGGGAGCGATGTATTGTGAGGAGATCTGCATTGGGTTCCAGCTTCGGAGTTTAGTTGCGTGGTACTGTACTCGACGCGTTTGCCTACGAAGCCCGTGAGGTCAGGGATGGGGGCTGCCAATATGACTGTTTGAATGTTGTCATGCTCAGGGGCGGGGGATTGGGTTTTGTGTAACAGATGCCGGTCAGCCAGGTGGACTGGTGGAATGATGTGATTTTCGGAATATTGCTGGTCACAGGTGCCTG
Organism: Ambystoma mexicanum; assembly: GCF_040938575.1. Lineage (NCBI taxonomy): Eukaryota > Metazoa > Chordata > Amphibia > Caudata > Ambystomatidae > Ambystoma > Ambystoma mexicanum. Next base: position 953,695,539 of record NC_090935.1, on the reverse strand, counting down.
TGTTTGCGTGCGTTTCTTGGTGGGGGACTGTGGTCATGTCCATTGGGATGGCTTCTGTATTCGTGCCATCTGTGCCCTGCAGCTCCCATTGGCCCCTCTTGTGTTTCATTTGTTCGTTGGCATGCATGGGTGACTTGTACATTTCAATGGTTGCATTGTGACTTCATTGCACCTACGGGGAGTTGTACTTTGTGGGCAGGGAGCGGTGTACAGGCACTCAGTGGGGCCGTTTACGGTTGATTCGCGATGCCGTACTTCTCACCATGGCGGAATGTTTCATTCCGCCATGCTTGATGGCGTTAGGTACATGTCCGCTAGGGTCGGAATTGGCGTACCCTTGCGCCATGGTGGTGTTTACGGTTTGGCATGGCGCGCGCGCGCGTGCTTGGTGCAGTTAGCGTTGGCGTTCACTACGGTGTCGCTAATGGCTTCGTACTTTGCGGTGACGGGTCATAGTCGCACCGAGCGCTATTCGATGGCGGTATTGCATTTCCGCCATCGTTTTCCGAATTCCGCCAGGGTCGTAATGAGGGCCATTGTTATGAGGTTCAGTGACAATTAAGATGCAGTAAGACCAATGCAACATTACAGTGAGGAACACGTTCAAACTAAAGCCAGTTTATCAATCTAAGAAACATTGAAAAGGTAATTGGCTTTATTCATGAAGACAGAGTAGTGTTCCAAAGATTCAGAACCACAAGTGTGAACTATTAGGCGCCTATGCCAGAATAATTGGGTATGGGCAGCTTCAGGAGCAATTTGTTTCTTGGAGTGAAGGTCTCATCAGTTGTTAATTTTGGATCCACACGTCATGCTGCAGAGGAACACAGGAGAGATTAGCGTGCCATTAACACAACTGAAGGTTGATGGCTGGAATGCTTTGACTATAGCAATCACCCTTGCATCCGTGGGCATGCAGGGCCAGTAATGATTGACCAGCCTGCGCCTAGGTAGGCCCAAGAGAAGTTAAGGTTGCAGCAAGGGCTCACGGCTGGTAGTGATGATATCTAATCTCACACCGGAACTTCAAACGGGGTGCAGTTGAAATTATTTGTATTGGTGGGAGACAGACTGTGCACGTCTTGTACATGCCCAAGCTCTTGTATAAAAAAAAGGTGTCTGCCGCTATAGTGAATAAAAAATGAAGCAAGTCCCTTTTCTGTGTCTATTGCACCTGCCAGCCAGAGACAGGGGAGGGAGTGCATCATTCCGGAGCCAGGGCTGGAACTAAATCAAAGGGGGTGGTGGATGACGTGGGTGCCGGGGGAGCCCAGAAAGAGGACTGAGAGGGACAGGGGCTGAGGAAACGAGGAAACAAGCACCAGAAAATGATGGGGGCACCCTTGGAAGGAACATGGGTGGCTGGTGGAGTGAAGAAGGATAATGGCAGCTTCCATGAGCACACTTCCCCAGGTGTGAATCCATTATAAGCACTGTGATTGCTCTGAGAAACCCTCCAGACATGTTTTTCAGCCTGACAAGCTATGCCATACATGTTACAGGCTCACAGACAATATAGCTTTCACACCCCAGCAAGGGGGGGGGGGCGACAGGGGCTTTAACGATACACCAGCACAAGTTTTAGTGGGCCAAATTTGTTAGCTTTTAAAGCCCATGCACGCCCTGGTGTGGTGTGAAAGCTATTCACACCCTGGGATTTACCGGGGTGCAGATAGTTTTCTTTTTGTCTGACGGGGATCAGCTCAACGCGAGCCCATCTCCCGTTAAAGAAAGACAAATGGAATTAAATGGCCGGCCCCATTAAATAAATGGCCGCCACCATTAAAATGGAACAGGGACTAGGTCTCTTTTCAGATGACGTCATCCGTAAAGGGCTGTAGTCCCTTTTCTATTTTAATGGTGATGGCCTGGGCAGTGATTAGAGCATTGCGCCAGGGAAAGAAACATTTTCATTGGTCAATCTGTCTTTCCCAGGTGCGAACATTATTTCCGCCATCTTGAATCTTTCTTTTTTCAGGAACATTTGTATCGAAGAAACCTGTAATCTATTTAAATTAATGATTTGTATTCAAATTTAGGGAAGATAAAGCTGATTTTCCAATCTTATTCTAAACCTATCATAATGGACCGTAGTCTTTTAAAATGGTACTTCACCACATTAAAAAAGTGAAGTGTAAATGGGGGCAGGTGTCTAAACATTGACTAAGCGGTTCATAGAAAAAGCTCAGTGTATTTTCTTATTCCAACAGGATGCACTTCAAATGTAAATTTGGCAAGAAAAGACATACGTCTCTATCAGATATTATGGATGTCAAAAAGGTGATACAAATATTATTGCTGTTAGGACATTTAAAAAGACAATAAAAAAAATGCATTTTTTTTCCTCTGGTTCAATAGCGTTCTCTCAGTAAGGGTAAGATGCTAAGTCATTTTGGAATACCAGCAATGATAAGGTCTGCAGTATTTTGAATAACTTAGATTTGGTGAGCAAGGATGTTGACATACATGCCATTCTTAGTGAATGTGACAGTTAACAAGAGAGCCAAACGTTGCACTGTGATTCATCTGAGGGATTAAGCACAGTATTTGCTTAAGAGAATTGAGTTAAAGAAGTATAATTTGCCACTGCCCCAATTTCAGGGGGCATGCTTAGGTTGGCATCTCAAATGACACCAATGCTTTAGTCCTTAGTTAAGATGGTTATAGTCGAGTCAAAGAACGTGACAAGAAACGAGTATGCTGTGTTTTTTGCAGTCGGAATTTGGGAAAGTTCATTCAAATTTTTGAATCCAGATTTTGCTAGAGATTATTACTTGCTGAAACCTCTCAATTGTGGTTCTTTGGCCTTTGCTGTCTTGATGAGTGCCATAGTGTCCAGAACAGATGAGGATCAGGATTTGAGGTTATCTAGAAAATTGGTGTCCGAGGGTTACTTGGGTAGGTCCAGCATTACAGGTTTGAGGGCATTCTTGATTTTGGATCAGCATGTGATTCAGCAGTGCATTTAATCTGTGATGTTATGAGTTTTGTCAAGATGATTTTCAATGAATGCAGAAAGTGATTGGTCCAGATGAAAGGATGCATTTCTGGTTCTGGACATCTAAAGTTCATATCTGCAGATTAATTTGAGACACTGACCTTTGATGCAAGTAGGAGCTTTTTTGCAAATTTTGAAATCCAGTGAATTACATGGATTTGTGAATTCTGGTTGTGGCCATATCATCAAGCCTTAGGTTGGAGTATCCAAATGGGAGTGTAGAGTTGGCTCATCAGACTATGGAGGCACACCTAGTGGGAAGGGCATTGTGTAAGACTGTCCATTTCCTGGAGGACATTAGACAATGACGATGACAATATATAATATAAGAGTGTTCAGTTGGACATGTAGGTGTTCAAACCTTTTTCCATGAGAACATGTACCAGAATATTGGTTAATAATGGTTAATGAAGAGCATAGAGTACATTGAGGGAAACAGAAGCTGGACAATCACTTTGGATGTTTCATTGAAAAAGGCAATATGTTATAAATAGTTGATTAAGATTGACATCTAGAATGTTGTCATAAATAAGACTGACCTGCCATTTTAAGGCACATTTTGTGGTGTAGCTGGTGGGTTTTTGGCAGTTGCAGTATATGGAGATGATGGTTGCCTGGCAGTGCAGTGAGCTAATTAAGGCTCAGAAGTAAGTCATTGAAGAAGATGTGGGGTGATGGCATGCTTCAGGGACAGGTTGAGTCTTGGAAATGATTAAAAAAAAGTGAATTACCATTAGAGAGTCAATCATATGGTGAAATCGTGTGGCTTCACAATTCATAGAAAAACAGTTTCCAAAGTCAACGCCATTAACTGTAGAATCACAATAATGGATAGCCTGCAAGCTTAGTAAACATGTGGAACATTAAAAGTAATAATTTGCATGTGGGGGATTCAACAAAACACCCCTAACATGCACTAACAGATGCATTCCTTTATTGGAGAGGGTGCACTGTAGATTCACAGAGGTTGGCCTTTCAAAAAGGCCCAAAGAGTTGCATAGAAACTCTGGCTCACCTTTTTGCCCAAGCATCTTCTGTGTGATTCACTGAAGGTAGCTCCTGCATACTTCAAAAGCATATCACTGCCACCTTGGGGAGACCTACAAAGGGTTCCTTTAGAATGAGTGTGGTCTCTACAGTTCATCACAATTTAACATAACGTGAAAACTCGAGAACACTGACAAGATAGTACAGATAGAATACATTGAATCAAAAGAGACTTTACATTGAAAACAAGGGGGAAAATGGTAAAATCAGCATCACAATTATAGAATCAGGAAGATAATATACATGGTTTTATTGTTACCAGAATAAGACAACAAATACACATCTAACTTTCTTTCTAGAAGTTCAGAGAGGTTCAACAAGTTGATACATCTAAACCAGTACCCAGAGGGTTTAGGAGCATTAATTGTGCCCACTGCACCCAACAGCTGCAGAGGACAATACTGTGCAAGATCTGAATGGGCCACAATGATAATGCTAGATTTGTGGCTGCCGCTAGTGGTTTCTGAGCTGAACTGTGGTACGTTCAGAACTAGTCTGGCAAAGGTAGTTCTGGAACTTACTGGAGGCAGAAAATGTAGGTATATGGATCACAATGCCCACAAGATGGACACATCTTGCAGTGTCGTCTGTTTGACAGCTCTGCCATTGATCTGTCTACGTGCATCTGGATAGACTTCCAGCTATCACTCATGCTTGCTATTCGGTGTCCTTGTTGCAGTTTACTGCTCTCCCGAATTCATTGTGCATGTTGTTTGTCTATTAAGGTTTGTTGGACATAGACTCTCATAAAATGCTTCTGAACAAGAATCGGGTTGAGACAACAGCTGCCTCAACAAAGTCATTCTTCAGGTGGTGTGCCTTACAGGATTTCACCTTCCTGCTGAAAACACATTTAATTTCGAGAGGCATCCCAAATGGTAACTACCTAAAGCCATCAGCTCCCCATTACAGATGGTGTGCTCCATGAAGGTTGTTTGGCAAAGCAAGGCTCGGGAGGATAGCTCAGGGGCAGCGTGCTCGCCTTGGAAGCAACACGACACAGGGCAACACAGGTTCGATCCCCGGATCCATGGTTAGAAAACTCTGGGTATTAAGCAGGGGTGTTCTGGCCTTTAGGGAACTCTGGAGATTTCCCAGTGGGCCTCTGCACCCTGGGCCTCTTTTCTGTGGTATTTCCAAATTTGCTGATAGGAAAAGCATTGGGCTTGCTGAAAATGTGTCATATAGGGCCACTTTGAACTTTATTTCCAGGGCCTCTTTTGGTCCCGAGTAATTATTTCCAGGGCCTCTTTTAGTTCCCAGTCCAGCCCTGGTATTAAGCACGTTATAAATAACCAATCATATATCATATCAAGTCCCACAGATTTATGGAAACGTGTAGCAGAGGTTCACCAAACTAGAGCAACTGGCTTTATTTGGTACAGGCTCACTCAACAGTAGTACATCAGCGTTGGGGAGCTGAGGAGTCATTTCCAGGCTGAAAGTGACCCAAGAAATTAATGATTTGTCCGTCTAATGGTAGTCAGTTACAAATCAGAGGTTGTTTATTTCCAAAAAATTATATCAAAGTTATTTGCAAGAGTGATTAGTCAAAAAGGACCTGCCATGCTATGTTCAAACAAGAAATATGGTAGTTGTGTAACACTGGACCACAATCATAGATGGTCAAAACCGGATCATAGAATCTGAGAGAAAGATGGAGGAACATGGCATTGCAACCAAAAAGATGTCTCCTAGCATTCCAACACATTCTTCTGGTTTGACTCCTCTGTTGCAACTTAAAACAAGCATTTGCCATTCCAACAGTTTGGGTGTTTGTATAGGCATGGGACGGCACTTGCCAGGCACAGCCCTAGTGGTATTAACTGCCCATTGATGGTTGCAGGTGCACAATGGTGTGAGTTCCTGGGCATATAATAGCAGTGCATAGCAAATGCATAATACTTTTTTTTTTAACAGGACTTCAGTGAAGGACACGCAGAGTGCCCATAAACCGAGTGGCTGATGGCAACCTGGTAACAATATTTTTATTGAATCAGTAGTGGGTTTACAACTCCAATTAAGTCATTAAGTCTCAGAAGACTGCTTTGAAAAAACATTGGCAGGCACCTTAAGTGCACAGTTTGATGGTAAGGCTTGAGTAAAGCCAGCTCAAAGAGTTCCCATTAGGAGGTGTTTTGGGCGGGGAGCAGGAACTGGGTGGCAATGGCCATATAGATTAGAATGGCCATGGGCTGTCAATGGGCGGGCAGATAACCAAACAACACCTACCAGCTGTGTGCCTCTCCTCATGTGCCATTTCTCCCTAGCTGTACTCTGATGCCATAGTTTAGGCGTATAGCTGTCGCAAGCAACACCTAATAGCCTAAACTACCAATGAGAGAAATGAAAGACAATGATGCAACTACAGTGTCCCATCAGGCAACTCAGAGATGGTGTAGGGGTGACCCTTGCTACTACAGAGTGTTCAGTAATAGACACACTCTAAATATTTTTTTTCAAAAATGACTTTAATAACTAATACTAAAAGCCACTGCATAAAGTAATGCCAACTTGCCTGAGAGGCTGGCAAAAAGGACTGCAAACTATATTTTACCACACACTCAGGCATGTATGTGCAGTAGTAGATGGAAATGTCGCCACTGAATCCCCTCCATCCCACATATGCCATGGCTGTCAGCAAGACTCCGTTTTGCCCTACATCAAATTGCACCAATTTTAAACCACATCACTGTGTCTAATGTTTAGGAAATCCATGCCTGCAATGGCATATGTGTCTACCAACCTGACAGAGAGCTTATGGGGCAGGGTTTTGGGACTAGATTAGCATGCGGCACCACCCATGCTAGCATGGCCCAGTCACTAATCTTCTCGCATTGCTAATGGGAAAGTCACTCACTGAACCGCCAGCATGAGCCTACATGAGTTTATGTGATATGTGGCGTGGATGCGCTGCTTGCTGCCCAACCTACGCTGGATGGTCCACTATTTCATGATACATAATGAGGTCACATTAGTCGCGGCTGGAATCCTCATCACGGATTTCCCTATACTATGCTCTCTATGCAAGAAGTATGCAGATTATACTGGTGAACATAGTCCAACCCACAAAGATTGCATGATCTTCCATGCATAGGCGGGAAATGATGCCCACCCCTAAATGCCTCAAGGCTTCTGCAATCTGAGCCAACACTATTTGGACCTGATTCTCAAATAAATGTATCAAAGCAAAAGAAAAGGGGCATTTGAGAATCTCCAATTTGCACCAGCTCCCTTATATCTGATTCACAATAAATTGGAGCAAACCTGTGGGTGGCCGGAGCACATATGAGATGCTCAGATACCAATGCTATCCACACACATGTGATCAGGAGCATCTCAGCGATGCTCCATGAATCTTTAGATTTTCTCCAGATTTAAGGTTTCTGAATTTGATACAAAGCAGCAGGGGCCGATCAGTGAGGCTCCTGCTTATCTCCACATTTGCTCTGGTACACTTCTGTGATAATCAGGCCGTTCCCTGTTTTAGCTAGGGAACTATCCACATATAAAACATCGGTAACATTTCAACCAATAACATGTTGCAACCTCTCAGAGGAGGGGTAGGAAATCAAATGCTCTCTGTGTAAGGCTGAGAAAATACAGGGAAAATGCAAGTGTGTAGTAATCATTGTACTTCTTTATGCATGGTACAGTTGGTTTTACATAATATAGTAAAAGCTGTTAAGTTGCCAATGCATTAAATAATTATAGGTAAGCTTTTTCAAAGGTATTCGCCAATCTGTGATCCAAATTGGGACTATTTCCAAGGAGATTCATTTCACTACATTTTTCGAGTAGCATGCAGAGACTGCCTGCACCCTACTGTAAACATTATCCGGAGAAGCAATGTACACTGAGAAAACCATTAAGAACGTGTGGCACACAGGGAACTTTAACAGTAGCATCCCAATGTGTGTTCGTCGCAGGATGATCATTGGCCTAAATCCCTGAATAGGGAACCATCTGTCAGTGTACATTAAGATAAAATCATGGAACTGGTGAACTGGACAATAAATCATTCATTGGTATGGTTCCAGGAAACACTGCAAACTGCAGAAATATGTTTGTCAGTATCTGAAGCAGTAATTATGGTTTACTCGGCTGCTGTCCAATCGCATTGAAGCATGGAATCCTCAAACTTTGACAGAAAATCACACGCAAGGACAGTCAATAATAATGTGTTTTTTGCATCAAGTGTGACTGAATACCAGGGTTAGTTTGATTCTTTTTAGACAGTTGTACTGCAATTCTGGAACTACCATCTTTCTTGGCAGTCCTTGAACCTTCTCATTATTCCTGGTTGATGTTAATCCCATCATGACAGCAATGATAAACCCTTTGATCAACCAGTGGAGGGTAGAAGGAGCAATTAATATACATAGTCCTCCGGTCATTAACATTAAGAGAAAAATCTGCCTGATTCTTAAGGGCTTCATAAGTGATAGTGTTCAGCCTGCCCAGTTATAATTATTATAATTGTTCTTTTATAACACGCTTAATACCAGCGAATGGTTTCTAAGAGCGGGATCGGTATTCAAACCTGTGTTGCGCTGCACTGTCTTGCTTCCAAGACAAACACATTGCCCCTGAGATGACCTTTCTCCCTTTCTCCCTTAGGAAAAAGGGCACAGAAAATAGACAGGGCGGTAAACCTTTCGAAAAAAGTACCAACAGAATTGCACAAACTGAAGAAAAAAAATCATCAAAGACAAGATAACATATTTATTTTTATTTTTGCAATGATTTGACTTGCGTCTATTGCTATGAACGCAGATGGGACTGTGGCAAAATCAAACGGATGGATAGGAATATTTCTAGAAATAAGAAGTCAGCTAAGCAAGTCAATGTTTGCGAGTTTCTATAGGCGATGACGCAAGGACTATGGAAGGCTAAAGGAATTATTCCATTTCCTTATTAAGGATACCGTTTTGCTTACACAATGGACTACAATATGTTACCTTGCACCCACATACACTGTTGTCAAGGTTTTTACAAGTAGGTTCCGAACATTCCCTGCACTGTGATCAAACCATGGACTATTTTCAATGAGATTAAGGCCGGAGCGAACAAACTTCAGAGTAAATCATTCATTGACATGCTTCCAGGAAATACTGCAAACTGCAGTGATATTCTTGTCAGTACATGAAGCAGTAATGATGGTTTAGTGTTTTGCCGTCCAATCGCAAAAATGCAACAGCGGGCAACTTTACTTAAATACAGATTATCTAATTCCCCATCAGTGACAGCAAATCATGCACACTGGGCCTAATTCATGGAACATTTTCCTATGGGATTGCGCCATTATAAAACACTTGCATGAATCAGGCCCAGAGAGTGAAACGTAATGTGCTTTTGCAGAACGTACCATAGTTAGTCTGACTCTTTTTAGTCAGCGATGCTCCAGTATTAGAACTATAGTGCTAGCAATGATTTTCAGGCCTTTCACAATGAAACTGAATAGTTAAGAGATTAACTTTCTTGCCAAAGTCTTAAATCTCATTTTGCGGCTGAAACTTTTTAGGACAGGAGGTGCTTAGCCTAATTTATGGACATGATAGTTTCACATGCTAGGACATGTGAGACTCATTGACGGTACATGGATGATGCAATTTCTGTAAGAGAGGTGTAGACGCTCAAGCATCCGGAAATGGGAATTTGTGTACTTGGAAAGGGGTTCAAAAAATTGAGGTAAAATAACCATATTGCATTGTAGTGTCTTTAGCAGGGTGTGTGATTTTAACAGTATTGTGTTATCTTTTCTAATTCTCCCCTTAGCTTTAACTATAATACCGAGCACACTCCAGGAAATGGAAGAGGTGTAGCATAAAGGGCATAAAGTACCCGCTATTATTTATTTGTTTATTTATTGATCATTTGTAAGGCTTTTTATACAACAGAATTGTGTTTCAAAGCACCACAAGGGATGGGCAAGGGAACAGGGTCGATAGTAACAGAGGTAAGAAACAAAAAGCGACAATAAGGTATATACAGTCGTGGCCCTAATAGGCCTTGTGGCATTCATCCATGCAAGTGCATTCAAAATTATACATTAAAAATGAAAAAATAGTCCACAGGCACCCCCTCTGTGAGAACGAACACAGCTAAATGACCTGTTCCTTTGGGAAGGTACACACTAGAGAGTCCACAGCCACACTTTAGCTCACTGTACCTTTCACAGAAGGGAAATATCCATTTGCATATCAGTCTTCGTCCCGTCCGCATGGGCAGTCCAGCACCACAATGCTGTTGGTACTCTTGTTCAGAGGAAAATTGCCTAGCATTTCGGTGCTGGACTGCCCCAGGGTAGGACAAAGACTAATATGTTTTGGATATTTCTCCTCTGTGAAAGATAGTGAGCCAAATAATATGGGTAAGGCTCTCATAGCCTGGACTAATGTCTGTCAGAGAGACTCCCAGGAACCTCTTGTTAAATTGCATAATTTAAGTAGCTTTGGGTCTCACCTAAGTTACTAGGGGAATCCAGACATGGACATCTTGTTCACTATTCCTAGAGAGGCACAGCTCCACCCTACTGATGAGGTCCAACCAGAACAAAACACGTGTCTCAGGTTGCTGTTGGTACTCTTCTTCATAGGAGTATTGCCTAGTATTACGTGCTGGACTGTCCCAGGGCAGGATAAAGGCTGATATGTTTTGGATATTTCTCCTCTGTGAAAGATAGTGAGCTAAAGAATCTGGGTAAGGCTCTCGTAACCAGGACTAATGTCTGGCAGAGAGACTTCCAGGACCCCCCTTGTTAATTTGCTTAATTCAAGTAGCTTTGGGTCTCACCGTAAATTACTAGGGGAATCCAGATGTGGACCCCTTGCTCACTATTCTTAGAGAGGCATAGCTTCACCCTACTGATGAGGTCCAACCCGACCGAAACACGTGTCTGGGGTTTCTGTTGGCTCTCTTATTCAGAGGAGAATTGCCTAGCATTTTGGTGCTGGACTGCCCCATGGCAGGACAAAGACTGGTATGTTTTGGATATTTCTCCTCTTTGAAAGATAGTGAGCTAAAGAATCTGGGTAAGGCTCTCGTAAACAGGACTAATGTCTAGCAGAGAGCCTCCCAGGACCCCTCTTGTTAAATTGCATAATTTAAGTAGCTTTGGGTCTCACCTAAATTACTAGGGGAATCCAGACATGGACCTCTTGTTCACTATTCCTAGAGAGGCACAGCTCCACCCTACTGATGAGGTCCAACCAGAACGAAACACGTGTCTCAGGTTGCTGTTGGTACTCTTCTTCATAGGAGTATTGCCTAGTATTACGGTGCTGGACTGCCCCAGGGCAGGACAAAGGCTGATATGTTTTGGATATTTCTCATCTGTGAAAGATAGTGAGCTAAAGAATCTGGGTAAGGCTCTCGTAACCAGGACTAATGTCTGGCAGAGAGACTTCCAGGACCCCCCTTGTTAATTTGCTTAATTTAAGTAGCTTTGGGTCTCACCGTAAATTACTAGGGGAATCCAGATGTGGACCCCTTGCTCACTATTCTTAGAGAGGCATAGCTTCACCCTACTGATGAGGTCCAACCCGACCGAAACACGTGTCTGGGGTTTCTGTTGGCTCTCTTATTCAGAGGAGAATTGCGTAGCATTTTGGTGCTGGACTGCCCCAGGGCAGGACAAAGACTGGTATGTTTTGGATATTTCTCCTCTGTGAAAGATAGTGAGCTAAAGAATCTGGGTAAGGCTCTCGTAAACAGGACTAATGTCTAGCAGAGAGACTCCCAGGACTCCTCTTGTTAAATTGCATAATTTAAGCAGCTTTGGGTCTCACCTAAGTTACTAGGGGAATCCAGACATGGACCTCTTGTTCACTATTCCTAGAGAGGCACAGCTCCACCCTACTGATGAGGTCCAACTAGAACGAAACACGTGTCTCAGGTTGCTGTTGGTATTCTTCTTCATAGGAGTATTGCCTAGTATTACGGTGCTGGACTGCCCCAGGGCAGGACAAAGGCTGATATGTTTTGGATATTTCTCCTCTGTGAAATATAGTGAGCTAAAGAATCTGGGTAAGGCTCTTGTAACCAGGACTAATGTCTGGCAGAGAGACTTCCAGGACCCCCCTTGTTAATTTGCTTAATTTAAGTAGCTTTGGGTCTCACCATAAATTACTAGGGGAATCCAGATGTGGACCCCTTGCTCACTATTGTTAGAGAGGCATAGCTTCACCCTACTGATGAGGTCCAACCCGACCGAAACACGTGTCTGGGGTTTCTGTTGGCTCTCTTATTCAGAGGAGAATTGCCTAGCATTTTGGTGCTGGACTGCCCCAGGGCAGGACAAAGACTGGTATGTTTTGGATATTTCTCCTCTGTGAAAGATAGTGAGCTAAAGAATCTGGGTAAGGCTCTCGTAAACAGGACTAATGTCTAGCAAAGAGACTCCCAGACTCCTCTTGTTAATTAACATGTCTGAAAAGCCTCCCAGCATCTCTGTTGCAAAGCACCAAGGCCGATATATATAAAGCTTTTAAGGAACAGGGGCCATCCTCATGTCTCTGTCGAATATTTCCAAATCTAATGGATGGATTCACCACAAACCAGTCAAGGAAATTAAGGCAATGCTTTGTGTCCAAATTGAGTTACGGCTGTTCAAAAACGGCACTTTTTCTTTATGGCAAAATGAATGGGAGTAGGTTGAATGCTGCGTTTTTATGTTTACTTAATGGTTTTCATTTTTTAACAAATTGTTCCAGGAAGTCAACAGTAATTAACCTCTCTCTGCTGCAAAGCATCAAAACTGATATAACGGTTTTAAGGTGCAGGGGTCAAGTCATTTTCTGTCGAATATTTTTAAAACTAGTAGATGGATTTACACCAAACAGGTCATGGAAATTAGGTCAATGCTGTCCGCCCAAATTGTTTCTTATTTGGTCCAAATCTACCAACCAGTTTTCACACAATGGCTGTTAGAAAACTGCACTTTTTCTCTATGGCAAAATGAATCAGAGTAGGCTGAAAACTGTGTATTTATGTTTTCATAATAGGTTTTTATTTTTTAGCAAATGACTCCCTTTTTGTTTGAAAAATGTCATCCAAAACCATCCAGCAAGTCAAAAGTTATTAAACTTGTTCAGCCTCTCTACTGTAAAGCACAAAGACCAGCATAAAGGTCTAAAGGAGCAGGGAGCTCCCCATTCTCTGTCAAATATTTTAAAAATTACTGGATGGATTTACCAAACCAGGCAAGGAAATTACGTCAATGCTTTGTGCCCAAATTCTTTCATATTTGGTCCAAATCTGCCAACTGGTTTTCACATTACGGCTGTTCAAATACTGCACTTTTTCTTTATGGGAACATGAATGAGATAAAAATTGTGGTGCTTTGTTTTCTTCATAACTATTTATTTTTAAAACGTTTTGATCACAACATGTGCAGTTTGGTGGGCCCTTTACAAATGTTTTGGTTTTAAAAATGTCATCAAAATCCAACCTGCAAGTCAAAAGTTATTAGCAAGAGAATTTTGTGGGAACATTACTGCTTTTTCATTCCTGAAAAGCCTCTCAGCCTCTCTGCTGTAAAGCGCCATTGGAGATAAAGTGATTTTTGTGGGAGCAGGAGGCACCCCCATATTTGAACCTTGTCAAATATGTTTAAAACTCCTGGATGGATTTACTCAAAACCTGTTCCAGAAATTGAGTCAACACTTTGTGACCAAGTTGTTCCTTATTTTGTAATTCGTATATATGCCTGTCATCAGTGATGTCATTTATGATGCAATTATTGATGCCACCAGTTATGTCATCAGTGAGGTAATCTATGATGTCATCACTGTGGTCATACTCTGTGGAACAGGGGGCAAGTAGTTAAAGCAGTGTTGCCTGAATTTTATGCTGAATTCCAAGGGTTTTGTTGCATTACACTTTCACCTTAACATCTCTTTAAGGTTTTTTCACTGCATTTTAAAGGTTTTGTTGCAATGTATTATTCACATTAAATCTGATCACCTTAACTCTCTCTTAACTAGTTTTTTCACTGAACATATATAATATCTATGTGACTTGGAAAAAATATGACCTATAATAAGAATACTACAACAAGGTTTTCATGCACATGTTACAGGTTTCTGTGTATTATAATTAAGTTAATGTTCATACTGAGTGTGATAAAACACAACAGTGAGAGGGCACCACATAATGCATATACTAAATGATACAGTAAAGATGTGGAAAGGTACTACATTGTATGAGGAGCACTACAGTAGACCCAACGGTGATCTAGGTCAAGTACAAATGAACAAAGTATTACAGCAAGCACGCTGCAATACTGTGTGCTCACAGTTGGTCTGTGCTGAAGGTGTTGTTGGGTGTCCTGACCCACGTTTGAGCTATCATGCTGCAACATTTGGTGCTGTGGGCTTAGAAAAAGCCCACATGTACGCCAGAATACGAAAACTGTGCAGTACTGGCATGGAAAACATCATGATGGCCAGAATTTCCCCGAAAATGCACAGGGAAATGCATGAAGAATAGGCTGCCACCCATTTTTGCATATGTTGTGAGCACAGGAGGGCACTGCCTAAAACCACCATTGGGCTACCCACACAGTAGCCTGAAACCATTGGGAATGGCAATGCTGATTGCCAAAAGCAACCCACAACTATTGGGAATTCATTCCTTCAACGGGCACAACATTATTTTATGCAGAACCACACCAGTGCCATGTGCTGAACCTGGATAATATACTTCCATGTAAAATCTCTTGTTTGGAATGCATTCATTCAAGACTGATCCAAAAAATGGACGCAGTACCGATAAATACCTCAAGGCGGCGCTAGCGGTCTAAACTCTGACAGGGAAACTGCATGTCAGGAGTTGCAGGAGAGGCCTTTACATCAAAGGCTGGGAGTTAATTAAAATCTTAACCACATGCTGTTCCCAGAAGACAATCTGATTTAATTAACAGGCCAAAAGGCTGGGAAACCTCTCACCTCCAGAGATTCACACCAGGAGTTAGAATCTCACATGACCTCTTGATTGATAGAAGGCAGACTGGCTGGCAGCCTCCTGGAGACCACACAATAGGCTCTTGCACTTGAATAGAATATGTTGATTTTGACTGTTTCCTGTCAACAAAGGTCTGCCTGCCAGCAGAGGCATGGTTTCTGACCCACCCAAGTTTCTAGGAGGAGGAGACTAACGCTCTGAGAGCTGAATTGCAGTAAAAATACAGTTTATAAAAATACTGATAACTCTTTGTAATCAAATGACAGGAATGTATAACTTTGAGAGCCTTAATTTACAAAATGTACCTTCGATTCAAGCCCAAACTCTAATTTGTGTGATGTTCTGGGGCAAAACCCAGCTATTTATTGACACCACATACTCTGTGTTTAAGCTAGAGATATGGGAATTTACTGGAGTAGGTATGGACAGCCTGTGTATATGTGTATCAATTTTAATGAAAAACCAATGTTGCATAACCCACTAAAAAACGCACAATATTGCCATTTCTGGATGCAAGCTCTTAGAAACATCAGAGTTTGAACAGAGTATACCTCATGTGATACGTGATGGGTGCATGTAATTTCAAACCACTGTGTATCTATGAAATATGTCTTTAGGTCAAATATAGATTTGTGTGTAATTTGACAGGGGAGTGTCCTTTCTGCAGGCCATGAAACAGCATCACCATGACGCACATTTCCTTTCCCCTATCAAGGAAGAGAGAAAAGCTTGACCAATGATCAGTTGAGAGAGGGGCTGGCTTAGTGATGCTGCGCACACACCCACTTTCAAAACATATAAAAGGAACATTGAAACCCAGGTGGAGAGATGGAAATCCATTTGCTGCAACACGCTCTGCCGGACCACACAACATCCAGAACTCAAAGTAAGGGCCTAAACCCACAGACTGAGAACTCTTCTCAGCAGGCCTCAGCATCCAGCAAACCTAACCAACTATCAACAGCCGGGCGAGCTGTTTGAATTCCCTGCCTAGAACATTGCCGGGACCGGTAGCAGTGTCCAGGAGCTGTGCAGATCAGCGCTGTGTCCGGAGAAAGCGGGACCAGGAGCCGTGCAGACCGGTGCTAGACCAGACCAGCAGAACCCAAGATCCAGGAGCAGTGCCGGTGACCCAGAAAGCAGAGCTGTACTCGGAACCGGAGACCAGATCGCTGTGAAGCGCTGTGCGCAGTGACCGGATCCGTGACAAGGTCGCCTTCCTGTCCAAAATCTCTTGTGAGTACTCAGCAAAACTCAGAACATATCCCTTAGTTTAATATAATATAATTGAATCTATTTAACCTAAGTAGAACTGTCACCTGTCATTTTCTAGCTGCAAGCTGTAACCTGTCGCTTTGAACTTTTAAAATTTCAAATCCGAAAAACAACCTTTACAAAATCGTTCATAACTCCGTAACCGTTTGTGCTAGGAACTTGATTTAACTTTCCAAAGAACCTGACTTGCTACTCTTTATAGTGCCTCCGTAATCACGATTCACGCACTCGCGAATTTCACCGCGATTTGCGATTTGGCCTGATTTCAGCCACCTGTAAAAATCAGCAGCTTTTGCCTGAACTGCTAAAATTTCATTTGCCTCCTAAGAACCATCCCTGAATCATTGCTAGAGTGAGCCTGAACTAATATTAACTAGATACCACTCACCCTGAACCTCCTGAAGGGAATTAAAAGCATTTTCAGCATATTTCTCCCTTCATTGTCACCATATTCAAAGCATTTTGCCTGTGTTTCAAAACTCCTATCTGTTGTATAAGCTGCTGGGGCGGAATTGAACTGAATTCTATTTGATTGCATTCCTAAGAACTGTGTGCTCTCCTCTTCATCTCCTTACATTGCATAAAGGGGGGGGGAGTGAATTGTCCAAGAAAGTGATTACATTGTCTTTTGCTGAAATCCTATCAAGTTATTTTCTGTACTGCATTTTCATTCCACATTGCATCTATTTGAAACCATAAAAGTATTGTTGCTATCTTATCCATCCTATACCCACTCATCATTGATTATAAAGAAGTGTGCTAGTGCCAGATTACCCATTGTTGATCAACATCATATGTCTAAGTGTACTATCAGATATTAATTTATTATAAAGTGTGATATATATATATATTATTTAAATTCTCAAATAAACATTTTAAACTTGCAAAACAGAACTACTTCTTGGCTCAGTGGGGTCAGGGGGATTCTAAGAGAGGGGTGTTATATAGGGGTAGTCATCCAGAACTCATGAACTGGACATAAAGATATATCAATAAGGGTTTCCATTCAGTATCCCAGACTAGGCATTGACTTAGCTGTAGTGTTGAATTGAATCCTCTTACAAATTGGGGGCTCGAGCCGGACGTCTGGGTTAGATCTATCACTTGTGCAGCTTAATACAGTGTGCTAACTGACGGGATACATACATCCGGTCGGATCACCACGCTGTTTTACGCTGTAAAGCACTCTTCAAAGGGACACTCTAAGGAAAAGGTCTGTTTTGCAAAAATAAAATACTAATTTCTGTAAGTCAGGAAGGAACTCAAATTCCAGAATGATGACACTGGTAGACATCAAAATAGCCAGAGAGCACTTCTTACATAAGCTATTTGTGAGAGGTGAGTGGACTCATCAGGACCAAACGGTCTGGTTGCAGGCAATCGCGCAACAGGTCACTGAAACAGGGTCAGATAAATGGAGAGATCAGGGTCCATTACATGTGGCCCTGAGTGAACTATATATGGCCCCTAAAGCCAAAGATGAACATAATAATATTGCCAGGATAGCGGCATACTTGTACCTATATATGGGAGACATGCAGGCCAAATGTGCTGAAGGCCAGGATCTGGCAAATAGGCAACAGATGGCGTTAGAGAAGGCCCAATCTGATCTGGACTCTTCTGAGCAGAGGCTGCTCAGGAGACAGGAGTCAGAAAATGACAGCAGACGGTACATCACTAAAATAAAGGAGGACATGGATGTGCTGCAACAGGAAAAGGCTGACCAGGATACCAGATTTCTGGCCTTGCAGAAGGAGTACCAAGAAGGTTTGGACTCCCTACTGCAGAGCCAGAAAAAGCTGGAGCAACAGTTAGACTTCAATAGGGCATGTGCTGAGCAGGTAGTCACCCTGCAAAGCCACCTAGATAGGGAGAAGGCAGAGAGCAATAAACTGATTTTGAAAGACCTGGATACCCAGGCAGAGTTTGACCAGGAGCGCCAGAAAGCTGGTGCCTTCCAAAGGCAAAGGGACGACCTGGCGGCACAGATGCAGGCTCTTAGTCAGGAAAGGGATACCTTAGGCCAGGAAGTCTGCCACTTAAAAAGGAAAATGGAAGAAAATCTCCTGGGCCTTCAGGGACTGGGTGACCTCCAAAAAGAACACCAGAACTTGTTAGAGCACACCAGGAGGGTGGAGGAGGCTCTGGCAAGAAAGGAGCAGGCCAGTAGGGAAGGGGAAAATGAGGCTCTCTGTCAGCACAATGATAGGCTCCAACAACAGGTAGCGATGCAGGAGAGACTGATAGAGTCTAGTAAGGCCTTAACTGAGGAACTGAAAGCGCAGGCTCTTGCATTGCAACAGGGAGCAGGGGCGGATAGAGACCAGGTTCGCTGGGAGAGGGAGACTCCTGAGCATAACCTCAGGAGCCCTAGTACCATAGGCCTTCATATCTCTCAGTCCCTGGACTCTGCCACCCCCATGTCCCCTCGCGCACATGAGTGCAGTACTGTAAGAAGCAGTAGTCTAGTGTGAACACATAAGTCAAGTTGACACTAGTCATTTATTCTTAAACCCCATAAGGAACAATAATTGGTCTTTTGTTTCCCTTTGTCTGGGGTTTCTTGGTGAACACATATATGGATTTTCAGAACCAAAATAGGTTGAAAACTAAGCAATGTCAAACCAAAATAGGGTGAAAACTAAGTAATGTCATAATATCCCTCTGCTACAGGAATAGAATTTATTATTTATTTCTTATTTTTTGTGTTATTCATAGTTTTTTCCAAATGAAAACTTTGTCTTGTTGTTTTTTTTGCAAAAAAATGTTTGTATGGTCTTTTTGTTTTACTTGTACTTAACTGATTTTGCTTTCTATGGTGCATGATTAATTCAAATGCTGACACTTTGATCAAAAGATTATATTCAAACTAATGTATCTTTTTGAAAAATAATAATTTTTGTGTAAAATGTCACTGAGGCTCTTGCACCAAAAGCTGTTTTATGTTTTCTATTAAAATAATGAGAATTATAGCCGAGACTCTGGTCAATATTCAAGTGTTAAATTTATAGCAATGATGATATGACCACTTGCTAACCAGAGATAAAATACATAGAGCCAGAGTCATTTAGGACACTCTTTGGAATTTGATAATAGCAGGTCCAATTGAGAGTGATCCTTCAAGGGAAACCTTGTGTTAGACTTGTTGATTAGTCTGTGGCAATTTTTCTGTATGCAACAGTGTTGTACATTAGTAGTTTGCTTATTGAGGTTAGAAAAAGTGAGGTGAGTACCGGTAATTGGTACACCGTATCACCTACATCTTACACCCTGGGGGGTCATTATTTGTTGTTCCAGGGCCACGGGGTTGGCAGATTACTATCCAACCAGAAGTATGGGGCTCATAGGCCAGTACCTCCCAGGAATGGAGGGGCGGGCATCCGGGTATGGGCACCCAAGCACAGTGCAATTTAGTGGGGAACCCCAGGAGAGTAGGCCCATTAAGGGCATCCTGAAAACTTCTGCCCAGTTAGGTCAGTGGGGGGGTACCCATCAAATCCTGGCAGCAAGGAGTAATCTGAAGACTCCTCTGAACGGCGCAGGACACAGGAGACCAGGTCCCCACATTCTGCCAGCCATTCCCAGGCTCGCAGAATCCGGGAAAACCTGGAAGATCAGACGGGCACCTCTGGGAGCAGTGCCTCTGAGTCAGAGGATGAATGGACCAGGGTTACCCGAACCAAAAAAGGCCAATAAGGCAAAAAGGGCCTTGCTTAAGGACTCATTGAAGCAAATAAAGGCAATAAGGAGTGTCATCACGCCTTATCATAAGAACGCCAAGTATTCCGTTTGGGAACACTTGGAGCTCTATGAGCAAATGATGGAGACTTTCCATTTGAAGGACAGCAGTAGCTGTATCCAGTACGTCAAATGGACATTCTCCCCAGAATACTCCAGTTTCTTTGCGGGGCTGGAGGACCAAAATCATTTAAGATGGTCCACCTATAAGGCGGCCATCTTGAAACATTTTTCTGTTCACAGAAATCCTCAAGAGGCTCGCAAGGCAGCCTACAATTTGCAATGTGGGGAGGATCAGGCCCCACAAGAGTTTGTGCAAGAATTAAAGCGTGCTTTTGCGCAGACCACCAGAAGGGTGCGCACAGACAGAAAAGAGTTTGTCAATACATTTTTCCATGCTCGCCCTAAATATATAATGACCCAGCTCGTGAGAGATTTTCATGAGAAAAGATCTTTAGACTGGGTCATTGAACAGGCTACCCAGATCTATGAGGTGCAGAAGCCTATTCAAAATAAAAATAACGCGCCGAAAAACCCCAAAACCAACAGCACCCCTGCTGCTGCCAAGGTGGCAGAGGTAAAGGTGGCCCCCGTTTTAGATTTGGAGATGGGGGGCCTAAAAACCTGCCTGCACCAAATAATTCACAGCCCAGAAGGCCCTCGGGCCAGTCACAGATAGGGAGTCGAGGAGGTAGTCCCACAAATGGGGTCCCCCGCTCCCCCGACTATGTAAGTCCCCGCTATAAGGGAAACCGACCAATCCTGGGTTATGTGTGGACTCCTCCAGCCCAAGGGGGGGGATCCAGCCAAGCACCTAACCCAGGGAACTTCCCTCCTAACTTCCCCCAGGAGGGCAGAAATTCTCCAAATCTTGGGCAGAACTTTTTCCCCAGGTATCCGCCCAATTTCCAGCCCCAAAATCATCCATCCTTCTTTCCCCAATTCCCTGAGCCCAGACAACCTAATCCGGGAGAGGGGAGGCCAAGGGTGGAGGGGTACCAAATTCTTCCCAACCAGGGGTACTACCAGAGAAGGGATAGCTACCTTTCCCAGGATCAGCCCCCCAGGGGAGAAAATAGAGCCCCATATCAGCCTGAGCGGGTTTCCCAGTTAGAGCGCCAGGTCCAAAATATGGCACGGGATCTGGGTCACATACTGAGGGCTCGACAGAACCCTCAGATGAGCATGCCACCGCAGAATGCCCCGAACTCCGGACCTGGTGCTCCAGAACAATTACGGGGGCAGCACCCCGATAACACACCGGTTCCCAGGGAGGAGGCACAAGGGGAAGGGGGTGTAAAGCCTTGGAGGAAGCTTCCTTCCCAACTTGTAAACAGCCCCTGGAAAACCAGGAACCGGAAACAAAATCTCCTACCCCTGAAAGTCTGCCACCCAAGGAGCAGAGAGGAGGTAGGAGAAACAAAGTACCCAAACAGACCCAGTTTGTGGAGGAGGTACCGGTCTTCCAATTTGAGGGAGAGGGATCCTCAGAGGATCCTGGAGAAAGGATCTTCTCCTTTAGAGATGGAGGAACTCCTCCCAAGGAAAAATGGGTCCCAAGGGATGCCAATTCAGACTGGGGAGATGTGGAGACTGAGCTACCGCCGCCCATCATCTCATCCCAGAACCGACAATACCAAAATACCCTGGTTCAAACCCATCCTGGTGACTGCCTCCAAAAAGGGGGGGGTGGCCCAGAACCGGAACCAGGGGAACCCACAATGGCTCTGATCTCCAGTTGCCAACTTTTTCTTTCAGATTCCCAAGGCTCGCCACAGAATTCTGCCCAAGTCTCTTTGCTAGCAATGCCCAAAACCAGAAAATTAGCCCACCAGTTGTCCAAAAATGTGCATTATCTGTGCTCCCTTGAGGAGAAGGAGGGAAGATACTATGCCCCGGTACAAGTACAGGGGCAGGGTACAATTTTGGCACTGGTGGACACTGGATCCCAAGCTACCCTTCTGTCCAAAAGGGCCTTTGAGGAACTAAATGCAGGAAGGGGGGAGAATTACCGTATTCCTCTCACCTCTCTTCCTGGACAACTGCAGAACTTTGACGGGAAGGAGATTCCTGTTGAGGGGACTGCAGACTTGGACATTAAAATTGGGCGACACAAGGTGAAACACCCGGTCGTAGTAGTGACTCCAGAGGGCACCCCTTGTTTACTAGGGAATGACCTCCTGAGAAGGTTGTCACCCCTAATAAATTGTGTAAACAAGGTCCTCTGGACCCAGACTAGCCGACCAATAAAATTAAAACAGAGTGTCAACCATGTTAGTTTAAACGGCACCTGCCACATGGTTGAACAAACATCTGACCAAGTAGAATTTCACTTCCAGAACAACCAAACTCCAGACGTGACAGTAATAGCAGTAGGACAACAGACTGGTGATGGGGGGGTCCTCTCTATTTCTGAAAATCAACCTTCCTTCCAGTTTAAGGTGGTATTCCACACTGGAAGGAAACACTCTGAAATTCTTCACCAATCCACACTCAGAAACTTCCACTCCTATAGTCCAGAAAGATGTGAAATCAGCTCAGAGCCTGGCTGATATTCAGCAAATTGGAGAGCAGTTGTTCCTCCCTGTCCAGTTACATGTTGGGAAGGACTCTGTTCTCGCTCGAGTGTGTGTGAACAATGGTAAGAGCTTCATCAGCGAAGCCATGTTCCGCCAACTCCCAAAAGATCCAGCCAATCCCACATTCAAACTGATAGACAAATGGGAAATGGACCTGGAAGCACCTAATTCCAAACAGCTCCTACCAAGCAGGTGTATGCTCAAAATTTCCATTGGCAACAAGAGCATAGTCCATAATTGTTGGGTCGTGCGAGACGTCACTGCCGCCTTTTACTTAGGCAGTGACATTCTCAATCGCTTTGCCATTAGTTTGGACCTAATAAACTTCAAAGTTTGGTCCTGATTAGCGGATAATCCCATGGGCTTTGATGATCCAGAAAAAGCATTTAGGTCAGCTCAATTGCTACCTTATGCAGTTGAAATTCAGATTAAAGAGGAAGTCACCATCCCAGAAAGGACCCGACAATTCTCCCTGGAAGTGAAAGTTAAAAGGGGACAACATTTGAAAAACCCTGATGCTTATATACATCTAAATGCTTCTCTACAACAGCAAGGGTTGGGGATAAACCCAACTCCATTAGTCAATATAGAACATGACACCATTCTAATAGAGGTGGATAACAGCGACTTAAAGAGTATTACTCTAGCCGCAGGCACCATTATTGGAATGGCGGTTGATGACCGACATTTCTCCATTGATTTAGGAAATGAACTGTTAGGACCAATCCCCCAGGATTGTTTTGACAGTGACAGTGAGGACAATACAACACCAGACAGGATTTTCACCCGGCATGGGGGGAAGTTCCTGGTGTACACTTCTTGCCCTTATGGTAAGGAAGATGTGACTTGTGACTTCAGAGGGGATGAGGTGATTTTCCAGGTCCATGAGGGCTGCCTTGCCCACCTGAAGCCTCCGGTCCAAATCAGCACTCTGACCAGGGACTTCTCCACCCAGCTGGAGAAGGCCGCTGAGATAGCAAAACCAGAAGTCTTTCCAGGCTTCAGGCAGATGGTGGAAGAGAGAGTCAACCTAGCTGATGCCTGTGTGACTCTGGAACAGAAGCAAAAGTTGAAACAAGTTTTCTTGGATTTCCAAGATCTCTTTGCGGTAGACTCATATGACTGTGGTCGCACCGAAATCCACACCACAACAATTCCCATGGACCCTGGAATGACTCCAGTGTTTGTGAAGCAATATTGTTTGCCTCTTGCATCCATGGAGTCCCTTACTGAAATAATTAAGAACCTTGAGTCCCGGGGAATAATTCGTCCAATACACAGCACCTTCAATAATCCGGTGCTGGTAATATTGAAGCCAAACGGCCAGTGGAGACTCTGCGCCGACCTCAGGGAGCTCAACAAACAGGTCCATACTTCTCGATGGCCTCTGCCCTACATTGACCAAGGGCTGGCCCAGATCCAGGGGTCACAGGTATTCACTGCAATAGACCTGACCAATGGATACTGGACTGTGCCTGTCAGTAGGGAGGACCAATACAAGCTGGCTTTTACCTTTGGGGGCCAGCAGTACACATGGACCCGGACTCCCTTCGGATATCTCAACTCCGGCAATGAATTCAACATTTTCCTACACAAGGCCATGCCCGACCTGGGTGCAAGGGGTAACCTGGCTTATGTAGATGATGTCCTCATCAAAGGTTCATCTGTGGAGGAACACATAGCCGAGATCCGTTATGTTCTGACCCAGTTGAGGGCCGCCGGAGCAAAACTTTCCTTTCAGAAAGCAGAGTGGTGTAGAACCCGTGTTAATTTCTTGGGGCATGAGATTACTCCTCAGGGTCTCTGTCCCCAGGAAAAGAAAGTGGAAGCACTCCAGAAACTGAAAGACCCCACAACTCTGCGGGAACTAAGGAGCCTCCTTGGACTGACTAATTACAGCACAAAGTTCATTGAAGGCTACGCAGAGATCACTAGACCCCTGATTCATCTCTTGAAGGGGGGGTCAAGTGGGAATGGGGTCCAGAACAATCCAAGGTGGTAAGACAACTCAAAAGAAGCCTCTCACAAGCGCCTTGCCTAGCTTACCTTGTCAGAAACAAGGAGTTCTTCCTGGAGACGGGGTTCTCTAATACGTGCTTGACGGCAGTATTATACCAAAAGCATGACAAAGTCAATAAAGTAATCTCCTATGCGAGCAAAACTTTATCCTCTGTGTAGGAAAAATTCAACGATTGTGAGAAGGCACTCCTGGCAACGGTGTGGGCATTGAAGAATTACCGCCCATTTATCCAGGGGGAACACATCATAGTGGAGACTCCACACCAGCCTCTGCAATATCTCCAAAGTGACAGAATCCGGGCCGGAAATGTGAGTAATTCCCGAATTACTTCCTGGATTCTGTCAATGCAAGGCTTTCCTGTGGAGGTCAGATATGGCCAAAACAAGAAGAGTCCCCTCGCGCAAGGTCTGGCTGACTTGCATGATTGTGCCAGAGAAAACTGTCTCGAGGACGAAAGTCTAAAAATCAAGGACAACATGGAGGCATACCTTAATTCCCCACACAAAGTCTTTGAAGAAGACAAGTGTCAGGGAATGCCCACTGTCTATGTGGATGGATGCTCTAACCATGTTGACAACAATGGGGAGAAAGAACTGGTGGCTGGCGTAGGGAATGCATGGGTGAAGGAGTTCCCAGAACCCTCTGCTGGATACAAAATTGGTCCCCGAAGTAGTCAGGTGGCAGAATTGATGGCTGTGCATCAGGCCATCCTCACTGCTGTCCAGCATCAACTCCACGAACTGGTCATAATCACAGATTCGGATTATGTACGGAACGGGTTCGTGGAGCACCTGGTTAATTGAAAACCAGAGGCATGTTATGTGCTAATAACAAACCCTTGAAACATGGGAAGTTAATCCAAAACATTGATGATCTGGTCACATCGAATGGGATGACCATCTACTGGAAAAAGATCAAGGGTCATTCCAAAGTAGAGGGACCAGACAAAACTGGAAATGACTTAGCTGATCAGCTGGCCAAAACCGGGGCCATCCAAGGGGATCTAATCAAAATAGAGTCCCTGTGGGGGGAAATCCAGGTCACTGCTATCACTAGGTCCCAGACAAACGCTCACAATGATCTTTCAATTGCCCAATGGAGCAAGGAGACCCCTGATGCTGATTTGATTACAGCTCAGAAGAGGGATCCAATTATTGGTAAGTTTTACCAACACCTTGAGGACCCTGAGAACTTTCCCCTGACGGATACCGATTACATTGGGAAAGAGGACCTAAGAGTGTTGATGAAATGTCCAAAAATGATCCGAATCCAAGACGGTTTGCTGGTAAGGAAATCCAAAGCTGGTCACGATCAGTGGTTGGTTCCTACCTCATTCCGAAGCCTGATGTTAAGTCACGCCCATGATGCGGCCACCGCCGGTCATAGGGGGTTTCGCACAACACTGGAAATCTTAAGAGAGGTTGCATACTGGCCACACATGGGGCAGGACCTCGACCAATACTTGAAGGGGTGTCTTGTGTGTGCACAATTTCAGCCATCATCCCTCACACACCGTGCGCCTCTCCAAAAGAGGGGGATGACACTGCCATTGTCAGATTTGCAAATCGATTTTGTAGGCCCTGTGATTCGCTCGTCTAGAGGAAACAAGTACATGTTGACTGTTACATGCTTGTTTACCAAGTGGGTGGATTGTCTCCCAGCCCCAAACTGCAAGGCAGAAACAGCAGCTGCCCTGATGATTAACCACATCTTTTCCCATTTTGGTCTACCTCAAAGGATTGAGTCAGACAGAGGTAGCCACTTCACCAGTGAAGTAATGACAAAGATGTGGGAGATACTGGGGGTTAAAAGGAAGCTACACATTGCTTACAGGCCAGCTTCTTCTGGAGCAGTAGAGAGACATAACCGAACCATTGTGAGCATCTTAAAAATGTTTGTGGCAGATTCTGGGCCAAGTTGGGATATCCGATTACCTCTGGTCCTAATGGCCATCAGATCTACCCCTTCATCTGCAACCAAAATGTCACCATTTGAGTTGATGACTGGACGCAAGATGGTGCTTCCCCAGCATTTGCTCTACAGGACCCAAGAGCAGACACTGATAAATGCCTCCACAACTCATGAGTATGTGGAGAATTTAAGGAAACACCTTCAGCATGCTTTTGCCTATGCTCAGCGGAATCTAGAAAGATCAGCCGAGAGCATGAAGACCCACTATGATTTAAAAACTACCCGAAAGGAATATAAGGTGGGTGATCGGGCCTATCTATACAATTTCCAAAGGAACCAGGCCAAACAGCGCAAATTTTTGCCTACATGGAAGGGACCCTTTGAGATTATAGACAAGATCTCCCTTGTGGCCTACAAGATCCGCATCCCCAAAGGCGGTTTGGCAGAGGGGGAAGACAAGTGGGTCTACATAAACCAGTTGAAGTGTTGCCATCCCAGGCACACTTTGCAGCACTGGAGGAGTCCTCTGCAATCCCAGAGGGTACCGCTCCAGAGTAATTAAATTCCAACCCTAAAATATCTTACATATAGCCTATCAAATTCTGTGTTTCTCAAGTTTATGTGTTCCTGTCGCTTAATTTAAAAATAAATGTGCATGTTCATATCTGTTGAGTTCTAAAATATATATGCCACCCCACTATATCAATGGTGGGGGAGAAATGTCCATGAATAGGTATTGCCGCTTTTCCTTTGTCGTCCTAGGAGAAAGAAAACCTGGAGACTGGCCAAGGAGGACGATCCGGAGACCGGGAGCAGAGACCCAAGGGGTCTGGGGTACCGCCCAATATTCCCATCAGGACCGGTGAGGAGAACCGATCGATCAGTACCGGATGGAGGAAAAGATGCTGAACTGTGCCATTTGCAGAATTGGAAGAAGATTATGCGGACATACCAGTGCGTGGGTCAAAACCTTCTGTGCACCCGACTCCCCATCGACTCAAATTCAAAGTGCAGTCGCGTGGCGGGGCTTTGTTGGGTGTCCTGACCCACGTTGAGCTATCATGCTGCAACATTTGGTGCTGTGGGCTTAGAAAAAGCCCACATGTACGCCAGAATAGGAAAACTGTGCAGTACTGGCATGGAAAACATCATGATGGCCAGAACTTCCCCGAAAATGCACAGGGAAATGCATGAAGATGCCACCCATTTTTGCCTATGTTGTGAGCACAGGAGGGCACTGCCTAAAACCACCATTGGGCTACCCACACAGTAGCCTGAAACCATTGGGAATGGCAATGCTGATTGCCAAAAGCAACCCACAACTATTGGGAATTCATTCCTTCAACGGGCACAAAATGATTTTACTGCAGAACCACACCAGTGCCATGTGCTGAACCTGGATAATATACTTCCATGTAAAATCTCTTGTTTGGAATGCATTCATTCAAGACTGATCCAAAAAATGGACGCAGTACCGATAAATACCTCAAGGCGGCACTAGCGGTCTAAACTCTGACAGGGAAACTGCATGTCAGGAGTTGCAGGAGAGGCCTTTACATCAAAGGCTGGGAGTTAATTAAAATCTTAACCACATGCTGTTCCCAGAAGACAATCTGATTTAATTAACACGCCAAAAGGCTGGGAAACCTCTCACCTCCAGAGATTCACACCAGGAGTTAGAATCTCACATGACCTCTTGATTGATAGAAGGCAGACTGGCTGGCAGCCTCCTGGAGACCACACAATAGGCTCTTGCACTTGTATAGAATATGTTGATTTTGACTGTTTCCTGTCAACAAAGGCCTGCCTGTCAGCAGAGCCATAGTTTCTGACCCACCCAAGTTTCTAGGAGGAGGAGACTAACGCTCTGAGAGCTGAATTGCAGTAAAAATACAGTTTATAAAAATACTGATAACTCTTTGTAATCAAATGACAGGAATGTATAACTTTGAGAGCCTTAATTTAAAAAATGTACCTTCGATTCAAGCCCAAACTCCAATTTGCGTGATGTTCTGGGGCAAAACCCTGCTATTTATTGACACCACATACTCTGTGTTTAAGCTAGAGATATGGGAATTTACTGGAGTAGGTATGGACAGCCTGTGTATATGTGTATCAATTTTAATGAAAAACCAATGTTGCATAACCCACTAAAAAGCGCAAAATATTGCCATTTCTGGATGCAAGCTCTTAGAAACATCAGAGTTTGAACAGAGTATACCTCATGTGATACGTGATGGGTGCATGTAATTTCACACCACTGTGTATCTATGAAATATGTCTTTAGGTCAAATATAGATTTGTGTGTAATTTGACAGGGGAGTGTCCTTTCTGCAGGCCATAAAACAGCATCACCATGACTCACATTTCCTTTCCCCTATCAAGGAAGAGAGAAAAGCTTGACCAATGATCAGTTGAGAGAGGGGCTGGCTTAGTGATGCTGCGCACACACCCACTTTCAAAACATATAAAAGGAATATTGAAACCCAGGTGGAGAGATGGAAATCCATTTGCTGCAATGCGCTCTGCCGGAACACACAACATCCAGAAGGCACCAGATCCAACACTTAGACTTTAAAACTCCAAAGAACTTGATCCAGAACTCAAAGTAAGGGCCTAAACCCACAGACTGAGAACTCTTCTCAGCAGGCCTCAGCATCCAGCAAACCTAACCAACTATCAACAGCCAGGCGAGCTGTTTGAATTCCCTGCCTAGAACATTGCCGGGACCGGTAGCAGTGTCCATGAGCCGTGCAGATCAGCGCTGTGTCCGGAGAAAGCGGGACCAGGAGCCGTGCAGGTGACCCAGAAAGCAGAGCTGTACTCGGAACCGGAAACCAGATCGCTGTGAAGTGCTGTGCGCAGTGACCGGATCCGTGACAAGGTCGCCTTCCTGTCCAAAATCTCTTGTGAGTACTCAGCAAAACTCAGAACATATCCCTTAGTTTAATATAATATAATTCAATCTATTTAACCTAAGTAGAACTGTCACCTGTCATTTTCTAGCTGCAAGCTGTAACCTGTCGCTTTGAACTTTTAAAATTTCAAATCCGAAAAACAACCTTTACAAAATCGTTCATAACTCCGTAACCGTTTGATTTAACTTTCCTCTGAAAGCTCAGAATCTAGGCTTTCCAAAGAACCTGAAACTGACTTGCTACTCCTTATAGTGCCTCCGTAATCACGATTCACGCACTCGCCAATTTCACCGCGATTTGCGATTTGGCCTGATTTCAGCCACCTGTAAAAATCAGCAGCTTTTGCCTGAACTGCTAAAATTTCGTTTGCCTCCTAAGAGCCATCCCTGAATCATTGCTAGAGTGAGCCTGAACTAATATTAACTAGATACCACTCACCCTGAACCTCCTGAAGGGAATTAAAAGCATTTTCAGCATATTTCTCACTTCATTGTCACCATATTCAAAGCATTTTGCCTGTGTTTCAAAACTCCTATCTGTTGTATAAGCTGCTGGGGGGGAATTGAACTGAATTCTATTTGATTGCATTCCTAAGAACTGTGTGCTCTCCTCTTCATCTCCTTACATTGCATAAAGGGGGGGGGGGTGAATTGTCCAAGAAAGTGATTACATTGTCTTTTGCTGAAATCCTATCAAGTTATTTTCTGTACTGCATTTTCATTCCACATTGCATCTATTTGAAACCATAAAAGTATTGTTGCTATCTTATCCATCCTATACCCACTCATCATTGATTATAAAGAAGTGTGCTAGTGCCAGATTACCCATTGTTGATCAACATCATATGTCTAAGTGTACTATCAGATATTAATTTATTATAAAGTGTGATATATATATATATATATATATATATATATATATATATATATATATATATATATTGTTTAAATTCTCAAATAAACCTTTTAAACTTGCAAAACAGAACTACTTCTTGGCTCAGTGGGGTCAAGGGGATTCTAAGAGAGGGGTGTTATATAGGGGTAGTCATCCAGAACTCATGAACTGGACATAAAGATATATCAATAAGGGTTTCCATTCAGTATCCCAGACTAGGCATTGACTTAGCTGTAGTGTTGAATTGAATCCTCTTACAGTGTTGTTCACTGGACAATGCAGTTGCATTCAGAATCAAATAACATGATGGTTTAAGATTACAACATAAAGAACCCGTTTTATTTGTTTTTTTGTTTATTGGTTGTTGTTTATTAATTCAACCTTAACAATAAGAAAACACAATTAATCGAAACTAACAAAACATACAATTCTTAAAATCACTACACAACATGTTTAAAAGAAATAACAATCATAAAAAATGCATTCAGCTAACGCTAATACTTTGCACCCAATTAAGAGACTCGAAAAATAAAAGCAAGACATACAAAAGAAGAAAAAAAGATGTGAGAATGCAAAAGCATACACCTAATCGTTACTACATCCCATTCTTGTTTGTTCATCCTCCCTTAGTAGGTGCTTATCCAAATTCAAACTGTACAGAACATTCATCACTGAGACCAGAAAAATGTGTCTGTTGACCAGAGATACATTTTCCCCAAAAAGATTAATGATCAATGTCCCTACATATGTCAAAATAATTCTTGAAATGTAAGTACCTAATTGATCTCAAATTAGGACATTCGATTACTAGGTGTTCTAATGTTTCCACCATCCCTTCCCTATGACAAAATCTACATTGTGCATTACTCAAGGCAACAATGTTCATTCTGACCATAACCTCTTTACTCTGTAATATGTTCCATCAGAATCTTATGAAATCATCTCTGACTTTATTACTGGGAAACTTAGTGATGTAGAGGTCTGATGTCCCTCTACTTCTGTGGTCATTGCTAAGCGCCCTAAGAGACACATATCCATGCATTTTTTCCGTGTTGGAGCACCAATCACATTCAAATAATTGTTTTTTGTTCTAACCGGGTAATTGACCAGATCGTCGTAAGGTTTATTTCACTTAGTAAGGTTCCACTACATCTAATGAAGTCATTAAGGGTGGGCACTAGCCTGTCTTTATGTCCTGTGCAATTGCATGGTGTTCATGTTTGGCTCAACGGATTTCCCATAAAAGGCCACAATGCGCCATTGGCCTTGCGCTGATAGTGAAGTGAGGCCAAATTTGTGTTGGAAGGCAGCCACAGGGACTGATTAAGCGATACCCAAAATCTTCCGCCAGATTACGTTTTCTATCAGAACTAGGTGCTCGAGTACTCAGTCATCAAGAAGTTCTATGCCGTAAAGTAGTTTGCGGCTGATTTTGCCTTTGTAAAGTCGAATTACAGGTACCAGGGAAACTCTGCAATATTTGCTTTTTATTCTCATCATTTGCGGCATGTAAAAATCTGCTTTCGCTCTGAAGAGTTTCTTGAGGTAGAGTCTATCTGGGGAGCTGGTGAACGGAACACCAAGATAAGTAATCGTGGTAACCCATTCAAGATAATGTCCTTAACTGAGCAGTGCTGCTGGGTCTTATGTTTCTTTTTTTTACAAAGGACATGATCTGAGTCTTCTTGGGATTTATTGTTCAGTTGTTTTCTCTCGCAAAGGCCTCAAAGGCCTCCAAGAGCGGTTGCAATCCAGTTGGAGTCCAATCGCTTAAAATAAAGTCACCAGCGTGAGCCATCCAACAGACTGCCAAATTGCCAAACTTCGGTGGAGCTAGTGATACTGCTTCTAACTTCTTGCCATCATCTGCCGTATATAGGTGCCAAGATGCATGCCTGACGCAATCCATTAGCAGTGGGTATCTGTTCCTCCCTGTTCAGTCGGACTCAAACATTGGAGCCTTCATGAAGATTCTTTATACGGTTGAACAGCCCACCAGTTTATTGGGTGATCGAAATCAATACACAAATAAGAACAGAGGAAAACAGAAAGAAAAAGCCAATGTATTCGAGTTTACAGCTATCCTTTATCAGGGCCTATCTGAAAAGAACAACTCGATCAGAACACCAGAGCCACAAGATAAAAATGCACACAGCAACCCTTTAACAATGAATATAATGACTACAATTCAGAAAGATAGCACAAATCATATGTACAATATATACAAGACTGTGACAACAGGCCGGAAATGGCACAACGTGAGCGTGATAGTGTAATATTTGTTTGCAGTTTTCAAATGCAGTATGTAGAATGGGAACAACCCAATGCAACCCAATGCAAGGATGGAAGCAGAATGTGGAAGGAGAATGTAGAATGAGAGGAACAGCATGTGCATGAGAAGAGGAGAGCTGTAGAGAAGGGATGGATGCACAACACAGTCCAGCGGGGTCGTTAAGGGGTATTTTACAAAATAAGTATAGAAAAAACGACTTGCGGCCTCCAGTCTTGATACTGCGACTGGAAAGGAGCCCTGTGAGCCAAGTCCCATCATTGCAAGAAATCAAGCCGTCAAGGCAGTCAAACTTCTTAGGGCCGAAGTGAGAGTCAAAGCACAGTGAAGGTGGCAGACAAGATATGCTCCCATATAAAGAAATAAAGGGTTGCGAAAGGCCATATCTTTATAGGAATAGAATTGGGGAGATTGTGCGCGGATCGGCAACTTCCGCAAATGCACTAGAGGAAAGCACCTCTTGGTGTGGTGCAGCATCAAAGGTGCGGAAGCATAAGGGCAAGCGTCCAAGGATTGCCTAGACAAGACCAGACCTATGGCACAGAAAGACTGAAAGAGCAAAGCATATTGTAAAGAGAGACACTGTGGGCATAGGTCAAATACAATACACTTAGTGGAAGACATGTATGAAGAAGTGGAGGAAGAAGTTTTTGTTTTCAATAACGACCGGAGAAGAAGACTTGGAAGGACCAAAGAATACATTGCCCATAGAAAATAATCCTCTAATTCTAAAAGTGACTTGCGGCTGATACCGGGACAAAATTGTTATACATGGAAAAAGGACACTGCCCCTTTAAGGGCAGCCAAGGAGAAAGAGCGGGAGGGGAGACGGAAAGGGAGGGGCGAGAGAGAGGGAAAGTTAGTTAGAATTGAGAGGTGAATAAAGTTGGTTGCTAGTGAATTCGGCTCCGTGTCATTTGTAGGCCCGAGAACGAACGCATGAACGAGGTTCAACACTGGCGACGAAGCCGATACGACCCGTCGCGTGCCGG
The DNA here is from genome assembly GCF_040938575.1 of Ambystoma mexicanum. Classification (NCBI taxonomy): domain Eukaryota; kingdom Metazoa; phylum Chordata; class Amphibia; order Caudata; family Ambystomatidae; genus Ambystoma; species Ambystoma mexicanum. The sequence goes on along the minus strand of NC_090935.1, from coordinate 953,661,912 downwards.
CAGCAGTTTGGAGGGCCTGTGAGCCCAGCAGTGCGAGGAGGGCCTGTGAGCCCAGCAGCGTTCAGGGAGGGCCCGTGTGCCCAGCAGTAAAGGAGGGCTCGTGAGCCCAGCAGACCAGGTAGGCCCGTGTGCCCTGCAGCATCAGGACCAGAGAGCCCGGCAGTGGTGGCCAGCAGCAGACCAACCGACCAGAAGATCGGAGAGGACCGTGCGCCCAAGACTGGAGAGCCCGGTGGCAAGGAACCCGACAGCGGAGGACTGCCAGCTAACCAGCCGACCAAGCAATTGAAGGGCCCGTGCGCCCGAGACTGAAGCGCCCAGCCGACCGGAAGATCGAGAGGCCCGTGCGCCCCAACTGCAGAGCCCAGCAGCGAAGAGCCCAGCAGCGGAGGCCCACCGGCAGCTGGCCCAGCCGACCAGGTGATCGAGGGGCCCGTGCGCCCGAGACTGAAGTGCCCAGCCGACCGGAAGATCGAGAGGCCCGTGCGCCCCAACTGCAGAGCCCAGCAGCGAAGAGCCCAGCAGCGAAGAGCCCAGCAGCGGAAGCCCGCCGACAGCGGCTAGCCGACCAGGACCGCAGAGCCCAGCAGAAGACGTCCCGCGCACCTCGACAAGAAGAGGACCGCGAACGCCAACAACGAGCGGAGCCCGCGGACCAGAAGAGGCCCACACGTCACGGAAGAGGAGACCCGCAGGCTCGCGGCATCCACCCTCAAGTAAGGAGTCGGAAAAGGGTAGCGAAAAGGGAACCCCGAGTCTCCCACCCACGTGACACATCAGGGAACTAGTGAAATCACCCGAAGGTGACACCTACAAAAAGGAACCCCGAGTCTCCCACCCACGTGACACATCTGTAGAGACACCCGAAGGTGACACCTGAAAGGGGAAACCCCGTGTCTCCCACCTATGTGACATTGGTAAAAACACCAAAAATTCTGCAAAGGTAACATTTGCAAAGGGGAACCCCGAGTCTCCCACCTATGTGACATTGGTAAAATCACCAAAAAAAATTCTGCGAGAACCCGAAGGTGACATTGCCAGGACGCCACTCTGCACACAAACAGCAGAGGGTGAACAACGTGCCCCAGTGAGCAAATATATACAGCAGCAGTTCAAGAGAACCACGGTGCAAAAGCCGATCAGAGCACCCAGAGCATCCGCGACGCAGCACCCCACGCTACACACCAAGACACCGCCATGTCATCTGCAGACGCGGCAGACCCTAATGCACCACCACCACCACCGGGAGCCCCCTCCTCTCATGCAAGCCTAATGAGGAGACCTGCCCCGTTCACGCTAAACCCACACCATGACCAGGGACAGAGATGGGAAGAATGGATGGAGGAATTTGACGACTTCGTGGGTGCCATTGGCACACAAGAACCTCCCAACATACTGAGCATATTTGCAAATGTCGCAGGGAGAGAAATCAAAAATATTATACGCACGATCCCTCCACAAGACCGCACCACATATGCAAGACTCCTGCAAGCCATTAACGAAAAACTAGTCATCTCACCGAACCGGGACTATGAAAGGTACACTTTCAACCAATGCGGCCAGCTACCTCATGAATCGATAGGGGAGTTCGTAATACGTCTTCAGAGGAAAATATCAAAATGTGACTTTGCTAACTTTAATGACGAAGAAGCCATTAGATTACGCATCATAGAAGGGTGTGTATCCTCGATGTTCCGGAAGCACCTCCTCAAGAAACCCCTATCCCTAAAAGAGGTACTAGACCTAGCCAGGGTATACGAAAGAGTGGACATTCAAGCAGCAGCCATTGAGAACCCCAAAAAGGGAGAAACCATAGCCGCAATTCATCCCTACGCCCGCCAGCCAAACACCCAACCAAGGACCAACCAGAGGTACCCGACACAACGAGCACAGGGTGACCGCCAATGCTATCGCTGCGGATTCGAATATCCACACAGAGGACCATGCCCCGCCATTGGGCAACGATGCATGAGGTGCGGAATGGAGAACCACTTCCAAGTGATGTGCAAAGAACTACTACCGGAAGGAGGATCAGCACGCCCACGATCTACCCCTCGCACGATGGACGCACATAAAGAACAGCATCACCATGTGGACAGGAACGCACCTCTCGCGCCATCATATCAACGCCCAAACACAGTGAGAGCCTTGGAAGGACTTCAGATTGAACCAGACAGGAAAGACCACGAATTATACGATGCCTATCAGGATGACTTCATGCGGGAACTGGAACGCGAAGACACCCGCAGAGCGGAAGCACCAGACAACCGGGAACGTGACAGGGAGCCATACCCTTACCCCCCACCACACCATCCACCAAGTGGAAACGAACAGCCTCAATACCTGCAGGATGGCTACGACCGAGAGTATGTATGCCTTCTCAGCGTGGAGGAGGAGGACACCGCGGCTCCCAGAGTAACAATTCAGATGGGAAGAACCCAAAACAGATTTATTGTTGATACAGGAGCGACGGTCAACGTCATGAATGAAGACATCTATCGTGAAATAGCCTCAACATACCCCATCCAGGAGTCTAGGACACACATCTTCCAATGGGGAGCGACCCAACCCATGACATCAAAAGGGAAATTTCAATGCGACCTACGACACAGAGGCATCACAGTAACCGCCACGATACATGTGATAAGAAGCCCAGCTATTGGCCGCTGCCTTCTCAGTTACAGGACAGCTAACGCACTTGCCCTGATTGACCTACACTATGACCAGTCAGAGGTCATCGAAGGACTGCCACTACCATGTGAATCCGTCAGGGCAATCATAGACAGACCATTGGCAAAAAGAGACCTCAAGAACAACTTCCCCAAACTATTCGAAGGGGTAGGGATGCTAAAAGGGCCATGCATCAAACTACACATAGACAAAAACGTCAGGCCAGTTCCACAACACCCACGGAAAGTGGGTTTCCACCTCCAGGAACAAGTGTCGAAGGAAATACAACTTCTCCTCCAGAACGACATCATAGAGAAAGCGGAAGGGCCAACACCCTGGGTGTCGCCGATAGTAATTGTCCCCAAGGACAATGGTCGCCTTCGCATATGCGTAGACATGCGCATCCCGAATACTGCCATCCAGAGAGAAAGGCACCCAGGACCAGGATTGGAGGACATGCTAATCAGGTTAAACCAGGCGAGGTTTTTCTCAAAACTTGACCTCAACCAGGGCTACCATCAACTCGTCCTGGATCCAGAATCACGGCCCATAACCACATTTGCAACGCATGACGGCCTGTTCCGATACAAAAGGTTAAACTTCGGCATCTCATCCGCCGCAGAAATATTCCAAGAGACCATCAGGCGTCTCATAGCATCAGAGACAAATGCATTAAATTACAGTGATGACATCCTCATATTTGGGAAAGATCAAGACCAGCATGATAAGGCTCTCAGGAACATCTGCTCCATCCTACAAGATGCAGGGCTAACATTAAATGAGTGCAAGTGCGTCATTAACAGAACAAGTCTCAAGTTCTTCGGACACACATTCTCCAACAACGGCATATCGGCAGACCCTGACAAAATAAAGGCCATCACTGATCTTCGAGCACCGACGAACACAGCAGAGTTACGCTCGCTATTGGGAATGGCGGGATATTGTGCGCGATACCTTCCAAACTACGCCACAACGACTGACCCGCTCCGCAACCTCCTGAAGAAGAACCAACCATTCACATGGGACGCACCCTGCCAGGAGGCATTCACAGCGATAAAAGAGGGACTCACCAACAACAAACAACTGGCATATTTCGATCCCAACTGGCACACAATCATCACAGTTGATGCGAGCCCGGTGGGGCTGGGAGCCATCCTAGCACAAACTGACTCCGCAGACAACAGCCACCACGCAATAGTCGCCTACGCCAGCCGAGCCCTGTCACACACGGAAAAGGCCTACTCTCAAGCAGAGAGAGAAAGCCTGGCCGCGGTATGGGCGTGCGAAAAATACCACCACTTCATCATTGGCCGGAAATTTACCCTAGTGACAGACCACCAAGCCCTCCTATCCATCTTTGGGAACCCCAGGACGAAGATGCCACCCCGCATAGAGCGATGGGGGATAAGACTACAGGAATACGATTACACCATCATCCATAAACCAGGAGGAGACGCAAACCCAGCGGACTACTTGTCCAGACATCCTCTGCCCGACAAAGATGACACTTTGGCACATGAAGCCACTGAATATGTCTTGTACCTATCGTCAAATGCCATGCCGCCCACCATCTCGACCACGACGTTCAAAGAAAGGAGCAAAGCCGACCCAACGATCAGGGCCGCTATCACCCTCACCCGCTCCAACAAATGGAGGGAACGCCACTCAAACAGAACTGAAGAAGGAGACGTGGACCAGAAAGAATTAGACCGGCTAGCCAAAGTAAAAGATGAACTTATAGCAACAGACCAAGGGCTACTACTACGAGGAAAGAGGCTAGTAGCACCAAGAGACCTAAGGAAGACACTAGCAATGCTGGCGCACGAAGGGCACAGGGGAATGGACGACACCAAAAGGTTCCTCAGGAACTATGTCTGGTTCCCATACATGGACATGATAGTGGAGGACATGCTCAGACACTGCAGACCCTGCCAACTGGCAGCCCAAGGACAAAACCCAAACCCCCTCCAACTCACCACGCTGCCAACGAGACCCTGGCAAAAGGTCGCAATGGACTTTTATGGACCCGTAGAAGAGGGAGGGTACCTATTAGTAATAATAGACGAGTACTCGAGATTCCCGTTTGTGAAACAAACACCCTCGACATCCTTCGCTGACAATGCGCCCATAGTGGACGAACTCTTCAGCGAATGGGGCATCCCCAACATCGTGAAGACCGACAACGGGTCCCCTTTCCAGGGACGGGAATTCGCAAACTTCGCAAAACACCTAGGCTTCTCCCATCAAAAGATCACACCACTCTGGCCCCAAGCCAATGGGATGGTTGAACGGTTTATGGCCACGATCAAATTGACCCGACAAAAGGCAGTAGCGGAACAGACACCCCATCCGAAAGCCATCTGTAGCATGCTCCGAAGCTATCGGAACACTCAACATGACGCAACTGCAAAGCCACCCGCTGAACTCATGGTGAGATACCAACCCAGGACACGTATCCCACGATGGGAGGACTATACACCGGAAGAAGACCTAGCCATCAGGGAACGTGACGCTGAGAAACGAAGGAAAGCCAAGCACTGGGCTGACACAAGAAGGAGAGCAAAGGAACAACAGCTGGAAGTTGGACAAACAGTACTGGTCCGACAAACACAGCGCAAGAAAACGGACACTCGATACCATCCAGAGCCAAGAATCATCACAGCTATCAAAGGGCCCATGGTCACGGCAACCGGAGAACTAGGGGACATTACCCGTAACTCCTCATTCTTCAAGAAGCTGTATCTGGAAGAACCTGAACCACCAGAGATACCCGACGAGAGCCTCAATGAGGAAGAGGAAACGGAACCCCCAATAGAGTCAAGCGGCGAGAGCAGAGAATCACCAGGGAGACCCCCAAGGACGATAAAGAAACCAATGCGGCTCATCGAACAGATGTAGCCGAACTGCTATGATAAGCACGGGGGAGGTGTTATACATGGAAAAAGGACACTGCCCCTTTAAGGGCAGCCAAGGAGAAAGAGCGGGAGGGGAGAAGGAAAGGGAGGGGCGAGAGAGAGGGAAAGTTAGTTAGAATTGAGAGGTGAATAAAGTTGGTTGCTAGTGAATTCGGCTCCGTGTCATTTGTAGGCCCGAGAACGAACGCATGAACGAGGTTCAACAAAAATCCCAAAGAAATCTCAAGCTGCACATATAAGGAGGCTAGGTGACAGCTGAGTGCCATGCACTTTAATGACAGGGGTGAGATACAGAGATACTCGAGTTTGTACAAGACTGGCGAGCATTCTAATGCAGTTCCAAGAATATTGCTTGTCTTAAAAAAGACCACAAAAAAACATGCATCATCCAAGCACAGAGTTATTTCTTTTTGTTGCTGGTTTCCAAGGAAACCACATTCAAATCTGCTTCTTTTTCAAGTATCTTTCAGAGACTGGATCCGCGCATCTAAGCGAGGAAATCATCACATGCTTATCAGGTTGACACTTTTTCATCCTTCACAAAAGCCTTCTCTTCTACCCCTTCCATCACTCTGCAGGGCCTTCAACACAGGACCTGAAAGGTGAATTCTTCCTCTCATTCTTCTCCCTTCCTTCTCTTGCCTCCATTCCTTTCTACTTAGACATGATGCTCTATGGAAGCAGCCCCTCAGCAGTCCCACAGTGCTCTCTCAAGACACTTCAGCACTAGTGTACAAAACCAGAATAAATAAATAAGAGAATAAATATGCACGTAAATATAGAAATCAAATGTTTCCATTCAGAAAACAACATGGTCTATTCTCCATAATGTGTAATCTCACCCTTATACTTACAATAACATTGTCTATGTCATAGCAGCCAACACAATACTCAACTTTAAAAAGAACCTACAATTATCCTAAAACAATGGGCCTCATTCCGAGTATCGAGGTAATCATGGCGCTATTAGCGCCATGACTACCACCAATACCGGTACCGAGTCCGCCCACGTTCAATGGGGACTTACCGGTCTATTCCAACCTTTGCGGGACAGGTAAGTCCCCATTGAAAAAGCCATTCCCATTTGAGCCCCCATAGGGCTCAATGGGAAGGGGGAAGGCGCTAATAACGGTACCGCAAATTGCGGTACCGTTATCAGCTCTAAAACCAGGCGTTAAGGAAGGGACCCGCTAAGGGAACTCGGAATAGGGCGCAAAAGGATTACCGGCACCGGTGTCCTTACCGGTGCCCGCTATCCCTTTGTGCCAAACACGGAAGGAGGCCCAATTTATTTAAATCTATTAATTTCTGGCTGCACACACGCTGTATGCGTCCCAGCAATGGACTGCTCCCAAAATCTATTACATGCAAAAAGGACACGCAAATCATACAGGGAAAGGAAGTGATAAGACAAGTTATGTAGATCAAGAATGTATGATAAGGGCATTTGTACATGGACTGTATGAATGGGTGTGTGACAGAGAGAGAGAGAGAGAGAGAGAGAGAGAGAGAGAGAGAGAAAGAGAGAAAGAGATAGAGAAAGAGAGGGAGAAAGAGTGGGAGAGAGCAAGCGAATGAGAGACCGAGTCTGGAATTGCTAGGAAAAAGAAACCAGGCCAGTGGCAGGAGGTAAGAATTTGATGAGTGAAGATAGGCAAAGGCCACATGATTTGGAAAGATGCAGTCGTCAGAGCAGCACCGGAAGGGCTGGCATTCACACCTCATGTATCTGGTATGTATTCTGAATGGGATCACACACTGAAGCAGTCTGGGAGTGTGTTGGTTGAAAAGGTATTTTGCCTTGTATGTGGCCATGGACAATGCAGGGCTCAGAGAACTTCACATGAAATCTTAACCGTCATTCGTACTTGACAGCGGAGGCGACAAATAGCCTCCCAAAGGATTCCATGCTGCGACTCAGTTTACCCATTCTATAAGCATAAGTGTAGGGTTTCTCCTCCAGGCAAAGAATGCAATTGACCTTTTGCGTATGTCATCTACTGAATCCAGAAGCAGTGATAAAGCAATTTTGACATTCACATTACTGTGCTGAAAAAAAGTAAGTGTGTTTTCAGTTCCATTAATAATGTGTAATGGTGTCTATTAATTTATTTATTTTTTTCATTCAAGCAATGTATGCAATACATGCAAAATACAACAAGAAGCAAAGTCAACGTAGGAGCAATACATATGTTGTACACGTCATGGCATATTAAAAATGGTAAAATAGCTTTTCAGGTTTCTGGATGTAAATGTACACAAACTGTACACATATACAGAAAGGGAAGGAAGTAAGGGAAAGGGGTGCAATGGTCAATACCTAACAAAGGCCCAAGCACAGGTAAGATGACCAATTTAGAGCACGTCCACCCAATTTGCAATCATGTTCCTGTCACAAATCAACCATGCAGCTCATTGAATGACCCCCATGTGTTTCACTAAGTGTCTATATCGCCATTGTGCTTGAACTGCAGATTGCAATTAAGATTGAAGAAGCAGGGCTTCAATCCTCATCCCCACTGTTGGTTTTGCTGGTCCCTCCACAGGCACAACACTTTAAGTTCAGCAACAACATGGCCCTAATAAACCACTAGCTCTCGATCGTTCTTAACCGATCTAGTCGCCTAGAAACATGGAGCTAGGCATGGATCCTTTGCTAGGTCAGTTGGTTAACATTGCATTGGCTCTTTCCATTACATTGGTCCAAAATTGAGAAACCCTGAGACAACCCCAGAACATGTGAAGTAGAGAAGAGTGTGCTCCCTTACATTTCAACATAAATCTGTATTCAATAGTCCAAGCGGGGATATTCTATCTGGCATCCAGTAACATGTAACTATCATGTGCTGCTGTGCCTACATTGCAAGTTATGATTTGATGCCTGCAGGGAAATGCAGATGGATTTCCACTGTAAGTCTGATAGTCCCACATCAAGGTCCAATATTTACAGATGCATGGCCATCAGACTAGCGGCAATTGTGCACATTGAACCAGTTCTTTCATTTCGGACTGAAAAGAGAAAAGCCCCATACCCCTCTACTGGACATGCCCATGCAGTATCACCTGCGCAGTAGCCCAAAGATCCAAACTACCTCCTTTCATGTTCAACATCGAGGTGGCACATCTCAATAACACGTGTCTCACATGCTTCAACTATGGAGATGATGCTCAAACCTTCTGTAAACGCTTGCACATTTCAGCCACACATCTACAGGTCCTTGACACCTGTCCTTCACATGTTACCAAATGGATGATGACCAATTAACTGGAAAAAAAAACATTCAAAACAGAAGATATGATTTGAGGCACAAAGGTAACCAACTTAATGTCAGTCATCCCTCGGCCTGGAGACCTGCCCAGAGATGACTGATACAATCAAATGCTAGGTTAAAGCCATAGTTAGAAGCTTTTCCAACTTGGACCCATCTGGTTCATCATGCCATACCTGTTTGAAATATATTAATGACCTTCATCCAACAATACAGTTTATGATGGAAGGTCGAACTCAGACACCTGGCATGTACTTTGTTCAAAACGATGACGGACCGCAACACCACACTACATTTTTCGAGTTTCCATCCTAGGTCCCTTAAAGAAAATGTACCTTACAGTCAGTTCCTCAGATTAAGGTGCAACTGTACCTTGATAGCTATTAAACTGAGCTGTGACCTGAAGGAAAGGGGATATCCGAGAACATTGGTGAACCATGCACTTAAAATAGCTAGAATTACACCCAGAGAGAGTCTACTTGAGTCGAAAATGAAGAGCAACCAACAGGATAGGATAACATGTATTACCACCTACAGTACCCAATCTTATGCCATCAAAAAAGCCTTGATGACATATTGGCCCATGATCTCAACTTGCCTACCCAACACACAAAAAGACCTCTGTTCGCATTCAAGTGCTCAAAAAACCTTAAAGACCATTTGGTTAATTCTCAAACCAAGCAGACAAGATTGAACATCAGCAACAGGGACCGACGACCAATTGTCGGACATTTTCCATGCAGCAATTGTCGGGCCGGTAAATTCACAGCTAAGAAACTCAATTATCAGAATGAGAACAAGAGATGGGACCCCCATTTAATGTCAAACTGCAAGACTAGCAACATAGTATACTGTATAGAAGTTCCTTGTGGACTTCGATATGTTGGCCAAACCACAAGACCAGTGCATATTAGGATCAGTGAACACAGGTCCAGGATCCTGTGCAGGAACCACACAGCACCTTTCATCACACATTTCTTCAAATTCCAGCCTTCTCCTGATGACCTTAACTGATGGGTCGTTGATGTAGTGAGAAATACACCCAACTGTCAAAGAAGCCTCACCAAAAAGGGAGCCAGGTGGATACACTGCCTACATAGACTGTAGAGGGCGAGAGAACTCAATGAGGAAACGCCAGTGTTCTTTTGACCTGAAAACATCCTTGCACCCCACAGGGACACCACGGATACAGTGGTTTCCACACACCATCAGCACAGAGAAAGGGGGAAACATTCCCACTTCCATTTCACCCCTCTCGCAGACTGGCACGGGTGCAGATTTAGCTATACTTGCCTGTTCCAGCACTGATTAACATACATTCCAATACACTGGACACATGCCAACCTTGGAGTTCAAAAACACAGGCTTCTTGACCCCTAGTTTCCAAATACAGCTAGGTACTATACAGCCCAGAGTGGGTCCTTTAGATACATTTCTAGCAGTTAATTAGGGTGCAGTTTCCATCCACACGACTGCTTCCCCATGGCACCTCCTGCAGTCGTAACTTGTTGTACGACCGAAGGCGCACCGTACGGTTGCCTTGGTAACTTATCAACAAAGTCTGCTGCAACGTGTCTCCCTCTTAAGCAGCATACAGCAGCCACGTCACCAAGCCAGCAATCACATGGTAAAACGGCATTCCAGACAGTGTGGCCTGCTAGTTCTGTGAACACAGCTGTTTGCTGATGCTCATAAGCACACTTCGGTACCCACACTCACTCTCCTTCCATTGCCACGCAGGCACCCACGTGCCAACACAGACACCGCCTGATCCCTTGCTACTTCCTGGCCCACTCAGATAGGAAATTGACTTTTCATCCAGCAACAAACGAGTCAGTGATAACTCGCACAAAGTGCCCTACGGAGACAGGTAGGTGCAGCCGGCAATCGCAGAATTACAGTATTATGTGCCCTTACACCAGGTGAGCCCTTAAAACTCACATCCTTTGCTTCCTGTTTGCCTTGGCTTACTCGTGCTCCTTTACACTTAGGAACACAGAGGCCCCCAGGAGCTGCTGCACTGAATTGAAAGGTACCTCTTCTCTTCGCCCTGAAAGGCTATCCATCATTCATCTGATGGACTTGAAGCCTCACTATGAGGTAGTTATTTAGCCTGTTTTACATTCTTAACACAGTCTCGATGCCCAGCATGCTTTCATGTCACTCACCTGTGCGCGATTACATGCAAGGCAATGTCATTTTTTTGAAATATCTTTTCCTCTGACGATTTGGTTTCTCACTAGGTGAGTGAATAGAGAGGGACAGACTTCATGCTAAACTTAACATGTCAGAGATGAGCACTCTCGTGGATCCCCACATACTGATACATTTCTTGCATGTGGCTCGCCACTTCGCTCTCTGCCATTACAAGCTACATCTGCATGTTGTTTCTGTCCCATTTAGGACTTGCATGCAGACCACTATGTGCACTATCTAGAGAGACTGTTTTAAATATTCACTTGTCTCAGTCTAGCACACAAAGCATCTTTCCCCACTAGGGATGTTTTAATGCATCCATTATGTTTAACTGCGACTCAATCCTGATACATATTATAATACTACCTAACATTAGGCTTTCTGAATGTTGTCTTGTCTTTACACTTTCTCCTCAAGGGTCAGCCTAAAACACTTCACTCTTTTGGTCTTGAGGAAGGCGGATACAACCCTCAACCGCCGAAACGTAATGACCCTTGCATTCTGATTGACACACGCAAGAGGTGTGCGCTGCATTGGATTTTCACTGGCGACCTACGTAGTCCCCTAATTTACCTAACCAAGCTTAGATTCTACACAGCAATCACCTTGGTTGTCCTACACAGAGTACCCACAAAATAATACAATAGAAGTACTTTGTTTCGAGTTTTAATGGGCAAGTGTTTGTGTGTTCTCTGCAACTTCACTGCTCTAACAATATGATTCATGCTGCACTTGCACATGGTGTTCAAATATTTAACTTGGATGTCAGTGTATGCTTTCCACATGATACATGCCATCGGCATATTTTCTTTCTTTTCTCCTGGTGTGTGCATTAATTTTTGTTATGCTTTTTACATATTTTATACTCTATTTAATAAATGTGAAGTTAAATGTAATTGTTAGGATCCAGCACAGTGTGTTTTTGCTCTAACCCAATAGAGAACAGATCTAAGGAATCACATAATGTGTAAATAATAAACACAATGTATCAAGTTTCCTTGAGACATACACAGTGACTTAATCCACTGTTAGCAACCACATGCTTTTTCCTGGCTGGACACTTCTTTTTTGCATTTATACCTGTTTGTACCTCACAGAACCACGACAACCATTACCCTAGTAGTCAGTAGGCTAGACTATACCAATAGCTGCCACTATGGTGTACGAAAAGGCTGCAGCTACACTCCTCAAATGGCAAAGATGGAAACAAGTAGCCCTGGCTCCTAAACACTCCATTGGCTCCAGGCAAATTCCGTGAAAACCTGCTGTATTTCCCACTGCAGCCTCCAAAGCAGAGGACCAGAATCCACTGACAAGAAATGCATCAACTACAGGCTGTTTAAAACACTTGTCTTCATTACCATGATCTTAGTAGCAGTGCTCCGTGTTATCCCTACAGCGGATTCTTCTTCTCCTGGCTGACAAATAAGCTACAAAATCATATTTGTAAAAACTAGTTGCTTGCAAGCACTCGGCAGACAAACTAGCATCCTACTCTCCAAAGACTGGACCATTGTTTCCCTCTCAACCTACAAGCAAGCCTAATTTGGCAATATAAGGCCACTGGACCGACTCAGGTGAACCAGCAATGACATTCAACTAACAAAAGCAAGACCACTCAGACCGAAACAACATCATAGCTGTCACAAATGACCCACAGGCGGATCAGCATGACAGCCTCCTAAATCAGTACAAAACAGAGGATGGACACATTCAGGTAAGCCTTCACAACACATGCAAAACACCTGTGTACAACACCTAAATCAAGAACTCCTTGGAGAGTCAGGCTCGACACAGTTTACTCCTACCCTAATCAACCAACAATACAACATAATGGATGAGCCTATGACATTGAGCTCACCTCAATACAACAAGACCTTCACTGTCAGCCAAAATGTGGACTGAAAATCTATGAGTTTAGTCTACCCTTCCATTCCAATAACATGATTCGGATTGCTCTCAAACAACTGCTGCTTCCCCAAATAACCGACCAATCTCTCCTTCATCTTGCAATGTTGCACCCCTGATAAAGATCCCTGCGTGTGTCTGCAAGCACCATCCCCAGCTGCTCAAAGCCCATTGCATGGGGTGCTGCACCTTTAGCCCCAACACACACCACACACCACTCTCTACACCAGTGACGTTCCCAGTGCCACACACCATGATCTAATAGATCTGGCTTTGCCCTCCAGATGAAACCTGTACTAAAGTGTGCCAGCACTCAGGGCTGGAATCAACAAGCCTTGATAGGTCTTACCTATCAATCCCTCCAACCTCCCAACCCTGACAAACCCACCCCTCTTTGTTTACAGAATCACGCCTCACAAGACCACCAGCATAATGGTAGCTCTCACAAAACCACTTTCCATTATACATTCATTAATCCATTGTGTTACATAATGCAATTAATGAACAGACATGAAGACATACATGTATTTATATTCCAGGCATGGATTGCACAAACTGGCATGGCAAAGAGAAAACATGGCCAGTTTTCTGTCATAGCACACACACAATAGTATTTGTAATTGTGGTTTACTCCAATGTCATTTCAAAAAGCTACGCTTCTTGTATAAACTAGCATTCAACAACAATGGAAGATGCTGGTCTGAGAAGCATAATAAATGATTTATATTTGCAGAAATGATCTAAGAAGAAATGTATACAGACAAGCTTGTATGCACACATTACAAGTGCCTGAACACAGACACACGGACACACACGGGCGCATTTGGCCATTCTCCTTCTCCCAAGTGGTTGGCCTCTGAGCCTGTTTTCAGAAGCGAACCTTTCTCAGTAGAAGTGAGGGGCGTCTATGCAGTGGCTTGTTATGTTTGTGTCTGTTTAAAAGCCGTCAAGCGAGCTCATAAAACGCTGTTGCTAAGAATCGTGTTCGCTACATTTTCCAAAAAGCACAACCCGTTCCTGTACAGAACTTGTCATTTCTCTGCAGTGCTAAGTGCGTCACAGCTGTGAATTTCCACCGAATTGTGCATGCCTCTCTGCGTGTGGGGTTGCCTGCAGGTGCAGGGCGTGTTCAGCGTATACAATTCCTCCATTCTTCCGATATGCAGCACAGCGACTGCAGGATTGGCTGATCAAGCAGAAGCACCTATTAATCATTGAATGGTTGCGATGCTTAGATGTTTTAAGGAGATTTACGTAGTATGCAAGGACTGGTGCAATGGAAGTTTACATGTATCTATCATGCCTGTGCCGCGTAGCCACCACAAACACATGCATGCATGCCAATTAAACAACGCGCACACAATTACAATGTATGCAGAACATGCTTAATGATGTGTTAACATTAGGTGAAAACACTATAAATGAAAAATTAAAACCTAGCTGTATGAACACAACAGTACAAGTTGCTCGCTGCAGTGACTACTGTACTCCTAAACCATATTGGCCCTTCCTCCATACTCTTTGGCAATTGGTCCAAGGGGATCAGACACATGTTTTCAAGTAAAAAAAATACATACCCATATTTGATTGAAATGCACAACCATGCTTGTGCATGCATATGCTCCATGTGCAGTCCTCATCCTCCCCCCACCAGTAACTTTCCATCTGCCTAGGGTGTGCATAAGCTGACTGTTGTCTATGATTTGGCAGGGAGGTGTGATGGCGTATGGAGGGAGAGAGACTGTGTTTTAGGAGTACACAAGTCACGATAGTGAATGATTGTTTCGTTCTCCCATGTCCCTTTCCTTTTTATGCAAACTAAGGAGATTACCAATAGAGGGATTTTGGATCCATGCTCTTTGGCCAAGTCAGGTATCGGACTGAGCACAGACATCTGTGCAATAATGCCTTGGCAATAGCATCTTGTGTGACATGCCTCTCGAAGGCCACAGATGCCACCTTGGCTCTTAGCAAACAGCTGATTTCACTGAATATGTGAATAATAAGAGGAATCGTATGTGAAGTATTTCTTTGAGATGGTTGGTTTGGATGCATGCTTACCTCAAGTGGTCACCGTGGGGAAATGAAAAAAATCTGTCTGAGATACAATATTCCCTGGCCCTGTTAAAAGTACATTGATGGATCTATCCACGTTTAGTTTGTGGAGAATCCTGTACACTTCTGAAAATATGTTTGAGGAGAAAGTGGTTAGAGAAATGTCCTGATTTAGGTAAAGGTAGAGACAAATGATGGGTGAATGAGGAGGGCGTCATTGTCCTTGTGAAAGCTCCTTGTCTTTGTGAATGATCATGTAAGGCTTATAGGTAGAACTCACATTATACTCACTCAATGGACAGAACTGCCAAACACTAGGAATTATGTTTTTAGGAGACATGACTAGTGTCGACCGTAGTCATGGGCTTTAATGGCGAAAGCACCAGGGTGATACAAGCCATGTTAAAGTCCCAAGGTGAATGCGGGCCCTAAGAAGAAGCGAAGTGGTAAAAAGGGCCCTAACAACTGGTGCAGATGACCTAAGATGTGTCACTCCAGAAACAGGCTGACACGCTCAGCAACTGTTAGGAGGATTGAAATACTGTGCCCTCCTTCTGATGAGGAATGGCTGGTCCCAGTCAGAAATGTATTGGAGCCCACGAATAAGAACCAGGCCAGCCTCAATAGAATGACCAGGATCATTGAGCAGGCAAGAGGCCTCAAACTTCCAGATAGTTATTTTCAGGGGAAAGGGTGGGAAAGTGTAGAGGACGAGACCCTCATATTGGATAGTTATTGCATTTCACAACATGAGGAATTGAATTCTAAGGGCACCTACAATTGATGTGTTAAGCTAACATGTCCACCGAGGGAAAGTCCTACTTCAGGAAGAGATCTTAGAATCTGCTAGTTAAGTTCATACTTATGATTGGCCAGTTACAACCATTTTAGGAACTCTACCTCTGCATTGAATTACCCCATGAATTGGAATTTTAGGCGAAAACTCTCTGTGAGATGGTCAACTTCTACATGTCCACCAACAAACTTACTAGTTGGGGAGGCTTGGAACTCGAACAACATGTTGATTTAAGACATGAACATGCTATCGTTGGCTGCAATCTATACTGGGCAACCCACAGTGATTGACAAGAAGTCCCACAGGGCACTGAAAATGGCAATGCAATCAGGAATATTGATGTGTATGTCTTGCTGGTAGATTGGTCAGAGATAATCAATCTTTAGGATGCCCATGGTAGCTTCCCATCCCAGCAGGAAGATATCTGTGCAGCTCATCACCAGTGGAGAATTCACAGAGTAGGAAAATGCCACTACAAAATATCTCCCCTCAGAGCCTGCTTAAAGGGGATCATCAAAGATGGAGAATGTGACTTATAAAATCAATACATGGAGTTGGACTCTTCTAATTGTAAGATAGACTTGAGGTACCAAAAGTACATCTGAGGGCATGTGCCCCAGTGGCATCAGGCTAATATGGACCTAATATTCTGTTTGTGCCCTCCCTGACTTAAACGTGTAAAAATGAATAAAAAAGACACTCCCTGGACAGAGAATAAGGCACAAAAGAGCAGGCTGCGAGAGTTCAAGGAAAGGTTCATCTAGATCTCTGAGAACGCACTGACCACATCAAGGTTACAACACATTTATATAAGCACATTGGCATATCTAACATATGATGCTACGTTGGACTCGGATTGGTCAGCCAGGGAGATGTCTTAGGTGTGGGCATCATCTCTTCCTCCGGGTTGGTTGTTTGGTTGGAGGGAGGATTGACGTCAGACATCTGTGCTCCAGATGGGTGAAGGTCAGGTTGCTGAGAAACACGGTGGTCACTATCTAAGCTAAGAAAATACATTCTAAATAATGCATGCACTAAATAATGGTTGATCAAAAGACCCTCAGTAGTTTATCATGTCATTGTACAAATCACACAGGTATCTATATCATATATAACATTTGGGTTATACAGGTTACAGGTTTACGGGTCTTGACCACTATAATACTCTCATTAAACTGTGGGGTTAGTCTCACAAGAATCTCAGGTATGTTAGTATAGGGCACGATATACTGCAGCAGGGGTCTAATGTTAGTTGGGGGTCTGTTGGGTGGGCTTCATAGCATGGTCAGCGGTCTGGCACATCAAAGGAATATCTTGCAGGGACACAGGGTTAGAATGGCAATAAGTTTCAACTGGCGAGGGTAAGAGGGCAAGGACACTTTTGTGGAGATGGACGAGCTATGTACTCGGCTCATGTTGGTTCACATGCAGGACAGTGATCTCAGAGTAAAAGAGATGTGTTACATTTATTATTTGTTGCAAGCCTCTCCGGCTTCAGCGTGAGAATGGAGCTGCAGAGTTTTCCAGTCAGAGTAGGAACGATGGTGGGGGCCATGTGCTCCGAGCTGCTGCGGCAGGGAAAGGGAGAGAGGCATTTTGTACTATCCCAGTGAGGCCTGGTCACCAAGATGGAGTAGAAAGGGGGTACAAAAAATGGATGCCCCGTGTCCTGCTCAGTGGTCCCATCTACGCGAATATAACCCAAAGTTAACATCGCATAAGGGCGAGGGGCGTACCCACCACTGGAGGCACTTGGTCCGAGTTTTGTACTGAGAAGTGATGGCAGAGAGGGGCCCATTGGCCCCTCGCTCCCACACAATTCTGAAAAATCTGACCTGCTGCGTGTGTCGTCTGTACCCCCTCTGAAGTGGGTTAGACACTAGCCACTGCCATTTCCTAATGGAATCCTAGAAATATCAGGCTGGCTGTAACAAGCGATCAAGGCAGCCTTTGATGGGGTCACGTGCAGGCCAGGTTGAAATATGAGGTCCAGGAAGTAGTGAAGAGGCCTGGACACGTCTGAGGGAAAGATGACGGGCAAGGCATTAATACCGCACTCCACAATCCGGACAAAACACAGAAGACACCATGTGGAAAATACTGGTGCCTTTAATGTTTATAAAAATAAAAAATGCATCGCACATAATAATGTACAACACACAAGCAGCAACATAGAGACAAACAACAGCAGGAGGCCGTGGTACACAACCTGCAGACAACACGTTTCGCGCTACACTGAGCGCTTGATCATGTGGGGGGAGGAGGGGTTAGCCAGTCCAAATACACATGAAGACACATGAAGAAAGCAGTCCTCTGACTATGTCTGTGACATCAGCAGGCTAGGGCTATGCGAAGGGGGCAAGAGCGGCCATGTTGGAAGGGAGTAAAATTGCATGAAAACACATAGTGCAAATAGTGAAAGCACTAAGACAAACCCTCATGAAAATAAATGAGAATAAGGATTAAGGGGTTAGGCTGAAGACTAAGTGCAAAGTGCATAAATAGTCTATATATATGTATATATATATATATATGTATATGTATGAATGATCTACAACAGGAGATTGAGAGATGAGCTCTCACTGTTGATATAATCTTGGTAAAAACCCTGGGTGACAATCTGAACCCAAAATGAAGCACCCGATACTGCAGCTGCCTGCTACCCACAAGAATGTTAAGGATTTCCATGGGGTGTAGCCATGGATCATAGGTACAATATGGAAATGAAATTAGGTCTCTAGCTGGTAAATTTAGTGAGTTCTGCAAGATCTAGTGAGGTGCATTTTGAGAAGATGAAGGCAGGAAAAGAAATCAGTTTTGACAAGAACAGTTTTACTCTACAATAGAGTATTCAGGCTAGGCTAACAGACTGAGACACAGTAAGCTCCAGGGTTGACTTGCAAATTCAACCCTAGCACCTCCGCGCCCACCCTGGCGGATCCAGTCCAATCACTTGAAAGAGGACTAAGGGCTTAGGATTTCCCAAAACAAAATTAAGAAATTGGCGCTAGCACAAGAAATCAAAGGCAGGGTTTCAGGAATGATTTTTGACAATATTACAATTTATCAAGCTAAGGATAGGATGACCTAGGGAATGGAACTAAGGACAAGGCAAAGCAAGGTATACTATAGTTTTTTATGACTCCTATTGATACTCACAGTCCACTTTTTTAGTTTGGATTTTGGACAGTCAGCGGTCTGGTCACCACACGGGTCTGGTCTACCAAAGGACAGGCGGACAAAATCAGCGGGACAGGATCAGCTGGGCAGAGACTGGATACCAAAGGATAGTTCTTCTGGACTGGCAATTCTGGTTACTGGATACTATAGGTCAGCAGGGTAACAGGATGGCAGCAGCATGCAGTGAGTGGTGGCAAGCCAAGCTGGATTAGGATGCCAAAAGTACCACAGTTTCTCCTTGTTACTTCGAGATTAGTGGGTTTTAATATGGGTTTTAATATTGTAGGGAAGGCCTTGCCGGAGCAGGATCAGAAATGCCTGGGTTTTGCTGTGCACCCTAGGATAGGATCAGCAATGATTGGCCTTGTTGTTGGAGTCTGGAGTCTGAGAGTCTAAGGTCTTGTCAGGGACCCTTATTTATAATGCAAAATGACATCATCAAGGTAGAGGCTGGGCAGGGTTAACTACTCCCGCCCCTAAACTACTTGGATTGGGCAGGGGACCTAGTCTCCACCTCGCTCTCAGTTGGTTGGATTTCTAAGGGAATGATGTCAGATTTATGAGGTGAGGTTTACAATGTCCAAACACTCCCACATTTACTTTACTTAAAATCTGATTTTGCCAAAAACATACATATCTTCACTTGCAATGTCTTGGCAAATTATACAGACAGGTTACATATTATGTGCAGGCCAGATCAGTCCAATCCTCAGGTCTGTGCGACCTTGTTTCACCTTTCTGATACATTTTGATAATTTTATACATTAAAGATGTGGCCTAAAATTCCACAATTTTATACACAAATGTGAATTGTCCCCAGGAATGTATGTACACAATTTTATGTTTGCCACATTAATATTTCCTTGGAATCTGTCATATTTCATAACTTCTGTTCCCCATGCGGCAATGAGTTCTACCAAGTTTTTAAAGATAGCCCACAAAATTAGATTTAAAACTGCGAACCTTTAACATTTTTGCTAATTCTTGCTATAGGAATACAAGTCTTTAAAGTTTCTTAATAACATAGTCTGTGGCACCAAAAGGCAGTCCCTTTGTTACTAGATCTTGTTTGGTTTTTTTCTTCCTCCAACTGCAAGCAGCTGTCATTTCTTTCCAGGCAAGGGGGTTTCCAGTCTTAATTGAAGGTTTTATTGCCCCTTCACACTTGACAGGTGAGTGTCCCAGGACTGCTATTGTCCCAGCCTGGAGCACAGATGAATGTCTGACGAGTGTGTGAACTTTCATTGTCCTGTCCCATACAAAGTTTCTCAAGCTGGCACTTCGCACCTAGGTGTCCTGGATTTATGGTGTATCTCTCTTCCTTTGGGAAGTTTCATGGCCTGCAACTGGAATAACTGTTTTTTCTGGGAGTTTGCAAATCCATCCCATGTGTTTTAAACTGTTTAATTTCTTACTTATAGCGTATGTGTTTTAATTCCGGTTTGTAGCTCACACTATCTGTCTTTGCAGCTGTAGTCATTTCCTTGCAGCATGAGTTTTATCCAAAGTATAGCTACATTTGCACTTGACCTGGCTCAAAGAGTTAAAAGTCTCTTTGAACTGCTGCGCCTGGATACATTTTGGCAGGAAATAAATGCGTGTTCCCGTGCGAGTGAAAAGAAAGTTGCTTGAAGATTTCTTATAAATATACTTTGACAGGACCTGTCATTCAGGAATTATGCCCAGTTTTCCTGAGGCACAATTAATTATCCTGGGCCTGGCAGGGCCATTTTCATCACAGTGGTTTCAGAATGCACAGATGGAAATAGCAAAGAAAAACATAATTTGGAAAGAAAGAAAAAAGGTTTCATTTTGAAGGGGAATTTTTGGCTTTTGTAACAATGCAGTGCTCTCTGTTCACTTGATTCCATATATGTTTCAGAACACACTCGCATACTTTTTCAGTGTGTCCCTTGTTCCATTTTGCCTGAAGTGTGCAAGGCAGGATGGTGCAGCCATCTTTTTTTGCTGCCAAAATGCAGTTTTGAAGTCCTGGTGCGCGCAGGAGTCAGCGCAGCCAGGTTGCTGTTTCTTGCGCAAAATGCAGCTTAGTGATGTGAGGCAATACTTTTGAGTGGGGCAATATATCCCATAAGAGGTAACCAAAGCAGATAACAGTGAGAACTCCAGACCAGAATTTGGAGATTGGTGTCAATAAAGTGTTCTGCACAGAGCCATTCTCTCAGAAATAAGAAAGATTGACTCTGTGTTTCATCTTGTACTTCTCCAGCAGTAAGGTGAGGTTGACAGGGAAATGTATAAGATAGTATTCAGGCCAGTGAAGTGTAGCTGTGGCCCTGTAAAAATCTTGGGAATAACCAGAATCCATTTGGGATAAGGAATTGTCCTCAATCTAGTTAATGTCTAGAGTTTTTTTTAGAATTCCCAGCCTAACTTTGGGGACTCAACTCTATGGTGAGGATTGAAAGGAGCAGGAGTGAGAGTCAATACCATCATTTTGCAAGAGAGGTCAACAATGTATCTGAGAATATGACTCTCCAAGCCATATAATGAAGAACACACATGCCCCGAACCACAATCACATGGAACCACCTGTCCTGTCATTGTTTGGGTTTTGGCTGAGTAGCCTTGAAAGAAGCCCCTGGGGGTGACTCAAAATTGTTTCTTCCTCTGCTTGTAAGAGCGTTTGACTGGTTTTTCTTTCTATCCTCTCCTGAAATAATTTTAATCTTCTACCTTTAAGGATGCTGGCTATACGATTTCCCCCAGTGACTTTGCCGTTAGTGCTGTTCTCTTTGTCTTTGTCAGCTCCTCATTGGGAGTGGGTTGTAATAGATTGCCTCCATCAAATGGAAGGTCCAATATTGTCTCATGGATGCCAGCATTGACCTGTATCCATGTCTGATGGCATATGTTTTGTCCCACAATCATACTTTATGATGCTGTATAAATATCATGGACCACCAATTGAGTTATTTCCTGGGTGATTTGTTTTGCCGCTGAAAGACAAATCCTCAAAGAGCTCCTGTTTATCTTGAGTGAGAAATTTCTCAAACTCAGTGAGATCCCACCATAGCCTTCAATTGGCAGCTGTCAGAAAGGGGCCCATGTTAGTACTCTACAAGGCAAGGGAGGAATTTAGGCACAACCTCCTGTCTATGCTATCCAATAGTTTCTCTGAAGAAGAGGAGTCAAGCAGAATGTTTAGGATACATTCTGACAGGTTCAAATATTTATTTGTTTATTGGACAATTCTATGGCGCCTATACACAGGTGTTTCCAAGCACCACAAGTCAAGATTGGTGTGGGGGGCGATGGTAATCAAAAAGTAAAACAACAAAAACAGTTATATTGGCCTTCTGACAATCCTACTGTATAAGTGCATGAAAAGGTGGTAAGTGAAAGGGGAGGGAGTGAGGGAGAAGTGCAGGAGTGGGGTGCCCCAAGGGTGGGGTGCTGGGCTGTGTGGGCCAAGGTGGCAAGTGCCATAGGGAGAGAGGAAGAGTGCATTGGACAGGAAAGACCAGTTGGGCTAGTCCAGGAAATGTGGCCTGAGGGCAAGTGCTGAGAAGGGTTGCTGGTGAGACTGGTAGGGGGTCGTGTGGCCCCTGTATGACTATGAAGGTACCTGGCCCCAGTCGCAGTGACAGATGGAGAGTTAGCAGGGATAGGTGAGGGAAGAAAGAGGAGAAAAGGAAAGTCTTGAGAAGTTTCCGGAACTTAAGGAGATCCGACTCAAGTCTGGGGAGGGGAGGGAGGCTGCTCCACAGATAGAAATGTGCTGCCACACATCTCACCCACAGCCAGCCGAGGAATGGGGGCTGTGGGTGAGATGTGTGGCAGCACTTCTAGTAGTTTAGTGGCAAGTAACTCACATGAAACCACCTGTTGATTGAAAGGGTGTAGAGAAACCTCTGTTAGAGTGTCACAGCCTTGCTTCTGATTATATGGCTACACCAGAGCATTCATTCACATGGAATGCCACCACTGCAGATGTACCCTCACTCGATCAATTTGAACTCAATTCCTGGAATATGAAATAAAAGGTTCAAGAGTCTTAGGATCTTTGCCTGTCTTCTGCATTGTATAGGCCTCCTTAATCCAAATGCAGGCTATCTGGGTAATCTAGGGAACGTCTAGGGAACATTCTATCAGCATGGGAGGTTTTGAAGATCAAAGCAGTAAAGAAGTCCAAGCACAAGTGCTGAGACACAATTTGAAGAGCCTGCAAAGGGGATAATTACAGTGGTGATCTCCTGAAGGTGGAGGAGTAATTCCTGGAACCATGTGAACAGTGCAGCCAAGCATGAATCTGGGGTGATGGTTGTGGTGGTCTGTGAAGGGAGGACATGTTAACAAGGATCTGGTATGACTTCTCCAATTAAGAATTTGCAAGGCAAATTCATAGAGGGTGTGTCCAAGATTGCTTGAAATTTGGTGGAGAAATTGTCCTCCAGTGAGAGCTCACAGTCCATTTGACCTGCTGCTGAGGACTGCCTTGAACAATCTGATTGCATGCTTAACCTTCGAGGGAGCAACTGATTGGAGCACTAGCTCCACCTTCTTTAAGCCATTGTGGGCCCTGTCATGAATGACTCAACTCAGCAGAAGCCATCACCTTGCCAGAGACTCAACCATTGCACAAACGGTTAGGAGACATGTTTGCCATCTCAAATACTGTCTCAACCCTTTGGCAACATTGAACTGCCTCGACACTGACCACCAGTGGGATTGCATCCACTCAAATCATATTGACATTGGCTTTACCACAGCTAAGGTGCCAGGACGTCCAGCTTGGAGCTGTTGAGCCTCCAAAGACAAGAATAGGATACTGTTTAGAGGCCTTGCCAACTGGTCCACTTTATGGGACATTTGAGACCTGTAAGCCCCATTGTCCCTTTTTTTTAAAGACATATTATTTGTGAACAGTGACCTTCTTGCAGAGTGCCCTTTTATGGGTGTCTGCATGTTCTGTATTCTCTTTATAAGGGTGGGTTTTTGCCAGTGGTTTTAGGTAGTTGATTGCATTTTCATTGTTTAATTAAAAGTCTATATTTGTATAGACTCTTGATTGGACATTCTTTATTTTTGATTGTGGTGCTTAACTTGTTTGGGTTGATAATGCTACCACCTCACCCCCATGCTGAAGAGTATAGCCTGCCCTCAGCCCATATTACAAGACATGGAAAAGGAGTTATACCTGTTTGGCTGTGTCTATTTTTCCTTTATGATTGGAATCACTGCTGGTTTAGTAGTAATATTGGGCTAGACAATAGTCATACCTGTACTCCTGCAGAGCAGTCGTCATTTTGTCACACTCATATGCAGAGCAGTCTGAATTCTGTTTACCTAGCTTCACCTCCAGAGCTGTTATCCCAGAACATCTAGATACTGTTTACCTAGCAACATCAGGGCTGGAATTCGGGACAGTCCAAATGCTGTTTACCAAGTACCACCACCTGGGATGGTATCTGTGAGAGTACAAATGCTGCTTACCTACACCCTCAGGGCTTGTATTCTGCACTGTATATGTGTGTAGTTGGCATCCAGTACAGTTTTCAAGCTATTTACCTAGGACCACAACCAAGTCTGGTATCCCAGATATTCCAAATGCTGTTAACCAAGCAATCCTACCAGAGCTGGTATCCAGGGCAGTCTGAAAGATGTTTAACAAGTATCACCTGAAGGGCTGGCATATAGGACAGCTGTAATACTGTTTACCTAGCAGAACCAGTGGGGCTGGTATCTGGGCAGTTTACCTAGCACATTAGGGCTAGCATCTGGGAAAGTCCTAATGCTGTTTACCTCCTATCACCACCATGGCTGGCATCCAAGACAGTCTAAATTCTGTTTACTTAGTACCATCACCATGGCGGGAATCTAGGTCAATCCAAATGCTTTTCTTTCTAGCACCCGGATTTCTGGTATCAGACGGATGAGTGCTGTCTACCTAGCACCCAAGGTGCTGGTATCTGGTCCAGTTCGAATGCTGGTAATGAAACACCACAACCAGGAAGGGTTTCTGACAAAGTCTTAATTCAGTTTACATAGCACTAAAACCAGTGCTGGCATAAGGAAACATATGAGTGCTGTATACCACGACAACAAGGGCAGATCATGGAAATTCGGAGTGCCACAAGAAGGCAGAACATGTAATAGACACATGAAATACATGGTACTGAAGAGGCAAGGATAAAGCTGGAGACCACTTAGTGCCTGTGTCTCAAGAGAAGGCAGGACATATGCAGACAGAGTAGATCAACAATGGGCAGGCAAGGACAAACTCGGGAAACGTGAAGGGCCTGATTCCACTATAAGGCAGAACACATGCCAAAAAAAGGGAGAAATCATACTTAAGAGGCAAGGGTAAAGCTGGAGACCAAGTTCGACCAGTTTGTAAAGAGAAGTCAGGAAATATGCAGACAGGATGTGTCAACAATTGGTAGATAGGGGCAAAACTAGCAACATGAAGGGTCAACATGTCACAAAAATGCAGAAAAAGACCATGCAATCAAGAGGAGCACACACAGATAATGCATATTTCATATTATAGCTTTTGGAATTAAATTTTAAACTATGCAAACACAATTTTAAACTAATTTTGTGAATCACCCCAAATAATCAACAATTTTATATTGTTGGTACAAATAAGTGAACCCCACCTGAGCCCAGAATGGCAGCCCCTAACTATTTTCCTGCCCTTTTGTAGTGCAAATAGCTCTTTTTGGATGAGGAGGTTCCTCCCTGCCTCGCTCCGGGATACCCTTGTGGGGACCCTTCAAACCATGTGTATATTCTAAGCCCCGACAGTCCATTGTCATATCTGGAATAACAGCCCTCACATATTGATACATTCTGCATGTCTGCGTTCACGATGGTCCGTTGTTTTTCTCTTCTGTAACGATTTTCAGGGCTCTCTGGTACAGGTCAGTGCCAAGTAAGGAGTTATAGACACTTAAAACTTCCAAATGCAGTTCTCCTGGACTTCCCAACCTATACCCTAACCCCAGTCCCATTCCTTTCACCGTCAGAATGTTTCTCTTCACCTTCCTGCAGATGAAGCATCCACTTTTGACCAAAAGATGATGTACCCGGTGGTAGATTTTGAAGAATCAATTCCACCTTTGATCTTTCCCCATCTCATCATCAAGAATGACCTGCAGAATTTAAACATCATTATGAAAATGAAGCTATGGAGCAGCATCCACTTCTGGTGAGAGGATGTTTGAGGACGTTATTTTGATTAGTTGCTGTATGCACTGTATGAAAGGCGTTTAAGACTTGAGGGATCTTCGAAGAGAAAAGACCATAGAATATGGCCCAAGCCCAACCAGCTAAGAATTGCCTGACAAACTATGTTCCTTACCATAATGCGCTAAAGTTAAAACGAGATTTGAGACTGCTCTCAGAATGCCAACTGACTTAATATGGAAGATGAAATGGGCCTATCAGTTTTCATGTCTAAGGCTGCCTTTTTACAAAAGGTTCAGGACTCAACAGGATTGACAGGAGCAAAGTGAGAAAATGAAATCTGAGCTGCCTGTAGAGGCCGAAGGAGAAGCTCAGAGAGGGCACCAGGTTGTTTTCCCTTAATATGCTTGCGTATGCATTATTATGACTTCTAATTCTTTGATATACCTTTCAGGTCTTTTTCATTGCTTGTAATGCCATGTTACCATCTGCCCCCTTCAAACTACCCATTGATGTCTCTGGCTACTCCTGGCAATAACATGCCCAAAACTAGCTCTGAACAGTTTGTCCTCTATGGTTGTTCAGCACAGTGCTTAGATGCCTACCGGTTATAACTCATGTTCAGTAATAAGTAACACATGTGTAGCAAGGCAGCACATTCTACATTCCAACACACCACAGGCATACAAATTAAGCCACACATGCTATAAACTCCCCTCCCAACAGACATCCAACATAAGAACACTATACCTCTACAGCAAATCATGCATGGCTTCCCTTAAGACACACATGCCTCTATGCTCTTCATGGAGTACAACAAGAAACTACCACACACAGGTCTCAGGAGGGTCCATGTGATATTAACAAATTACAAAATAACTAAAACATTTTTAATGAACATTTTCAACAAATAAAAAGAAATCTTTTTTTATTGTGGGGGTCCCCCTCCAAGCGTCCCGTTTCCCTTTGTTTATAACCCCAACCCAACCCCCCCCCCCACTTTGCATTTTTTTCTCCCCATTTGTGATAGGCTCACGCAGCACAACGAGACACTTTGTGTGTGTCTTTTTTTAATCCATACTAGGCTTGTGACACGAGAAACTTTGTGCAAATCTTTTTTATATCTTTACAAGTTGCGTGCAGCGGCACAAGGGACTTCCTGCAGGTTTTTTAAATTTTTTTTATCAGTGGTAGTTTCATATAGCCGCACGAGAAACCTTGTGTGTTCATCCTCAATTCTTGCTAGAGTTGTGTAGCGACACGAGAAACTTCACACAGGCTTATTTTAGATCCGTACTATATTTGCGCTGCAGCACAAGAAACATGCATGTTTTTGCATGTTTTTTTCAAACCGTGCTCGGTTCGCACAGCGTCATGAGAACCTTTGTGCAGCTTTTTGTTCCATTTGTGATAAATTCTCACAGATCCCGAGAAACTTTGTGCTGCTATTTTCAAATTGTGCTAGGTTTGTGCAGCAGCATGAGGAAATTTGCGCAGCTCGTTTTAGTTTGTGAGACGGCATGATAAACTTTGTGGCACTGTTTTCAATATGCAGAGGTGGCGGAACAGCGTATTGCTGCAAAACAGATCAAAATCTTACAGATTTCACTTCCGGGGCTAGTGGAACAGAATTTAAAAATGTTTGCCCAGCTTTACTCACGTTAATGCAACAACAACACTATCATGCATTTTGCCTGAAGTGAGGTATAAATACAAGTAACATGATATAACATACATTGATCACCTAAAGCACGCATGACTGCCTGTAGAGCAATTATTCTACCAAACCTCACTAACCAACCAATCACCCCAGAGGTACAAAGCATTGGTCATCAAAAAAGTCCTGTGGGGAAAAAACATGCATGTGACAGAGTTTATTTTTCTAACTTATCAGCAGTGATATCAAAACAGACATACACATTCCCTGACAAACTAACCATGTGAATCATAGTGTCAGAGACATTCACAATATTGCCATGGTTGCCAGTGTCGAAGCCAGCAACACTTTATCCGTGCATGAGCTATGGACGTATATGAACAATGAACAGAACCAAGCCACAGACTTGGCAGCAGGCAATGTGGTGGCTGCAGTTAGGATAGGGAGGCAGTGCAGAGATAAATCTCATTGGTTGTCAAGGCTATGCACATGTCACGTCAGGATTGTGAAAGCTTGATTGGTGCTGTAAATCCAGGCCCTTGTCAGAATCCGATTGCTTATGAACCTCCAGAATGTATTTTATGTATTTATTTATTAGTTTATAAAGCGTGCAGCAGCCCAAGGGCATTGTGGTGCTGTTACAGAAATCTTAGCCATATGATATATGGTGTGTACGTACAGTTGTAGGTGGCATGAGGTAGTTCACAATACAGAGTGGTCTTATTTGAACAGTCATGTTTTGAGTGCTCTGCAGAAGGCCTCATGGGAGGGTTCTGCGCTGAGCGAAGGGGGCAGTGAGTTCGAATGTGTTGCCACTATAAAAAGAAAGCTTGCTCCTCCTGCTTTGGCCCATTGTACTTTGGGGATGAGTAGTCTGCAGGCGTACGGTGTTCTAGTGGGCCTGGAGGAATGTGCTCTACTTATTTTCTGGGAGGGATAAGCTGGACTGAGTTAGCGAGGCACTTATGAGGAACAGCTAATGTTTTGAACAGGACACTCTCTCTGATGGGCATCCAGTGGACTTCTCTCTTCTTGCTGTTCTGATGTGTTCACTTTTCAATACTTTTATTTTCGATCATATGAAATTGATGATCAAATATGCATACATTCACCAGTACACGGTGAACTGATAACAACGAATATACAAAACACCTATGTTAGATGAAATGTTTCATAATGGCATTCCCTAAGCCAACAAAAACAACACAAGTAATCTGTGCAAATCGCAAAGTTGCTTGCACGGTGTACCATTTAAACCCAACAAAATACCACTGTTCAGAATCCACTCAATACCACTGTTCAAAACCTGTGGTGGTAAGAATACATCTTTTTGGAGGAATCCTTGAACATAGTTATAAAATGGAAAGATATCAAGTTCATGATCCAATGGCCACTTCGAATTTGAGTTTGGCGGGTTTTATAATGTCCAACAACCACTGCCTTCTTCAAGGCCACAACATTGTCCGTTACAGCTGGGTAATGGACCATGGATCTTTTTAGACTTCCAATGCTAGTGACATTAAAAATGTGAGCCATATTTTTGTTCAAATGAGCAGGAACCTCAATGGTCACCCAACAGCGGTCCACTGCTGGAAAACAACAAACCAAGACACAACTACAGTTCCAAGCCTTGTAACTCCCGTGAGATCACCCAAAAAATAATAAGGTATCTGCCGAATGCCTCTGTCATTTCAAGGCCATGTTACGCTTAACCCACAGTGTTGTCACCAATCCGGCGTGTCAGCTCGAGCATTTCTGTGACTGTACTTGTCGAAGCTGCAAGCTTGCAGTGTAGCAACTCCCAGCGCAAGCTGATGCCGGCGTTAGTTCCCCAACGTATCCATGCACATCTGCTGGTATAGCATTGTTATACTAAACTTTTCTACAGATGCATGGCACTGGTATGAAGGTGAGATATTCAAAATAACGTGATCACCTGTCTGCATGCTATGCATAAAGGGTGGCCAGATGCGAGCAGTGCATTGGTCTCTATCACAAGTTGCTCAGTATCTCGGCTGTAAATTCACCAGGATTCCACCCAATGCAATTAACATTACCGCAACTTGGTCCGGCACTATTAGCGCCAGATCACAAGCTGAGGCGGCATGGTAAATCCCCATTTTTTATTGAGTTCATGGGACTCACTGGGGCAGTTTCGGTGCAATTACTGCAGCAGTAAATGTGCAGCAGTTATTGTGCCAAAAATGGGTGGAAAGATGGCACATTCACCTCCAGCTCAAAGCTTTCCCCCAAACTCTGGATTGGGCGGAGCGGTAATGCAGCAGTAATCACATTATTGACCCATTTTTACTACTCTGCCCAACGCCTGATGAGGCCCATGCACACTTCCCTGACAAACTTAGAGGCATCTAAACATTATGTCAGACATATCCTTCACCATTCATGTATAGCCACGAACTATGCACCATCAGAATATCAAATTGGTGCCACTGAATACATTAGCAATAACAGAGGGAACTATCAGACAGCAGAATACTGTAACCACTGGGACCATGAGACTAGCAGCTGCTTTGCCATCATCTGCAGGAACTTCCCCATCAGCAACAACAACAACTGACATATGTATCACCTCCTCTTGGACAGCTGCCTCAGCTCTGGAATGTCTCTGTGCAAGGGACAAGGAAGCCCACATATGCAGTTCAGATACAAATGTCCTTCATGTCTGGCATGTATGGAAGGATAGAGTAATCCAACACTCCACATGTCTACCCAGGCCCTCTGTGTCCAGTCTAATCAGCTTCTCTGTAATCCCAGCTCCTGACTGTAGGTCCTCAAACACAAGCAGTGGTGTGAAGACTGCTTCAGAAATGTGGGATTGTCAGACTGAGAGGAGGAAGCGGCTGTTGTTGTTGTCAGGGAGATATTGCTATGGATGAGCATAAGGGATTTCGAGATTTGGGGTTATGGATTTGCAAGGAGAGTGTTTGGATTGGGAAGGTAGGTGCTGTGGATTGAGAGGGGGCTCTTGTTATTTGGGGTTGCTGTTGGTGATAGGGGAAGTAGGTGGTGGGTGTTAGGGATTCAGAGGGTACAAGCGAAATGTTAACTGCAACTGTTAAAATGAATTGCACAAAGTTTACAAGCTGGTGTGCATGGTTCTATTTACAGAAGCTAGAGTGGTAGGTGGGAGTAATGAACGCGTATGCTCAAAATATATTTTCCACTAATTATTGTCACACAGTTTGCTCATTCTGTGCATCGGGCTGTCCAGATTGGCTCACCTTCTCATTCTTCTCCTCTGGGCATTCTTTCTCTTTTAATCCTTCCTCCAACATACCACTGCTCTCTGAAAGATTTCCATCCTGCTGCTGCCCGTCAACAAGGTCAACCCATTGCATGTTTTTCAATGAACATGGAGGTTCTTGGGCCCTGGACTTTTTATAGTCTTTTTCATGTGATTGTATGCAAGCATTGTTTGGTCCCTTTTGTCAGTCAGTGTCAACAGGTATTGTTTGTTGGTTTCTTTGTGCATCGGACTATCCCCACTTTCAGTTGCATGGCATTACCTTGTATATATTTACTTGTGTCTCCAATGGCGTAGCTGATTTATTAACATGGCGTTCAATGAGCTATAGCGGGGGTTGGGGGGTAATGTCCCTGCAGCCCAAGTTAAAGGCCTGAGCGAAGCGAGGAGGTTCAACGAGGGAACCAGGATGTTACCCTAGGTATAGCCTGTGGAGCAGGTAGTTAAAACTATTAGCAGCCCACGTTGCAAAAGCGGTAACCCGGGGTCTTTTCATTCAGAGAACGGGACACACACAGCGTCCCATTCAATGAATAAAAATACTGTGATAAGATGGCCGCCATGGATGTGGAAGGCGAGGCTCCATATGGAGCCTTTTTTCCATTTCCATGGCAGCCAGCAAAGCGAGATGGAGGGAAGCTGCGGTGGCAGGCTCTGTCGCCACCACAATCAGGTAAGCAGTGCTATGGAGAGGGTTGGGATTAGTTAAAAAAGGACGGGAAGGGTGGGGAGAAGATGTCAGTGTGGTGTGGGGTGGGGGAATCAGCCATCAGGTTCCGTGGCACGTGAGTTGTGAAAAGGAGATCAGCCCGTGATACGAGGAACCTGATTGACTGCACCCCCAGCCTCGGGTGCTAATTGACAGTGTTTGTGTGTTGATGAGTGCTTCAGTGTTGAAAGATACATGTGTACACATCATCTATGTCTGCACTTATAGAGGCTTTGAAGCACGTTTCTAGGATGTTTTCCAAATCAATTAAGTGGAAAACTTTGTATTTGCATGCATAAATATCTAAATGTGTAACACAACTTGTAATCAGGCAGTCAGTAATTAGAGGCAGAGTTTCAAATACTGCACGTGCTTAGTGTTACAGCGAGGCATATATTGAGGGCCTTAATTGAAAAGAAGCATTTCAAAATATCATATTGTGTTGCAACATGTGCAAAATGAACCCACTGTTGAGGGTCGAACCAGAGACAGTGAATTACTGTTTTAATTAATTTACTAAGCTTTGTTTAAGTCATATTACAAGACAACATTGAAGGCACATTACTGAATTCTCTTTCAACAATGTTCAGTCCTTGCTCTCTATGTTCTCAAACGGCGAGGGGTTTAGAATTAGATGACTACTGCGAGTGATGGAAAGCTGTCAGTGAGTAGTGTAAAGCACGGCAAAAATCTGGGGCAGTATATGGGGGAGGGGCGAGGAGCAGCACAATAGCAGGGTACAAGACAATTATTTGCTTGAAGGAAGGGAATGCCAATGTTACTCGCAAGCCACGTTCACCCAATCCCGTTTTACTGCCGTGTTTCTACCACAAAAAAGGTAAATGTGGGGTTAGGGTTAGGTCATTAGAACGGCGGGTGTATGTGGGGATGGGAGGTGCCATGGTGGGTTTTTAAAATGAGGTTTAAAAAAATGGTCAAACAGGATTCGGTGGAAATCCATGTGATTAAATAACAAAGAACCGAAATGCTCCTAAACAAAATGTAAGGACATTCAATTATGCAAATGCAAACATTGAAAAGCATCATAATAACATGGGTACAAAAATAATGCATTTGAGAATTTTTTTTTTTTTTTTTTAACCATGTTGGTATCCATCTGACCGACATCACCCGGAAACAGCCCGCATGTAGTAGGGCCTCGGGCAGCTTTAACTACAGCGCTGCGCTATGAGGTCACCCGAATGGCGGAGACATGATAGGAGATTTACTGGATTGTGTTCTTGTACAACATAAGCAGCTTTCATTCCCGGATGTAATCCCTCTCCTATTAATCTGGCAGGTGGCCAGTAACCTATTCTGACTCCTAGCCATTCTTCTTATGTCGTTTCAGGCTCTTAAACTCGCGTAGATCCTCTCTCGGCTGCCGGCGCATTTTCCTTTCTTTCGTTTTATCCCTGCAGATTTTTGGCTGTGAACTGAAAGGGCAGCGAGGTTGTCACTTTAGATTTAACTAGTGAATGTCTTTCTTTCCTATTTCAAATCGGCTACGACATTTTCGGCAGAGGCGAAATATTTATGCAATCTCTTGCTGGGTCCTGAAAGCTGTGTTTCCTCTGCGAGACCATCTCGTTTTAAATGGCTCGGGTATCGACGCTGCACCTCTTTGAGAGCGATTCGATTTCAAGAAGGATTAACTCTCATACACACGCACTGAGAAATAATGCTGCACCTGTAGATAGGGTGTTTGAATTGCGCATGCGCCTGGAGGTCCAGATATGCGTCTTACTATTTGCGTCTATGCACGCGCTGGGAGAACGTGAGTTCATTTCTCTATTGCGCAATGGGTCACATTGTGCTCTGTAACATACGGGGTTTTCTGGATTTGGGCTGAAGGGGTGGACCTTGATGCTGACCTTAGATTACAATGTTACAGGCTCTAAAAGGAACAGAACCCCTTCCCCCCTTTCAATGTTTGCATTTATATTAGGTTCTTTACGGGCAGAAGGGGCTATGTTAGTGTGATGGAGTGAGTGATAGAGTGTGGTGGTGGAGGATGGGGATATTTGGGTGGGCCACTGTCGCTTCTTTATTTTGTACTGATTCTCACCATTGTGCTGCTTAGCGGATTACACAGCATAGGCTACTGTCTGCGCTTTTTTGACCTGGACCAACCTAGGGCGGAGTTGAACTCTATTTTTATTGTTAAGAAATACACAGAATGCAGAGGGTCGTACCCAAGTGACTTGGGGGAGATACTCAATGCCACGTATACGGATAACCAGGAAACACACACACCCACTCTCTCTCTCTCTCTCTCTCGCTCTCTCGCTCTCTCTCTCTCGCTCTCTTTATTTTATTTGTCTGTCTCTCTCCCTCTCTCACTCTCTTTTTATTTCATGTGTTTGTCTGATGGACTTCCACGCTCTTGTTGCCCCTTTCTAATGTTTTATCCCCTCTACCTCGTGCATCCTGTCCATGTGTGTCTACTACAGCATTTCTCCTGTCTCCTTTCCCCATCTGTCCTCTTTCTCTCCCTTCACCCCCTAGGAGTACTCACCCTGATTCTCCCTCTGGGATCAATCCATCCCTTGAATATTTCCTGAAGTCCATCATTCTAATTCATACCAATACATGAGTAATACATATATGTATCAGGCGTTACATTTACTGTTTTCTGAATGCATTCAAATTAAGAATGGTGGAGCAGATCAAAAACTGGCACTGAGTAGATTTCGGGGCCGTCTAGATGATTGGGGCCTTTGCCCGCTTTAAGCTATACACAACAGGTTCGAACCCTGGTCTCCAACCTATCATGCGTATCCGAGGTATGTGACCAACTCCATGTGCACTGCTGTTTCAGAGACGATGGGTGCTTATATATCTACATGCTTAAGGAGGTCTATGTCAAGCTCTCCTTGACTACTTATGGCGACCTCTCCAAGAGTATTGTGGCTAGAGCCAGCACACAATGGCTCAGGTGCTTCCACCTCCATCCATTGAACGGTGAATATATACCTCTTGGTGAATTAATAAGCAGGCTCCCAGAAGGGTGTGTCCAGCATGTATCCAAGATGTACTGATTCCACAGTATTGATTGATTGATTGATATTTTATTTCTATCGCGCTCGTACACAAGTGTTTCAGAGCGCGACAAGGCAAGGGAGGGGAACAGGGGAGAACAAAATAGCGATCTTACTAGGCCCAGTGGCATTGAGAACGTGCAAGTGCATGGGAGAGGGGGAGGGGAAAAGTGCATGGAAGGGGGGAGAGTTGGAAAGTGCGAAGCAGAAGAGAAACAGATACATAACAATAAATAAATAATAAAGGCAACAAACAGTGGTAATGCAGCCAGCAATTTGCAAGTGCTAGGTTGTGTTGGTGAGGTGCCCTTGTTTGGCCCTTAAAACCATAGATGGCATGGCCCCTTACAGCAACAGAATGTAGTCTAATCTCCTGCCTTCCCACACTTCTGGGCTGTTCCTTTCCTCACACCGACAAGAAATGTCACATGCATTTATGTAATGCAAGTTGGTAACTGGGAACTAGTACAGGTAGTAATACTGACAACAGGATGGCTGTTCATAATTCAGTGCCCTACCTGCCCTCCAACAAATCCTACTGTAATGTTATACCTTCCCCTAAACCCAATCCAATACATGTTCCCCTCTACCTCATCCAATGCACGTTAACTGCTCTAGCAGCCTCTCTGTCCTGCCTAATAAGAGGGATCCCAAAATTGAACCATGCATGCCCTATTACTATTTTAGTGTGAAACAGAGAATCTCTTTGCCAGAACCACTGCTAATGTTCAGAACCACTTGATATTGGGATGATTCTGTGTGTCTGACTAGTTCCCCTAGCCTTACAGAATAATGCTTCATGGTCTATTTCAAGTGACTCATTGCCCAAATATATGAACTATGTTTTTTTTAGCAGAGATTCCTTCTCCTTGATGCCTTCCTGAACCTAGCTGAGCCACCTCTAGTTGCAAACAGCAGCTTCCATTGCCATACATTCTCACTATGAAAGTTGTTTCCACATCAAACCTACTGGGTCACACTTTAAGATCCTGTGTCAAAATGACTTCTGTTCTGCAGGAGTATAGGAATGAAGAGTGAATAAACTACCCAATCAGCCTTCACACTTCTACAAACCAACAGTGATCCTAATCATAAAGGTAAAACAGACACAGTTAAGAGATGTACCTCCTTCACGTTTTGTGGTAACGTGGGCCATGGGAAGGGTACACATTCAAGAGGGGTGTAAATGTGATTCAGTAGGAACCCCAAAAGCAAAGTAAAAGGAATGTGCAAGAAAGGATATATATATAAAAAGCCCTAGGACAGGGCAAAATTCGATGGGTTGCACTCCCAAGAGCAGCTGAGAAACGAAATCCAGTCTCAGCAAGGAAAAGGCATGACAGCAAATCCAGGCAGGACAAATGTTTCTTTATTAATAAAAAGGTGCAACAAAAAGGGAAAGCCTGGTTACAAAACGACGCGTTTTGCGGTACACTGACCGCTCGTCACGTATATATATATATACATATATATATATATATACATATATATATATATATATATATATATATATATATATATATATATATATATATATATATATCTTCAAAGCACTGATAACGTCAGGCATGGTGAGTAGCACTCTTCACATTTCCAAATTAGCAAGCTCCAAACATCAAAGTCGAAATAAAATATAATCTTTATCGATGCCTTGCAAAGTGGCAAAAAGGTAAAAAAGCCATTAAAATAAGGCTCTCCCAAAGTGCAAAATGTCTGTGCACGTTTTTCCAAATGACTGTTTCTTCTGCAGTCCATTGAAAAGCACTCCCCCAGTCAATTAATGTAGCTTCAGGAAACCAGTATCAAAAAATTGTCTTTATTGAATAAAAGTGTGCAACATATGGCTCATGAAATCCACTAGCATCGTGGTTCTCCCAAAACGTATGGCCCTCGCAGAGCAGAGTTTACGCATTTCTCGGTTTCCTCACTGCTTGATCGCTTGATCCCAACAGATCAAAAAAGGATATATATATATATATATATTCGTGGCCGTGTAGTTATGGTTAAGTTGCTAAACCCATGGGAAGAGCACTTTTTGGGCGTCTTATAACTTCGCTGCCCCTGGACGAATCCACACTTTGCAGAAAAAGTATATGGCCCACTCTGAATTGTTTTGCAAAGTTTGGTGAGGTTTGGTCCGGGGGGACAAAGTTATAGGGGGGGGTCCCAAAATTTCTTTTTTTCCATACACTTAATGGGGAAAAAAATTTGCTCACGCCTACAGCCCAAACCGCTGGATGGATTTTCACCAAATTTGCAGCAGGAGCAGCGGCTTGGTCCCGAAAGCATGCTTTTGTAAATGTGGTGAAAATCTGTGCAGTAGTTTTTTTTAAATGACCAAAATGTAGGTCACAAAAAATGTGTCCGGTCCGCTGACACACTTCCCTGTTCGCACCGGTTAATCGGCTTGCGTCATGTCCGTGGACATGCAACGTGTTCGCTGATTGGATGGTGAAGAGCGTGAAGTGCGTCAGATTTTTGGAAACACCTGCCATCTTGGATTCGCGGACAGCGGCCGGCAAAATTAGAGGGGAGAGTCCCAAAATAATGTAAAGGCTTATAAATTGGTTGCCATTTTATGAATCTGCACTTCATTTGGCAAACTGATAATAGAGCTAGATATACATGTTTTTGCAAAGTTTGGTGGGATTCTGTCAAGAGGTAGCAAAATTAGAGGGGGGTCTCAAAAGCTTATAAATGTGGTGCCATTTGACACATCTACAC
Organism: Ambystoma mexicanum; assembly: GCF_040938575.1. Lineage (NCBI taxonomy): Eukaryota > Metazoa > Chordata > Amphibia > Caudata > Ambystomatidae > Ambystoma > Ambystoma mexicanum. Next base: position 953,624,375 of record NC_090935.1, on the reverse strand, counting down.
AAAGGTTTGCAAAAAGATTATAGATCTAGATATCGATGTTTTGTAAAGTCTGAATGGATTTTGTCGAGTGGGGGCTAGGTTATATGACGGTTGTATGTGCATACATTTGACACTTTTGAAAAAATAAAATATGGGTGGATTTCCAGCAAATTTGCGTAAGGAGCATTGGCAAGGACCTACAATCATGGTTTTGCAAATGTGCCAGTGTTTTATTATTTGACAAGTGGCATAATGTAGCTACAAAAAATTGCGGTATACCTTTAGTGACTGAGGGGTAGTCTGTGGCCATGGGCAGTGGCCAGATTGTCCGGGTCATGGAATAAGGTCATGATCCGGACAATCCGGCTACTGGCCATGACCACAAGGGACAAAACATAGGATTAAAGTGGCCATATCCACCTGGGACTGGCTTTGTGGTAAAGTAATTTGAAATTAGGATAGATCTGAAAGGGAAGAAAAATATGCTTGTGGTAATATGGTCATAGGATTCTCTTTTTGTCTTCTGCAGGCTGCCATGGAAAGCGAAGAATGGCCCTGTATGGAACCCTCGACTTCCCTTTCAATGGTGGCCATCTTGGAAAAGGATTTTTCTTCCTACACCGGGATGACGTAGGCGTCCCGGTGTAGGAAGAAAAATCCTCTTATTTTGCACCCCGGGCTCCCGCTTTGGGAACCTGGGGTGCTAATGGCCTTGATCCCCCATTTCAGGGGCTGGAATGGGGGGATAATGGTCCAGAGACCTTGTTATCCACCCTTGCTTCGCTTGGGCTGATAACTTGGGCTGCTGGGCCAGTATCCACCGTTCCAGTCCCTGGAACAGAGGATGAACGCCACAATATTCCCATTAGCATAACACAAAATGCAAATGGAAATGTTGGAAAATCTTATTGAGTCTATGTACTTTATTGAGAAATATAAAGTAGATGGATTCTATACATGTTTTTTTTTAGTTCTATTTTTTAACTGTGAAAGGTGGTTCCTAAAGGAATATGTCTTTTGCTGTTTTTGGATGTATTTTGGCTGGAGAGCTGAGAACGAAAGGTGGGGAGGGAAATGAGGGAAGAGGAGCCAAACACTAATATGGAGGGGTAGGTGGACAAGGGAAAATGTTGCGCGTGTATTATTGCTAAGGTAGGGGGCAGTGTTTCTCATGCTTGATTACAGCAGTGGTGGTGGCTCTTGGGGAGGAGGGATGGCATTAGCTGATGCCATTTTAAGATAAATAGCAGTTTTGCTACAAGTATGTACTGTGTACTAGATTGTTAGTGGATACTGAGTAGGAATAGGTGTTGGAGCTGTGCAAGGGAAATTTTGGAGTTGCAAGTTCCTAGATTAGTAGAAAATGAAAGTCTGAACTGTCCGCGAAGCAGAGATCTTATTGTGAAGTGCGGACGGGTTCTCGGACACGTCTTCATGCCACGCGCCAGCATATGGTCATGTGGCACTGTCCGGAAGGTCTGCTATGAAGTCAGATGTTCGTAGACGTCCATGAACTGGTAAAAACCTATGAAATTCACTGAAAAAACTTTGTTAAATGGCCGTTATGGTTAAGTTGGACTAAAAAAAACCTATGAAATTCAATGAAAAAACTTTGTTAAAGGGACGTCATGGTTACGTTGCACCAATAAAAACCTATGAAATTCAATTTAAAAACTTTGTTAAAGGGACATTATGGTTAAGTTGCACTAATAAAAAACTATGAAATTCAATGAAAAAACTTTGTTAAGGGGACATTATGTTTAAGTTTCACTAATAAAAACCTTTGAAATTCACTGAAAAAACGTTCTTAAAGGGGCGTTATTGTTTCAAGTAAAATCGAAAACCCCCAGAAATTTGCCAGTTATGGTACCAAAACAATCATAACTCACGCAACCACCGTGCACTGCTAAGTCTAACAGATGATATCACATGTGTATGTACTTTTCATGAAATATGTGTACAAGGGATTCTTATTATAATGTTGTGAAAAAAGTGTCAAGGATCATTGCAATAAATATCATACCCTAATTAGTGCATTGAACGATGCATTGATATAAATAGCATTCTATTATGGGGTTCTTTCTAGTATACTAAGCTACTCATGCAGAAACGTAGCATTGTGTGCAGCGTACAAGATGAAGGTATAATATTCGTAATGTTCCACTTGGGCCACTTGTTTTCGTTTATTGACATATATAGGCCAGGTGGTTTTGTTCACTGGCAGTCAGAATAATAAAATTGAAAAAGGTGCTATATATCTAGACGTTAACCTAGTTATATGCTCTTTGAGTACTTTCCTTAGGGTTTGGTCTCAGCTCATGGTGCACATACATGGAGAAATGAGCAGGCCTCAAACACACAATTAATTTGTATACTTGAAGATAAACTTTAATGTCATTAACATTTTCTGATGATGCAGTTTCTTTCTTCTTTACTTTAGTTTCCCTGTATGTGCCTCTGACTTGTATGCATTGTGGTTCTTCATATGTATTGTTTGTACCAGCACAAGTGCTGTAAGTCTAGAATTGTTAGCTAGTTATTACATGTTTAACATTACTCAAAACTCTGATACAGTAGCATTCATTATTGTACTATCCAAAATTACAAGATTATGAATAGTGTACTTCTATGGTGCATGCTGCAGTCATTGCCTATGTTTATATATGATTGGTTTTCTGTATTAACAACAACACTCCAATACAATGATATTAGATGAGTACATTCTTTAATAGATTACGTAGTTCGTGATAGGTATCCCGATAACCCCTGACATCATGTTACCAACAATATAAACACATCTCCTAGTAGGGACTTTTCATCAAAATGTATTTCACATGTGATGTCATCAATGACATTTGTGATGTCATCTTTGATGTCCTAGGTGTTAGTCTTAGCAGTGCACGGTGGTGGCGCGAGTTATGGTTGTTTAGCTTACCATAACTGGCAAATTTCAGAGATTTTTCGATTTTACTTGAAACCATAACGTCCCTTTAACAAAGTTATTTCTTTGAATTTCATGGATTTTTATTAGTCCAACTTACCCATAACATCCCTTTAACAAAGTTTCTTCAGTGTATATATATATATATATATATATATATATATATATATATATATATATATATATATGTATTACACTGCCTACAGTGGCGGCACTGCAGTTATGGTTAAGTTGCTCAACCCATAGGATGAGCACTTTTTGGGCGGCTTATAGCTTTGCCCCCCCCCCACACCCCAAGGACAAATCCTTACCAAACTTTGCAACACAAGTATATGGCCCCATCAAATTGATTCTGCAATGTTTGGTGAGGCTTCAACAAAGGGTGGCAAAGTTATAGGTGGGGTCTCAAATGTTCAGTTTTTTCAATAGATGCAATGGAAAAGAAAGTTTAGACACATCCAAAGCATGAACTGCTGGATGGATTTTCACCAAATTTACAGCAGGAGCGGTGGCTTTGGCCAGAAATCGTGCTTTTGTAAATTTGGTGTAAATCGACCCAGTAGTTATTTTTTAAATGGCCCAAAAGTAGGTAAAAATAAATTACTGATATCTGGGTTCGGTCCGCGGACTCACTTCCCTGTTCAGTCCATGGACAGGCATCCAATTGGCCTAGAGGGCGACGTGATGTCAGTGGACATTGGACATGCCCACTGATGGTGAAAAGCGTGAAGTGCATCAGATTTTTGGAAACGCCCATCATGTTGGATTTGTGGACAGCCGCCATTGTCCGCGAACATTGCAGCAAAAACATATTAAAAAACACAACATTGCGCTTGTTAAACTAATCATACATTCTCTGGGGAGGTGAACAGTGATGACGATGTGGTGGGATATGGCCATAATAAGCCAAAAAACTGGTGTTTTTCACCCCCAAAGTCTGCAAACAGTCTGGATGTTCGGATACAGTCCTGTGAGGTTCACAAACACTTGAGATGTTCAGGGACATCTATGCCTATTTCTGCATTACAGGGTTGGTCGAAAGCAGTTTTGTATGGCTTATAACTTTGAGTGCCACTCAATAAAACTGCATGAAATTCTGGAAATCCATTCTAGACCTGATTCTGAATAGTTTTGGAAAGTGTGTAGGACCAAAATTAGAGGGGTCCCAAAATATTGTAAAGGCTTATACATGTGATGCCATTTGATGAATCTGCACAGAAGTTTGTATCTAGATATACATGTTTCTGCAAAATTTGGTGGGATTTTTTCAAGAGGGAGCTACATTTGAAGGGGATCTCAACATTATTAGTTGGTATATAACTTTGTTGCTGTTTGATGAATATAGAAAAGCATTTTCAGTAAGATTATAGACCCAACCTTGAATGTTTGTGCACAGTCTGAATGGATTTTGTCAAGTGGGGGCTAAGTTATATGAATATTATATATATTTATATATATATATATTCATTTTGCAAGTGTTCTTCCTATGGAAACAGCAACTTAACCATAACTACATGGCCACTACCTATTAGACACCTATTAGACCTAATTCACAGATGCGTTTTATACTGGCAAAACCCCATAGGAAAACACTCAGTGAATTAGGCCACCTATCTACAAGAAAACAAAATAGAAAACTGTACACAAACCCAACACTGCGGAAAGAACAGAAAATATGCAAAAAGAAAGAGAATGCAGCATTCTGGCTCAGAATACTGACGTGATAGGCAATTTTAATGACCAAAATGTTCTTTTAAAAGGAAATGTCTTGAGGAAAAGGGTGCACAAGTGACATTACCAGTCACTAAGGCCTTGGGGGACAGTTGTGGGCCAATAGTAAATTGTTGGAATTTTGACAATGGTGCATGAGGATTTTTGGTGCTGTTCTTGCAGTTTGAGGCAATTCGAGTGCAGCGTTTGCATTGTTCTAGACAGGGAGCAGTGTCATGAATGAGTCGACCAGGAGATTGTTGTGGTTTGAAGGCAATGATTAAAAAAGAATGGGCCTACAAGGTCAGTTCAATTGTCAATGCAACTGTGAAGATGCTGGTGAATGGATGCGCTGGACTGTAGGGTCAGTTTGATGAAGCCCTGGAAGGCTGCAGATTGTGGGGGTCACAAGAGTTGTTTTGACAGTCAGGTAGACAGTGAAGATGCTGGTGACTAGATGTACGGTTCAGTTTGAGCAGTTCAAAGCAGCATTCAATGGTCAGGGCTTGGGGATCCAACAGTGGCAGTTTAACTGGCGAGATGTTGGCGGGGCGAGCAGTGGTTCGAAGGTGGCAGAAGCAACAAAGTGCTTGTAGTTTGACCTGAGATGACATCCTCAGCTAGTGTGGTGTGGCAGCTGGCAGGGTCAAAGCATGCAGGTTGAGTTCAAAGAGCTTGATGAGTCCCAAAGGCAGCTCTGGAGCATTGTGCTGGTTCTGGATGCAGTGAACCTGTTTTGACAATAGTTTTCCCGGTTTAATTTGATGAAACACAGGGTGGTGGGCTGTCTTGGCATTCAGGATGCTCCGATTTCCACTCTGGGGTCTCAGTGACAGGTTCAGTGCAGGTTCTAAGGCTCCCAGCAAGGGAGGATGGTGCACACTGTCACAGGTCCTACACCATGATGAGCTTCTGGACAGCAGTGTGACTGGCAGATTGCAGGTCTTGTTGCAACATCAGGCTAACCCCCAATGTGCCATGGGTAGGAAACACAGCTCGCATCGGTCTTGGACATACAGTCTTCACCTCATTGGTGGAGAACTATGGAAAGTGAACTCTCCCAACTGAGATCAGAAAAAAAACTTCTTAGGTGTTTGATCCAAAGTGAATCTGAGGAGTAGATGGAGCCTTCTTTTAAAGACAAAAGCCCCCAGGGAATTTGACTAAAGCTAGCCTGCTTTTGGGATCCAATCCCTGTTCTTGGAACAAGTGGACCTTTCCTTCTGACAGGACACCCACATTCCAAAAGGAGGGGGAGGGGAAAGGGAGACTATGCATGATCCCATCACAGCCAAAATTGGCTCACAGGGTAGGCACATTATTCAGTGGCTGGAATCATTATGAGAAATACCATTCCTCAGACCACAATGCAGGTGTGACTTATATTTAAAGACGTATTGGCAACCAGGACAGTTACTCATAATTATAGGATCTTGATACAGGGATGCATGTCTTAAATGCATATCTAAAATACAGCACCTATGCTGCATTAACTTGGCTGTCACTGCAGCTGTCAAATGGGTATTTGTGCCACTGGTAGAGCAGGCACTGCAGATCAGGATATGTATGCAGCAGGGCACAGATGCATACAGTGCTTTTGGCATGGAGCCTATGCAAGAGTTATCTGATCAGCAGATTTCCCTTTCAGGGATGGCATAGACCACATCAGTTTATTAACCAATACAAAATACAAAAAACAGGGCATCTACGCCCTTGCAAGATGGCAATCCACCCTTGCAAGATGGCAATCTGTTACACATCCACTGTCCTTAAAAGTGTGAACACAACAGGACTCTCGAAGTAGAAAACATTCTTTGAGAAACAGATACGCTTTATTTGTCACAAAGGACTGCTTTTTTATTTTTATATTCTTGTCAGTTTGTGATTTGTTAACAGCCGTTTCTAGTGTTGCTGTATTTTTTTAATTGGTCTTAATCTTGACATGTATCGTTTGCATTCTTTAACACTCTTCAAACTATTTGTTTTTTGTCTTCGCAAAGAAATGAAAATGTTGCTCATTAAGGTTTCATGTTACTACACTTTCAGGCTACCATCTGATGATATTTAAAAGCTAATGCATTGTATTATTTAAATATGTTATTCTCATTTCATACAGAAGAAAAACATATATATACAATGGTGCAATTTTGAAATTTTAGCACTTGACTAACATAGCGTGAAATATTTCTTCTATCAAAAAATCCTAAACACATGAAGAAAGAGATTGCTTCATTTGATTGCAAATAATGGGCCGATTAGATATTTTATTGCTAGAGATCGGAACTGCTGGGCACCACCATAAAAAAAGTTATTTTTTTTAAATACACCAAATTCTTTGCAGTGTATAAAAAGTGCAATAAAACAGAGCTCAGCGACTGATCCGTTTGAACCTTACCATTTTATCCTTTTACATCCACCTTCAAAGGAATAGTAACTGTAGCTGGAAACCCCAAATGGAAATAGCGGACTCTGGGGTGATTGTTTGGTATTAGCAGCCATTTTCAAAATTGCAACCTCTGCAAAATGTGCTCCTCTTTCATTTGGTGTGTACAGAGTGGCAGGCATTGCCTCAGATTAAAACGTTCAGTAATGTATCCAGGTAATGTTCCGATGGCATCACAAAGTCAGGCGGCTAGCTCTATATTTATAGTTTTTCGACTGCAAGGCTCCGAATGAAGGTCACTTCCACCAGGTTATGAATGCATGCATTCAGGAATCACTGGAGAGAGGGTTGAATGAATGGATACTTTAAGGGAAGAAGATGAGGACAGCCTCAATAATGCATCCCGGTAAAGATCCAATGCAATCACAAAGTCAGATGGCTAGCTAAATCATTATTGTTTCTCAGCTGTTGGCTCTGAGTGAAGAACATATGTACCAGGTAATGAATGCATGCACTGAAGAATCACTGGATGGATTGATTTGATGGATAGACTGATCATTTGAGGGAAGGAGGTGAGGAGGACCAAGGGAGCAGGGAATGGGTACATTTTGGGATGGAAGGATGTATGATCAATTGATAGATAACTTGACAAATGTACAAACGTGCAAACAAGTAAACGAATAAAGGAAACAAAATGAATCATTTATTATATCCAAAATATTCTTGTAATAACATCTGATTCTGTCTTCTGGCGGACTGATTGTAATTGTGCAATTATAGCACTTAACTTTTAAAATTATATGTAAAGAGATACTACACATTTTACTGTAAAACCTTAAAATGTCAGGTACCAAGTCAAAATAACAGTAGCAAGCACATGTCAAGAAAGAGAAGCATAACCCAGTTGTTTAGTGGGATTTCGAGTGCATGCAGATAGGAAGTAACAATATGGTAATGCATAATGCAGAATGTCAACAGCTGAATAGCTGCAGGGGGTCCTTTCTATTCCGCATAAGACAAACACTGTAATTTGCAAAATTGTAGAATTATAACACTCTGTTCATTGGTACATGTGAATGTGGATTATTGTAGACACAAAATGAAGGTGCATAGAATTTAAAAATATGAAACCCAGAGGGATGTGCTATGCTTGCTGGCCTTGCACATTATGTCAAACCATGAACTCAGCACTCTAGTGCCTGCTTCTTTGTGATTGCTCTAAAGCCCGGAGATGGAGGGCACATAAAAGGCAGGCACGTGTTTCAGTCACATCCTACAGAGACCACCATCTTAAGTTCTGTTAGATCTGTTATATCAACTCTCCAAACAGGAAGGGGCAGCCCTTCCCTCTCCTTGAAGCGATGAGCAATGCTAACACGCAAAGCAGAAGAACATAAATTACTTCCCTGATTACCATAGGTTTAAGTCTTTATTGGCAGTAAACTAGCCTGCTTCAACCGGGGTGGACTGGGAACCAAAAGTGGCCCTGGAAATGTGTTTTTTTCAAAATGGTCACCTATTACACTGTGTGAGCAAATGTAGTGTTCATGTTCAACATCAACATATCAATGATAACAAATAGGCCCAAAGGATGAATTGTAAGCACCTTTATCCCTATGTGAAGATTAAAAGGTAGTTAAACATGACCAAATATTGATTTAAGAGTTGTTGAGGGGGATTAATAACCTACAGGGAGCTTTGTACCAAATCCCTTACCTCAAATGAATGTGGTGGAAGAGGAGAGATTGAAGGAAGGACGCGGTGTGGATGGGAGAGAGTTTAAGATTAGCAGAAATTTAGGCTACCCACCTAAAAGAGTCCCATAGTGCAGAGGCCCACCGGGACATCTCCAGAGTTCCATGTAGGCCAGTCCAGAAGTGTACTTAAACGGTTCTGAGGGAAAACTGCAGGTAAATTGTAGATAGCGATCTGAGAGATCCATAATTACAGAGAAAATCTTTTAGGTCATTAATCAGAATAGATGCCACACAATCATGATGTTATGTGACCTGATGTTAGCAAAGCTCTTGGCACTGTCATCCATCAATAAACAAGAAAACATTAAAATGGTTCCTCCCATTTCAGAATATGCATATTGGGGGAGAGTCCAAGGGTCTTTGTAAAAGAGGGCTAGTGCTTCATTTCTCTGTGTGTTTGGGGATATAATTCATCGGGGTCATCACGTGTACTGAACTTTCAGGTACTAAGGCCTCCTTTTGGCGATCATGGGCCTCATTACGAGGAGGGCGGTAAGGGGTTACCAGCACAGGTAAAGGTGCCAGAGCCGTGAACCCCTTACCGCCCTATTACGAGGTCCCCTCGCGGGACCGGCTCTGGACATCTGGTTTTTACCAGACATCCCTTGCGGGTCCCGGGAGGGGACAAGCATGCTAACAACGGGACCGTCATTAACAGGCCCATTGTTAGCATGCTCCCTATTCCCATTGAGCCCTATAGTGGCTCAATGGGAATGGGGATTTGTTCCGGGTCCGGGTTCCCTGAATGGGGAAATACCGGGCCCTCCAAAGTCGGAATGGCCCGGTATTTCCCCATTCAGGGACCACGGACCCGGACCCGAGTATGGAGGCAGCCATGCCCTTATTAAGGACATAGGGGCCTCCAAACTCGTAATGAGGCCCCATGTGTTGCAATATCAATGTTTGAATTTATCAATAGACTATTGTGTGTTTGATGTTGAAATACAACGTTGTTGCTCTATAACAATACAAGCCTGTGAAAAGACTGCAATGCTGGATTAAATGTTGGCCAAGTGTTAGATACTCAACAGAGTTAGCAGTTGATTAAAGGACCTTACTTAAGTGACTGTGTGAGTTGGGTTGCTAGGTGACTACATGTCAGAAGGGACACCACATCCCAATACTTACCCTTCACTTCTCCATGTATTGCCTGCTGGGAATTACAGGGTTGGGTCACTTCAAATGTATAAAATGGACAGAAGCAAAACCGAGTTAAAAGCAAAGCCTAGTAGTGGAGTAGGATGTTCCTCATGTCATGGAGACATCTGGCAACCCTCCTTATGAGACAGAGTGGCAGACCATGATTTCAGCTAGACTAGTCATCAAGTCTTAGGAGAAATCACAAATCTCTGGGATTGGCTGTGTGAATGCTTAGAATGGAAATTAAATTACCCGTGGTCCCTCCCAAAGCCCCAATTTGAATATCATTTGATGATGTAAATCACACAAATACCAAGCTATTGTTTTTGATTAAATCGCACTGGTACTGGTGAGAATGGTTGATACACATGCTTTCTTCTGATAACTTCTTTACACACAACTAAGATGAGCAAAGCTGAGCTATTATATTATGAATCAAATGAAGTCTTGAATGGAGAACAGTCATACTTAACACTATCGGATTTCCTTTGCACTATCTCAACCATGAACAGTTGTTTCACCATTGAGATCCGTTCAGTGATGGACACAGTGCTGAAAGGGAGAGCAGAGGGAAAACGTGTGCTTAAAAATCGCAATCGACATTCACCATTTTTGGTATATAGGGATTTCCCTGGAAGAAGATTGGGATTCAATGCTCAAATCTCAGAGTATCTCATATATTGACACCTGGTCAATGATGAGATCAAGAAAGAAGTATTGCATTAAAAAAAGTCAGATTTCTGCTGGAATTATTTTTTATTACCTTTGCGGATGAATTTCCAGTGAAGAGAAGACGTGCCAAAACTGATTCAACATTATGCTGGTGATTTTTCAGCTACAGTCATCAAGCACACACAAGCACTCAGGGAATCGATATGAGCACTTTTGCAAAAGTGAGAGCCTACTTCTCAATCTATAGGAAATATTACAGTGATACTGGTGGAAGTATCCATGGCAATCTTTTGACATGCTCATTAAACAATACTGTGTATTTAAAATGTGGGTTTCACTCGTTCAACTATAGTCTAATTGAACAATTTGGGGTTCGAAATATTCACATTTTGCCTGGAACATGCTTTTTAATGCACTTTAAAGATGGGTTTCATTTTTAAGATGCAGCTGTCCTAACTTCTCAATCATAAAGAACACATTAGAAAGTGCAACTCTTGCCTGTTGGTGGCATATCTTGCTTTAGCCTCTACTACTGTCCATTTCAATTCAGAGGATAAACCCTGATGCTGGTTTGACCACTAGCCTAAATATTACATTCTGCATCTACTGTGATTAGGAGATGATGTACCTATGGATAATTGGTTGCAAATGCACACTCCAGGCTTCCGAAATAGGAAAGTAAAAAGAATAGTCTTAAGCAGTATAGGATTTATGCATTTTATAGCAGGCCACTCCACTTTATTTTGTAGGCATGATGTTATCTCTTTTGGTAAATGCCACATTGCTATATTAGTTAGTCTCATTGTATGTCATCTATAACTTTATCCTGACCCTTCAGTCATTCCAACACCTTATTACTGTTTAGCCTTTTTGCTCTGTCCGACACGCGATATTGCCGCCTCCTTATGTGCTGGAAAAGGTCACATCAGCACATGGCCAGGAGGTACATGAAAGGCAAGCACATTGGCCAGGAGCCCACTCGATGGACTCTCGTGATCATAAGGTAAATGCCCTCTTCACCTCCATTCTGATATTAGTGCAGCTGCGTGTTACTCTCTGTACAAGGCATTATTTGCCCTCTTCTTTATTCATAATATCATTGGTGATGCATTTGCTTGCCGTGCTAAACTGGTGATGCTTTAAACTGCTGCAGTGCCCTCAGTCTTGTTGTGCACTGGTCAGTAGACCTCTGTGCCTTCAGATCCCCTTTTATAAGATGTTTGGTTAGAGCTCAGTCACTACTCAGATGTGCTATTGAGTTGAAAAATGTTGCTTCTTCTAACACACTTGATATAGCCTGTGTGACTGAGACGTAGCATGATGATTCATCTAACCCAGCAACCCATGCTTCAATTGCCTTCCTTGTCTTAATCTACTGCAAAAAAATCACTACTGCTACTGTTCTCATGGTTACACATGTACACATTTCCAACTGTTGAGGAAAATAAAAAATACAAAAATGATAACTCTAAAAAGACAATGCCACAAAAAATAAAGCCTACTCTCCGAACCTCCCTACTATTTCCAGTGACTCTTCTAATATAGTGTTACAGTGCTGCAGGTGTTTGCAGACTCTGGCTATTGCTGACAGCACCTTTAATGGGTGGAGGTTAATTCTGCACAACCAGCACTCACAACTCCAGTGAAGATATAAGTCCACATATAAGCCAAAAAAGGCTGCAGCCCTGTATGGGCCAGACCATCCAGAAGACATTAGGTGCTAGTATTACACATAGTTGACAGCATCTAGCACTCATATAGAATTGGTTAAAGTTCTCCCAAGACGTGTACATGATCAAAACTATTGTCTGAAAACATTCTGAGTTCTCCAAGTATGCACATGACCTCTTCCTGTATTAAATAGCAACCATCAACAGGGTGAACAAACGTTGTATCCCATTCCATGGCAGAAATCTTTTTCAGTTGCAAAATGCTGTTGTGACTTCCATCCAAATAAACACACTATTACTATTCCAGTCTAATGGGCCACAGTCCTAAATGCAAAAAGCCCAGACCCAGGGGGACATTCCTGCATCAGGTACTGCACCAGGGTCTTTATTAAGCGCTCATGTTGGTCGAACCTGTAAGTATGGGCATGTTAAATTTTTACCTTAACTCCATGGAAGGACCAGTGTGCCCAGTAAACTGCCATTGACAGCTGCCAGTACAAGAACATTACCCAAATCAGTATGTTTCATATTTTAAACTGTTGCACATGAAAACTGCCAATACACCAGACAATCAGGTTTCCTGGGTGTGGTGTGCAGGAAGACTAGGTAGCAAGAGTTATCCTTGTTCAGTGCTGTGAAGATTGCTATGGCTATTGCTTTGAAGAAGCAGTTTGTCTGGTTGGTGGGCAATTCTTGGGTCCATTGTCTAAAGGTGTACTGTGAACAGTGTGGATCATGTGGGAAACTTGGATTTCAAGAATTTGAAGGGTCCTGGAATGGAGTTCAAGTAATGAAGTGTGCAAAATTGCTCCCGTTTTGTGAGAATATGGTTACTTTCAAGCATCCAGAGATCATTGCTGTTAATTGTGGTGGCAACATCTGGGCTATGTGACTGGAATTGTGTTGCAGTTTGCAATGAAGGATACCTTTGATGGAAATGTATCCTTCATTTTGTGCCTAGAAACACTTGTGTACAGGCACATTATAAATGCCATATCATATCATAAATGTTTCCACTGGGATTTTTTCTTGCATCGCTTAAAGACAAATGTGGGTGCATTTGAATTTATTTTGTCCACAAATTGAAAAAGCAAGGTGCAATGTAAACAAAGTTGAATGTGCCTTTTTAGAGGATGTTGACATGACATCTTTTTATAATGAAAATATCAAATGTGATACTGTGAAAACATTTTGAAGAGATGGAGTGCATGTGACTGGTGTGGGCAATCAGATTTATTTGAAAACTTTTAAAATGCATTGAATCAGTTTTAGTGAACACATTAAATATGGATTCAAGTGTTGTTTAGTAGTTGAAGTAAAGAAAAAAGAAAAACAACCACTTTTTGTGAAAATTAGAAAACATAATTAAGTTCATTAGCACATGTGTTACTTTAGTACATAAAACCAAATAATCAAAAAATATTTAAAAGCAGACATTGAAAAAAGGTTATTTTAAGATCCATCATTTTTGAACGACAAACAGTTACAATTATTTAATTGTCTCACCACATTGTTAAGTGGCAGTTACTTTGGGGACGTTTAATTTGTTGACAGGGTTAAATATATTATTTTTGGAAGTGATGGAGTTGTTGATGGAGTTTTTGGATGGAGGTGTGATTGTTCTAAAGCAGTCAATGAGGGAGTGCTGCAAACATAAAAGTAAAGAGGGTAGAAGGGCTGTCTTGTGCGATGGTGGCACGTGCTATCCAGGTGTTTTACTGAGGCCTGGTCTGGAAAGGGGACTGCAGAGACCACGCATAGTTATGAAGGTCCATTGATTATGGTTGTTGTTGTATGCTAGAGAAAGGTATTTGTGACAGAAAATTGTTTCTGTCCTTTTTTATTTTTCTCTACTATACAATTGTCCATTACAGCAGACTGGTGAAAAATGCTAATGGAAATGTTGGAGAAATGTATTGAGTCTAACTACTTTATTCAAAAATGTAAAGAATTTAAGGTAGATGGAGTCTATAAGATTCATTTATACTAATTTGTTTTTTAACTGTGAAAGGTGGCTCCAAAAGGATCCTTTTTTGGTGTTTTTTATTTGTTTTTTGGTTTTTCTTGCAGGAAAGGCCAGGAAGTAAGGTGGAGCAGGTAAATGTGGCAAGGGACACCAATCACAGGTATGGAGGGGCAGGTGGGCAGGAGAACATGCTGGGTGTGCCTTGAATATAAGGTCAGCGGCAGTGTTTCTCATGCTCGTTTATTGCAGCTTGGAAAGCACTTCAAAACTGCTCCCCCTGCAGAGTGGTGTGTTGCAGTATATGCAGAATAGTGTTGTCTTTGAAAGATATGGATAGACAGCCTCTTTTATGGCTTGTAATGTAGCTGGTGAGATCTTCTGCCCCACATGAGTAGCCCATGTGGTGGCAGTATGGGTTGAGGAAGATGAGGTAGAGGAAGACAGCCTACTGCTTCCTGAGAAAGGAACAGTCTTTCTTAGAGCTTCTCGGTGGTCAAATTTGGTGTGGCAGCGCATGAAGATGGTCCCGTAGGAGTATTGCCCAGGTTGTCTGTGACTAACTCAGTGCATTTTACCTTGGTAGCCTGAACCTTCGCTACACCCCAATGGTGGTGAAGAACTGCCACACCGATGATTCTCTGTGGTCGCTTGATATAGGTATTTGATATATCTCATCGTCCTGGTTTTGTTGAGTCTTCTTTGCAATATTGCGCTTTTTCCACTGTTCAGGCCTTTCAGCTGGTGGTGGTGTTGGTGGCTCCCAGAAAGGAGGGATGACCATGGCTGAAGCCATTTTTTAAGTTAAATAGCAACTGTGCTAATACCCTTGTAAGCATATGCTGTCTCCTGGATTGCAGATGGAAAATCCATGAGAATAGGTGTGTAAGAGTAAACTTTCAGCTTAAAACGTCCTAGATCGGCTGAGAATGCAGTTTTGAACTATTCACAAAGCACTGACCCGTTTGCGAATCATGGACTCATTCGTGAACATGTCATCACGTCGGCCGCATGCTCATGGTCACATGATGCTGTTTGGGAAGTCCACAGTGACGTCAGGCATTTGCTAATGTCCGCAAACGAAAAACAGTGTAAAAAGTTGTAGAAAGTTTATAGAAGTGTTTAGAATGTTACTAGGAGGTGGGGAATGTCACTGATTTTACTTGAATCTTTCTAGATTGGATGAAAATGCAGATATATTGGTGATGAGTATGATACTAGGAAGTTGTAGCAAGTTTGGATGCATGGGTAAAAACCTATGAAAAGTAGTCAAAATACTTTGTTAAACGGACATTATGGTTAAGTTGCACTAATAAAAGCCTATGAAATTCAGTGAAAAAACATTGTTAAAGCGATGTTATGGTTACAAGTAAGACCTAAAAACCCTAGCAATTCGCCAGTTATGAAAGATGACATCACAAATGTCATTGATGACATCAATGATGACATCACACTTTTGGGCCACTTGTGTTTGTTCACTGACATGCTTAGGCCAGTTGTTTTTCTTCACTAGCAGTAAGAATGTTTAAATTGAAAAGCTGCTTCATATCTAGACTTTTCCATTGTCCTATGCTGTTAAGGTACTTTCCTCAGAGTTTGGCCTCAGCTCATGGTCCACATACAAGGGGAAATAAGCATTCCCCAAACACACAATTCATTTGTGTACATGCTAATATACTCTAATGTTATTGTCATTTTCTTGTGATGCTCTATAATTCCTTCTTACTGAAGTTTCACTGTATGTGCCTAAGATTCCAATGCAATGTGTGTCTTTATATGTATTGGTTGTACTAACACAAGCGTTTAGTAACTCTTGTAGTGTTATCTATTAATTTCAAGTATAACATAGACCAAATTGTGGTAGCCTTGCATTCATTATTTTACTGTCTAATATTACCAGATTACAAATGCTGTACTTCTCTGGTGCATGCTGCACCTATTTCCTATCTGTATCTATTATTAGGTTATTTGATTAACAAGAACACTTCAATATAACAGTTTGTTTAAATGGGTACATTTTTAAATACATTAAGTACTTCATGAGAGGTCCACTAATTATCCGTGAGATGTTGCTACCAACATTGTACACACAACCCCTCGCTAGCGACTTTTCATCAGAATTAATATGTGATGTCATCAGTGATGTCATCAATGATATTTGTGATGTCATCTTTCATGTTCTGGGTGTTAGTCATAGCAGTGCTTGGTGGTGACGCGAGTAATGGTTACTAAGCGTGCCATAACTGGCGAATTTCAAGTTTTCTTCGGTTTGACTTGTAACCATAACGTCCCTTTAACTCTTTAACTAAGTTTTTCACTGAATATATACATATATATATATTTCAAAAACATGGAAAGGTCGATGCACTTCTCCAATACGGGGACGGCACTCGTGAAATGGCCAGAACACCATCCTATGGTTACTCACAATCAGTCCATCAGATAGCCAAAGTATTTTTCAAATATCCAGCTTTATTTTGCCATAGAAATGATACGCGTTTCACAATGCTCCCGTTGCTTGATCACACACACATATATATATATATATATATATATATATATATATATATATATATATATATATATATATATATATATATATATATATATATATATATGAACCTATTTGGCTAAAAAATGGCGCTCTCCCTCATTCAGTGGCTGGTGCTAGGAAAACGAATTTAGCCAAATCCGTATATGTAAAGAAAACGCACAGGCCCCTGCACGGTTGTAACACTTCAAAAAACCGCCCAGGCAGGCAAATGCAAAAAAATATTCCAGCACACAAGACTTTAGCTATTCTAAAATGTCATTTTATTTAGGCATAATACAGCTCATTACAAAAACAGGGATAAATAATGCACCCCCTGTGACAGACGCAAGGTATCACAAAGCACTCACCCCAAGGGTGGATGAAAATTCACGAGTTCCGCCTGAATGCTCAGGCTTCCTCAGACCTTCTAAAATCCAAATGCGGCTAACA
Organism: Ambystoma mexicanum; assembly: GCF_040938575.1. Lineage (NCBI taxonomy): Eukaryota > Metazoa > Chordata > Amphibia > Caudata > Ambystomatidae > Ambystoma > Ambystoma mexicanum. The sequence goes on along the minus strand of NC_090935.1, from coordinate 953,607,177 downwards.
CATCATGGAGTATAAAACCAAAAGGCAATTACAGAGCGCCTCCGTGCGTTACACATCACGTGCGTGTTGCGGTCATGTGACTGCTACTAATGTAAAAGTTAAAGTCTCTCCAACACAATGACCTCCATATTGGAATGGTCAAGTGTCTATAGAATAGATATACATGAAAGCATAATCGCAAAAGCATATCTTGCTAGACACACTAGGACTATTTATAGGCTACCGCAATGAAAACTGCACGGAATGCCATCTCTAGGAGCTTTACGAAAGCAGCCTCACTCACTAGTCATAATTATTTAATGTGTAACATCTTCGCACAAGTGTGCTCATATATCATCAAAATGACTAACAATGGCTCAAATGGCCACTACTAGGCATCCGCCCCCCCATTTGGGGTAAGTGCTCCTAAGCCAAGAGACTACGAGCTGAGCAACAGCAACCTGATAATAAGAGGGCAAATGCCTATTTGGCAAATATGTTGTATATGCAATCACCTGTGCCTGTGGTTTCCACTATATAGGCTCAACAATTGGTCCCCTTAAGATGCAGATCCTTCAACATTATAGAGCCATAAAAAATGGTGATCTAACATACCCTCTGACGAGTCATTTTCAGGATAAGCATAATGATGATATCCAATTCCTATCTTTCACGGGGTTGGCCCATGTACCACCTAACAAAAGACTGGGTAACCGCCGTGAACTGAAATTGAGACAGTTGGAAGCTACACTCATATGTAAATTTGACACCTTGAAACCTAAAGGCCTGAATATAGACGCTGAATTGTATGTGTTTTTGCAATCGTGAGCCGGCTAGGAATGAGATGATATTTTATACCTTTATACATTCTTATATTTTAGAGTCCTGTTACACTTTTTGCTGAAGTATTGTGATATTAACATAGGATTTGCTGTCTTCACATTGTGAAGAGTAATGGTTACACATTTTTGCACTGCACTTTATCTAACTGTTGTTAAATAGAGGAATTGTCATTTACATGTTGGAATGGATATAAATAGGAACATCTACATTTTCCACTTTATGATAATTCATCTAAATTGAGCTGCTATTGATTTGCACTGAGGTACTGACATAGGAAATGCTATTTGTTATTTGCACATTGTAAGAAGTGATTACATGTCTTATTAACTCGTAGCTGGTCTCCTTTTATACTCTGTTTATACATGGATTTGAGTAGAGGCACTTGCCTGGAATTCTATGATTATTTTCCACATACACATATTAGTGGACATCCACTTCTTTTATGTATTCAAGTTGGAACAAAATAGGGCCTTTGCCCTCTTATTATCAGGTTGCTGTTGCTCAGCTCGTAGTCTCTTGGCTTAGGAGCACTTACCCCAAATGGGGGGGCGGATGCCTAGTAGTGGCCATTTGAGCCATTGTTAGTCATTTTGATGATATATGAGCACACTTGTGCGCAGATGTTACACATTAAATAATTATGACATTTTTTAAAAATAAGCAGTTTCGAGCTTTCCCTCCGTGCAGTTTTCATTGCGGTAGCCTATAAATAGTCCTAGTGTGTCTAGCAAGATATGCTTTTGCGATTATGCTTTCATGTCTATCTATTGTATAGACACTTGACCATTCCAATATGGAGGTCATTGTGTTGGAGAGACTTTAACTTTTACATTAGTAGCAGTCACATGACCGCAACACGCACGTGATGTGTAACGCACGGAGGCGCTCTGTAATTGCTTTTTGGTTTTATACTCCATGATGTGTTAGCCGCATTTGGATTTTAGAAGGTCTGAGGAAGCCTGAGCATTCAGGCGGAACGCGTGACTTTTCATCCACCCGTGGGGTGAGTGCTTTGTGATACCTTGCGTCTGTCACAGGGGTGCATTATTTATCCCTGTTTTTGTAATGAGCTGTATTATGCCTAAATAAAATGACATTTTAGAATAGCTAAAGTCTTGTGTGCTGGAATATTTTTTTGTATATGCCTGCCTGGGTGCAGGGGCCTGTGCGTTTTCTTTATATATATATATATATATATATATATTGTGCAGTAGCAAAAGAGTTGATGAGTGGGTCATTATTTTGGTTATATGTCTCTTTTTTGGGCTGATGACCTGCACTATGTGTAAATATTAGTGTGCAACTAAGTTCTTAATTGATACAGCATTTGAAAATTCGAATGTGAATTTGACGATTACAACAATCAAATTATATGGATTCATTAAACACTTTCCCTGGTCCAGGAAAAGGTGTGTGGATTGTCCACAGAACGTTGTTACTGAAATTGTATAGAACAGAAGAGAAACATTTAATTTGGAAGAGCACCCCCTAACTCATCACACACAATAATGCGTGAATTGAACCCCATGATAGAGGAGAGGACGAGTCTAACTCAGCCTTAACAAACTTATGCTTGCAACTAGTCATGCTTTCCAGCCAGGAAAAAGAATTAGGAACGCAAAAGTATGGATGGCAATCCTTGTACAATTATCCATAACTCCCATGTGGGATGATAGGAATTTGTTTAATTCCAGGGTGGTGACCATTTGACAATGTAGATCCATTACCAGTACCTTCCTACTCAAGATCTTCGCTCCTCCGCCTCCAACTCCCTCAGGGTCAGCTGCTTCATCAAGCAACAAGTTGGTGGTAGATCTCTTTCTTCGGCTGGGGCCTCCCTCTGGAACAGCCTCCCTGCCTCTCTGAAACTTGAGGAGAACCATCTCCGGTTCCGGAAGCACTTTAAGACTTTTCTCTTTACTTCTGCATTCTCTCTTCCTCTCCCATGCTGAATTCCTGGCTGAAACTGCACTGGTCACCTGGCTACCCTCTAATTTCTGGCTGAGGTCCCCTTCAGACCCAACTGTACACCCGCACTGCTCCACCAGCAACCCTTGCACTTGGGGCTGTATCTGTAACCCTACAATCCCCTTACCTGCACTTTGGACACCTCCTGTTGCACTTACCCTTGCAATTGCCACTGTTGGCCACACTTATTGTTATTGTTCATCCCATGTACTGCACTGCCCCCCCTTTCCCCTCACACTTTTCCCCCACCTCTCCCCTGCACTTGAACAATCTCAATGTCACTTGGCCTAGTAAGATCGTTATCTCTGTCTTCCCTTTTACCCCTCCCTTGCCCCATCACGCCTTGAAACACTTCTGTAAAGGGGCATTATAAATGCCATATCATATCTTATCATTAAATTCTACCAATCAGAGTTAGAGTCTTCCCATCTCGTCCTTGGCACCCTGTATGGAATAATGTACCGCTTATCAACTGAAGTGTTTACTTGCGCAGAGATTTGAAGAACAAGGTTCTCTGTTCCCTGACTGAGTAGCATGGCCTACATGGTCATACTGCTTCATTGTTGGACTGGTGTTCCCTGCTGATCCAAAAAAGCAGCTCACACTTGATCCAGGTAATCTCCTCTCAAATTAATAATTCGTCCTTTCTTATCAGCCACTTTACCATGAAATAAATATATTCTTCCAAAATGATGATCTCAGGAATGTGAAACCTATTACTCCAAAGACGACCTCCTCAGAAACCACACCAGAACATCCTCTTGTCACCAGTGGAGTGTAAGGGATTGTAAATCTGCAAAGGTCACCTCGATTAAATTTCTTGTAGCACAGTTTACATTTTATTATTACTTGTGCTATTAGGTAGGGATACCCTAGCCGTTAAGTTTTCATTATTATTGTTAAACATTGATATAGTTGCAATGCCATTGTGTTGCTTCAGAAAGAGCCTGAAATTGAATAATACCAGAAGAACTAATCATAAGAAACCCCTGCAATTAATACTTCAGCCTCTTGCACCTACTTGCTGCTTAGATCTTTCTTTCACAATCCTGCTAATGGATCTAATGTTCTCAATTCTTTACACTTGAGCAAAATGAGGATGTTCATAAACCTCAACCTCTCTTCTCTATGTTGGCATCCTTTTGCCATTCTAATCAAGTTACTCCCTGTTCTTTAATCCATGTCCACTTTTTCAACCGTCAGTGTAGTACAACATGGAACTATACAAATATTGTATCAATATCAATGTGAACCAAGGATAACACAGTGGAAACACGCTGGTCTTCGGAACAAGACGACGCAGAGCAACAGATGAACGAATCCCAAATGCATGCTTAGAAACCAAACTCAGGTACGGTATTAGGTACGTAATAAAAAAAACAATAAAATAAATTTGGATTGCGACTTCCACATGTATCCACTTTATATCTATTTTTACCCCAAGACATGTGTGGTATGTGGCTACTTAACAGTGCAGCTTATATACGCTCAGGCTATTTTTAAAGCACTGAAACATTATTGAGTTTGGCACTGTGATACTTGGTAAACCTTCTTTGAGATTCGCCCTGTAGACAATATAAAAAGGCAGATTCTTGTTAGGTACTTAATTAGTATGCATAAGCATTCTGATGGTCAAAGGGCGCTACTACTGATGAGACATTTGGAGGGAAGGTACATTACATTAGAGTTAGAATCTGATTATAATCAGTTCAGAATTATAACAGACTCAACATAAAGAAGAATTCGAATTTCTTTGAATCACATTTCAGTTACAATTAAACTTGAATTTAGAGTCATCATTTTTATTTAATCAAATTGACATGGGAAAGATTATAAATATTTCCAATTTAGCCACAAATTAGCAAAATGAAAATCAAAGTATATGGTGTAAAATTAAAATTAATCAATGTTTGATAGTTTAAAGTTTGAAAAGACAAAACACTGAAAACCAATTATTTTAAAAGGGATTACAATGTTTCAAAAAAGAGAACAGGGACACATGTGTTCACTTAAAGGAGGAGGCATGGTTTGCAGTGACAATGGAGAAAGTTTATGTTCCATACATTGTAAAGTTATAATAAAATACACGATCACAGGGAGTGTGACAAGAACTGGATGGTAGATGGATGACCTAAGGGCATCCTGAGAGAAAGCACTTTAAATGTAATTAAACTAGGAGGGATCAGAAAATCACAGAGACGGGTCACAGTGTGACACACACATTTCCATCATGAATGGCATACACCCAGTGAGAGGTATAGATTGATGCACACACGCTCTTCCTAAACGAGCAGAACATTACAATGATTGGATTTAAAGTAACACTTTATTTTTGTTTTTGCAGAGGTTGAAAAAGAAAAAGAGTACAGATTAGCCATCTCAAACCTCTCACAGATATTTTAAAATCTGAGCTGCGACATCAGTAGCAAAAACAACTAACTGTATGGGGACAGGGAATTCTACCTGTCCTATCTTAAGGCAGTTTGGGTGGGTTGCAGGTCTCTTTTTGTAAAGTTAAAAAATCAATATAGTTTTTATTTTTTTTATTTCATAGAAGCCTTTTGTCTAGGCTTTACATTCTAAACGTGTCATTACTTTGCACTATACTCGTTGATTCTTGCATATCACAGCATTTGTTCAAGCTTTAATCCAACAGCTCAACTAAGTTACCGAAAAAAGGACACAAGAGATTATGATAGGTTATCTATAACGTGCTTAATATCCAGAGCTTTCTAAGCGCGGACCCGGGGATCGACCATGTGGTGCTCTGTGTCATCTTGTTTCCAAGGCGAGCACGTTGCCCTGAGCTATCCTCCCGAGACTTGCAGGCGATTGAGGTGAGTGCATTAAGTTTATACATCCTCTCTCTTTCACCCCTGCCCTAGCAGTGACCCAATAAACTGTTATTTTATTGTTTATAATGAAAGCTTTGCACAAGAGAAGCAAAGTGATTTTACAATTGGAGGGAGCCAGCATGTGTCCCTGTATTTTAAACAGTAGCGCAGTGCTGTTGGTGAAGAGTGCTTTGCAGAACAGGATCCTGGAGGTGGCAATTCAAGTCTCTGTCTGGATTGAGTTCCAGGTGGTTGGGGTAGTGGCCGGAGAAGGACTTCTTACTAGTCTTCTCTTTATCAGACAGCTTAGAAGTCAACTTTTTACTGGTTTCACTACGGGAGCGAACGAGGCTCCAGAGTTGTGGACTTTAGCCGCCAAGTATGTTGGTGTGCCGTTTGAAACTGCTTTGCAGGTGACTCAATGATTTTATTAATATGATGTTGGTGAGATTGGGGAGCCAGTAAAGATTGAGCAACGTCAGAGGGCATGTGTGATTCAAAGCTAGGCCACAAGAGGCAAAGTGTATACTTTTAGACATCTTTTTTCAAACTATGAATCTGATGCATTGTACCTTTTGATTCAGTCACAATCATCTGTTAGATATCCAGCCATTGCTTACAGCTGTAGGTCCACAACAGGTCTCAAATGTTCACTTCATTAAAAAAAAAAAAATCTTCCAAAATTAGGGGCACACTTGTGAACCGTGTACTTTGTACAAGCAGTGAAGGCTGGGTGTGTTCATGTATTTAGTTTGCCTAGCACTGTGATCCACCTGCCGCCAGCAGCTGGAGCAAGCAAGGAGTCCATCAGAAGCAGTCATCAGTGACACCTCTAACAGCAGTGAAAGTCAAATTGTGAGGTGTATATGCAGTGCTTTCTCAGAGAATGCAGAGAGAAAGGCCTTCATTGGCCATTGAACATATGCTCCTTTCCAATACTCAGAGCAAGTGGTGTTAAATAACACGCAAAAGCTGTAACACGATTTCATCATATTCACCCTTCCCTCTATTGCCATAATAGAAATATTGTAAGACATAACTGACTCGATGTTTTATGGGAGGCGATGCATAATGCAAGCGGAGTGCATGGAGGACGCAGATCAATACACTGGGATGAAAAAATAAAGTGCAGTGGCTTCGTGCCTGGGATGTTAAATGTTTGGTTCTGTGCCCTACAGAAGACGTTTCTGATTAGGCTGATGCAGTCGTGCTTCTGAATCCTCCAGCCATTAATACTTTGATGTATCTTTTCTCTGACATTCTATATCCGGATATTTTCAACCTGTGACACATATCAGACTACTTGATAATCAAGAACAGCACACAACTATTTTAGAAGACAGTGGGCATGGTTCACAAATCATTTTTGAATGGGATTGTGTCATTGTTAAATGCATTTGTAAATCATACCCAGAAAGGCCTGATTCATGGAATGTTTTGCATGGTGCAAAGTACTTTTCACTGGTGCAAAGTGACTTTGCACTGCCAACGAACAACCTGATTCATGGAACAGTGCAAAGTGTCTTTTTGTCGTGCAAAGTCACTTTCTTTTTGCTGTGCAAAGTCACTTTGCACTGCAAAAAGACACTTTGCACTGTTCCATGAATCAGGGAGTTTTTTGGCAGTGCAAAGTCACTTTGCACCAGTGAAAAGTACTTTGCACCATGCAAAATATTCCATGAAAACAGGATTTACGACCCAGACTGCAGTGGCAGATTGCCGATCAGCAGCAATCTTGTCTGGAAAGTCAATTTCACCCCCGGAAATGTGAATTGAACCTGAAGCATTGCAGTGCCCCTGGGCCTAATGGTCTGTTGGGCCCAATTTCAAAAGGTCTGTTGGGAACGTTTGATCCCCGGATCTTGGAAAAAATCTATATTGCTACCAGTGTTTAAATCAGTAGTTAGAGAACTATAGCTTATTGTTTCTACTTGACATAACTGGTAAAGTCTTTAAGTCTTTTCAATATACGTACTCGAACGCTTGCAGTCTTCGGTTACTGAAAACAACATATTGCATCCTTTTCGAAATGGGTTTCTGTCCCGGGTCCAGCGTGGTGCATAATATCCGGCTATTAGATACAATAACTCCCCAGGCTAAAGGGCACCTAAACCCTTTGGTGTATGTAACGTTTGTTGATGTAACGTTTGTTGATTTTAGGTCAGCTTTCGACCAGGTAAATCATGACACCTTTTGGACAAAACTCAGGGCGCTGGGGGTTGCCCTAGTTGGTTACTCAAGATTCTTGTGGTATTGCACTCAGAGACTACCACCCAGATATGCTTGGGCAACGATGGGAGTTTGTCAAAGCCCATGAGAATCAATATGGGTGTAAAGCAGGGGTGCATGTTAGTGCCCCTGCTTTTAAAGATTTATATCTCTAATGTATTGTCCAGGCTGACAAGAGTGCAAAATGTCCCCTGGAAACTGGGCAAACCGCAGTTGTCGCAATGCTTTATGCAGACAATTTAGTGATTTTTGACCAGCTGCTGAAAGGTATGAAATCATCCATGAACGAGCTGGGTTGTTATGGCAGAGAGCATGGAATGTCAGTAAACTTAAAATTATGTTGGTGACTAAAGAATTTAAAATGGCCGGATGTGGTTGAAGAATTTTTTCTGTGAAAACTATTGGGCCCACCACCCTCAGCTTCTATTGAGTATATATATATTTTGAGCTAGGCATGGTCTCTTTAAGAGCTCCCGTTGTTAAAATGAAGAGGTGTTCTATACTTGAAGGCACGTTTGTCTCCTTTATGCCCGTTACTGGCAAAGCTTGGTGAGTGCTATAGCTTGAAATATACTGCATGGACTGTGGACCCATTTGTGAGCATATTTAAGGAGACGTGTACCATGATGAATTGGGAACCAAACTTTGAACGGTGCAAAAAGTTTCAAGCTCTAAAGGGGTCTTTTACCCGGAGACTAGTGAAGTGGGACTGGTTACAGAAATATGACCACTTATCATAGTTACATGGATATTCACAGGTGTGCCATGTGACACATAGATATTCGAAACGGCAGAGTTATGTGTTACTTGTACAGACCCGGAGGCCCGCAAGTTCTGACTACTGATGTGACAAATCAGCTTCCGGTGCACTCAGTGTGTGAAGGCAAATCGTATTTACCCCTGCAAGTGAGGCATTGTAGAATCTGTAAGATCCAGAAAAAACAGGAAACTGATAAACATTTGCTTACTGAATGCCCTTGCCTAGAGTTGCTATAAATGACTACCCTGGGCAACTTTGTGTATGACTATGAGTCTATTAAATCCAGTGACTTGTGGACCTATTGTCATAGGTTTCCCCCTTCTCACCTGTCTGTGTTGTTTGTTGGAGTTATTCAATGGAGTCTTCTTTCGCACAGTTCGGGTCTTGTATAACCCTGTGCGTATGTCCTTGGGTTCCAGCGTGCGTTCAGCGTCCGTCTCCTGGGAACGTTCAGATGTTCGTGAAAAGTCCAGGAAACGGCGAAGAGTGCACTCGGGGAACGAGTGCACGGAGATCCAGGGTGCAATAGAGGACAAAAAAGGGGAGGAATGAAGGAGGAGGAATTTAGGGGGGCCGAGAACCAGGAATCAAAGGAATTAGCAAGAGCGAACTACAGCAGCACACATCTAGCCACTGCAAGCGGTAGCGGTGAGATGCGCAGGGCCGTGGGGGTGTGTCAGCTTTATAGAACGCAGTGTGTACGACGCAGAAACTGGTAAACAGCTTTCCGCGTTTGACGGCCATGTTGGGAGTATTGCTGAGTGCAAGCCCCTATGGGTCAGGGACCAGGAAGTCCAGAAAGGACGCGTCCGATGGTTCATGACAGCATGCCTCCTCCGAAGGCCTGTTCCTCCGGGTTTGCCCGGATGTATAAGGTGGTAACTTTGAAGTAGTCTGGGGGCATTTAGGTTTGAGACTGGTTCCCAGGTGCGTTCACTGGGAGGGTACCCTTTCCACTCAAACAGATATTGTAGCTGACCACATCTGTACCTGGAGTCACAAATTCGGGACACTTCGTATTCTAGCTGGTCATCGACAACCACAGGGGTAGACCTTGGAGCAGTCCGGGAGGTCTGGACGTATGGTTTCATTAGAGACGTGTGAAACACTGGGTGGATCCTCTTCCAGGAATCTGGTAGTTTGAGTCAGAAGGCCACTGGGTTAATGATTTCCTTCATGGAAAAGGGGCCATAGTACCGGAGAGCCAACTTATTAGGTTGTAAGTGTCGAGGCAGTAGTTTCGAGGATAGCAGGACCTTATCAACCACTGCATAGGAAGGATTTGGTCTTCTTTTGGAGTACGCATAGTGCTTGGTGTTAGTTTGGGCCATTTCGAGGTGTTCTTTGGCTTCCTTGTATACGTTGATGAGGGTTTCAATCCAGAAGTCGACTGTAGGAAATGGTGTAGGACGTGGGAGAATGGATGGTAGAACCAAAGAGTGGAATCCTTGGCTGCAGAAGAAAGGGCTGGTCTTGACAGCCAAGTGAGCCGAATTGTTGTAGACGAATTCAGCCACAGGTATTAAGAGTGACCTATCGTCCTGGACCTTGGTGGTGAAACAACGAAGATACTGCTCCAGGGTTTGGTTCACACGTTCTGTAGCTCTGTTGGTCTGTGGATGATAATCTGAGGAGAGGGCACGTTGGATTCCTAGTATACGGCATAAGTGTTTCCAGAATTGAGATGTGTATTGAGGTCCTCTGTCTGATATGATCTTGGAAGGGAGTCCATGAAGTCGGAATATGTGTTCCAGGAAGATTCCAGTGAGTTCTGAGGAAGATGGTAGTTTATCCAAGGGTGTAAAATGAGCCGCGTGAGTGAATAAATCAATGGCAACCATGATAGTTGTGTATCCCCTGGAAGGTGGTAATTCCACAATAAAGTCCGTAGAGATGAATTTCCAGGGTCTTGTTGGTAGCGTTGGTTGGAGTAGGAGATCCGCCAGTCTCTTGTTATCATGCTTATTTTGAATGCAGACTGCGCAGGCTTGGATGTACTGCTGGACGTCAACTTTCATTTTTGGCCACCAAAACTGTCTTTGTATTAAACGGAGAGTGTTGGTGATGCCACGATGTCCTGAATGATGGGTATCATGACAGAGGCTTGTAATCCTTTGTCGCAGTCTCTGTGTGGGGACGACCAGGCCATTATCCTTGAAAAAATACCCGTCCTTTGTTTTAAGATTCCATTGATTCTTCCAGTAAATTCCTTCCAGATCTCAGAGGACTGGGTTTGAATCCGAATGTCTTCCAGGAGACTGATTGCTTGGGCTACAAAAATTGTGTGGGGAAACATCCTTGGGAAGGATCGATCTTCAAGCGTTTCGTAGTCGGGACGTCAGGATAAGGCGTCAGCAATTATGTTGTGTGTTGCAGGAACATGATGGATTTGGAACTGGTACTGGTCAAAGAAGAAGGCCCAATGGGCTTGACGACTATTCCTACATTACAGGGATTGTAGAACTTGAAGATTCCGATGGTCCGTACGGACCTGAACAGGATGTTTTGCTCCCAGGAGTGGATGATGCCACAATGTGAAGGCTTGACGGATGGCTAACAGTTCCTTTTCCAAAACAGAATAATGGGTCTCGCTAGGGGTTAGGGTTCACGAGAGATAAGCAATGGGGTGTTCTAATTTGTCCTCGAATTCATGCTTTAGGACAGCTCCGATGGCGTAGTTGGAGGCATCCGTCTCCACAGGGAAAGGTCGATCAATGTCAGATTGAGCCAGGATGGTGGCTTGTTTAAACTCCGACTTCAGTCATTGGAATGTTTCATCTTGGGCTGCCGTCCAAAGGAAGGGAGTATCCTTCTTCAACAATGTAATGATCGGTTGAACTATCTCCAAAAAGGAAGGTATGAATTTCCGGTAGAAGTTGGCAAGCCCCAGGAAGGATTGAATCTGTTTCACAGTAGTTGGAACAGGCCAGGATAGTATGGAATTTACTTTTGAGTGGTCCATTCCAATTCTTTCTGGACTAAGGACGAATCTGAGATAGTGAACAGTAGAGACATGGAAAAAGCATTTCTCGGGTTTAGCCAGGAGCTTATGTTCACGTAGCCGCTGTAAGACTGCCTTAACATGCTCTTCATTCTTAAGATGGTCCTTGGAGTATATCAGAATATCGTCCAGGTAAACTATGACAAAGAGGAACAGCATATCGGAGAACACCCAGTCCATGAAATGTTGGAAGACCGCTGGGGCATTGGCGAGTCCGAAGGGCATAACCAGGTATTCAAAGTGACCAAAGGGTGTTCTAAAGGCTGTTTTCCATTCGTCACCTTCCTTTATACGGATCAGATGGTAGGCACCTCTGAGATCCAATTTCGTGAAGACTAAAGCTCCTCTCACCGCTTCCAGGATATCCAAGATTAAGGGCAATGGGTAGCAGTCCTTGAGGGTGCATTGATTAAGATAATCAAAGGAATTAGCAAGAGCGAACTACGGCAGCACACGTCTAGCCACTGCAAGCGGTAGTGGTGAGACGTGCAGGGCCGCGGGGGCATGTTAGCTTTATAGAACGCAGTGCGTACGACGCGGAAACTGGTAAACATCTTTCTGCGTTCAGTGGCCATGTTGGGAGTACTGCTGAGTGCAAGCTCCTATGGGTCAGGGTCCAGGAAGTCCATAAAGGACGTGTCCGATAGTTCATGCCACCTATTGCTCCAATACGGAGTCAGAGTTAACACACTTGACACTTTATAGGGTATGGAAAGTAGTACAGGACCGTCTCTTAGGTAAATTGAAAGAAGTTGACGTAAATTGAACTAAGTTTTAAATTATAATTAAATGTCTATTTAAGCGTTACATGGTATTGTATGTTTTAAAGATGTTGTTGCATAGAAATATGTATGCAGACATTTATTGTGATTGGGCTTTTCTATAAGTGATATAAAAATTAAATTGTAAAGGTTTTGAAAGAACAAAATACAATGAATACATTAAATGGAAATGTGCATGGATACTGTTAAATTGCCCAATGTTAAGTGAATCAAAAAGATAATTGTAGGATTTAAAAATCAATACAATGATTTATGCAGATACCTTTTTTATGAAAATGAACTCAACAAATTAATATGACATTCAGATGTCTGTATGGGTCTAGGGATTACATAAATCCATGACTTATCGATGTGGCTTCTTCCTACGAGTATATAGAAAAGAAAAATGGATTCAGAATTCAATAGTAATCCAAGAAAATTGGCTGCCACTTTATTTTCTGGTCCCATACATAGAAATGATGATCATCCAATGGAGATCGGGGTATGTGTTATGCTTGGAAGTGTTGACTGTTAGATATGCCAATGGAAGAACTTGACCAAACAAAAACTGTAACATAATTATGACAAAACATTGAAATATGAGTGATTGTAAGAAGCAGGAACACACCAGGAATAGGTATCTGATTTTGGTATAAAAAAATAACAGAAGGGACACCACGTGGTGGAGTGCTGAATCTGGTCATTATCTGGAAAACTGGTATAATAAGGAAAATATTACCTAGAGGAGAGACTGAATGGGAGTTCTTTTGAAAACCCCTTCTGATTCAGCACCTTAAAGAATATTTCACAGTGAATATGACAACTCCCGAAATGTAATTAGATAAACCTCCTGGAATCATTGCCCTGCAAATTCCCTTCGGTGTGGGGTAATTCAGGAGGTGATTTCTATCAGTGGGCACTGGTTCTAAATAGAATTCCTCAGTAGGTTTATGGTAAATTCACTTTGCATTCTCGCTGCATTTAAAACCAAGTGAGATGACATTTCAAAGCAAACCAAAAATGAGCTGTGTGTGCACAGTGTAAAACTGACTGCACTTCTGTACTGCCCAAGTGCAGTTCTTGGTAAATTGAAATTCTATTCAATTTTATCTGAAAGAGTTTTCACAGATATTTTAAACATAGGGTTGTGGATTGAATGTGAATGCACCACAGTCTAATGAAGATATGTTTGCTACATGTGAGATCTGTGAGAGCCATAGATACTTAAAACAAATGTGAGAATGACAGGGTGCTTAGTATGTCACTTCCACTCCCATAGAACATTTTCTTAATGTAAATTCCACTTGCCCCTTACTCTTGACTTTACATTGCAGAGAAAGAGAATCCTATATCAGGTGGACCCGATTTGAAAAGTGAAATGGGAGATGTACTCATCCTTTTATTACCAAATCATAAAATAATGTTCATGACTGGGTGAGCGGAGATACTGTGGGGGTCATTACAAGGTTGGCGGTAGGGGTTTAACAGAGCCGGTAGAGCTGCCAGTCCCGTTAAACCCCTACCACCACATTACGAGGTTTGCTCGCGGGACCCGGTAAGGATGCCTGGTTTTACCAGGTGGCCTTAGCAGGTCCCGCGAGCAGACCAGCATGCTAACAACGGGCCCGTTATTAACGGGCCCGTTGTTAGTATGCTTCCCATTCCCATTGAACCCTATGGGGGCATTTTTAAGTGCAGGTAGATGGTACACCATGTCACAACACACATTGATTGGAAACTATGGCATGTATGGAAACACTGCCATGAACATGGCGTTATTTTTCAGCCCGCTCTTTAGTTAACGGGTTAGTCATTCTTCGAACATGACAGACCTCCATAATAAAGACTCTGAGTAAGTCTCTCGTAACCAGGACTAACGTCTGGCAGAGAGACTCCCAGGACCCCCCTTGTCAATTTGCAGACCTCGATAATATCCAGCTGACAGTGACCCTCCCGTTGGCGTTGCAACCCGGTTCCTGCTTTGGGTAAGACGCTAGTGATCCTCCTCGCTCTGCCTTCTTGGCTTTGCTTGTCTTTCCTGCATTCTGCCCTGGTTCTCTGTGAAACCATTTCCTTGTTCTCTCACCTCTTGATTTCCTCCTGAATAATCGTATTGAGTTGGATGAACTTAATAAGGTTTTTCATAGAAAAGGAAATAATTTGAGGACACAACATTTAGACATTCCAGGAGTGAAAACAAACCAGTCCAGTAGTGCGGACATTGGAAGTCAACAAATGACGAGACCATAGAAAAAAAATGTGAATCTCAAAATGCTATGGGTGTGCATTGGTTTTTTAATTAATTTAATTGTATTATGTTCATTTTATTTTGCACTATCGGCACAAACCTTTTTTTTATGACAGAGACATGGTACACAGACACATCCCAGGCTATGTTTCATGATTTAGTGCCAGAGGGCTTTAACATTCAATGTGTGAATCATAATGCCAGGATGGGTGGAGGGATAGCTTTAATTTCTAGAGATTTCTTGCAAATTTCAAATTTGGAGGCACTGGACTGGGGAGAGCCAACACAGATTGGCCATCTCTCAGTTTGAATAGCTGCCTAGTATTCTGTAAAAAATCTGCTTGGATAGCGAAGACTGGCAAACATGTTTTATATCATTTTGATCTATTTATCTCCTCAGTTGGTAGCAAATATAAGGGACTGCTCTGTCTCGGGACTTTAATATCTGGTTGGATGAGCAATCCGACTCCACATCAAGAGAGCTCTGGAATATACTGAGGCGATAGGCCCCGAGGTGCCGGGCCCACAGGGTGGGCCCAACCGCCGAGGGTCAAATCGCCATTACCACCCATGTAACATGCTATGCGGGTGCTAATGTTTTTAATAAAATGTTATGCAAAGTATTTTCTTTGCATGAACGGTGTCCCATTCAGGGAGAGAAAATACTGTACCAACATGGGGCGCCTCTTCCATTTACATGGGGGCCAGAGTGGGGATGGGAGAAGCAGCAGCTGCAATGGCATAACTCGTGGCAGCTGCTAACAGTTAAGTGACATTGGGGGGAAGGAACAAAGAAAGCAGGGTCGGTGGGGGAAAGATGGAGGGCAGGGGATCTGGCCATCAGGTGGCATACAACACAGGCTTTCACTGGTAGTGTCCGCACGCGTTCCTAGCCACCTGATGGGCTGGCTCCCCCACCCAGGGTGCTAGTGGTAAATCATGATTTGAAGGAACTAAGGGTATCTCCAACACATTACCAGGGCCATTGCTTGGACCTACTTTTATTAAGGACCTCAAGCATTTCTCTGACCAATACAGTGCCCATTTCCTGATAAGATTATTT
The DNA here is from genome assembly GCF_040938575.1 of Ambystoma mexicanum. Lineage (NCBI taxonomy): Eukaryota > Metazoa > Chordata > Amphibia > Caudata > Ambystomatidae > Ambystoma > Ambystoma mexicanum. The sequence goes on along the minus strand of NC_090935.1, from coordinate 953,591,491 downwards.
CGCCACGGTGTTCCAATTTTGTCAACATAACACAGGGAAATAACCACAGTTTGCTATGGGTGCATTAGCGTATCGTAGCACCAAAGACTTGGATACATTATCTGGAGTTGAACTAAAAGCATTAGACAGGATTAACCTGTCAGCAGACTGACACTTTCTTTGTGAAAGGAACAGAAGTTAGGGGAAATATTTGTGGTAGTATGGCCCCCTTTAAAGTAAGTAGGTGAAAGAAACCATCTAAACCCTGGTATTCACAGTGTTTAAGCCTACTACTAAAACAGTTGAGAGCCCTAGAACCGAAATGGAGAAAAAAAAGACCCTCCGCCAGAGAAGCTAATGTTAAAAGTGCCCTGAAAGATTATAAAGTGGCAATTCTTAGAGCTAAAACTGATTTTTGCATACAAAAATAATAAATTAATAACTTCAGAATAGTTTTGCCTTCATAAAACTTTAGTGCAGGCAGAATGTATTATTTTCCATATTTTTCACCAATTGGTTCAACGACCCAGTGAGAGCAACCATTCCTTGGCAAAAGTTGCATTCTGTTTTGTGGATATCTGGAATCCCAAATACACAATTTCTTTCACCTTTTCTAACCTTGCATTGTCAAGTTGCCACTCAAATTTAGCAGTGCTGCATTTCCCAGTAAAGTGCATTATTTTGGTGTTTATAAGATTAGTTTTTTATTTGTGCGCATCTGCAAACTTGGAGAAAGACGTCAAAAGGCGCTCAAGCCCTAGTGTTGTCTGGTCAACAATGAGGATATCATCAGTGTATGCTAACCACAATAGTTTCAAATGATCGATCTTAGGGGTAGCCAAAGCAGCTGTATCAAGATAATCACCAATGTCACTCAGATGTGTTGGCGCAAATACACACTCCTGCGGGACTTCTCGAGGCGTTGGTATAATCCTTGATAGATTACCATCCTTGTCTAGTATAACGTTTATCTCAGTTCTAGAGTATAATCCCATAATAAGTCTAAGCAAGCCCTGCGGAATTCCCCATTTCACAAGTTTGCTCCACGGTAAACCACGATCTACAGCATCAAAACCAGCTGATAGATCAATGGATGCCACAAATGGGATACATTACTCACCGTGATTGTATTTTTGATGCTTGTATCTGCTTAGATTCACATGCTGTGCACAGCCCGACATCTAGTGGAAGATGCAGAGTATTACAGTTGTTGTTTTTGAAATTCGAAAAGGGACGTTGACAGTGCGTGCCAGTAATACTATCCCAAGTGTGACGTCCACTGTACCCATGATCCCTCATGCGTCGAGGTCCCTCAGATTGTTATTTTTTCTGACATGAGGTAGCATGAGGTGTAGCGTGAGTACAGTTATATCCAAGCAGATACCTATCAGACAAGCTCATAAGTATCCATGTACCTTCTCTCCGAGGGGAGGAAGGGTGGGTCGCAGGTGAATCTAAGCAGATACAAGCATCAGCAATACGATTATGGTGAGTAATGTATCCCTTCTGAGGCTTGTGGAATCTGCTTAGATCACATGCTGTGCATAGATTAGTGAGCAGTGGAAGAAGGAGGTGGGATGTGAGAAGGTTCATGAGGGAAAAAGTGTCTTAGAACTGCTTTTCCCACTTGTGTATCTGTCTTGGAATGGGTGTCAATGCAGTCGTGCTGAGTGAAAGTATGTATAGAGCTACATGTAGCTGCTTTGCAAATACTGTCTAAAGGAACATTTGCAATGAAAGCCAGCGTGGCTCCTGCACCTCTTGTGGGGTGGGCCCTGGGCGTAAAAGGCAGTTGTTTATTTGAAAGGGAATAGCACAGTTGGATACATTTGACTATCCACTTTGAGATGTCATTCTTAGAGACGCAATCTCCTTCTCTACCTGGCGCCATGGAGACAAACAGCTGATCTGTTTTTCTTAGCGGTCTGGTCTTGTCTACGTAGTAGAGTACTGCCCTCCTCACATCTAGTGTGTGGAGTTTTACCTCAGCAGAGCTTTTGGGTAGTTGAAAGAAAGCCGGTAGCTCAATAGACTGGTTAACATGGAATTTTGAGATGAATTTAGGTGAAAAACCTAGGGTGAGTTTGTAAAACCAGTTTGTCCTTATGTATAGTAAAGACAGGATCCTGCACTGACAGAGCCTGGATTTCACTGACCCTTCTTATGGATGTTATGGCTACTAAGAAGACAGTTTTATAAGTCAGGTGTTTGAGAGTAGATTTGTGCATGGACTCAAAGGGAGGTCCCATGAGTTTAGCAAGTACCACATTAAGGTCCCAACCTGGTGGTGAGTTAGAAATTGGAGGGTGGAGTCTCTTTACCCCTTCCATGAATGCTTTGACAACTGGCACTTTCCACCATGACACCTTGTTATGGGAAGTGGTGTAGGCTGATAAAGCTGCCAGGTGCACTTTAAGTGAGTTATACACTAACCCTGCATCCAATAGGTGGAGCATATAGGTGACTACATTAGAAGGAGTACAATCAACTGGGTTGATTTGCTTATTCTGGCACCAAATAATGAATTGTTTCCATTTGTCATAGTAACAGTGCCTTGTGTTAGGTTTTCTTGACTCTTTCAAGATCTCCATACATCTCTGGGGTAGATTGAGATGTCCGAGCTCTATGACTTCAGGAGCCATGCTGCTAAATTCATTGAGTTGGACTGAGAATGCACTGTTAGCCCCTCATGCTGGGAGAGCAGGTTGTACCGGCACTGGGGTTTGATGGGGTCGCACACCGCCATTTTGCATAGGTGTGGATAACATGGTTGTCTCGCTCACATAGGAGCAACTAGGATGAGTGTCATCGGTTCCCTATGGGTCTTGTTCACCACCTACCTCATCAGAGGGGTTGGTGGAAAAGCATAGGCAAACATCCCTGACCAATTCATCCATAGCATTCTCCTTGGAGCCTGGCTGGGGGAACCTGGACGCAAAGTCTGGGCATTGACAATTTTCGTTTGTGGCGAATAGGTTTATAGTTGGAAAACCCCACAGGGAAAAGCGTTGTTCTACGATCTCTTCGTGTAGATGCCACTTGTGTTCTTCTGGCAGAGGGTCTCTGCTTAGTGAGTCTGCTAGAGCGTTGAGTTCCCCTGGAACATGTTGAGATTCCAGGAATATCGTCCATCTGAGAGCCCATCTCCGGATTTTCTGAGCAAGTCTGGATAGATTTGGAGAACGGGTTCCCCCTTGTTTGTTGATATAAAAAATGGTTGTGGTGCTTTCTGTTAGGATCTACACCAACAGACTTGTTAAATGGGGTTTGAATGCTGGGAGGGCTTTGAACACTGCTAGAAGTTCCAGCACGTTGATGTGGTTCTGAGCTGTAGAGTAAGACCACAGACCCTGAGCTGTGTGGTGAGGTAGTGCGTCCCCCACCCCGCTAGTGAGGCATCTGTTGTGACCACTGCTTGTATTTGTGGATCGTAGAAGGGTTTCCCCTTGGTCAGATTCCCTCTCGTCCACCAGCGAAGGTTTTGTACTAGTGTTGGCAAAACGACCACTAGATCGTCCCACTGACTGCTTGCCTGAGACCATTGTTTCGCCGACCATTCCTGTATGGGACGCATGCGCAGGGGCACGTGGGGAACCAGGTAAATGCAAGATGCCATCATGCCTATTAAACGCATTGCTTTGCGTACCCTTATCTGGCAGCCGGGCTGATAGCGTGGTATTTGCAGTAACAAGTTATTTACTCTCTCTTCTATGGGAAAGACTAACCCCTCCTCTGTGTTTAGAATAGCTCCTAAGAACTGTTTGGAGGTGCTGGGCACAAGGCTTGATTTTTTCTCGTGATCGAGCAGCCCAATTAAAAGAGGAGGTTGATTGTTACCTGAATGTTTTGTCTGCAAATCAGAGGTGAATCCCCTGTTATGAGCCAGTCTTCCAAGTAAGGGTATACTGGGATTGCCTCCCTGTGCGGGTGCACTGCCACCACCGCCAGTACCTTGGTGAATACCCTTGGGGTGAGGCTATTCCAAAGGGCAGCACCTTGAATCGGTAGTGCTGGTTCGCTATTTTGAAACACAAGAAACCTCTCTGTGCTGGAAACAATTGAATATGAAAATAGGCATCTTTCATATCCAGCATTGCCATGTAATCCCCCTTTTTTATAAGCGGGATTACTTCTTGCAGCATGGTCATTTGTGGCTTGACATACTTGTTTGCAGGCCTCAAATCCAATACAGGGTGCATTGTTAGATATTTTTTGGGCACAAGCAAGTAAGTTGAATATATACCCCTGTTTACCTAGTTGGCTGGGACCACTTCTATGGTGTCCTTTAATAGAAGCGCTGTAATTTCCTCTAGAAGAATCCATTGATGTTCTTCTGAGTGTACCTTTTGTCCCAGGGGGTGATCACAAGGTCTTTGAAGATGTTCTACACAGTAGCCCCCTGCTACCGTCGACAGCACCCATCTCTCTGAGGTAATACCCCTCCCATGCGTGGGTGAAGTTGGAAATTCGTTCTCCTAGTGGAGATGCATGGGAGGGTCCGGAGGAGCCTCGGAGGAAGCAAAGGGAGTGCCTGCTCTCTTCTGTGTGGTGGTGATCACCAGAGAGTCCAGTTCTAACTGGCCTCTTATGTAAAGGGGGTCGGAAGGTGCACGTCTGGACATCTTATCCACACGCGGTTTAACGGCCATTGTGAGGTTTGGTGTTTCCAGAGAAGGTTGGATTCTGCGTTGTACAGACTTTAGAATTGGAATACATTGGCCTACTGTTTTCTTATCTCCCAACAATTGCTCAGTGAAGTCTCAGTCTTCTACCACCTCTTGGGTATCTATGTGGAAGTGTTCTGCCGCTTTAGCTAGAACTTCGTTGAGTAGGGGTTGGTTGTCTATAGCAGAGTCTACTACTGGAGGATCCTGATTAATGGGTGAATCCAAGGTGTAAATGTTTGCCTCCTGGCCTGGGTCTTCATCGTCCCAATCATAGACTTCATCTAAGTCCTCATCTATAAGTTGAGGATCAGATGTATCAATAAACAAAATATCCTCCTTTTCTTCTTCTGGATGGACTTGAGGGTCATACAGATCTAAAACTCTGCCCTGAATTGGGACATCAGTACAAACCCGCCTAGAAAGGGGTTGAGATACAGGGGCTCAGGAACTCGAAGGGGCTGAGGTGGGTGGGATGGTCTGAAGGCTTAGAAGCTGGGTAGGATTATTTTCAAAGAAATTCCCAATAAAGGACATCCTACGCATAACCCTGTCGATGTCCTCTGCGGACCACTCTTTCAAGCATGGAATTATAATCTCGGGCTCTGAGTCGGGAAGACTCATTAGTGGGTGGGATAGGCTTAGGCCTAGGGTCCTTAGGTCTCCCCTTGGATATGTCTTCTGTATGGGAGGTTTTAGAGTGTGTCTTATGGTGTTTCTCCCCACCCTGGGTCCCAGAGGAGTGTGAAACTGACTTTTTGGGGCCTGACGTCCTGCTTGCTGAAGAACGTTGAATTTCATGTGTGGGGGTAGAGGTCTCGTCTGCGGACAAATGACCCTCGGATGTTGTTTTTCACGAGGCACCCTTGCCGTCTTTCGACGTCTTACCGTCTTTTGAAATGTTACCGTCTTTCGACGTCTTCGTCTTGTCATGCGGCAATATGGATCGAGATTACCCAGAGGACCAGTACTCAGTGGACCATTCGCGGTGTGCCAAGCATTGTCGAGTACCCAATACATCTGACGAGTGTCGACAAGGGGTTGTGTGTTTTGTATTGTGTGTACTTGAAGTGCTACCACCGCTGGGTTTAGTCCCCACAACATGGCCACCGGCCGGTCCTACGGGGTCGGGTGCTTGCACTTGGGTAGCTACAGCTACTCCGGTACCCCTGCCATCCCAAAGTGTGGCGTTGATGCCATCGCTGAAGGCTCCCTCCACCTCCATGGCCTCGAGTTGCCTGGCGTGGTGGGCCCAGAGCTTAGTGGAACGGTCCTTCAATGTCTTTGGCTTGAAGAGTCTACAGGCTCAACAAGACGTCTCGACGTGATCTCTCGGGAGACACAAGTTGCAAACAAGATGTTTGTCTACCCAGGGGAACTTACGATTGCACTTAGGGCAAAATTTAAATGGTGTGTTCTCCATAATGCTGGATAAGGGTGATAGCAGCTGGGCGAACTAAGTGTAGGAAGTGGAGAATATGCATTCTACAAATGGATTCCTAGCAATGACCTCCCCCCTCTCTCCCTACTGTTTGGGCACCGAGGCCCGGGGCGGCCTTCCTAGGCCGTTCGGTTCGTCGGGATGGTCTTCGACTGTAGTCTTCTTTCTGATTCTCCAGCGTGGTATTACGAAGTCAAAGAAAGGATAGAAAGAGAAACTATCTTAATTAACAAAGTCAATGGCTAATTTGTCGAAAGGAACTCTGCTATATGCGTCCGTCTAGCATGGCGGAAAAATCAATCTGAGGGACATCGACACGTGAGGGATCATGGGTACAGTGGACGTCACACTAGGGATAGTATTACTGGCACGCCTTGTTGACGTCCCTTTTTCGAGTTTTGAAAACAACAACTGTAATACTCTGCAGCTTCCACTAGATGTCGGGCTATGCACAGCATGTGATCTAAGTAGATTCCACAAGCCTCAAAAACTGAGTTATATTTTTTACAGTTTACTTGTTTGGAGACAAGTTTCAGTAGGCATCCATTAAGAGAGGTTGCATGGTACTTACACTATCCAGTCTGCCATATAGGCATTCTATTAATCGATTTCAGCAAATTTTCTAGATGGTCTAAAATAAGTGTAGCAAATAGTTTGCTATCATCATCAGCTATTGCGATGGGTCAGAAATTTAAGGGATCTGTTTTAGAACGGTTTTGAAAATTGGCAATATATATGAAAAAGACCATTATTTCGGAAATACACATGCAGACATAATATCATTAAATAAAATCGACAATATGGATCCCCATGTTTGAGGCTCACCTCTAAGTAATGGGACAAATTATTTGGTCCACTAGCTCTTGAGGGGCTAATCTTGCCCATAGCTTCAACAACCTGTTCACTTGTTACTCACAGTACCCAGGTGTCTAACAAGTGGTCTTGCAGTAATATTTCAGCCAACTCAGTATGTTGGGAACCCCCCAAAAACCTTAGCAAAATGGGTCACCCATTGATCTTATGAAACTGAGGAAATTCTGTGTTCAGGCTGTGAGCAGACAAGATTATTCATAAAACGCCAAAAAGCACTTACATCTTTCTTCTCCAATATTGAGAACATTTTCTCTGCATCTCTCAATAGCTCAAAAAACGATTACTCTTAGCCCAGTTCCTATAGGTTTGCTTTGTGTTTTTAATATGCATATTTTTTTGGGATTTGTGAAAGATTGACATCCTTATTGATAGACTTGATCTTTTGCTGTAAGGCTTTTTTTTATATTTGGCACTTTTAGATCGAATTTATGTCGGTGCGATTTAAATGGAGCTACTCTGTGTGCTTGTTTGCGTGAACTCAAAGAAGTTCCACCAAAAGGTCCCCATACTTATCAACTGTAAATGTTGCAAACTGCCATTCAGTTGAGGAATTCTGCCGACACTCTGAGGCCATCTTATTCACCCTACCAATAGTAGTTCCATTCCACGTTATTCAGGTTCCTACGGAGTCGATTCTTACATTAGAACATACATAAATTGGCCTCTTTTGAGATGGGATCTGAAACTGAAACACAGTGGATAGATATCTATGGTCACTATGATCATTTGCAACAATGGGGGTCATTCCGAGTTGGGCGGTAAGGGTTTACGGGCACCGGTAAGGATGCCGGTGCCGGTAAACCCTTACCAGCCTATTCTGAGGTCCCTTAGCGGGTCCCAGCAGGAACGGCTGGTCTGACCAGCTGTTCTCTGCGGGTCCCGTTAAGGGACCTTGGAGCTAATAACGGGCCCACAATTTGCGGGCCCGTTATTAGCGCCTTCCCCATTCCCATTGAACCCTATGGGGCCTCAAATGGGAATGGGGAATGGTTTACTGAATGGGGACTTACCGGGTCCTCCAAGGTCGGAATGACCCGTTAAATCCCCATTCAGTCAGACCGGACCCGGGTTTGGAGGCAGCCATGGCACTAATAGCGCCATGGCTACCTCCAACCTCGTAATGACCCCCAATGTCTAGGTGAGTGCATCATTAATAAAATTCACAGCTGACACAAATGTAATCTATAGTTGATTCAATTGAGCCATTTGACCAAGTACAGCTGGAATGTCACCCTCAATACATCCATTTATCATAGATAACCCAAGATCCTCCAAAGCTGTCCTCCATCTCTGGCCATGTATTTCCTTTCCTGAACCGAGAAGTGGTAGAGGCAAATCCGACTGATCAGACAAACAGGAAGCATTGAAGTCACCCAGGATTACAATTTCACCTCCAGGGTACGTAAATTGCCAATCATCAATGCACTTCAATATTAAGTCAAGAAATTAATCCAGAGGACCATTACCCTGGTGCCAACATACATTCAACAACAATACCTCTATATGCTTTTTTCAGTTGATTCGTATATGTATTGCTAAGGCTCCAAATGTTATTTTAGTTCCTGTAACTATACTTAGATATGGACAGGAGAGTACCAGTGTGATCAATCCGCCCGAGGGCCGCCCAACATCACCCTTTTTAGCAGATTGAAAAAGCGGCAAATAGCCATCAAACACTGAGAAAATCATCAGCCAGGTTTCTTGCAGGGCTATTAAATAATGATTTCTCAACCATTGTCAAACAGTTGCATTGGAACTTAATGTAGAGTGGCCCAGTGTATCCCATGATATTAATTTTAACAGTAAGCAGTTTGCAGAGTAGATGTTAGAGATACTGTCTGGGGGCCTGGGAACGTTCAACACTCAATGCCTCTGACAGCCAGGACAAGTCCTGATGCTGCTCAAGTAGTGGGGCACATCTTGTAGCAAAGGCTTGATTTTGATGTTTAAGTTCACTATGAATTGAAACAATGATCTTTCTAGGTTACTGATAACTAATGTCATCAATGATCTCATTAACATCAGCTAATCTATGAATGTTATAATGTGAAAGATCAAAGCCCAAAGATCTGATTGATTCAAGTTCACTCATTATTAAGTCTAGTAAAATGTTCGACTTTATATACAAAATTGCACGATCAGATCTGCAGTGATCAATAAAATCAACACGTTCTATGTCCACAGTAGAATAGCAGTCAATGATGGGATCAAGCTAAAAATTCTCTGAATATTGGTATGGCAAAGATTAATATTACGGTTCTTGGGAAGGACACATTACAGTAATAATAATTGAAAGCCTTACAGTAAATTTAGGAGCTGAGAAATAGGTATTTCGATAATCCAACTGTCCCTCATGATTTATTGTCATTATTACCGGTACCCCCAGAGTCACTCCCTTTCCAGCCCCTCAATACACTGAAAGTCGATGAGTTTGAGGACTTCATTTTATTATAAACTCAAGTTAGATCAGGGGGTCCCCAGTTAGGAGTTTTAGTTTTTTCCCACACTATGCCAAAAAAGGAAGGCGTTAAGTCCCTCTGAAGGCCAGCAGTGCAAGCTAAATCCTGTAAAGTCAGCTTATTTGATTCACTAGCCGGGAATACTTTGGGTGCTAGCCAAAGTGATGCCAGGCCACCAGGTAAGTCTTTAGAAAAAGGCACCTGACCCTGGTCGGCATGATGTAATCTTGAACTTACACTAAGTTGAATCACAAAGATTTTGCACAACCTGTCTCAAAGAATTAGCATGAGATTCACCAGAGGGAGATACATCCTTTTGAGTTGTTCATGGCAAGGTGTATATTTGAGCAGTGGTCGATACACCGTCTGATCTATCACCCCACTTGAAACATGTTGGTTTATATGAATTTAACTCCATAGACTTTGACAAGTTTTGAGCAGATTTCATTGGTGCCAACGGGCCTTGATGAATATTCAGTTTACTCACAGAAACTTGTACTCTCACAGTTAAGATTTGAGGTAGTGTGTTCTGTGACCTTTTGGATATTAGGCCTATGAGACTCACCAAATTGTCACTCATCGTAACATCATGGTGGCCCATTTGATTTTCAGGGGAAAATACGGTAACCGTATCAGATACCTCTTTGACCGGGTCAACAGACATAACCAGAGTGCTGGTCCACTCAATTGTCTGTTCTTAGTGCAAATCACCCTTCAATTTAGTTGTGTCAAGTACATAATTCATTAGAAAGGATGTGGCTGCATCATACAACTTCATGTTATCACATTTAGACAAAAGGGACTCTAAAATTACTGACTGTTATTTAGATTCTATTTGTAGGCCCTCAGAGAGTGTTACAACACACATAAAACTAGATTTATTTCAAGTAGTGCTTCACTTAAAGAAGAGTCCGAATTGTCTTTAAGGTTCTGAAATGCTCCTGACAATTGAGGAAGAGTCTGAAATCTGTGGGTTACAAAGAGTAAGTGTAGACGGTGAATCAAACATAGCGTTTGGGTCCTCCATTGCCAATTGTTTGTGGTTCATACTAATAGACATTTCTTGAAGCTCCTGCACAGTTTTGCATGGTTGTAAGTAGGTTTTAGTTGTGACTGGAAAATATGCAGTCATCCCGGGCCCTCGAGGGGGAGGAAGCACCACCACACCAGGAGTCTGCCAATACATGCTTCTCCTTTGATGTGAGCATAGATTCAATATTGTCAACATTGTCAGCTTTGTCAGGAATAACCTGCGTGTGTTGAATACTGATGGCATATTCATTCACAGAAGCCACCGTCGTAGACGGGGTAAAGGAAGCAGCATTGCAGCCAACATTGCCATGTCAATAATATATTCTGAGGGTGGATTGGTTGCAGAGGGTGGTGTCCCATGCATCACAGCACTCCCAAGTTGCATTAGTAAATAATATTTGAATTGGAGACTTTAGAAAGAATTAAAAACTGTGTATATGTCACAGAAAATCCACGAGGGCTAATCTACCGAGGGCTACGGCTGGTCATGGGAAAGTGGTGCACAAGTCCACACTTATACCACACTCCTGCTCAAACTCCTGCAGTGATATCCTTATGTTATCTAAGTAAGAAGAAACTTACATTTCCGGTCCACTGAAGCCTAGAACAGCACAAGTTGCAATGCAGTCCAAGGGGATCTAAAAGTGAAGTCAAGGGGGCACAATCCCACACAAGTGCCACACAACTGTGCGTGACTTTGCTTCATGCAGGGTCACCGGCTTTAAATCCAGCAAGGTCTGGAAGCAGGGAAGCAGCATGGAAGGTCAAATAAACAGTATAGAATATTGGCAACTGGTATACAGTCTGACAATAAGCCGGGGATCCACAGGCAGCATGAAATTGCTACCTACTTCCTGCGGGGTTGCCACAAGATCAAGCTTCTTACTCTCCACTCAACCTCTGTGTCATGTTGGGTGTCCTGACCCACGTTTGAGCTTTCTGCAACATTTGGTGCTGTGTGCTTAGAAAATCCAAGATGGCCAAAAAGCCCACAAGTGCGCCAGAATCCAGGAGAACCACGCAGTTTGTGCGCACACCAAAATGGTTACCTCACTTGCCACCCACCAGTGTAAAGAAAGATCTTTGTTAACAAAATCCACTATTATTGATGTCAAAAAGTTGCTGAAATCGTGGCTCACCGGACCACTTTAAAGATTCAACCCTTTTGTGGGGTTCCACATAACCATTTTACTGCAAGGAACCCCATCAAAACAATGTTAAGCAAGGATTTACTACCATGTAAGAACCATTCCTGTTTGGAATGCATTCATCCAAGAAAAATCCCAAAAATGGTTGCATTACCAGTACTCACCACTATCAGAAAGCCGGCGTTTTAAAACAACACCAGACATTTGTGTAAAACTGAATAAATGAACCAATAGCAGGCCAAAGAAAGACTTACTGAGAGGTGGATACAATGTAAAGTTATATTCTGAAGTGACTTGAATGTTCATAACAAGACTGGCTGAGCTCTGCAGGTCTGCAGCGGCTTAAACTGAAACTGGATTTAAAATTACCAAAAATCGAAATGTGTAAATAAACTGAGGGACAGACTTGTGACTGCCACGTAGTTTGTCACTGTTAAAATGTCATAGTGTTGAACTTAGAATCAGCATTCTAGCTATATGTAAAAAATTGTCTTGACTTAAACTGGGGAACAAAAAGTGACATTTTATCTGAAACCTGGCTTAATGAAACTGAATTCTGCACACCAGCTACCCCCGACAGGAGTTGAGACTTGCACAACAGCTGTGTTCCCAGGCCTAGCTGCCTTTTGCTGTTCCCACCAAAGGGGATATGACACTTCTCTGATTGAATTACCTGGGCTCTGCAGGAAATTGAACAAAGCCCTGTCCTGACTCAGGCAAATGTTTTATTATGGGGGTCGTAAAAGTGGCTTCCTCCTGGAAGGAAAGGGGAGGAGCACTGCCTGTGAGAGCAAGCTGGCTTGGCAGAACTGAAAAAAACAGAAATTCAACCTTGTGCTGGGGAAACCACACCCCTTTGGGGCCAGAACATAAATCTAAAAAGATGGATCATTCATAGAGCGGACTTGTGAAAATTTTATAAGTGATATCATTATTCTTGTGATTTTTCTGTGCACATTTGAAGACGTGGTAGGACCCGGTGGTATGTTCAGGGGGGTTTTAGCGGAAAAGAGGATATTACTCTAAATATATGTATGTTAAAAATCTGACACTCCACCACCTAATGCCCACACACCATGGGCACATCTGTGTAAATGCGGGGAAAAATCCAATATTGGTAACCCGTCCAAAAAGTGAAAAATGTTGCCATTTTCAAACCCAAGCTCCTAGGAAGAGCAGATTTGGGACAGAGACTACCTCATGTGATAGGTAATATGTACATGCAATGACAAACCACTATGTATTTGAGAAATGTGCATTTTGAATCAAATATAGATTTGTGGGCAAACTGACCAGGGGAGGATCTTGGTTTAACTTTCCTCTGAAAGCTTAGAATCTTATCTTTCCGACAAGCCTAGAACTGACTTCCTACTCCTTATACTTTCTCCGTAATCACGATTCTCGCACTCGCAAATTTTACCGCGATTTGCGATTTGGTTAAAAATCCAGCCACGTGTGAAAACAGCAGCTTCCTTGCTTTCCTTGCTAAAAATTTGTTTGCCTCTAAAGAACCATCCCTGAATCATTGCTAGAGTGAGCCTGGACTAATATTAACTAGATACCACTCACCCTGAACCTCTAGAGGGAATTAAAAGCATTTTAGCATATTTTTCACTTCATTGCCAGCACATATAAAAGCATTTTAGCATATTTTTCACTTCATTGCCAGCACATATAAAAGCATTTTGGGCCTGTGTTTCAAACTTCTGTAGTCTAAGCTTGCTGTGGTGAACTGAATTACATTTGGTTGCATTTCTGAGAACTGTGTGCTTTCCTTCCATTTCCTTGCATTGCATAAAGGGGGGAGTGGATTGCCAGAGAAAAGTGATTACATTGTTTTGTTGAAATCATATTGAGTATTTCTGTACTGCAATTTCATTCCACATTGCATCCTTTTGAAACCATAAGAGTATTGTTGCTATATTATCCATCTTATAACCACTCATCATTGATTATAAAGAAGTGTGCTAGTGCAGGACTATCCATTATTGATTACTGCTCAGATTAAGTGTGATATTCAATTATTAATTAATTATAAAGTGTGATATTCAATTATTAATTTATTATAAAGTGTGATATATATATCTATTGTTTAAATTATCAAATAAACCTTTTAAACTTGCAAAACAGAACTACTTCTTGGCTCAGTGGGGTCAGGGGGATTCCAAGAGAGGGGTGTTATATAGGGGTAGTCATCCAGAACGCATGAACTGGACGTAAAGATATATCAATAAGGGTTTCCATTCAGTATCCCAGACTAGGCATTGACTTAGCTGTAGTGTTGAGTTGAATCCTCTTACAAATTGGGGGCTCGAGCCGGACGTTTGGGTTAGATCTATCACTTGTGCAGATTAATACAGTGTGCCAGCTGACCAGATACACATATCCGGTCGGATCACCACGCTGTGTTACACTGTAAAGCACTCCTCAAAGGAACGCTCTAAGGAAAAGGTCTGTTTTGCAAAAATAAAATACAAACTTCTGTAAATCAGGAAGGAACTCAAATTCCAGAATGACGACCTTGGTAGATATGAAAATAGCCAGAGAGCACTTCTTACATAAGCTATTTGTGAGAGGTGAGTGGACTCATCAGGACCAGACGGTCTGGTTGCAGGCAATCGCACCCCAGATCACTGAAACAGGGTCAGATAAATGGAGAGATCAGGGTCCCTTACATGTGGCCCTGAGTGAACTATACATGGCTCCTAAAGCTAAGGATGAACAAGACAAGATGGTTAGGATAGCGGCATACCTGTACCTATATATGGGAGACATGCAGGATAAATGTACTGAAAGCCAAGATCTGGCGAATAAGCGACAGATGGCGTTAGAGAAGGTCCAATCTGACCTGGTCTTTTCTGAGCAGAGGCTGCAGGGGAGCCAGGAGTCAGAAAATGATAGTTGGCAGTATATCATTAAAATAAAAGAGGACATGGATATACTGCAACAGGAAAAGACAGACCAGGATACCAGAATTCTGGCCTTGCAGAAGGAACGCCAAGACAGTTTGGACTCCCTACTGCAGAGCCAGAAAAAGCTGGAGCAACAGATCAATTTTAACAGGGCATGCACAGAGCAGGTAGCCACCCTGCAAATCCAACTAGACAGAGAGAAAGAGGATAGCAATAAACTGATCCTGAAAGACCTGGATACCCAGGCAGAGTTTGATCAGGATCGCCAGAAAGCTGGTGCCTTCCAAAGGCAAAGGGACGACCTGGCGTCACAAATTCAAGCTCTTGGTCAGGAAAGGGACACCTTAGGCCAGGAAGTCTGCCACTTAAGAAGAAAAATGGAAGAAAATCACCTGGCCCACCAGGGACTGGGTGACCTCCAAAAGGAACACCAGGACTTGCTAGAGCACACCAGGAGGGTGGAGGATGCTCTGGCAAGACAGGAGCAGGCCAATAGGGACACAGCTCAGGAGGTAACCCTCCTGCAGCAAAGACTGGCCCAGTGCTCCAGGACCAATCAGGAAACGCAGAGAGAGAATGAGGCTCTCTGCCAGCACAATGATAGGCTCCAACAACAGGTGGCGATGCAGGAGAGACTGATAGAGTCTAGTAAGGCCTTAACTGAGGAACTCAAGGCGCAGGCTCTTGCATTGCAACAGGGAGCAGGGGCGGATAGAGACCAGGTTCGCTGGGAAAGGGAAACTCCTGAGCATAACCTCAGGAGCCCTAGTACCAGAGGCCTTTATCTCTCTCAGTCCCTGGACTTTGCCACCCCCATGTCCCCTGGCGCACATGAGCACCGGGCCACAGGGATGGCTGATTACTATCCAGCCAGAAGCAGGGGGCTCATAGGCAAGTACCTCCCAGGAATGGATGGGCGGGCATCCGGGTATGGGCACCCAAGCACAGTGCAATTTAGTGGGGAACCCCAGGAGAATAGGCCCATTAAGGGCATCCTGAAAACCTCTGCCCAGTTAAGTCAGTGGAGGGGGTACCCATCAAATCCTGGCAGCAAAGAGGAATCTGAAGACTCCTCTGAACGGTACAGGACACAGGAGACCAGGTCCCCACATTCTGCCAGCCATTCCCAGGCTCGCAGAATCCGGGAAAACCTGGAAGATCAGACAGGAACCTCTGGGAGCAGTGCCTCTGAGTCAGAGGATGAATGGACCAGGGTTACCCGAACCAAAAAGGCCAATAAGGCAAAAAGGGCCTTGCTTAAGGACCCACTGAAGCAAATAAAGGCAATAAGGAGTGTTATCACGCCTTATCATAAGAACGCCAAGTATTCTGTATGGGAACACTTGGAGCTCTATGAGCAAATGATGGAGACTTTCCATTTGAAGGACAGCAGTAGCTGCATCCAGTACGTCAAATGGACATTCTCCCAGGAATACTCCAGTTTCTTTGCGGGGCTGGAGGACCAAAATCATTTAAGATGGTCCACCTATAAGGCGGCCATCTTGAAACATTTTTCTGTTCACAGAAATCCTCAAGAGGCTCGCAAGGCAGCCTACAATTTGCAATGTGGGGAGGATCAGGCCCCACAAGAATTCGCGCAAGAACTGAAACGTGCCTTTGCGCAGACCACCAGAAGGGTGCGCACAGACAGCAGAGAATTTGTCAATACATTTTTCCATGCCTTGCCCAAATATATAATGACCCAGCTCGTGAGAGATTTTCATGAGAAAAGATCTTTAGACTGGGTCATTGAACAGGCTACCCGGATCTATGAGGTGCAGAAGCCCATAGAAAATAAAAGCAATACCCAGAAAAATCCCAAAACCAACAGCACCCCTGCTGCTGCCAAGGTGGCAGAGGTAAAGGTCACCCCCGTTTTGGATTTGGAGATGGGGGGGCCTAAAAACCTACCTGCACCTAATAATGCTAGGCCCAGAAATCCCTCGGGCCAGTCACAGACAGGGAGTCGAGGAGATAGTCCCACAAATGGGGTCCCCCGCTCCCCTGACTATGTAAGTCCCCGGTACAAGGGAAACCGACCAATCCTGGGTTATGTGTGGACTCCTCCAGCCCAAGGGGGGGATTCAGCCAAGCACCTGACCCGGGGAACTTCCCTCCTAACTTCCCCCAGGAGGGCAGAAATTCTCCAAATCCTGGGCAGAACTTTTTCCCCAGGTATCCACCCAATTTCCAGCCCCAAAATCATCCATCCTTCTTTCCCCAATTCCCTGAGCCCAGACAACCGAATCCGCGAGAGGGGAGGCCAAGGGTGGAGGGGTACCAAAATCTTCCCAACCCGGGGTACTACCAGAGAAGGGATAGCTACCCTTCCCGGGATCAGCCCAGGGGAGAAAATACAGCCCCGTATCATCCTGAGCGGGTTTCCCAGGTAGAGCGCCAGGTCCAAAATATGGCACGGGATCTGGGTCACATACTGAGGGCTCAACAGAACCCTCAGATGAACGTGCCACCGCAGAATGCCCCAAACTCTGGACCTGGTACTCCAGAACAATGACGGGGGCAGCACCCCGATAACACACCGGTTCCTAGGGAGGAGGCACAAGGGGAAGGGGGGTGTAAAGCCTTGGAGGAAGCTTCCTTCCCAACTTGTAAACAGCCCCTGGAAAACCAGGAACCGGAAACACAATCTCCTGCCCCTGAAAGCCTGCCTCCCAAGGAGCAGAGGGGGGTAGGAGAAACAAAGGACCCAAACAGACCCACTTTGTGGAGGAAGGAAGTACAGGTCTTCCAATTTGAGGGAGAGGGATCCTCAGAAGATCCTGGGAAAAGGATCTTCTCCTTCAGAGATGGGGGAACTCCTCCCAAAGAAAAATGGGTCCCAAGGGATGTCAATTCAGACTTGGGAGATATGGCGACTGAGCTACCGCCGCCCATCATCTCATCCCAGAACCCACAATACCGAAATCCCCTGGTGCAAACCCATCCTGATGACTGCCTCCAAAAAGGGGGGGCGGCCCAGAACCGGAACCAGGGGAGACACAATGGCTCTGATCTCCAGTTGCCAACTTTTTCTTTCAGATTCAGAAGGCTCTTCACAGAATTCTGCCCAAATTTCACTCTTGCAATGTCCAAAACCAGAAAGTTAGCCCACCAGTTGTCCAAAAATGTGCATTATCTGTGCCCCCTTGAGGAGAAGGAGGGAAGATATTATGCCCCGGTACAAGTACAGGGGCAGGGTACGATTTCAGCGCTGGTGGACACGGGATCTCAAGCTACCCTTCTGTCCAGAAGGGCCTTTGATGAACTGAATGCAGGAAGGGGAGGGAATTACCAAATTCCTCTCACCTCACTTCCTGGACAAATCCAGAACTTTGACGGGAAGGAAATTCCCGTCGAGGGGACGGCAGATTTGGACATTAAAATTGGGCGACACAAGTTGAAACACCCGGTCATAGTTGTGACTCCAGAGGGCACCCCTTGTTTACTAGGGAATGACCTCCTGAGAAGGTTGTCACCCCTAATAGATTGCGTAAACAACGTCCTCTGGACCCAGACTAGCCGACCCATAAAATTAAAACAGAGTGTCAACCATGTTAGTTTAAACGGCACATGGTTGAACAAACATCTGACCAAGTAGAATTTCACTTCCAGAACAACCAAACTCCCGACGTGACAGTAATAGCAGTAGGACAACAGACTGGTGATGGGGGGTCCTCTCTATTTCTGAAAATCAACCTTCCTTCCAGTTTAAAGTGGTATTCCACACTGGAAGGAAACACCCTGAAATTATTTACTAATCCACAATCAGAAACTCCCACTCCTATAGTCCAGAAAGATGTGAAATCAGCTCAGAGTCTGGCTGATATTCAGCAAATTGGAGAGCAGTTGTTCATCCCTGTTCAGTTAAAATATGGGAAGAGCTCTGTTCTCGCTCGAGTGTGTGTGAACAACGGTAAGAGCTTCATCAGCGAAGCCATGTTCTGCCAACTCCCAAAGATCCAGCCATTCCCACATTCAAACTGATAGACTAATGGGAAATGGACCTGGAAGCACCTAATTCCAAACATCTCCTGCCAAGCAGGTGTATGCTCAAAATCTCCATTGGCAACAAGAGCATAGTCCACAATTGTTGGGTCGTGCGAGACGTCACTGCCACTTTTTACTTAGGCAGTGACATTCTCAATCGCTTTGCCATTAGTTTGGACCTAATAAACTTCAAAGCTTGGTCCCGATTAGCGGATAATCCCATGGGCTTTGATGATCCAGAAAAAGCATTTAGGTAAGCTCAATTGCTACCTTATGCAGTTGAAATTCAGATCAAAGAGGAAGTCACCATCCCAGAAAGGACCCGACAATTCTCCCTGGAAGTGAAAGCTAAAAGAGGACAACATTTGAAAAACCCTGATGCTTACATACATCTAAACGCTTCTCTCCAACAGCAGGGGTTGGGGGTAAACCCAACTCCATTAGTCAACATGGAACATGACACCATTCTAATAGAGGTGGATAACAGCGACTTAAAGAGTATTACTCTAGCCGCAGGCACCATTATTGGAATGGCGGTTGATGACCGACATTTTTCCATTGATTTAGGTAATGAACTGTTAGGGCCAATCCCCAAGGACTGCTTTGACAGTGACAGTGATGACAATGCAACACCAGACAGGATTTTTACCCGGCATGGGGGGAACTTCCTGGTGTACACTTCTTGCCCTTATGGTAAGGAAGATGTGACTTGTGACTTCAGGAGGGATTAGGTGATTTTCCAGGTCCATGAGGGCTGCCTTTCCCACCTGAAGCCTCCAGTCCAAATCAGCACTCTGACCAGGGACTTCTCCACCCAGCTGGAGGAGGCAGCTGAAATAGCCAAACCAGAAGTCTTTCCAGGCTTCAGGCAGATGGTGGAAGAGAGAGTCAACCTAGCTGATGCCTGTGTGACTCTGGAACAAAAGCAAAAGTTGAAACAAGTTTTCTTGGATTTCCAAGATCTCTTTGCGGTAGACTCATATGACTGTGGCCGCACCGACATCCACACAACAACAATCCCCACGGACCCTGGCATGACTCCAGTGTTTGTGAAGCAATATCGTTTGCCTCTCGCATCCATGGAGTCCCTTACTGAAATAATTAAGAACCTTGAGTCCCGGGGAATAATCCGTCCAGTTCACAGCACCTTCAATAATACGGTGCTGGGAATATTGAAGCCAAACAGCCAGTGGAGACTCTGCGCCGACCTCAGGGAGCTCAACAAACGGGTCCATACTTCCCGATGGCCTCTGCCCTACATTGACCAAGGGCTGGCCCAGATCCAGGGGTCACAGGTATTCACTGCAATAGACCTGACCAATGGATACTGGACTGTGCCTGTCAGTAGGGAGGACCAATACAAGCTGGCTTTTACCTTTTGGGGCCAGCAGTACACATGGACCCGGACTCCCTTCGGATACCTCAACTCCGGCAATGAATTCAACATTTTCCTACACAAGGCCATGCCCGACCTGGGTGCAAGGGGTAACCTGGCTTATGTAGATGATGTCCTCATCAAAAGTTCATCTGTGGAGGAACACATAGCGGAGATCCGTTATGTTCTGACGCAGTTGAGGGCCGCCGGAGCAAAACTTTCCTTTTAGAAAGCACAGTGTTGTAGAACCCGTGTTAATTTCTTGGGGCATGAGATTACTCCTCAGGGTCTCTGTCCCCAGGAAAAGAAGGTGGAAGCACTCCAAAAACTGAAAGACCCCACAACTCTGCGGGAACTAAGGAGCCTCCTTGGACTGACTTATTACAGCAGAAAGTTCATTGAGGGCTACGCAGAAATCACCAGACCCCTGATTCATCTCCTGAAGGGGGGGTCAAGTGGGAATGGGGTCCAGAACAAGCCGAGGCAGTAAGACAACTCAAAAGAAGCCTCTCACAAGCGCCCTGCCTAGCTTACCCTGTCAGAAACAAGGAGTTCTTCCTGGAGACAGGGTTCTCTAATACGTGCTTGACGGCAGTATTATACCAAAAGCATGACAAGGTCAATAAAGTAATCTCCTATGCGAGCAAAACTTTATCCTCTGTGGAGGAAAAATTCAACGATTGTGAGAAGGCACTCCAGACAACGGTGTGGGCATTGAAGAATTACCGCCCGTTTATCCAGGGGGAACACATCATAGTGGAGACTCCACACCAGCCTCTGCAATATCTCCAAAGTGACAGAATCCGGGCCGGGAATGTGAGTAATTCCCGAATTACTTCCTGGATTCTGTCAATGCAAGGCTTTCCTGTGGAGGTCAGATATGGCCAAAACAAGAAGAGTACCCTCGCGCAAGGTCTGGCTGACTTGCATGATTGTGCCAGAGAAAACTGTCTCGAGGACGAAAGTCTAAAAATCAAGGACAACACAGAGGCATACCTTAATTCCCCACACAAAGTCTTTGAAGAAGACAAGTGTGAGGGAATGCCCACTGTCTATGTGGATGGATGCTCGTACCATGTTGACAACGACGGGGAGAAAGAACTGGTGGCTGGCGTAGGGAATGCATGGGTGAAGGAGTTCCCAGAAGCCTCCGCTGGATACAAAATTGGTCCCCGAAGTAGTCAGGTGGCAGAATTGATGGCTGTGCATCAAGCCATCCTCACTGCTGTCCAACATCAACTCCACGAACTGGTCATAATCACAGATTCTGATTATGTACGGAACGGGTTCGTGGAGCACCTGGTTAATTGGAAAACCAGAGGCATGTTATGTGCTAATAACAAACCCTTGAAACATGGGAAGTTGATCCAAAACATTGATGATCTGGTCACCTCGAATGAGATGACCATCTATTGGAAAAAGATCAAGGGTCATTCCAAAGTAGAGGGACCAGACAAAACTGGGAATGACTTAGCTGATCAGCTGGCCAAAACCGGGGCCATCCAAGGGGATCTCATAGAAATAGAGTCCCTGTTGGGGGAAATTCAGGTCACTGCTATCACTAGGTCCCAGACAAATGCTCACAATGATCTTTCAATTGCACAATGGAGTAAGGAGACCCCTGATGCTGATTTGATTACAGCTCAGAAGGGGGATCCAATTATTGGTAAGTTTTACCAACACCTTGAGGACCCTGAGAACTTTCCCCTGACGGAAACCGAGTACATTGGGAAAGAGGACCTAAGAGTGTTGATGAAATGTCCAAACATGTTCCGGATCCAAGACGGTTTGTTGGTAAGGAAATCCAAAGCTGGCCCCAATCAGTGAGTGGTTCCTACCTCATTCCGAAGCCTGATGTTAAGTCACACCGATGATGCGGCCACCGCCGGTCATAGGGGGTTTCACACAACACTGGAAATCTTAAGAGAGGTTGCATACTGGCCACACATGGGGCAGGACCTTGACCAATACTTGAAGGGGTGTCTTGTGTGTGCACAATTTCAGCCATCATCCCTCATGCACCGTGCACCTCTCCAAAAGAGGGGGATGACACTACAATGGTCAGATTTACAAATCGACTTCGTAGGCCCTGTGATTCGCTCGACTAGAGGAAACAAGTACATGTTGACCGTTACATGCTTGTTTACCAAGTGGGTGGAATGTCTCCCAACCCCAAACTGCAAGGCAGAAACAGCAGCTGCCCTGATGATTAACCACATCTTTTCCCGTTTTGGTCTACCTCAAAGGATTGAGTCAGAAAGAGGTAGCCACTTCACCAGTGAAGTAATGACAAAGACGTGGGAGATACTGGGGGTCAAAAGGAAGTTGCATATTGCTTACCGGCCAGCTTCTTCTGGGGCAGTAGAGAGATATAACCGAACCATTGTGAGCATATTAAAGAAGTTTGTGGTAGATTCTGGGCCAAGTTGGGATATCCGATTACCTCTGGTCCTAATGGCCATCAGATCTACCCCTTCATCTGCAACCAAAATGTCACCATTTGAGTTGATGACTGGACGCAAGATGGTGCTTCCTCAGCATTTGCTCAACAGAACCCAAGAGCAAACGTTGATAAATGCCTCCACAACTCATGAGTATGTGGAGAATTTAAGGAAACACCTTCAGCATGCTTTTACCTATGCTCAGCGGAATCTAGACAGATCAGCTGAGAGTATGAAGACCCACTATGACCTGAAAACTTCCAGGAAGGAATATCAGGTGGGGGACCGGGTCTATCTATACAATTTCCAAAGGAACCAGGCCAAACAGCGAAAATGTTTGCCTACATGAAGGGACCCTTTGAGATTATAGACAAAATCTCCCCTGTAGCCTACAAGATCCGCATCCCAAAAGGCGGTTTGGCAGAGGGGGAAGACAAGTGAGTCCACATTAACCAGTTGAAGTGTTGCCATCCCAGGCACACTCTGCAACAACTGGAGGAATCCTCTGGAATCCTAGAGGGTACTGTCTCAGATTAATTCAATTCCAACCCTAAAAGATCCTACATATAGCCTATCAAATTCTGAGTTTTTCAAGTTTATGTGTTCCTGTCTCTTAATTTAAAAAAAAAAATGTGCATGTTTATATCGGTTGAGTTCTAAAATATATATGCCACCCCACTATATCAATGGTGGGGGAGAAATGTCCATGAATAGGTATTGCCGCTCTTCCTTTGTCGTCCTAGGAGAAAGAAAACCTTGAGACTGGCCAAGGAGAAAGATCCGGAGACCGGGAGCAGAGACGCAAGGGGCCCAGGGTACCGCCCAATATTCTCATCAAGACCGGCGAGGAGAACCGATCAATCAGTACCGGATGGAGGAAAAGATGCTGAACTGTGCCATTTGCAGAATTGGAAGAAGATTATGCGGACAGACCAGTGCGTGGGTCAAAACCCTTGTGCACCCGACTCCCCATCGACTCAAATTCAAAGGGCAGTCACGTGGGGGGATTTGTTGGGTGTCCTGACCCACGTTTGAGCTATCATGCTGCAACATTTGGTGCTGTGGGCTTAGAAAATCCAAGATGGCCAAAAAGCCCACAAGTGCACCAGAATCCAGGAGAACCACGCAGTTTGTGCGCACACCAAAATGGTTACCTCACTTGCCACCCACCAGTGTAAAGAAAGATCTTTGTTAACAAAATCCACTATTATTGATGTCAAAAAATTGCTGAAATCGTGGCTCACCGGACCACTTTTACACTTTAAAGATTCAACCGTTTTGTGGGGTTCCACATAACCATTTTACTGTAAGGAGCCCCATCGAAACAATGTTAAGCAAGGATTTACTACCATGTAAGAACCATTCCTGTTTGGAATGCATTAATCCAAGAAAAATCCCAAAAATGGTTGCATTACCAGTACTCACCACTATCAGAAAGCCGGCGTTTTAAAACAACACCAGACATTTGTGTAAAACTGAATAAATGAACCCATAGCAGGCCAAAGAAAGACTTACTGAGAGGTGGATACAATGTAAAGTTATATTCTGAAGTGACTTGAATGTTCATAACAAGACTGGCTGAGCTCTGCAGGTCTGCAGCGGCTTAAACTGAAACTGGATTTAAAATTACCAAAAATCGAAATGTGTAAATAAACTGAGGGACAGACTTGTGACTGCCACATAGTTTGTTGCTGTTAAAATGTCATAGTTTTGAATTTAGAATCAGCATTCTAGCTGCATATGTAAAAATTGTCTTGATTTAAACTGGGGAACAAAAAGTGACATTTTATCTGAAACCTGGCTTAATGAAACTGAATTCTGCACACCAGCTACCCCCGACAGGAGTTGAGACTTGCACAACAGCTGTGTTCCCAGGCCTAGCTGCCTTTTGCTGTTCCCACCAAAAGGGATATGACACTTCTCTGATTGAATTACCTGGGCTCTGCAGGAAATTGAACAAAGCCCTGTCCTGACTCAGGCAAATGTTTTATTATGGGGGTCATAAAAGTGGCTTCCTCCTGGAAGGAAAGGGGTGGAGCACTGCCTGTGAGAGCAAGCTGGCTTGGCAGAACTGGAAAAACCAGAAATTCAAACTTGTGCTGGGGGAAACCACACCCCTTTGGGGCCAGAACATAAATCTAAAAAGATGGATCATTCATAGAGCGGACTTGTGAAAATTTTATAAGTGATATCATTATTCTTGTGATTTTTCTGTGCACATTTGAAGACGTGGTAGGACCCGGTGGTATGTTCAGGGGGGTTTTAGCGGAAAAGAAGATATTACTCTAAATGTATGTATGTTAAAAATCTGACACTCCACCACCTAAAGCCCACACACCATGGGCACATCTGTGTAAATGCGGGGAAAAATCCAATATTGGTAACCCGACCAAAAAGTGAAATATGTTGCCATTTTTGAACCCAAGCTCCTAGGAAGAGCAGATTTGGGACAGAGACTACCTCATGTGATAGGTAATATGTACATGCAATGACAAACCACTATGTATTTGAGAAATGTGCATTTTGAATCAAATATAGATTTGTGGGCAAACTGACCAGGGGAGGATCCTCTGACCCATAAAACCTACAGCATCACTCTGACTCACAGTTCCTTCCCCAATCATGGGAGAGGGGAGAATTTGGCCAATGACAAGTTGAAAGACGGGCTGGCTAGTGATGCTGCACACACACCCACTTTCAAAAGACATAAAAAGAGCCACTGGAAGCTAGAGAGGACATTCAATTCCATTTTCTGCGGAGCATGCTGATCGACGACTTCACATCCAGAGATCCAGACTTCAAATCCATCAATCTCCAGAACCTGTAGCAGTACCTAGAAAGCAGAGCAGTATCCAGAATCCAGAGAGGCTAGACCAGCAGAGCAGAGCTGACCCAGACCGCTGTTAGCAGAACCAGAGAGCTGACCCAGATCACTGTGAAGAGACCCAGACCAGACCGGAGTCCAGTCCAAAACCTGACCAGATCCGTGGCGAGGCCTATTTCTAAATATATTGTGAGTACCTAGCAGAACTGTGCAGAACCAATCTCTTAGTTAAAATAATATAATTCAATCTATTTTAATCTAACCAGAACTGCCTCCTAAAAGCTGTCACCTGTCATTTTCTATCTGCAAGCTGTAACCTGTCGCTTTGAACTTTTAAAATTTCAAATCCGAAAAACAACCTTCACAAAACCGTTCATAACTCTGGAACCGTTTGGGCTAGGAATTTGGTTTAACTTTCCTCTGAAAGCTTAGAATCTTACCTTTCCAACAAGCCTAGAACCTACTCCTTATACTTTCTCCGTAATCACGATTCTCGCACTCGCGAATTTTACCGCGATTTGCGATTTGGTTAAAAATCCAGCCACGTGTGAAAACAGCAGCTTCCTTGCTTTCCTTGCTAAAAATGTGTTTGCCTCTTAAGAACCATCCCTGAATCATTGCTAGAGTGAGCCTGGACTAATATTAACTAGATACCACTCACCCTGAACGTCTAGAGGGAATTAAAAGCATTTTAACATATTTTTCACTTCATTGCCAGCACATATAAAAGCATTTTAGCATATTTTTCACTTCATTGCCAGCACATATAAAAGCATTTTGGGCCTGTGTTTCAAACTTCTGTAGTCTAAGCTTGCTGGGGTGAACTGAATTACATTTGATTGCATTTCTGAGAACTGTGTGCTTTCCTTCCATTTCCTTGCATTGCATAAAGGGGGGAGTGGATTGCCAGAGAAAAGTGATTACATTGTTTTGTTGAAATCATATTGAGTATTTCTGTACTGCAATTTCATTCCACATTGCATCCATTTGAAACCATAAGAGTATTGTTGCTATCTTATCCATCTTATAACCACTCATCATTAATTATAAAGAAGTGTGCTAGTGCCGGACTATCCATTATTGATTACTGCTCAGATTAAGTGTGATATTCAATTATTAATGTATTATAAAGTGTGATATTCAATTATTAATTTATTATAAAGTGTGATATATATATCTATTGTTTAAATTATCAAATAAACCTTTTAAACTTGCAAAACAGAACTACTTCTTGGCTCAGTGGGGTCAGGGGGATTCCAAGAGAGGGGTGTTATATAGGGGTAGTCATCCAGAATGTATGTACTGGACGTAAAGATATATCAATAAGGGTTTCCATTCAGTATCCCAGACTAGGCATTGACTTAGCTGTAGTGTTGAGTTGAATCCTCTTACAGTCAGCAGGCTGGAGACTGGAGGCTGTTTACTGCTGTGGGCTGTGATGAGCAGCTGACAGGCTATGGGTGGCTGCCGCAGGCTGTATGGTAGAAAATGCTGCTCTTTGCTGCAGGCATACTGCAGATCTGATCTGTTCTGGTTTTAACTTTGGGCTAATGCCTGCTACTACGACCTAGTTACTCCGGGGCTCAGTCCACTCTAATATCACTCCAATGCCACTCTCCGCTGTGCTCTCCATTCCCAGCCACATGAACAGCCAGCCACATAAAATTCTATGTTAATTGCAAAGTCTGAATGGGGTGACCTCCAGTGATTGGGTGGCCACCAAATGTTTGAACGGAGGCACCCCTGTTAATGGAAAATGAGTTTGTATAAAAATGTCAATATTCCTAAATTACCTGGAGGTCTGTATCATTATTTAGTTTAGCCTTTGGACAAGTCAACCACTCAACCAAAGCAAATCACCAGGAAGTCTTGCTGTGCCAATGTGCCAAGCCACAACTGATGGCAAAACGTTGCCAGTCTCTGTGAACATCAGCCTTCTTGAGAGACCAGCGGGAATGATCAGTGTGGTGTTTCCTTCTGTTAGCCCTGGCTGATTATGGCTGCATGGGTATGTCAATGAGAGGAGTCCATATCTACCGGAACCCCGACAGCCACATAATTTCTGCAACTTCCCAGTATCAGAACCCTAATGCTGCAAACAGCACAGCTGCACATTTCCCCGGCAACATCATTTCATCCCTCCTACAGTTCCGCCATTTACCCTACGATATAGATGGGCAATATCAACATGTAGACCTGACTCCAGCCTGTCTTACTAAGATGGATGCACTCTGACTACCGCCAATGCTATCAGATCTACACATCCATGATAGTGCTTCATACACTCTTAATAGAACACTTATTAAGGTTACTACTAAAAGCCCATAAACGCCACTGTAGGTTGTATAGCATCCCCCTTGCAAAACCTAACTTTATTAGATCAGCCCTTTGAAAAATATTTGCTTCTTCAACACCAGACAACATAGGTAGAAGAAACATTTTGCCAACCGATTGGGAAATTATGAAAGGTACGCCCCATGTCAGGATAAATGACAAAGCCACAGTGCTAACCTCGCTTCAGCCCATGGTCCGTCTGAGAGAAGGTCTGGCATAACCAGCATTGAACTGTTCCTGAACCCTCTGAGAGAGCAAGTAGTTAGATGTGACTATATCACAAAGAAACAGGAAGTTCAGGACTGCATCTCCCAGGATGCATCTGGTTTAGAAATACAAAATCTGGATTGGATTCGGGAATATCTTTCTAGAATTCAGAGAAAGATATGCTATGGGGAAACACTAGCACATCTAGCGACACCCCCTAGTTAACAGGTACAGATCCTGAAATGTAAAAACAAACTTGTCCCACCCAGCACTAGTGCTTATGAAGGAGAACAGTTTCCTCCCTCCTCTATAACTTCAGCAATTAAGCAGAGAAATGTTTCCTTTCTCACCCACAAAATAACGATTGTGCACAGGCCAGAACTTACTAGAGAATTTCCTTTCAATTGTGAATGCCTTTCAACATCAGATATCCACAACATGAAGTTCTGTGCCCGGAGAGATCCAGGCAGACAACCAGGGGGTCGGCAGGAGCAGGGCAGCAAGCAAACACCAGCTCCTGCACTGGAAATTCAAAGTAGTGTAACGCCTTTTAAAGACTTCCCTCTCCTGGTTTGGAATATAAAGCCTATTACCAATCAAATCAAAGGGTGGCCTTGGCCAATGGGAGGATGGCGAGGGCATTAAAACTGAGGCTAAAATCCACACACAGTGGCTAAGGGTTGGGAGCTGAGAATAGGAGCTTATTAGGAAAGATGGAGAGTACCAGAGAAGAGGATCCACTTCATTCCAAAAGAGCGTTGTCCTCCAATGAGGGGGATACATAAATGACTTCATGCATTTGACAGAAAACATTTCTGAACAATGGCAATGTACTGTACAGTTGGGAAAAATAACCTGAAAAGAGAAAAAAAAACAGTTTGTGTTTATTGCAGTGACTGTGAATGCACTGAGCTGGTCATCCAGACCAAGAAAAAAGAACCTAAACATTTCTGCTAGTAGTATCAATTGCGCTTCTTGTCATAGGAAAAAAAGACAACACTAGGCCACGGGTCATTTAAGGAAATCAATACTATGTGCTATGCCAGGCAAACTGAAAACATGTCTCACCGGGATTCCATTCCTGGCAAGCACTATTGTTCAATGATGCATGGGGAAGAGAAATATAGTGAAATCAAAGAATGAAGGCTCGAAGAATGCCTTTTTCCTAGTGTCACTAAGAGGGTGGGTACATGTATGGCATTTGTGGAAAAATATGCTTTAAAATGCACACTTTTGATGCATTTTTCTACATTTCCTTGGGTGGACCCTCAAAACCTTCTTAAAAGGTTTGAGTCCATTCTATGCTCTTGTTCAATGAAATATAGGACTAGCTGAAACATTTTTCCAGGAATACATTTGGTTCCCAATCCAGTCCTCGGAGGGCATTCCATATTGAAAACCTTAGGGAATTTTAGTGCAGTCACGTCACATTTACCATCGACTTGTGTGCTGCATGAGCGAACAAACCATGTATATAGTTCTGTGTAATTTCGAAGGTAGGTCCACCTAAGCTACCTTGCCCCTTGGAAGATGGAAGATATTGCAATCTGTGTGATTTGCAATGGCATGCAAATTGCAATATCCATGTTTTTGTGTGCAACCTAGCCCTTTGCTTTCATGAAGTCTGTCACTTTGAGTAACACAGGTTTTGCGTATGCAGTGCAAGGCGTCAAGCTTGTTGCCCTAGTCCCTCACTGAAAATCCTTTAAAGTCTATCTTATTGTAAGCTGCCACAAGTGATTTGCTTTGAGTTCTGAATGTCTTTTTATGTGTTACTCTGTACAATATATTTATTTTAAGCCCCAGCGGTGGGAGCGGCTACAAATAAGGTTGCTCAGAACGCAGACTGAATCTCATGATCCAAACCTGCCTTCTGAAGAAGCCCATTACTGTTCATACATGTCCGCCATCATCCTTCCCTCTCCCTGGTGTCCCCGCTTCTTTCTCCCCTCCGCTTCCCTCCACAGTCCCGGGTTATGGTTCAATGTAGCGACACTGCCACACCACTCCTCACTTCCTCTAGGCTGCCATGGAACTGGGAGAGAGGCTCCACTCAGGCCCTTCTTCCATTTTCATGGTGGCCAGTATGGATGAGTTTTTGTTTGAACCAACTGGTCAAGTGCTTGCAGTAACCCGATATTTTAACAAATACTTTGCTATCAGCAGCACCTTTTATGTCCCAGGGTGCTAATAGCAATATTCACCAGATCGCAGGCTGTACCACGTGGTAAGGAAACAGGGACCCCTGTTAAAGGTCCTTGTGACACTCAGGTCTATTAACACGGGTCCCAGGCCTTTATAACCTGTTACATCCTATGGAGTATGTGATTATTGTTTAAATGCAGTCTTAAATGTTATGCGGTTCATACGTTTGTTTAGTTATATTGTGCTGTAACACAACGCCTATTAAAAATCTACAGTGGCATATCGTGTGCTGTGTGAGGATGTGCTGCATCTGTTCAAGTTAACCACTGCCATTTACGCTCCAAAAATCCTGTATAGTAAACACATTTCCCCCTACAGAGCACCAGTGACACGACCATGATTCCTCTCAAACACGTCTTGTCATGAAGTCAAAGAACTATTTTTCTGGAAGGAGGCAGTTGAAAATGAACTTTAACCAAGACAAATAAATCCATGCCTAGTTGATGGCAGGACTGGACACAATTAAAAAGGATAGCTGTGATGTTATGTCAAGCTAAATGTTGCCATGCTGCACCAACTCACTACAGTAGTAGTTTCATAGTACCTAGGCTTGGGTGTCATTTGGTGGTCTTGCCTGGGTTATCCAAACCGTGGTCTTTGGAAGGAACTTGATGACAAATGTGAAACTGATGGGCTGCAATTTACTTTCAAAACTCTTGATTTAATAGAGCTCATTTTAAAACATCTGTGTGTTGGTGTAGAGAAATGCTACTATTATTTCCAACTCAATGGAGCAGCATTATGAACCTCAAAAGCATTGCAATCTGAACGAGCCCCAATGGCATTCAAAAATATGACCTCCGGATTCTTCTTGTCATGGCATTTGTTTTAATAGAAAAACATTGGGAGCTTCTTGTAACACCACTGGATTTACAGTGGTATTAAGTGAAAGGGGCCCTGCGGGATAGAAAAGATAGAATTTCTATGGTGCATCAACACTAATTGTGGAGCGGAGGATAATGAGCGATGAATGTGTGAAGTTGACCCGGTTTTGAGACTGGATAATGCTATTGATCTCTTGTTTTTAATTTCACATAGTGCATAAGCCTAAAGTTTTAAGTAGAAAAAATAAAATTGCAAATATTTACCCTTTAGTCACATTACCTCGCTCAATCTGTGTATAGAAGGAATGTGTTTGGTGTCTACACTAAAAGGGTACGGAGCGGCTCCTTTTTGCCAGGATATCTTTCCTAAACCCAAGGGATTCAATACATGTCAGGTTAGAAAGGACTGTTTATAATATCGAATATTAACTCAACTTCAATAACACATAAATACATAAAGGAAATAACGAATTCGCACAATGCTAATATTAAGCCTGCAGTTCCAATAAAAAATAAATGCGAAAAAAGAATTGAATCCATCAATTTCGTGTGGACTCTTTAGAAACCTGAGATTAATTGGTGAGAGCCCACGGTACCTTCGGGTCTTATACCCACATGAATTATTAACATTCAGCCTGACACTGCCTGAGGCCAATAACTCTCCAATGATTTTCAACAACTGGCAAAAATATTTTCCAAGTGTCACGTGATAAGAAAACAATAGCATGATTCAACACACAACAAACCCAGGAGTGCAGGAATCACGTGTTTACCTATTCATTATTGACACCTGCCTTTGTGTACATTTGTCAGTGATGAAAAACAGGGGACTTGGGAATCACTAAAGCTCATCTCAAGAAAGAGACTGCACTATACAGCACAACGCATGGAATGTGATCTTCAAAAACATAATCAGGATCCAATTGGGAAAGACGTGCATATTGAGCTAGAGAATAAAAATATACTTGAGACGCATGGAAGAGTGTAGGTACTCAGATTGCTACAAAAAAGTGCTCTGAATACCAAAGACACTGAGTTATTTACCACTAAACGTGCATTCACGGGTTTTGAAGTAATGCACACGAGGATACTCAACAACAAACACTACTACACTCAAAAGGCACTCATAAATGCATATTTATGTGTACACTTAGTTTGCAAAATGAGCACACTGCTCAGTGCCGACGACTTTGACTCGTTTTAGTAATGTCCCCCAATTTACATATCAGTGTTTACATCCAGAATTGTAGAAGAAACTGCTTGCAAAAAGACCAGTTGTGCTAAGGCTTCATTGGGCCCCAGTAATATGGTCTCAAATTAAATTCATGCTCTCATAACAATGCTGGAACTGCACATCGACTAAAGGAAAGTGCTGCCACATGCTTGTTTCATGGTAATATTAACAGCAAGAATTCCCATGGTACGTAACACCACGATGAAAAAGGGAACACGATTAAAAGCACTGATTATACTTCACAAGAACATGCCTACAAAGTATGCCACACAACTCTGGATCAGCAATGCACTCTAAGGGCCTGATTCCTAGGTGCCTGCAAAAATAATGAAGTGTTCTTTCATGAAAGGTAACACTTTCCATAAAAGCACCATACTCTGTCAAAGTGATAATGTGGTGCATGGAATAAAAGCCACAATTTGTGCCAGATTTATCTCTTGACAACAGCCTTAGCAACCATGAGGAATACAGGACAGGCACTGCAAGGGGATACTCCTTTCCAAAGCACTGATTTAGCACATGAAAAAAAGGAGTTAAAATGCAGCACCAGTGAGGTGCCAATAAACTCTACTGCACACTTTTTCCCTTTATGAAAATAGCATGTCCTTGTCTGCAGCACCAGTTATCTAGTTTCAGGAAAGCTGAAGAAAACGTGTTTAAATTAGAAAAGTGGCAGTCTTTTAAGAAATGCTTCCAGTGCCACGTGTACAAATGTTACTATCAAACTGATAGATATTAGCAGCTTTTGCTGCTTGAAAGCAAGGCATCTCCCCTTCAATTCTTCCACCGACCTGAGAAGGGTGGTGCTGGAAACTGGAGGGGAGAATGTCTCTTTGCTCACTACTTTTAACACGAGTTCAGAATCAGGCTACGGTCCTCAAAAGGGTAGTGCACAGACATTGGAAAATAGGTACATGCTGAAAGTGGAGAATTGCTAGAGGAAATGGACAACCTCCCCACGATGGAGAGAGTGAAATCAAAGGTATGGGACACTTTACAGACATTTGCAACCATTATCTGGATCGGTATGCAGATCAGACACGTGTGTATTCCACACATGGATTTGACCCTTTGGTGTGTGGGAATGTTGTAATAACAAGAACACATTCGACAATTGCACTAATGCCCTTTGTACATAACAACTATTTTGTTAAATATATTGTCACAACCACACAGAAGACTCTCATAACTCTTTAGCATGTTGCACATTACCAATACAAATACACGAATGATAAAAAAGCTGTATTTCTCTTTATAGTTTAAAATGAGCGCACTTGCTTGGCCACAAAGATCAGCAAACATTTTCAGTGATTTTGTAATCCATTATCTTTGTTCCAACTCTGGGTCCAAGTGCCTCTAGTTGGTATGGCAATGACTTGGCTACGGACCCATAAGGCTCTTAATATGTGAGGGATAAACCCTGTTGCTGATTCTCCTTTGTCATATCAAATGTTCACTATGTTTAAATATTGACTGTTGGAAAGTATTCCATAGAGGAATATTACTGTAATAGGCAGTCCTGGGGACGTTATTAGATTGTGCCATTTGTGGGAGACAAGGAAATTGCCTAGCATACTTGCCCCCTTGACACCTCCACTACCAACAAGGGCTGCATATATTTCATGTCCTGGTCGATGGGTACACCATGAACAGTCTAACTGCAATCCCAATTTATTGCGTACCTCTGCAATCTCGTGTTGGTTGTATTTTAAAGGATTTTAGGGAAACTACATGGCACAGTAGATTTGGCTGCCTTGGCATGGAGATGAGAGTCTTAAATATTCCGCAAACTCAATGCAAATCCATTGGACTGAGCACCTACATTGGTAAAATGGTCTCTAAACGGTTTATTAGCCAGTCTCTGATAACTTAGCCTCTACCATCAGTAGTGTGTACCACCATTCCCCCTATGACAAGGCAAGGCACTTGGGAATCATTTATGGCGAAGGCCTCCATTTTGAAAAACAAAGTGATGCTGTGTGTATCAGCATTGTTTATCTTTTCTCCACTGAGGCACAGCCACGTCTGTGGCCCAGTGGAATAACACCTCTGTTACCAGAATCTGTGTGTTACCTCATGGTGATAGGTTAAGCTCTCGGCAGGTCCCTTAGTCTTCATCCTTCCAAGGTTGAACATATATAGACCATTGAGCTATGTAAAAATATACATCTGCTATTTTGATGCCAAGATGACCCTGCATACCTTGAGCAGCCCCCTATCCTATCTCCCTTGCCTGAATACTGATTTTATGTTACATGTTACAGATATTGTAGAACTGCAACCTGAGGAAATGAAATCTGCGAGTCAGCTTAAACCATGTTGTATGACTTCCAGCAGGATGACAGTAAACAACATCTTGCATGTGTGTGAGGGAGAATACACATTATAACTGGTCAGCATCTTGCTAGTATACCCGAAGACAGGTGTTCAGCACCCTTATGGTGGCATTCACAAAACACTTTTGCAAGTAATACCTTTGTAGCCACAAGATTTGTACAAGAAAATGTGTTCTTTAAGTAGCATTCAATGTAATTAAAACACCCCAACTCAACTCTCACACTTAACTTGTTGGTGATCTTGACAACCATCAATTTGGATTCTGAGCATCCAGAGGCACGGAAACTGCTCTTCTGAACACTCACAAATAATTGCTTGTGTCTCTGGAATCCACACCCCCGCTGTCCTTATCCTTCTCGATCTCTCTTCTGCCTGTGACACATTCAACCATTCAATCCACATACAAAGGCTCCACAATACCCATGGTATCTTGGAATGGGCACTGGACTGGCTGATGTTCTTCCTTACTGGCCGCTCTTCCCAAGTCATCCTGAGCACCTTTTCCTCTCATACTTCCCTCTCAACTTGTGGTGTCCCCCAGGGTTCTATCCTCTCCCCCTGGCTCTTTAATATCTGCCTTTCTCTGCTTGCACGCCTCATCTCCTCCAACTTCCAGTGTTACACAGATGGGGACCGCATCTCTCCTGAACTAAAAAGTCTCCACTGGCTCCCCATTGCTGCATGGATTAAATTCAAATCTCCCTGCATCATACGCAAGGCGGTCTGGGCCATGGGACCACACTATCTCCAACCTTATCTTACTAAATACTCTCCCTCCTGACCACTACATTCCTCTGGCTCCAATTCTCTGTGTGTAAAGCATTTTGCTAAACAGAAGGCAGGTGGTTGTTGGCTTTCCTATGCTTCCTCTCTCCTATGGAACAGCCACCCTCTTCCTCTGTGCCTTGAGCAGGATCTTCTTAAATTACAGGGGCTCCTTAAGACTCTCTTCGTTACTTCCTTCCCTTTGTCTCTCCCCTGCTAATCCCACAGTTGCTGCGATTGGTGTGCTGGGCCCTTATGCATCCTTGGGGCCCTGACCCTCCCACCCAATTGGCCCAGCTTTTGTCTATCCTCTGCACTTACACTTAAACCCTCCACCCTGGAGACTCGCACTTACACCCCCCCATCGCTCATGGCCATGTTGCACTCAAAACCACAAGCACTTAATATGTGGCTCGTCCATGAGCTCAGACTCCCCATCACTTACCCCCTGCCCTCTTCCTTGAGGCACTTGCACATTCTGAATACTCACAAGGCATAGTAGGTTTGTCTTCACCCCCCCTCTGCTCTTAAATATCGTTTTTTTCATGTATTGCAATGTAGCTCCCACTCCGTCTCACTCCATTGCACTGTGGGAGCTTTGATAAGTGCCTATCAAGCAAGCAAGCAATCAATAAATATATAAACCAATTGTACAGACAATGGTTGTTACATGAGTGTTGTATACATCGAACCAGAAGATTTTCATTTGTTTGAGTGGAAAGCCTGCTTACTAAGAAAGTACCTGAAGTTCAATACTCTGCTATTCTAATACCAAACTGATAAACTGTTAACTCTTTCCTGAAACCTGACAAGAGGCAGAGTGATGTAAACTCTTTCAATTTACATTTTGTCCACGCAAATTCCTAAATCACTAATTCCAACGACTGCTTGGTGTTTCAACCTAAGTTTACACCCCCTGTTTTCTGTACCTAGAGAGATGCTTCATCTCAGCAATGTTGCCCAGAAAAGCAGAAACATATGTCTGGTGTTGCTGGCAGAACACTCGATGAGAGGAGAATTGCATTGAAGTTCGGTGTTGGACTTTCGATGTGGCCAGAACAACGCAAAGAGATATTTTCTGTCTGCTGTTTCATAGAGCTGAAACATGAATGTAGACACGCATGTTTGGGTAGCATCCCATATAAGAAAACACATATTTGCCCGTGTTCCTTCTCAGTCAAGGAAATGGCAATTACTCATACATATTGCAAGTGGATCTACGTTGAAAATCCGAATCCCAAAAGCTTGAGTTACAAAATTGTGAAGGCCACTTGTTCGAGCTTTTTGGATTTTGTGTACACCCCCGGAATCCTCTCAGCCCATAATACCCAACTAGGGCAGTGGGGTACACCCCTGCAACCCAGTGCCCTTGTTCGGTATTATGAGATTCAGTCTTTTTTAGCATGCCGAATGTGCACCAACTGTGCATTCAGCTTTGTTTTTTCTACCTTTTCAACCGAAACGATTGCCAGCCTCACAATGAGCAGAAATTCAACATATGTTTACAATCCCACCCAGATGCTGTGGTGACTTGAGCATATGATGTACGTACATGGGAATATGGCGGCCAGGCCTGGTATATGATTGCAATACCTGCCATACGAAATTAATTATTGGCCACAAAATGACATTAGCTGGCAAACAATGGTGATATATCTGCGTATGATCCCAATATCTGACATATGATGGGGTAATGACGAAGGCCAAATGACTGCTCTATGACACGGTGCAGACACTTAAAGCAGTCTGTACATTACCACAGAACAAATATCAATTTGCATATCTGTTTGCTCAAACCCCCAGGACAGTAAAACACTGAAATACATCCATGTCTCCATTGAATGATGGGACCGATGGCAATACCAATTTCTGAATTTTTGAGCGGTAACACATTTATATGCAAATAGATCTGTTTTCCTCTGGTATGGCACAGAGAGCGAACACATGATTGTAGTCCCCCTGGAGTGGGAACCATACTCTTGAAAACGCGATTCTGCCTTATGTGTTGCTGTGCATTTGATGCCAACACATGGCAACAATAAAAATATTAACACCAAACAAAAGGAAATCAATCGACGGCAGACGGGAGGGCCAATACAGATATGTATAGAAAGCACCCCTCACATGTTTTGGATGGCTATTGTACCTACACTATGGATTGCACTAACAAATCTGGGATGTATGGGGAGATCAAAGCTGATTGGCATTAAGTGGAGGGGACAACATGTAAGGATACAGAATGTACTACCCATATGTGCTTGACAGCTATTGTTCCTAAACCACTGATCACTTTTGCTCTTTGTGGCATTTTAGAATTATTCACTGTCTCTGTATGAACAATTGCAAAACATAATACACACATTTGCTAAAAAATAAATAAAAAAGGGAAACATGATGGCATTGACAATGCTTGTTATACAATGCTTAGCCATGTGCACGATTTTACTCCCTGATCAGAACAGGATACAGTCCCGTCACTTTTGGTTTTGGTATCATGTGTGGAAAGCTCTTAAGGGGTATGCGATTGCTATCTCTGCAAATATGTACTGCAAATGGACCTGATTGTGTGAAGGATAACGTGGGCCAGGATTAAGAAAAAGGTGGTATCAGGGGAATCAAAACATGCAATGGAAAACAATGGGCTCAAATTGGTGCAAGGAAAAAAATGTCTCAATCAGGTAACTCAATCAATGTGTACATATTTCAATAGTATCAAAAAAATCACAATCATATGTAATGAAAACACGCAATAACATTCTTAAAATACATATGATTATAAAAACAGACCTTTCAGTGCACTGTAAGGTATGCAAATCATTATTTTGGTGATAAAAGCTAATATCAAGAGAAATAATAATCTAATCACGCAAAAAGTGCTTAGGATAACGTGGGCACCGGTTACCAGTCATTTGGTCGAAAAAAAAGGTCGACAGGACAAATGGTCGACACCATTTGGTCGAAAGACAAAGGGTCGAATTTTTTTTTTTGTATTTTCACTTTTTTTTTCTTCTAAAAAACCCTTTTTTTCCCCTAAACGAAAACCTAAAAAATATATATATAAATAAAAAAAAATCGACCATTTGGCTTTCGACCAAATTCCGTCGACCATTTGGCTTTCGACCAAATGTCTTTCGACCAAATGACTGGACAGCGTGGGCACCAGCAATGTGGTGTCCTGTTTGCATCTTTCTAAGATCCATCTCTGCCAACCCCCACTGCCCACCCCCCAGACCCCGTTGCATTGAAGGGGAGAATTCACAATGAAAGGTGGGTTTGCTGAATGTCTGAGATTCTTGTGCTTGCATCTCCCTGCATACAAGTCTCCCGGATTTTCAAAGGGGGTTGAGTGCATGAGGAAGGACTGGTTAAGACCATACGTGACACACATCCTTACTCTTCATGGGTCTCACATTCCCACATGCCCTGGAAAAGTAGGGATGCATCTCCCACGGATGTATGTCTACAAATGAAAAATAAATAAAAAAAACGCTTAGAATTTTATATGCTCGAATTTTGTGTATCTAATTTTTACGACAGAATGCAGGGAGAGACCCCTGTACCCCTCCTACTATACTCCGAACACCCACACCATCCCCGCCAATACCCTGAACTCACAATCCACGTTTAGGGGGTTACATTTCATTAAAAGATAATGAGCATAGTACAATTCGACTGGTTGCAAGTCGAGCAAAAGACCCAGTATCTTTCCCACGATTGTGCTTGAGGGGTGCGCGTTTACAGTGATGGACCTGAACGACCTGTCACTGTAAATATATTTTTATATTTGTAACCCTTCATTAGGAGCAGAAATATAAGATACAAATGATAGAAAATAAACAATCACGCTTTAAAGAAACGATTGTAATAGTGAGTTGTGAAAAGCAGACAGGGTCTGTAACGCTTGCTTAGTGCTTTCTCTTGCAACCAGTTATTGACGGGAAACCAGGCACAGGCAGTGCAGACCAACTCACAAAATGCAGGGTTTTTTTTTCTCTTTTTTTTCTGTGCTTGCAAGTTAAACTGGCACACGCAATTGGAGAAAAATAATTTAAACATTTGGCCCAGTACTTATTTACTTTCAATGTTACCCATGTGCATTTAGTAAGAGTAATACATCTTGAACAACGCTGCTAGTCCCAAATTGCGCATTCCTTTGTCTTGGAGAAGCACATCAGTGCCAGTATGATGTTAAGTGGCCCATGTACACAGGCACGGACACTCCTTGATTTATGTACCGCGGTACTGTTTTTTTTTCAGTTTTTTTTCTTCAGGAGCAGTTTTAAATGTCATTTTTGCATGGACACATCTTTGAGAATGGTCTTAATGAGGATTATAGATTCAATAAAAGCAGCCACCGTGGAAAAGGTTTATTGGAATTACAGATCATACATCTTTGATATAAAACTGCATTACCTCGTGGCTTGAAACTATCGGCAAATTGATGTCTTACTGCAATGCAACCTTTGGATTATGCCAATATCCTTCAACCCTATTGCTGTGTTTGATACTTTAACACAGAATTTTGAAATATGTGAAGGTCGCCTGGTTTCTGGTCAGTCATTGGCGCTTTTTTTTAATGCAACGTCTGTTAGAGCATTCCCAAATGTATTTGAATATCACACACATTCCCGTATTCCCCACGCCCCCAAAAAAATGCTTCTGATTTTTGATACTGGGCCTCATTCCGAGGTTGGTGGTAGTCATGGCGCAATTTGCGCCATAAATGCCACCAATAACGGGTCCGGCATCGGTCTAGTTCAATGGGAACTTACCGGTGTAGTCCGACCTTTGCGGGACCGGTAAGTCCCCATTGAAAATTGCATTCCCCATTCCCGTTTGAGCAGCCATAGGGCTCAATGGGAATGGGGAGGGTGATAATAACGGGCTTGCGACTTGCAAGCACGTTATTAGTGCCCTGGTCCCTTAACGGGTCCCGCCCAGAACGGCTGGTAAGAACTGCCGTTCCTGGTGGGACCTGCTAAGGGACCATCTAGTAGGGCGGTAAGGGATTACCGGCACCGGTCTCCTTACCGGTGCCCGGTATCCCTTACCGCCCACCTTGGAATGACCCCCACTGTCTCACAATTGACTCTATTTTAATGCAAATATAATACTATGGATGGAAGTCCACACATTCCATGACACGCTTTCTTCAGGGAAAGAGCCATTTTGGAAATGCCGCAGTTGGCATTTGTTATCCATGGTTCCCACAACAGATGTAGACTGCAATGTTCACAATAGAATGGAAGATGTTGTTGATTTGTCATTACAAAAAAAGGT
The DNA here is from genome assembly GCF_040938575.1 of Ambystoma mexicanum. Taxonomy (NCBI): domain Eukaryota; kingdom Metazoa; phylum Chordata; class Amphibia; order Caudata; family Ambystomatidae; genus Ambystoma; species Ambystoma mexicanum. The sequence continues at coordinate 953,551,170 of NC_090935.1, read as the reverse complement.
GTTTTCTAAGGCATGCGAGCCAAGTTATTCTATTGTCCACCTGTTACTGTGCTATGTCAAATGACGCCCAGCCACAGAGGTGTAGACGGGATACGGCCTGAGCGAGCAAGGACCACCCAACATATGTTAATGCCCACTCAGCAGTACTATGTGGGCATTTGTAGATGTCACTGTGTAGACTGACATGCAAGGGTCACTGTCTGGCTCATATGCACATGTCAGGGATTGGGAAGCTCTCCCTGCTTCATAGTTCCTGTCTGCATGGAGAACTTGAACCCGAGGCCTAGAGAGCAGCTGAATAGGCTTTGTTGTGTCGAGTCTGGAGGGAAACAGGTAAGGAAAAATCAATGCATTTTTGATTCTGTGTGTGTGTGTGAGGGAGTTGAAAGTGAATGCGTGTGAAACCATCCAGTGTCGCTGGTGTACCAGGGTGAGAAAGTGCATCTGAATGGGAATGCAGTGTCAATTTTCTGGGTGCTTGTGTTATTGACAGAGAAGTCCTATGGGTGCATGATTGGAGTGGTGTGTGTGTGTGTGTGTGTGAGGCTGTGGCCCTGAAGCATGAGCATTATTTGACAGGAGTATGGTATGTTTTAATGGCATTATGGGGGGAAGCAACACCAACTTGATGAGTGATATTCCATGAAGGAGGGGCTGGGATGTGGGGAGGGTACTACAATGGGCCTGCTGGGTATTACTGTGGCATGGAATGTTGTACTCACACTGAGGGCAAGGCCAAAGGCAAAATGATGAGTGTTCTTAAATGGGGGGTATGTCTTCATCCAGAAAGGAAATGTCTTCTGGTTGCACAAATGTTATTACTGGGGGTAAATACAACATGAGTGTTCTGATATGTGGATGGGGGCATTTGTGTGGTGGGACTTGTTTTCATACTGTGGCATGGATTATTGTTTACTGGCATTAAGTCAAAGGCAACAGGAGTATGTTCTTATGTGGGGAAACTGGCACACATTGGCAGGGCCATAGCACCATTACTGGAATCCTGGGCAAAGCAAGCATTAATATGTTCTTATGTGGGAATACTGACATACACAGGTGCACCAGTATGGACATGTATGGGCACAATCAGCATGAACATGTTTTTGACACTAGCAGAGTACTGGAAAGTAGAGAGGAAAGGCATTATGAAAATGCATCGGAGAATAGAATGCTCCTGTGCATTGTTGGTAACTCAGAGTCCAATAGGTTTATTCATGTCTTACCCTACAAAACTGATTGTAAACGGTGTGACTTTTTACCTAATTTGTCACAGAAAGTGAACTGTAAAATGTACAAATTGAACCCATTATTTAAAAAAGATGATCAGGGGTGGGAACCGCACCGAATCCGTCTTGTTTGGTTTGTGTTCCTTCACTCCAAGGAATTCAGTCGGGGGCAGAACAGCCCATCTTCCCTCTCGGGCACTTCTGGGATGGGCACCACTTGCTTGACAATCCTGGCAAGGCCTCTGCCTAGCCAGTCCAAAATGCATGATGCTGCTGACGCGCCACATTCGGCGCATCTGAATCATCATAATGATATTTGCTGCAGTTGCTGCTTTGCATATTTCACCACTAATCGATGTAATGAATATTTAGTTGGGAATCAGGATTTGGTGTGTGTACATTATATTTTCCCTCGAACATATGGAGTTCTCAAGTGTGTGCATTGCATACTTGAGTTGAAAGTAGTTGGCATTAAACAGCGCAATCAAAGGCCAAGTCTTAAAAGCAATATTACACAAACATGCTCAAAACCTATTATAAATGGTAGCTCCAGTTTCTCCAGCAAAATACAAATGCAATGGAAGATGGAGTTTTATGAGATGATGAAATTAACCTTTATCTCTACTTAATCCATTATGACATAACCGGTAAGAACCCCTCTTCCAGGCTATATTTTTGCTGAAATGAACAGCTGTGTGTTTTTTTCCGCTTCCCCCTACTGATGTGCTTCGTTGGCTGCCATCTTATGCATTATATTCCGTTCCTTTTTCCCTGACTGAATCATAGTTTGTGATTGCACATAAGATGACGCATGCTTATTTGCATGCCAAACATGAAGCCTCTGGGAATAGTGCTACAACGTAAGGAATATTTGGGTTTGGCACAGTAGAACCTCAAACACTTATGTTATTCACTGGCTCGATGTGAATGGTATTTCACTAGTGTAAGGATAATCCACATTGCCAGGCTGCAGGCATTTCAGCTACAAAGGATATTGCTGGATTTAGCTGTTAACATTGGAATGCTGTTCCCCTTAAATTAGAGCTTCCCAGAATCCCCTGAGATCTGCTTGTCCGCTTTACATATGTTATGCAACATTGCTTTGTGACGCTAAACGTTTCTACAGCTTAGGTCCATGGTATAGAACAACCTGCACAGTGTCTACTTTAATTAAAAACATGCATATAAAATGGGTCGGCCATTTTGTATGTTATGTGTTTTATTTTCTTCAATTAACAGCTTTTAAAAGTGGTAGCTTGACAAGTTAGAGAGACAGTATTAACTAGTGCGGTTGTCTCTGCTGCCAACAGGCAGTGTGTGAATCATCGCGGAAGAGCTCAAAGATGTCTTTCTACCAGGAGATCATAACATATGCCCGAGGATTTCCTGGTCGACTTCCATACTGTGGTCCACCATAGAGCTGAGAGGCAACTATTGGTGTTATCATCTGTGTGCTAATAATACAGTGACATTTCTTATTTAGCCCCAAAGCTTTAAGCGGACAGTGATGCATATTGACACTTGACTCCAGTAAACGATGCCTCGGAAACAGAGTGCGCACGCTACTCTAGAGTAACCGTTTGTATAGGAAACATATTTCGTTAAAGCATTTGTGTCACTTTAATTTAAACTGATTATGATATTTAGTTTGCGGCAGACATTAGTAAACAATACCTATTGTTGCATTCTAAAGCAAGCTCACCAGAAATCCCTGGCATCAGAAGTGGGTGGGAGCAGTTGGGAGCTGTGTTCCTCTACTTTTTTAATTGAATGTTACCATTCCTATACTTTTATTTTAAAAACAAAGAGGTACAAATTTGGTTTTGTTTAAAAAAAAAATAAAAGTATAGGAAGAAGTTGTAAGGGGTTTCAATCAAGCACACACCCAAGTCTCGCCTAGCATGTAGTGCGCAAATGAAACGCTTATTTTATTTTCGTCTATAAGTTCAATATTCTGAATGACATACCACTCATATCATACCCTTTGCAAAAAAAAAAAAAACAGGTCACACTGAACCAGGAATCAGGCTAGTTTGTAAAGGTAAATATGTATTTGTTTATTTTAATATTCAAATCACACATAGGTTTACTATATATATATATATATACATATATATATATATATATATATATATAGGGAAGGAATCACCCAAAAGATGACAATACAATTAAACAAAATAAGCAAAGCAATTGAATTCACTTATACTAATGCAGAATAGAAACACAGGAAAGAGGACAGTTGTTTTGTTTTGTGCACAGATAGTGTTTACGTTACTATTTCCCCGTGCACATTTTTGTTTAAATGCAAAGGAGCAATCCTACACCAATGTGAGCAATCAACAGAGATTCAGGAAGGAAATACAATGTCTAGAGTTATAGGCAATCTTCCCTCCCTAAACCAGAGAGAAAACCGTTTTGCCAAATGACACTTTTAAACTGACAGATGAGAATGGCTTTGTAAAGTAATGCAAAAGGGTGCAAAAATGCTTAAATGGAGACAATTTCTAAAGAAAGCAACTCTAAACAAGTCCTAAAACACATGAGCTATAATATGAACAATAATACACACTTGAGATGAGGGTGGGATGGAAGAAGCACTTTAAAATGGGCAAAAGGCACATGTAACTTTGGCTAAAATTTCCAAATTGCATCAAACTTTTACTATGCGATATTGAAGAAAAACGGGTCAAATACACTGTTCCGCAATGCGGTTTTTAGTTGTGGATGTAGCTAAGGATATATGGTAGCAGTGAGAGTTGAAATTCTGTTTCTATCTTTAAAACAGAGGAGTTATAGAGGATTTAGTGAGAGGTGTTTTTCCAAAATAGGTGCAAAAATGAAAATAGAAATGCCCTTTTGAAAATGACAGATGGGTTTGATTACACTATATTATGACTCTGAAAAAGAGAATGCCACATATGGATCTTACAGCCACCTGATCAGCGTAACCCGTCATGTTGTGGATACTCTACTGCTTCCTGGGGTTTACTTTAGTTATTCAAAATCACTAGGGAGTTATGGTTTTGGAAAACAGGTGAGACAATCAGCGCAAGAAGGATTCTACCAATACTAGAGTTCTGAATTAAAGATGGGATGGGTTGGAATAGGGATAATACAATGCAGATATACGATGGGTCACTGTTCTTCCTGTTAATACTTACAGAGGAAGTTATTAAATTGGACCGTCAGCTCTGGTCAATAAATTGGATCTGGTCTACTGGCAGCAGGGCACCTCTAGCGGGATTGGATCAGCAAGGCGGTTCTGGTCAATTTGGACTGCACCTCAGACTGGATTTGGATGGGCCCCATCTGGTTACTGGACACAGTAGATAGCAGGATGCAAGTTTTCAGCGGCCAAGCCTTAATGGTAGCAAGCCAAGCTGAATCAGAATTAAATCCCTTCAAGTTTGGGATGTTTGCAATTGGGTCAGCTAGAAAGGGTTTCAGGATTCTGCAAAGAAATCTGGATTTTTCAAGGATTCTGGACTCAGCTACAAGATGAGAAGTTCTGCAATAAGGTGCTGCATGGACATCTGAATGGGTTCTGGAAGCAGTGTGTTCTGGAAGCAGTGCGTTTGTGTGTAGTGAAACTCCTATATTTATCCATAACAACGTTTATGGCATGGGCAGAACTTCAAAACACACCCCCATGGTTGTGAGTGGTTACAGGCATGTGCTTTGTTTTGGTTGGCAGTCTGAACCGAGCTGTCATCTTATGACAGGATTTAGGAATTCCCACTTAGATATTTACCCAAAACATACTTTTGCACAAATGTACATTTCTACCATTATGTACCCTCATAAAATTGAACACATATACTTCATATTCGATGTCTACATTTACATTCGATTCCCATCTTTGTGAGAGCTGTATTGGTCATTCTATGGATTTTTTGCAATTTTACCCATAACACTTTGGATTAATCATTTCTAATTTGATACATCTCTGGGCGCTTATCAGTCAATCGTGTACATACAATTAAATAGTGGATTGGCCCCAGGCTCGGCCCTTTCACATTAAAGTCTTTTCATTTCAAATATAAAATATAAGCACAGTTTATAAAGGATTTAAACATTTTAAAAGAATTAGCCCTTGACAAACATTCTTTAAATAGTGGATTTTTCAATTTCTTCCAAAAATAGAAACACCTTTAAATGGGTTTGACAGCTAGTTTCCTTAAGCAGCTGTCAGGCAGGGAGGCCTGGATTCCTCTGACTGCCTGGAGAATCCATGGTCTCAGCACACTTTCCTTTCCATAATTCTCTGGGAAAGTGACAGACTTTTTAAGGGCATTTTTGGATTAGGCCCTTCTGTGGCCTTGTTTCAGGTGACAGATGACAGATGACAGATGACAGCAGTGATTCCTGTTTTTACACCACTTTGCCTGTGTGTGTGTGGCAGGGTGTGCAGCTCTTTTGGTGGTTATTAACTCTGCACAATTTTGCAGATTTAGTGCGCACAGGGGTTATTGCATCCATATTTGGCAGTTTTCTTTCCCCATTGGCAAAGGGGTGCAGTGTGGCGCAGTGGCGTGGATAAAATACTCCACAAAGTTGAAATTTGAACTTCAGTGCTCTGTGTCGGGGGTCACACTGCCAGATGTACACAGTTCCTTTAAACAGCTGGCATGCCTACTTTTTTCTTTTGCCCTAATGGGGATTTGATTCTGGGACCTGGTGGATCAGTGCCACCCTCACATCATGGTGAGCTATTGTCGAACTGCTAGGTTGCTATTATTTTTTGGTCTCCTTGGGACAAAGCCCATTCCCAAGCCCCATCATAGCCCTTCTTCCTCAGTAATTAGAAGTGTTCTTTTGCATTTAAGCAACTTAACGTGAAACTTCAGGCACAGCTGTACATGCAGTTAATGGGTAGGTAGGGGTAGCTTTGATCTTTAGTATTTCCCTTAAGACGTGCAAATGGTGCATGATTAGAATGGGGAGGGTGCATAAAGTTGCATGCTGTGGGGGACAATGAATACAGGTAATGAGGTCATTTAATATGCATTTTACAATGTATTTCACTGACTTTTTTTCAGCCTTTATACAGTGGTGGGGGTGGAATGGAGGAAAGGCAGGAATCAGGTATGGTGGTTGTATTGTAAATTACTGAGAACCCTTATTTATCATCAGATTCCATCGGCTGAGATAGATAACCTGTGAAACATTGTCATTATAAAAGGCTGCTTTAAAAATGGATGAGGCCTTATTGCTCTCCCAGGTCAGGTTTCAGGGAATGTTCGAGACCTTTGCTATTTTAGGCTTCCATAACTGGCTGGCCATTCATTCATCAATCAACTAAATCTAAAATAAGGTTTGGGTCTATTTGACCTAACACATTTGATCTAATCACATTTGACCAAATTGACTCGACTTTATTCGGCCTAAAATGTGGGTGGAGACCCCTCCCGCAACCCTCACCCCCACTTCCCCTCAACCTAATGTATACCCTTACTCACCCCCATATATATATTTAATTCAATTTGACCAAAAAAAGATCAAATAAATGTTATAAAATGTTTTAGGTCAAATGTTTTTAGGTCAATTATGCTAATACCCTAAAATAATAGGACTATGGAAATATTGAATTTGTAATGTATTTGGCTTGCTTTGCTTGTGGTTTACATACAAGTCTTAATCCTGGGTACACAACACTCTGTCCATTAATTTATGTAATTACCTAGTCACAGTGATTGATAATGGAAATGTTTACAAGAAAACTGACATTCTCATTGCTGGTCTCAAGACAGTTATACATAAAAATATAATTTAGGTTTAATCAGAGTACAATTTAAGTTGAACAGTTTGAAGTTACATGTAAAAGGAAAATGTTCTCTTTGTACAGTTTTCTTTATCGTAATAACAATCTAATAAAGTCTGGGCTTATAAACAAATTTAACTCCATAAGTCCATACAAATTTAACTCCATAACTCCATTTCCTCTCGTCCTTCTGCCTTCCCTCAACCCTGATGGTGCCCCTTTCCCTCTGCCTCCCAGCACCGAACACCATCGTGCTGGACTCCCCACCGAATCGCGCACTGCTGGGGGTGAGGATTGACTTTAATGCAGACTTTTTTGAATCACGGCAAAAATGTACAATCTGCCTCTAAATTGCACCGGATCATTGTGCTTGCCTCCTTGGGTACATTTCGAATTGCTTTGTGTGGTTATGCTGCCTCCTTGCTTTGAGGCCCTCAAAGATGGCCATCGTTTTTCTTGCCTGCCTGCATTCTGTTGTCCTGTTGTGGGCCAGCCCCTGCCCCCCTCCCATTGGCTGCCATGGCCCCTTTAGCCAGTGGCTGAAGCCGGGAGGCGGGAGCCGGCCACACCACGTAAGGCCCACAACGAAGGCCCTGTCTACCGCTGTCCACCGCGGTACGCCGGATCGCCGGCCCCTCCGTGAGTGTCTGTGTGCCCCCCTGCCCCTCCGTGAGTGTCTGTGTGCCCCCGGTCCCTCCTTGAGTGTCTGTGTGCCCCCCTTCCCCTCCGTGAGTGTCTGTGTGCCCCCTGCCCCTCCGTGTGTGTCTGTGTGCCCCCATGCCCTTCCGTGAGTGTCTCTGCGCCCTCACCCTGCTTGCTCCCCCCTCTTTTGCTCTGCGTTCCACCCCCCTTCCTGCCTCCTTCCCTTCCCCCCTCCTCACTTCCATCCTCTTCTACTACCTTCCTACTCACCCCTTCTTATTCTCCCTCCTCTCAGACTTCCCCCTCCTTGCACGTACTCCTATAATCTGTTCTGTGACTCTTGATAGCAGCTTGTCTGTCTCCCCTCCTCCCCCCTTGTTCTCTCCCTCCCCCCCTCCCCTGCTTTTCAAATTTGTCACCGACATTTTTGCTCAGTAGCGTGCCTTGTTCTCCTTCCCCCTCCATCCCCTTGCCCCCCCTCCCACCCCGCCTCTTGTTACCACCTGCACTGCGTAAATTGTCGTCAGACATAGTAATGTTACTGCTTGCTTTGTTCTCCTGCCTATGCAGTACCTCTTGCCTTACTTGTTCTATGCACTAGCACTATCAGAAATGTCGACAGGCCTATTATGATAGTTATTTTCACATTCTGTATTGTTTCAGGGACTTTTTGCTGAATGTAACTGTATTTTCCTATGTCCCCTCCCTCCTTGAAGCGCTTTGAAACACATTGGGCCTCATTACGACCCAGGCGGTAAGGGGTTTACGGCAGCGTAAACAGCGCCGACCCTTACCGCCTGAGTACGAGGTCCCTTAGCGCCATGGCGGATTTAACACCTGCTTTTAGCAGGTGTTAAAATCCATGGCGCTAAGGGACCATGGAGTTAATTACGCCACCGTAATTTACGGTGGCGTAATTAACGCCTTCCCCACTCCCATTATGCCCTATGGGGCAAAAATGGGAATGGGGAAGGGTAAATGGGGATTGGGGACTTACCGCCCCGCCAAGGTCGGAATGGGGCGGTAAGTCCGCCAACCACCATGGCGTAAACGTAGTTTACGCCATGGTGGTAAAGTCACGGCCCAGGCGGTAACTTACCGCCTGGGTCGTAATGAGGCCCATTGTGTATAGGCGCTATATAAATAAACTATCATATCATATCATATCATATCATATCATAAGTCCATCAGCTAATGTTTAATACACATCTGATCTATTACCTCCTTGTAGAATACAAAAATATAATTTGAGTAAGTCTTTGTATTCTCTGTGCAACATGGCTGCAGATACATGGCTCTTTTACATTATATTATTTTACTTTTTTAAATAAAGCAAAATGTATTTTTTATGTTTAACATTAGGTCAGATGAAATTTTAATGCACAAAGTCAGATAAAATGCACATTGATTAATGAGAAGCATTTCATTACTATGAAATAATTGTAGTTGGCAACATATTGCTTCACTCACAGAGATGGTTGAAGTCCATCTTGTCTGCTCAGAGCCAGAGTGTGTGACTAGAAAGGTTATCATCAAATCCAGCTACATCTGTTTCCATGTGGAGGCCAATAACATGGAATTCTACTTAAAGGCCATGAACCAACAACACCACTTTAGTATCATGTCAAACAGATCCAGGTCCTTTGGGAAGTAGTTGGGACATAATAGCCACACATTCAATGGTAACAAACTGAAGTCCTCCTTGGTTCACATCACCCACCCACATAAACTGGCTATGCTCTTTCTCCTGATTTTGTTTGCGAAATAGTCCATATATAAACTAAGGTATACTACTTATGCTTAATCTGCATGAATTCACACTTTGATGCTCTGATCAAATGAGCTCTCTTGCAAATTAAAATGAACAAAAACCTGACCCTACACACAAACATTCAACTATCTAATGATGTGAAAGCACTCTGAAACCCATGGCATGACTTCTGCAAAATCCTCTACGTTGCCCTCGCCACATATTGAATAAAATCTAAATGCTACAAAAGGTTCAGCATGCCCCAAACACACTCATCATACAGAAAGGCCTGCCAGTCACCATGAAACTCAAAAGCATACATTGGCTTCTGTTAGAATTATTTGTAGAGTACAGCGGTTGCCCAAAGGCATCATGGTGCTAAGAGAGGAAAGTGTTACAGAAAAATGCATGAGTAACCAGAAAAAGTTAAAAAAAGAAAGGTTAAAAAAATAAAGGTTTTCAGCTGATGACGAAACAAAAGATGGTCGTCAATAGTGCAAATAAAAAGCGGCAGCGTATTCCACAGAACAGCGGCCACAACAGCAAATGTGTGGCTGCTGACTCTGGAGCAGCAAAACCAAGGAACATGGATATAGAAAGCATTAACAGAGTAAAGAAGTCTAGATGGAACACAGGAACAAAATGTGTCCTGTAAATATTCAGCTCCACAGCCATAGAAGGTATTGTGGGATGTTTTTACCCATGCATACAAGCCCTACCATAAAACTGTGCAGTGCTGGCATGGAAAACATCATGATGGCCAGAACTCCCCAGAGAGTGCACAGGGAAAACATGAAGAATAGGTTGCCACCCATTTTTGCCTATGTTGTGAGCACAGGAGGGCACTGCCTAAAACCACCATTGGGCTACACACACAGTAGCCTGAAACCATTGGGAATGGCAATGCTGATTGCCAAAAGCAACCTAGAACTGTGGGGAATTCATTTTCTTAATCCCAAAAATGGTTGCATTACCAGTACTCACCACTATCAGAAAGCCGGCGTTTTAAAACCACCAGACTTTTGTGTAAAACTGAACAAATGAAACAAAACCAGACCAAGGAAAGACTTGCTAAGAGGTGGATACAATGTAAAACTATATTCTGAAATGACTTGAAGGAAGTAATTATTTAATGTATAGGTAAAAATTGTCAGTTTCATTTGAATGTAGAAAACTGGGAACAAAAAGTGACATTTAGCTGAAACCTGGGTTAATGAAACTGAATTCTGCCTGACAACTACCCCCGACAGGAGTTGAAACCTGCTCAGCCACTCTTCCCCTTGCCAAAAGGAGTTGCCACCTCTCTGATTAGATTAGGGGTGGAGCAGCTGGGGACTACAGGGAGTTGAACAAAGGCCTGTCCTGGACTCAGGCAAATGTTATATTGGGGGCGTCGTAAAATAGCTTCCTCTTGGGAGAAACTGGTGTGCAGCTGTGCCTCTGTGAACAAGCTGGCTTGGGGGAAGTGGATAAACCAGTTATTCCACCCTGTGATGTGGGAAGCCACACCCCTTTTTGACCAGAGCATAATTTTAAAAAGATAGATAACTCATAGTGCGGACTTGTCAGAATTATATAAGTAATATCATTATTTGTGTGATTTTTCTGTGAACATTTTAAGAGGCGTTAAGAACCTGTGGTGTATTCTGGGGGGTTGCTAGCGGAAAATAGGGTCTCACACCAAATGTATGCATGTTAAAAATCTGACGCTTTATCATCTGTAACCTATATCCCTGGTGCACATTTGTGTAAAATCTGGAAAGGTTTAGAGGTCGTTATCTGGATAAAAAGGGGAGAATTCTGGCCACAATTTTGGACACAACATCGTACAAAGACAGGGATTGGATGGTTTGGTGCTACAGAAAATATGTTAACTGGACCTATAATATTAGAAAAATGGTGCATAGATAAATATGTATTTGGGTCAGAAATAGATTTGTGTGCAATCTGACAATGGGAGGTTCCTCTGACCATAAAACCTACAGCATCACTCTGACTCACATTTCCTTCCCCTAATCAAGGGAGAGAGGAGGAATTGGCCAATGATAAGTGAGAGGGGCAGGTTTAGTTATGACCAAGGCACACACCCACTTTCCAAAACACATAAAAAGAGACTGCTGGGACAGGTAGAGAGATTCAATTCCATTTGCTGCAGAGCATGCTGACCGACGACTTCACATCCAGAGATCCAGACTTCAAATCCATCAATCTCCAGAACCTGTAGCAGAAATTAACTCCAGAATTTGTAGCAGAGAGGCCTGAATCCACCAGCTGAATCCTCTTCAGCAGGCCTCAAAACTAACCAAACTATTCAACAGCCGGGCGAGCTGTCTGAATTCTTTTGCCAAGAGCAATTGCCAGAGAGAGAACCAGAGACCCAGACCGCTGTGAGCAGAACCGGTGCCTGATTGACCCGCCGTATCCAGAGAGGCTAGACCAGCAGAGCAGAGCTGACCCAGACCGCTGTGAGCAGAACCAGTGACCCAGATCGCTGTGAAGTGCCGAGACCAGAACCGGAGTCCAGTCCAAAACCTGACCAGATCCGTGGCGAGGCCCATTCCTGCACAAAATATATTGTGAGTACCGCCAGAACTGGGCAGAACACAATCTCTTAGTTAAAATAATCTAATCCAAACTATTTTAACCTAAGTAGAACTGCCTCCTAGAAATTGTGTCATCTGTCATTTTTAAAGCTGCACAACTGTCACCTGTCAATCCTGCAGCTGCAAGCTGTCACCTGTCATTTTGAGTTTTACTTTAAATCCGAAAATCTACCTTTATTAAATCGTCCGTATCTCTGGAACCGTTTGGGCTAGGAACGAGATTTAACTTTCCTCTGAAATGAAGAATCTAAGCTTTCCAACAAGCCTAGATCTGACTACCCCTTATACTTTTTGCGCAATCACGATTTACACACTCGCAAAATTTACTGCGATTTGCGATTTTGGCTCAATTCCTCCACTTGTCAAAATAGCAGCTCCATTCTTTCTTTTGTTAAAATCCGTTTGCAACTTGGTAATAACTCATAGAGCATTGCTAAAGTGAGCCTGAACTAATACCAACACGCATCTCCCACTCACCCTGAATCTCTAGAGGGAATTAAAATCAGTTGGCACATTTTCCCATCCATTGCCATCACATTTAAAAAGCATTTTGGGCCTGTGTTTCAAAGTCCTACCTGTTTCCTCTAAGCTTGCTGGGGGGGAACTGAATTTCGTATTGTATTTGATTGCATTCCTGAGAACTGTGTGCTCCTCTTTCCATCTCCTTCCATTTCTTACATTGCATAGGGGAGGGGGTGAATTGCCAGAGAAAAAGTGATTATCTTATTTTTTGCTAAAATCATATCAAGTATTTCTGTACTGCATTTTATTCCTCATTGCTTTTCCCTTGAAATCATAAAAGTATTTTTGCTACTTTATCCATCCTATACTAACTCCTCATTGATTGTAAAGAAGTGTGCTAGTGCCAGATTACCCATTGTTGATCAACATCATATGTCTAATTGTACTATCAGATATTAATTTATTATAAAGTGTGATATATATATATTGTTTAAATTCTCAAATAACCCTTTTAATTTGAAAAACAAACCTACTTCTTGGCTCAGTGGGGTCAGGGGGGTTCTAAGAGGGGGGTGTTATACAAGGGTGGTCATCTAGAGTACTGAACTAGACATAAAAATACATTAATAAGGGTTTTCCTCAGCATCCCAGACTAGGCATTGACTTGGCTGTAGTGTTGATTGAATATCGCTTACAAAAGTGGGGGCTCGGAGCCGGGATATTCTGGGTTAGAATTACCACTTGTGCAGATTAATACAGTATGCCAACTGACCAGATACACATATCCGGTTAGATCACCACGCTGTTTTACACTGTGAAAGCATCCCTCATAGGAACGCTTTAAGGAAACGGTCTGTTTTGCAAAATAAAATACAAACTTCTGTAAGTCAGGAAGTAACTCAAATTCCAGAATGACGACCTTGGTAGATATGAAAATAGCCAGAGAGCATTTCTTACATAAGCTATTTGTGAGAGGTGAGTGGACTCATCTGGACCAAACGGTCTGGTTGCAGGCAATCACGCAACAGGTCACTGAAACAGGGTGAGATATATGGGGAGATCAGGGTCCCCTACATGTGGCCCTGTGGCGCCTAAAGCCAAAGATTAACATAATAAGATTGCCAGGATAGCGGCATATTTGTATCTATATATGGGAGCCATGCAGGACAAATGTGCTGAAGACCAAGATCTGGCAAATAGGCAACAGATGGCGTTAGAGAAGGCCCAATCTGATCTGGACTCTTCTGAGCAGAGGCTGCTCAGGAGCCAGGAGTCAGAAAAGGACAGCAGACAGTACATCACTAAAATAAAGGAGGATATGGATGTGCTGCAACAGGAAAAGGCGGACCAGGATACCAGATTTCTGGCCTTGCAGAAGGAGTACCAAGAAGGTTTGGACTCCCTACTGCAGAGCCAGAAAAAGCTGGAGCAACAATTAGATTTCAATAGGGCATGTGCCGAGCAGGTAGTCACCCTGCAAAGCCACCTAGATAGGGAGAAGGCAGAGAGCAATAAACTGATTTTGAAAGACCTGGATACCCAGGCAGAGTTTGACCAGGAGCGCCAGAAAGCTGGTGCCTTCCAAAGGCAAAGGGACGACCTGGCGGCACAGATGCAGGCTTTTAGTCAGGAAAGGGATACCTTAGGCCAGGAAGTCTGCCACTTAAAAAGGAAAATGGAAGAAAATCACCTGGCCCTCCAGGGACTGGGTGACCTCCAAAAAGAACACCAGAACTTGTTAGAGCACACCAGGAGGGTGGAGGATGCTCTGGCAAGAAAGGAGCAGGCCAATAGGGACACAGCTCAGGAGGTAACCCTCCTGCAGCAGAGACTGGCCCAGTACTCCAGGACCAATCAGGAGGCACAGAGAGAAAATGAGGCTCTCTGTCAGCACAATGATAGGCTCCAGCAACAGGTAGCCATGCAGGAGAGACTGATAGAGTCTAGTAAGGCCTTAACTGAGGAACTGAAAGTGCAGGCTCTTGCATTGCAAGAGGAAGCAGGGGCGGATAGAGATGAGGTTCGCTGGGAAAGAGAAACTCCTGGGCATAACCTCAGGAGCCCTAGTACCAGAGGCCTTCATCTCTCCCAGTCCCTGGACTCTGCCACCCCCATGTCCCCTCGCGCACATGAGCCCAGGGCCACGGGGATGGCTGATTACTATCCAGCTAGAAGTATGGGGCTCATAGGCCAGTACCTCCCAGGAATGGATGGGCGGGCATCCGGGTATGGGCACCCAAGCACAGTGCAATTTAGTTGGGAACCCAAGGAGAGTAGGCCCATCAAGGGCATCCTGAAAACCTTTGCCCACTTAGGTCAGTGGGGGGGGGGTACCCATCAAATCCTGGCAGCAAGGAGGGATCTGAAGACTCCTCTGAGCATTACAGGACACAGGAGACCAGGTCCCCACATTCCGCCAGCCATTCCCAGGCTCGCAGAATCCGGGAAAACCTGGAAGATCAGACGGGCACCTCTGGGAGCAGCGCTTCTGAGTCGGAGGATGAATGGACCAGGGTTACCCGAACCAAAAAGGCCAATAAGGCAAAAAGGGACTTGCTTAAGGACCCATTAAAACAAATAAAGGCAATAAGGAGTGTCATCACGCCTTATCATAAGAACGCCAAGTATTCTGTTTGGGAACACTTGGAGCTCTATGAGAAAATGATGAAGACTTTCCATTTGAAGGACAGCCAAAGCTGTATTCAATATGTAAAGTGGACATTCTCACCAGAATACTCCAGTTTCTTTGCGGGGCTGGAGGATCAAAACCATTCAAGGTGGTCCACATACAGGGCGGCCATCTTGAAACATTCTTCTGTGCACAGAAATCCTCAAGAGGCTCGCAAGGCAGCCTACAATTTTCAATGTGGGGAGGATCAGGCCCCACAAGAGTTTGTGCAAGAATTAAAGCGTGCTTTTGCGCAGACCATCAGAAGGGTGCGCACGGATAGCAGAGAATTTATCAATACGTTTTTCCATGCCTTACCCAAATACATAATGACCCAGCTCGTGAGAGATTTTCATGAGAAAAAATCTTTAGACTGGGTCATTGAACAGGATACCCGGATCTATGAGGTGCAGAAGCCCATCGAAAATAAAAATAACGCGCCGAAAAACCCCAAAACCAACAGCACCCCTGCTGCTGCCAAGGTGGCAGAGGTAAAGGTTGCCCCCGTTTTAGATTTGGAGATGGGGGGGCCTAAAAACCTGCCTGCACCAAATAATTCACAGCCCAGAAGGCCCTCGGGCCAGTCACAGACAGGGAGTCGAGGAGGTAGTCCCACAAATGGGGTCCCCCGCACCCCTGACTATGTAAGTCCCCTCTACAAGGGAAACCAACCCATCCTGGGTTATGTGTGGACTCCTCCAGCCCAAGGGGGGATCCAGCCAAGCGCCTAACCCGGGGAACTTCCCTCCTAACTTCCCCCAGGAGGGCAGAAATTCACTGAATCCTGGGCAGAACTTTTTTCCCAGGTATCCACCCAATTTCCAGCCCCAAAATCATCCATCCTTCTTTCCCCAATTCCCTGAGCCCAGTCAACCTAATCCGGGAGAGGGGAGGCCAAGGGTGGAGGGGTACCAAATTCTTCCCAACCAGGGGTACTACCAGAGAAGGGATAGCTACCCTTCCCGGGATCAGCCCAGGGGAGAAAATAGAGCCCCGTATCAGCCTGAGCGGGTTTCACAACTTGAGCACCAGGTCCAAAATATGGCACGAGATCTGGGTCACATACTGAGGGCTCAACAGAACCCTCAGAAGAGCATGCCACCACAGAATGCCCCAAACTCTGGACCTGGTGCTCCAGAACAATGACGGGGGCAGCACCCTGATAACCCACCGGTTCCCAGGGAGGAGACACAAGGGGAAGGGGGGTGTAAAGCCTTGGAGGAAGCTTCCCCTTGTAAACAGCCCCTGGAAAACCAGGAACCGGAAACAAAATCTCCTGCCCCTGAAAGCCTGCCTCCCAAGGAGCAGAGGGGGGGTAGGAGAAACAAAGGACCCAAACAGACCCACTTTGTGGAGGAGGTACAGGTCTTCCAATTTGAGGGAGAGGGATCCTCAGAAGATCCTGGGAAAAGGATCTTCTCCTTCAGAGATGGGGGGACTCCTCCCAAGGAAAAATGGGTCCCAAGGGATGCCAATTCAGACTAGGGAGATGTGGAGACTGAGCTACCACCGCCCATCATCTCATCCCAGAACCGACAATACAAAAATCCCAAGGGTCAAACCGATCCTGATGACTGCCTCCAAAAAGGGGGGGGCGGCCCAGAACCCGAAACCATTTCCAGTTGCCAACTTTTTCTTTCAGATTCCCCAGGCTCTCTACAGAATTGTGCCCAAACCTCTTCGCTAGCAATGTCCAAAACCAGAAAGTTAGCCCAACAGTTGTCCAAAAATGTGCATTATCTGTGCCCCCTTTGAGGAGAAGGATTGAAGATACTATGCCCCTGTACAAGTACACGGGCAGTGTACAATTTTGGCACTGGTGGACACTGGATCCCAAGCTACCCTTCTGTCCAAAAGGGCCTTTGATGAACTAAATGCAGGAAGGGGGGAGAATTACCGAATTCCTCTCACCTCTCTTCCTGGACAACTGCAGAACTTTGACAGGAAGGAAATTCCCGTTGAGGGGACTGCAGACTTGGACATTAAAATTGGGCGACACAAGGTGAAACACCCGGTCATAGTAGTGACTCCAGAGGGCACCCCTTGTTTACTAGGGAATGACCTCCTGAGAAGGTTGTCACCCCTAATAGATTGTGTAAACAAGGTCATCTGGACCAAGACTAGCCGACCAATAAAATTAAAACAGAGTTTCAACCATGTTAGTTTAAACGGCACCTGCCACATGGTTGAACAAAAATCTGACCAAGTAGAATTTCACTTCCAGAACAACCGAACTCCAGACGTGACAGTAATAGCAGTAGGACAACAGACTGGTGATGGGGGGTCCTCTCTATTTCTGAAAATCAACCTTCCTTCCAGTTTAAGGTGGTATTCCACACTGGAAGGAAACACCATGAAATTCTTTACTAATCCACAATCAGAAACTCCCACTCCTATAGTCCAGAAAGATGTAAAATCAGCTCAGAGCAGGGCTGATATTCAGCAAATTGGAGAGCAGTTGTTCATCCCTGTTCAGTGTGTGTGAACAACGGTAACAGCTTCATCAGCGAAGCCATGTTCCGCTAACTTCCAAAAGATCCAGCCATTCCCACATTCAAACTGATAGACACATGGGAAATGGACCTGGAAGCACCCAATTCCAAACATCTCCTGCCAAGCAGGTGTATGCTCAAAATCTCCATTGGCAACAAGAGCATAGTCCATAATTGTTGGGTCGTGCGAGACGTCACTGCCGCCTTTTACTTAGGGAGTGACATTCTCAATCGCTTTGCCATTAGTTTGGACCTAATAAACTTAAAAGCTTGGTCCCGATTAGCGGATAATCCCATAGGCTTTGATGATCCAGAAAAAGCATTTAGGTCAGCTCAATTGCTACCTTATGCAGTTGAAATTCAGATCAAAGAGGAAGTCACCATCCCAGAAAGGACCCGACAATTCTCCCTGGAAGTGAAAGTTAAAAGAGGACAAAAATTGAAAAACCCTGATGCTTATATCCATCTAAATGCTTCTCTCCAACAGCAAGGGTTAGGGGTAAACCCAACACCATTAGTCAACATAGAACATGACACCATTCCAATAGAGGTGGATAACAGCGACTTAAAGAGTATTACTCTAGCCGCAGGCACCATTATTGGAATGGCGATTGATGACCGACATTTCTCCATTGATTTAGGAAATGAACTGTTAGGACCAATCCCCAAAGACTGTTTTGACAGTGACAGTGAGGATAATACAACACCAGACAGGATTTTCACCCGGCATGGGGGGAACTTCCTGGTGTACACTTCTTGCCCTTATGGTAAGGAAGATGTGACTTGTGACTTCAGGAGGGATGAGGTGATTTTCCAGGTCCATGAGGGCTGCCTTTCCCACCTGAAGCCTCCAGTCCAAATTAGCACTCTGACCAGGGACTTCTCCACCCAGCTGGAGGAGGCCGCTGGGATAGCCGAACCAGAAGTCTGTCCAGGCTTCAGGCAGATGGTGGAAGAGAGAGTCAACCTAGCTGATGCCTGTGTGACTCTGGAACGGAAGCAAAAGTTGAAACAAGTTTTCTTGGATTTCCAAGATCTCTTTGCGGTAGACTCATATGACTGTGGTCGCACCGACATCCACACCACAACAATTCCCACGGACCCTGGAATGACTCCAGTGTTTGTGAAGCAATATCGCTTGCCTCTCGCATCCATGGAGTCCCTTACTGAAATAATTAAGAACCTTGAGTCCTGGGGAATAATCCGTCCAGTCCACAGCACTTTCAATAATCCGGTGCTGGGAATATTGAAGCCAAACGGCCAGTGGAGACTCTGCGCCGATCTTAGGGAGCTCAACAAACGGGTCCATACTTCCCGATGGCCTCTGCCCTACATTGACCAAGGGCTGGCCCAGATTCAGGGGTTGCAGGTATTTTCAGCAATAGACCTGACCAATGGATACTGGACCGTGCCTGTCAGTAGGGAGGACCAATACAAAGTGGCTTTTACCTTTGGGGGCCAGCAGTACACATGGACCCGGACTCCCTTCGGATACCTCAACTCCGGTAATGAATTCAACATTTTCCTACATAAGGCCATGCCCAACCTGGGTGCGAGGGGTAACCTGGCTTATGTAGATGATGTCCTCATCAAAAGTTAATCTGTGGAGGAACACATTGCGGAGATCCGTTATGTTCTGACACAGTTGAGGGCCGCCGAAGCAATACTTTCCTTTCAGAAAGCACAGTGGTGTAGAACCCGTGTTAATTTCTTGGGGCATGAGATTACTCCTCAGGGTCTTTGTCCCCAAGAAAAGAAAGTGGAAGCACTCCAGAAACTGAAAGAACCCACAACTCTGCAGGAACTAAGGAGCCTCCTTGGACTGACTAATTACAGCAGAAAGTTCATTGAAGGCTACGCAGAGATCACTAGACCCCTGATTCATCTCTTGAAGGGTGGGGTCAAGTGGGAATGGGGTCCAGAACAATCCGAGGCAGTAAGACAACTCAAAAGAAGCCTCTCACAAGCGCCTTGCCTAGCTTACCCTGTCAGAAACAAGGAGTTCTTCCTGGAGACGGGGTTCTCTAATACGTGCTTGACGGCAGTATTATACCAAAAGCATGACAAGGTCAATAAAGTAATCTCCTATGCGAGCAAAACTTTATCCTCTGTGGAGGAAAAATTCAACGATTGTGAGAAGGCACTCCTGGCAACAGTGTGGGCATTGAAGAATTACCGCCCGTTTATCCAGGGGGAACACATCATAGTGGAGACTCCACACCAGCCTCTGCAATATCTCCAAAGTGACAGAATCCGGGCCGGAAATGTGAGTAATTCCCAAATTACTTCCTGGATTCTGTCAATGCAAGGCTTTCCTGTGGAGGTCAGATATGGCCAAAACAAGAAGAATCCCCTCGCGCAAGGTCTGGCTGACTTGCATGATTGTGCCAGAGAAAACTGTCTCGAGGACGAAAGTCTAAAAATCAAGGACAACATGGAGGTATACCTTAATTCCCCACACAAAGTCTTTGAAGAAGAAAAGTGTGCGGGAATGCCCACTGTCTATGTGGATGGATGCTCGTTCCATGTTGACAACAACAGGGAGAAAGAACTGGTGGCTGGCGTAGGGAATGCCTGGTGAAGGAGTTTCCAGAACCCTCCGCTAGATACAAAATTGGTCCCCGAAGTAGTCAGGTGGCAGACTTGATGGCTGTGCATCAGGCCATCCTCACTGCTGTCCAACATCAACTCCACAAACTGGTCATAATCACAGATTTGGATTATGTACGGAACGGGTTCGTGGAGCACCTGGTGAACTGGAAAACCAGAGGCATGTTATGTGCTAATAACAAACCCTTGAAACATTGGAAGTTAATTCAAAACATTGATGATCTGGTCACATCGAATGGGATGACCATCTACTGGAAAAAGGGTCATTCCAAAGTAGAGGGACCAGACAAAACTGGAAATGACTTAGCTGATCAGCTGGCCAAAACCGGGGCCATCCAAGGGGATCTAATAGAAATAGAGTCCCTGTTGGGGGAAATCCAGGTCACTGCTATCACTAGGTCCCAGACAAATGCTCACAATGATCTTTCAACTGCACAATGGAGTAAGGAGACCCCTGATGCTGATTTAATTACAGCTCAGAAGGGGGATCCAATTATTGGTAAGTTTTACCAACACCTTGAGGACCCTGAGAACTTTCCCCTGATGGATACCGATTACATTGGGAAAGAGGACCTAAGAGTGTTGATGAAATGTCCAAAAATATTCCGAATCCAAGACGGTTTGCTGGTAAGGAAATCCAAAGCTGGCCACGATCAGTGGGTGGTTCATACCTCATTCCGAAGCCTGATGTTAAGTCACGCCCATGATGCGGCCACCGCCGGTCACAGGGGGTTTCACACAACACTGGAAATCTTAAGAGAGGTTGCATACTGGCCACTCATGGGGCAGGACCTCGACCAATACTTGAAGGGGTGTCTTGTGTGTGCACAATTTCAGCTATCATCCCTCACACACCGTGCGCCTCTCCAAAAGAGGGGGATGACACTGCCATGGTCAGATTTGCAAATCGACTTTGTAGGCCCTGTGATTCGCTCGTCTAGAGGAAACAAGTACATGTTGACCGTTACATGCTTGTTTACCAAGTGGGTGGAATGTCTCCCGGCCCCAAATTGCAAGGCAGAAACAGCAGCTGCCCTGATGATTAACCACATCTTTTCCCGTTTTGATCTACATCAAAGGATTGAGTCAGACAGAGGTAGCCACTTCACCAGTGAAGTAATAACAAAGATATGGGAGATACTGGGGGTTAAAAGGAAGCTACACATTGCTTACAGGCCAGCTTCTTCTGGAGCAGTAGAGAGATATAACCGAACCATTGTGAGCATCTTAAAAAAATTTGTGGCAGATTCTGGGCCAAGTTGGCATATCCGATTACCTCTGGTCCTAAAGGCCATCAGATCTACCCCTTCATCTGCAACTAAAATGTCACCATTTGAGTTGATGACGGGATGCTTC
Source organism: Ambystoma mexicanum (assembly GCF_040938575.1). NCBI lineage: Eukaryota > Metazoa > Chordata > Amphibia > Caudata > Ambystomatidae > Ambystoma > Ambystoma mexicanum. Next base: position 953,529,600 of record NC_090935.1, on the reverse strand, counting down.
CCCAGCATTTGCTCTACAGGACTCAAGACCAGACACTGATAAATGCCTCCACAACTCATGAGTATGTGGAGAATTTAAGGAAACACCTTCAGCATGCTTTTGCCTATGCTCAGCGGAATCTAGAAAGATCAGCTGAGAGTATGAAAACAAACTATGATTTGAAAACTACCCGAAAGGAATATAAGGTGGGTGATCGGGTCTATCTATACAATTTCCAAAGGAACCAGGCCAAATAGCGAACATTCTTGCCTACATGGAAGGGACCGTTTGAAATTATAGACAAGATCTCCCCTGTTGCCTATAAGATCTGCATCCCCAAAGGCAGTCTGGCGGAAGGGGAAGACAAGTGGGTACATATAAATCAGCTAAAGTGTTGCCATCCCAGGCACACTCTGCAACAACTGGATGAATCCACTGGAATCCCAGAGGTTGCCGCTCCAGAGTAATTCAGTTCCAACCGTAAAATATTCCACATATAGCATATAAAATTCTGTGATCCTTGTATATATATATATATATATATATATATATATATATATATATATATATATATATATATGTTCTTGTCTCCTAATTTAAAAAAGAAAATGTATATGTTCATATCTTCTGATTCATAAAATGTATATGTTTGCCACACCATTAATAGTGGTGAAGAAATGTCTACGAATAGGTATTGCCGCTTTGCTTTATCATCCTAGGAGAGATGAAAACATGGAGACTGACCAAGGAGGACGGCCGGGGACCGGGTGCAGAGACCCGAGGGGCCCAGGGTACCGCCCAATCCTCCCATCAGGAGCATCAAGGAGAACTGATTGATCGACTGGAGGGAGGAAAAGATGCTGAACTGTGCCATCCATGGAATTGGAAGAAGAGGAGGCGAACATCCCAGATCTTGCGAGTTCCATCAGCGAAAGGACAGAATGGCCATCGCAAGAGGGGGGGCTTGTGGGATGTTTTTACCCATGCATACAAGCCCTACCATAAAACTGTGAAGTACTGGCATGGAAAACATCATGATGGCCAGAACTCCCCAGAGAGTGCACAGGGAAAACATGAAGAATAGGTTGCCACCCATTTTTGCCTATGTTGTGAGCACAGGAGGGCACTGCCTAAAACCACCATTGGGCTACACACACAGTAGCCTGAAACCATTGGGAATGGCAATGCTGATTGCCAAAAGCAACCCAGAACTGTGGGGAATTCATTTTCTTAATCCCAAAAATGGTTGCATTACCAGTACTCACCACTATCAGAAAGCCGGTGTTTTAAAACCACCAGACTTTTGTGTAAAACTGAACAAATGAAACAAAACCAGACCAAGGAAAGACTTGCTAAGAGGTGGATACAATGTAAAACTATATTCTGAAATGACTTGAAGGAAGTAATTATTTAATGTATAGGTAAAAATTGTCAGTTTGATTTGAATGTAGAAAACTGGGAACAAAAAGTGACATTTAGCTGAAACCTGGCTTAATGAAAGTGAATTCTGCCTGACAACTACCCCCGACAGGAGTTGAAACCTGCTCAGCCACTCTTCCCCTTGCCAAAAGGAGTTGCCACCTCTCTGATTAGATTAGGGGTGGAGCAGCTGGGGACTACAGGGAGTTGAACAAAGGCCTGTCCTGGACTCAGGCAAATGTTATATTGGGGGCGTCGTAAAATAGCTTCCTCTTGGGAGAAACTGGGGGGCAGCTGTGCCTCTGTGAACAAGCTGGCTTGGGGGAAGTGGATAAACCAGTTATTCCACCCTGTGATGTGGGAAGCCACACCCCTTTTTGACCAGAGCATAATTTTAAAAAGATAGATAACTCATAGTGCGGACTTGTCAGAATTATATAAGTAATATCATTATTTTTGTGAGTTTTCTGTGAACATTTTAAGAGGCGTTAAGACCCTGTGGTGTATTCTGGGGGGTTGCTAGCGGAAAATAGGGTCTCACTCCAAATGTATGCATGTTAAAAATCTGACACTTTATCATCTGTAACCCATATCCCTGGTGCACATTTGTGTAAAATCTGGAAAGGTTTAGAGGTCGTTATCTGGATGAAAAGGTGAGAATTCTGTCATCAGTGGACACAACATCATACAAAGACAGGGATCGGATGGTTTGGTGCTACAGAAAATATGTTAACTGGGCCTATAGTATTAGAAAAATGCTGCATAGATAAATATGTATTTGGGTCAGAAATAGATTTGTGTGCAATCTGACGAGGGGAGGTTCCTCTGACCATAAAACCTACAGCATCACTCTGACTCACATTTCCTTCCCCCAATCAAGGGAGAGAGGAGGAATTGGCCAATGATAAGTGAGAGCGGCAGGTTTAGTTATGACCAACGCACACACCCACTTTCCAAAACACATAAAAAGAGACTGCTGGGACAGGTAGAGAGATTCAATTCCATTTGCTGCGGAGCATGCTGACCGACGACTTCACATCCAGAGATCCAGACTTCAAATCCATCAATCTCCAGAACCTGTAGCAGAAATTAACTCCAGAATTTGTAGCAGAGAGGCCTGAATCCACCAGCTGAATCCTCTTCAGCAGGCCTCAAAACTAACCAAACTATTCAACAGCCGGGCGAGCTGTCTGAATTCTTTTGCCAAGAGCAATTGCCAGAGAGAGAACCAGAGACCCAGACCGCTGTGAGCAGAACCGGTGCCTGATTGACCCGCCGTATCCAGAGAGGCTAGACCAGCAGAGCAGAGCTGACCCAGACCGCTGTGAGCAGAACCAGTGACCCAGATCGCTGTGAAGTGCCGAGACCAGAACCAGTGTCCAGTCCAAAACCTGACCAGATCCGTGGCGAGGCCCATTCCTGCACAAAATATATTGTGAGTACCGCCAGAACTGGGCAGAACACAATCTCTTAGTTAAAATAATCTAATCCAAACTATTTTAACCTTAGTAGAACTGCCTCCTAGAAATCGTGTCATCTGTCATTTTTAAAGCTGCACAACTGTCACCTGTCAATTCTGCAGCTGCAAGCTGTCACCTGTCATTTTGAGTTTTACTTTAAATCCGAAAATCTACCTTTATTAAATCGTCCGTATCTCTGGAACCGTTTGGGCTAGGAACGAGATTTAACTTTCCTCTCAAAGCCTAGAATCTAAGCTTTCCAATATACTTTTTCCGCCATCACGATTTACGCACTCGCGAAATTTACCGCGATTTGTGATTTTGGCTCAATTCCTCCACTTGTCAAAATAGCAGCTCCATTCTTTCTTTTGTTAAAATCCGTTTGCAACTTGGTAATAACTCATAGAGCATTGCTAAAGTGAGCCTGAACTAATACCAACACGCATCTCCCACTCACCCTGAATCTCTAGAGGGAATTAAAATCAGTTGGCACATTTTCCCATCCATTGCCATCAATTTAAAAAGCATTTTGGGCCTGTGTTTCAAACTCCTCCTCTGTTTCCTCTAAGCTTGCTGGGGGGGGAACTGAATTTCGTATTGTATTTGATTGCATTCCTGAGAACTGTGTGCTCCTCTTTCCATCTCCTTCCATTTCTTACATTGCATAGGGGAGGGGGGTGAATTGCCAGAGAAAAAGTGATTATCTTATTTTTTGCTAAAATCATATCAAGTATTTCTGTACTGCATTTTATTCCTCATTGCTTTTCCCTTGAAATCATAAAAAGTATTTTTGCTACTTTATCCATCCTATACTAACTCCTCATTGATTGTAAAGAAGTGTGCTAGTCCCAGATTACCCATTGTTGATCAACATCATATGTCTAAGTGTACTATCAGATATTAATTTATTATAAACTGTGATATAGACTTAGCAAGTAGACAGAAGTTGCAGCACCATTTCCTTTCTGTGTGCCTACGAAGAAGGCATAGTTCAGCCAATAAAGGCGCAAACCATGGTTGAGATGGACGGGCACAAGATTTAAGAAGTTTAAGGGGGCGAACACTGATCAGCTGTGGTGCAAGGAATGGTCTCCTTCAATGCCATGCACATTGCAAGCACATTTTAGAAGTGTCCACAACTGTATACTTACAAGAAATTATCTTAAGTTACTGAGTCTACAGATCCCAATGGTCCACACAGGCTATCCATCTCCTAATCAAAACAAAAAGCATTGATGTGCACTGCCCACTGCTTCAGGAATAACCGCTATCACAGTACAAATAAGTGTCAACAAATAGAGCTAGTCTATTTTGTAATGCTGTACTATGCTTGCTTAGTGCCTCATAGGGAATGAGGCAATCACATTTCTGTTCGTTTCTACTAAATAAAGATTCTTACAATTGCAAATAATAAGCAGATATGTCTTCCACTGTTTGATTAATGCTTACTTGATGGGCATGTTATACAAGATTTTGCGTGACAGAAAAAATGGAGCAACATGGTTTTGCACTATTTTTGCCGTTGACACCAAATTAATCTTGATCTACTTGTCAAATGTTAAATATGAAACTACGTTTGAGTCACAATCTAATTATTTTTCAAAATGCCATATTCCACAAGTAGACACACAATGAAAATACAATAATAATTTACTAAATGTTTCATTAAATAAATTGCAGAGGAGCAGAGTTCCTAAAGAAGAAAATAATCATCCACCATCCAGCAAGACAATTCAGATCAAGCTACGATATTTGTCTAGAACCGAAACCATACAAGGAAAGAAACTTCAGAGGAGCATCTTTGTCACACCTGGCTCCTGAAACATTCAATTCCCTACCAAAAATATATACAATACAAGGGATCATCTGGAATTCAGAAAATGACTAAAAATATGGCTCTTCACCCCAGAATCAGAAGGGAACGAGTAGGAATCATAAACTCTTTCAGAAACAGGAAAACGAGGGAGGCATCTACAATCCACTGCTTAACCATCCCCAGCTGGTGGGCGCAGGGAGGAAATGTTGGACCTCTCATGCACACAGACCACCAAGCTTACAGAGGAATTCCACAGTAAGCAGGGGCCCCAGCTAGAAGTCAAGGGAGTGACCCATAACCTTCCTAACCTAACCATCTCTAACCCTAGGACGGGAGGGAACACACCTCCATGACCCATGTCCACATACCGCTAGACTTCTACAGAAGATAATTACCACACTGCAACGTACCTACTGACTAGGATGCCAAGCAATATCAAAGCACACAGGATGGTCATGGGTGCCGACCACAGAAACCAAAGCAAAGAGGTAAGAATATAAAACCTACTAACCCAATACTAAAACCTCATTTTTCAACAAACTCTTCTCCTACAGAAACTCAGATGACCACAACTCTGCACAGTAAACCACAAATACTTCATCAAACTGCAACAACATACAAACAACCCATAACCATGCACAACAGCACATGGGAATCACTCAGCCTCAAAAATCGCACCTAAGCTCAGCGAACGGTGCAAACCGAACTGAAGCTGCCAACAGAAAATCATAACTCACTTTCCTATTCCCACTGCACCCAACTAACTGCTCCCACAGCCTCTCTGTTTCACACCATCCTTTTTCAGATCTGCCAGAGCACCAGGGGACCACTCCGGTGGTGATAGTGCACGGTACAAGCAACCTTTAACATTAACATTAGTACACACATATTTGTGTAACATGGATTGAGGCAAACCCAAGTTTATAAATTCTCTGTTATGCAAACATCCTAAATGGTGCTAGAAAGGGTTTATTACAGTTTTGGGAATGTGCCAACTCAAACAAAATAAAAAGTGTTTCCTCTGTCGGTAAGATGAGCTCTGAGATTCATGAAGTCTATCGATAGCCAAATGTCTAAGAACTACACATCTTTGAATATCTCCTTTACTACGATGGATACAGGATAAAGCACTGAAAATAAACTATAACTATCATAGGTTTTCGTCATAATATTGAAGTCAGTGCCCAAAAAGATAGCTCACTATTATGAGGATTTGTTTGTAATGGAGAAACGGGTGTAGGCCACAAATTCTGGCAATGGGTGTAACCAGCTTAGTGATTCTTTCTAAAAAAGTGACCTTTCAAATATTGTCAAAGTATAAGGCAATGTCAACCCATTAACTGAGATGTTCCAGTGACAGCCATGAGCACTTTATAAGCACCCACTTGAGGGTAATGCATGGTTAAAAGAATGGAACCCCATAGGCCTCCAAATACATTGTTGAAATGAATGGCGTCTGGGTAAATACAAATATAACTCTAAGACATTTTAAAAACAGATAACCTGTGGGCACGAGTAGATCTGGAGAACCTGCGTAAGTACCTGTTCAAAAAGGTACACATATACGGTTTTATGTGTGATTGAAAAAATATTGTTACAATATTATCCTGTCAGATGCACTCTTGTTGGTATCCTACTTTCATCATTTTCTGCATCCTCCCTTACTCCCTTACTCCAATCGGCACAGTGCATGTCCAGTTATTGAAGAGAGCACAGGTGAGGACCCCAAATATTTAGAGGACATTTCTTAGCAACAGGCATTCAGCACTTGCCATTCATTTTTAGTGCCACCCTCACCCACTGCAAGGTAGTATATGTTTATAGTGAACCTATAAGAAATACAAATGTCCAGATTGTTATTATTTTTTGAGATGCACCAATCTATAATGGGGGTCATTACGACCCAGGCGGTAACCATGGCGCTCGTTGTGCCATGGTTGCCGCCGGTATTTTACCGATTTCGCCAATGGTAAAGGGGGAATTACCGCCCCATTCCAAGGTTGGTCGGGGCGGTAATTCCCCATTTACCACTGGCCCTTCCCCATTCCCATTTTTGCCCCATAGGGCTCAATGGGAATGGGGAAGGCGGCAATTACGGTACCGCAAATTGCGGTACCGTAGTTACCTTCAATGTCCCTTTGCGGGTCCCTACCTTAACGGCTTGCACAGACCAGCCGTTAAGGTCGGGACCTGCAAAGGGACCACGTAGTAAGGCGTTAAGGGGTTAACAGCGCCACAACCTTTTACAATGCCGTTAACCCCTTAACGCCTGGGTCGTAATGAGGCCCCTTGACTTATCATGCATGCAGGTACACACATTAGGATGGGCTAGTATTCATCTTTACGATGGGCAAGGAACTGTTTGGTGAAGGTACAGTGTTCACGTCCAAAGGGAAGAGTCATAAACTGAGCGATGAATCCTGGGCATTAGGTTTGGAAATCAAAACTGGAATGAAGGTTTAGTGGGAATAATATGAGTAATCAATGCTCTACTCTTTCACACATTAAAGGAAAAAGGGGTTTACTATGCAAATGGACAGAACATACCAACCGGAATTTGGTGGAGTACAGCTGGGCATATGTACAGGCTATTATACAGCGCCAGCATTTTCAAGTGAATGCACACACTGGTGGAAAAACTCCCAAAAGGAAGACCTTTCTCACGGCTGTCCATAGACCATGGGCACGAGCATGGAGAAAGCACTTGTGTGGGTGCATCTTCCATACAAATATTGCACCACCACCGGTCTCTTTTAGCACCCTATACTGAATTGGTGATATGGATTCAAAGTTGTTTGGGAAAAAAAGGCCCAGAATCTAATAGACTTTATTTGTCTAAAAATGGGAGGCCTGTGCAAGGGAATGCACCGATGCACCCTTGTTTCGCTACAAGTTGTTAGGAGTGGTCAACAGGACCCCATGTACCAACAGGTGTGGGGCCACGGGAGCCATTAAACCCATTTTAGAGTTGCAGAGATGTACCTCCCTAATCATCATGTAGACAGTCATGCAGCATAGGCTTCTCAGTCTTGTTGTACCCCTACATGTACAGCAGAGCATTATGGTTAGCATGTCTCCTCTATCCAGGATTGTCTACTTAATGGGAAGAATTACACCCTGAAGGGCATTTGGGACATAATGGGCATACCAGGATGACATCTACGAGGGTACAATCCTGAGGCTGCATGATGTTTGTGAAGGTGTCTTCTCTACAGGAAAGTGGTATTGCTAAACAGAAGCCATTCCACATATGCTCTTTTGTTAAAAGGGTACTGCTAGTTATCTTGCACCTCAAAACACTTTGTATAGGCGCGTTATAAATACAATAGCATCTCATATCATATGTTTGTGAGTTTGTTTGTTTATTTGTATTGTGCACCAGACCCAAAGGTATCAGGGCGCAGAGGTTACAAGGAGGTTCACAGCTTAGGTTACAGAAATAAATTCATATTATACAAGGGCTGGTCTCATACCTTGTGAGTGTGTAACATGCTCACTGCACGTGATATAGTGGGCAGATGTATGGATTCACTGTGCAGAGTTTCACAAAGTCCCAGCACGTGAAATGTGAATTTAAGTAGCAAAATCTCATGTGAGTGTCCTTCCAAAAGATCACTTGGCACCAAGGAACACTGTTCTACCATACAACTGTATATTGACCCCCTTACCATCTTAATGAAATATCACAAGCTAAGATAAAGTATAGCATGAAATTAAAAACCAGGGTCCAAAGTTAAATTCATCTTTAGCTGGCCAAGGAAGACAATTTCAAAAGTGCCCCAGCCGAGATGTTGCAGTCTACAAATTGGAGGGATAATTCCTGAAAAAATCCGAAAGATGCCCTCCAACTGAGTTATTGCTAGCATGTCTAGTAGTAAAGAAATGCTGAATTTCAAATTCACAATTTTGGGGATATAAATGGGAATCCATTTAAAAGTAAATAAACAGGTTTCAACGGTTTAATGATAAGTTCAGGAATGCATTGGCAGGCAAGTTGTCCCTTTTTCTCCTTTTGGACAGTGCTACGGTAAAGAGAACACTATATCTAATTAAAAGTTAGATGTAGTGAATCATGAGGGGATTACATTAAACAGTCAGATATAATGTTGGCTTACAATATCTTTATCAACCACAATTACTTTTCACTTTGGCCTACAGGTGATGGACCCCACAACACATGGGCCCAGTTACACAGAGGAAATGTATTGATCTTTTGATAAGAGAACTGACACCTCTTCCCAGTGGAAACACTGTCATCCCCTGTGTCAAGTCTGGGAATAAACACTTCAGGGGAAGCCGCAAGACAAAAGGGGAATACCCAAAAGAGGATAATTCTCATCAATTCCTTTTGAGGTAGAACAAACAGGTTGAGGGGAGGCCCAGTGAAAGGCAGAAGCCAGAAACCCAAAGGAAGAAATCTTTGACCATCTTGTTTTTTACTATGCATCGTTTCCTTCTAACCCCCTGACTTTCTGCAAATAAAGGGCTCTGCAGGGTTCGGAATTGAGGAGAACTGGGAGATATCTAGGTCCTGCTTGTAACCTGGAGGAGCGTAGTTAGTTTTACCATCAAGAGCTATCCGGAGCTATGTTCAGCTCCCCAGACAACATATGCCGAACAAACACTCCTATGTGAATTTAACTCTATACACATATACACAGCATTTAAAGCATAAGGGGCCATGCCTAATAGACAAAATGATATGCTTGCATCTCATGTGGAAGTAAGATTTGCACAACGCTTTGTACTAACTCCTTGTTCACCAATGGTATCTCCTGGGCACTGGTTGATGCTGGATACCCAGGAGCTGTTTTTAGCTCCTGATTATCCAATTTAATTTTGACCATCCCTGCTCTCTCTATGACACATCAGAGAAGGAAAAATATGTAAAAGAGATATAGACTGGCATTAGCAGGAGGCTTGAAAAGTGATAAATCCCTGTTATGGTTTGGCTATATATGAAGAATTAAAACATAACTCTTGTTGGAGCTACAGCTGCTTAAAGTCCCTGACATTGGGTAAAGACAATGGGGGTCATTACGAGTCGGACGGTAGGGGATACCGGGCACCGGTAAGGAGACCGGTGTCGGTAATCCCCTACTGCCCAATTCCGAGGTCCCCTAACGGGAACCGCAAGGGACGTGTGGTCAGACCACACGTCCCTTACGGGTCCCGTTGGGGGACCAGGCCGCTAATTACGGGCCTGCCATTAGCAGGCCCGTAAATAGCGCCTTCCCCATTCCCATTGAGCCCTATGGGGGCTCAAATGGGAATGGGGAATGGTTTGTTTAATGGGGACTTACCGGTCCCGCCAGGGTCGGACTACACCGGTAAGTCCCATTGAACAACACCGGACTCAGACCCGTTATTGGAGGCAGTCATGGCGCAAATAGCGCCATGATATGACTACCTCCAATCTCGAAATGAGGCCCAATATCTCCAGGTCAACTCAACACCTTTTTGCTCACCAGTTTGTGGGACAAGAGAAGTGGCTGCCTTGCAGACTGCTGGTACCCAGAGAGACTGCCCAGGACTATGGCTCACCCTGCAACCATATCAGAAATATTACCTGAAGTGGAAAAGCAGGGCAAGCATCATTTTCCTTTGAGGAGATGCTTGAAGGGGCCCACAGTGCTGCAAGCCCAACAGTGCTACCTTTGGCAATGCTGGATGCAGAATCCAGTATTGCCAGATCTCGAGCCATATTAAGCTGACCGAGCCGACATTGAAAATGTCACTGAGGTTATAGCGTCCTAATAAGCATCTCATGGGAACCATCTTGATTTTCCGTTCTTTCAAAGTATGCTGAAGTAGCTGGTAAGAACCATAAAAACGTTTTAAAAAATGCATGAATAATCGAGATGAAACGAACAACTTTGTAGTAGTCTAGAGATACTTTTTTTAACAAAATGTACACATGAATAATTAACAAATGAGGGAGTTGTTTAATGTACTGCTCTTAAACGCTGTGTTAAACATCACATCCATGTGTCATTATTTCGAAATAAACGAGAAAATAAAATAAGATACAGTATTTGAGCTACAATGTTTTTATTCTGAATTGGTTATAAGAAACAGTGGGTTGCTATGTTGACAGTTATATATGTTTAAGGAACACTGGGTCACAGCATTGCAATGCACACAGGGTTTGATTTAGCCAATTACAAAGATAACTTCAAATGCATAATTTAGATGTTTCATAAAATGTAATATGCAGAAGACAATATACTATTTTCCTATGTATAATTATAAGGATGATTATGATGACCATTTGTTGATTTTGTTAATTTCTGATAAACAATCATCATGCTGCAATATAATGTGGACAGAGGCCTCGTGAACATTCACTTTGCAGTTGCAGGCTGGCATAGTCTTAGGCAGAGCCAGTATGAACAAGTGGTCACAGGCCATGCAGCATTAAACTGTGGTAAAGCTTTTATCATAGACATGACATTGACATTACACGGGCAGACGTGTATATATGTGGGCAGAGCCAGCATGAGTACGTGTTTTAGAGACGATAGCAGCAAATATTCTGGGCAGTGGTTTCATGAACATGGCTTGATTGTGAAAGGGATGTATGTGTGTTTGTTTTTGGCAGATGAGGGGCAAAAAGATAGAAGTTTGCCACAGTCTGCAGGTGAGAGTGGCTCAAGGGACCATGATTGCATATATTGAGGATATCAGCATTATGGACATGAACTTCAGAGTGGCCTGTTGGCATATATTTCGGCACAGTAGTATAAGCTTCTCCATCCTGAATGGACAATTGAAATTTCCAAAATTCAATGTAATGTAATCTTTAATAAATGTACTTGGAGTTTTTAACCTTTATTTTGGATATTTAAGGCACAAATGTAAGGAAAATGCTTGGTAAAAACACACAGGGGGCCTCATTACGACCCTTGCGGAAAGGGGTTTGCGGCAGCGTTAGCTGCGCCAACCCCTTTCCGCCAATTACGAGTTCCCTTTCCGCCATGGCGGTTTTTACACCTGCTTTTAGCAGGTGTAAAAAACCATGGCGGTAAGGGAACTTGGTGTTAATTACGCCACCGTAATTTACGGTGGCATAATTAACGCCTTCCCCACTCCCATTATGCCCTATGGGGCAAAAATGGGAATGGGGAAGGGTAAATGGGGATTGGGGATTTACCGCCCCGCCAAGGTCGGAATGGGGCGGTAAATCCCCTTACCGCCATGGCGTAAATGTAGTTTGCGCCATGGCGGTAAAGTCACGGCCCTGGCGGTAACTTACCGCCAGGGTCGTAATGAGGCCCAGGGTCTCATTACGAGGCTTGCATTGACAGATTGAAGGGGGCTGGTATGGGACCGGCCCCCTTCATTCCGTCAGGGCTGATTACAAGCTTCCCATCGCGGGACCCGGATCGTAAAACCAGGCGTCCTTTCCGGGTCCCGCGAGGGGAAGAGGGAGGTAACAACGGGGCACTTATAATGTGCCCGTTGTTACCTCCATCCCCATTGAGCCTTATGGGGGCTCAAATGGGAATGGGGAATGGTTCCTGCAAGGAGGACTTACCGGGTCCTCCTATGTCAGAATGACCTGGTAAGTCTCCATTGCAGGAACCCGGAAAAGGAGCCCGGTTTGGAGGCAGCCATGCAGCTAATAGCTCCATGGCTACCTCCAAACTCGTAATGAGGCCAACAGTGTCTAATTGGTGGCGGTTGTGTCAGTGTCTGATGGGAATATCTTGAGAGGGTTGTAGTAGTGTCAGATGGTTATGTTCTGTGAGATCAAAGTCATGTCTAATGGGATGTGTGCATTTCTGGTGTGGGCCAAAGGGGCTGTTTGCCTATAATGTGGAAAGTAGCCTGGGTGTCTGTTAGGATTTGGAAGGGCTGTGTATATTGGGTATTTGAGAGGGTTTCTATGGTGATACAGTGATTGGGAAGGTCTGGGTGTCTGATATGGGGGTTCCGAGTGCCTAACTATCTGATATAGGTCTGAGTTGATGATATTTGGGAGGAATCTAATATATATATCTGACGGGGGTGTGGGGCAGTCTGGTGAAGGAGGAGAGTGTCTGTTGTGATTGGGCATGCATGTGTGTGGGTGGTGCATGCATTGGTGAGTTCATAATACCATTGGTGAGCCAGAAGGAGCTATGATAGTTATGTTCCTGTTGATTCCCTCCTATGATGTGTCACTGCAGACATCTATTCATACTGCCAGATCATCAAGACAGCAAGTGGGACTGATTGTCGAGTAGCCATCTTTTGGGTAGGTCTGTGACTAGATAGGTATTGCTAAGCTCTGACACTTTGTGGTGATTTGTATGCAGCAGCATGGTTTACTTTCTAGGACTCTGATTTGAAAACCTAATTGTATGTCGTTGTTAGGGAGAATTCTCAATATGTGCTAATTGCCCTTACCTTTTGAGACCCCAAGCTGGATTTCTAGGATTTTATTTGTTTACCTGGGAAGAGTGTGAGCCTTTTTTCCCACTCTTCTATGTATTTTGATGTGTTTTTTACTTGTATGTTCTTTGGTTAGGGAGTTTTAAAACAACGCCATAGGTATCATCTTTTTCTTGTGGGTCACACAGCACCTTCAGTGCAGTGACATGGGGATGTCTTTCAGACTTCCCAAGGTTTAAATACCTTCTCGGGGACTGAATACTGTCTCCCAGAGCACGTAAAGTTAAATTGGGGGTTGCCTAGCTTCCCTTGAGTCAAAACGCTCATGTAACAGTCAATTGTTACCCTTTTCTACTTTAAATGGCTGGTGGCAGTGGTTTTGATCAAACTACAATCATTTTTCCCGACCGCAAACAACGGTAGCTAAAAATCGGGCCAACCATGTTTTTCAATACGGCGCCAAAGACCTATCTGTAAAAACAGACTCCGGTCAACTTTTTTCACCATTTCTTTTAGGAAAGGTCCTTCTTGTGTTTGTCTCTGTGCGCCAAACCAGGCTTGGTCCCTTTGTTCATTGGCCTTTGACGGGCTTCAGTGTTGAAGCCCTCCTCTGGCGCCAGGGTGTCTGGGGTGGACATGATGCGAGGGAGGTGCCAGAAACTCGCTGTGCTTAGTCTCCTAGGAGACCTGAATGCACTCTGCCGTGATTGGCCAGCAGGCTGTCCGGCAAGGACAGCCACCCTGCTGTGTGAGTGACAGCCAGGCTGGAATGAATGGGGGAAAACTGTTTAAAAGCAGGCCTCTGGGACTTGGAAAGAAGAGTCGACCACTGGAACAAAAGAACCAAACACAAGCTGAAGGAAGAGGACTGCTGCAACTCCTGGACAACCGGTGAAATCTGGCTGCAGGTCCGAATTGCCTGAAACTCCATCGACAGAGAAGCCCTTCAAGGTTAATTTCGTCCCTTGAGTTTGGTGGTAACAACCAACTCGTAAGCCGCCTGGACACCGTCCCCTCCTGGTCGAAATTTCTGCAGTGTTGTGGAAAACCAGATAGTGTTAAGTATTTCAATCAGGCAATATACACTGGTCTCAGCCTGGTATGCAGTGCACAACCAAAATGCTTATGTTATTATATATATAGGTTCAATATTTTGAGTGATGCACCACTCATATCGCACCCCTTTTCAAATACCCCAGGTCACGATGGACCAGGAATCAGGCTGGTTGGTAAAGGTAATACTTATTTATTGTTTAAAATTCAAATCAAACATATACTTTTTAATATGGAGCAGCAATCACCAATGTGGTGACAATAACAGATAAGAAGGTATGTAATGCACTTAAATTCACTCTTTATCAACACAGATGGAAAACACCAGAGTAAAGAACACTTTTGGCTTGTTTGGAAAGATAGCACTTAGATTAGGATGTCCCCCTGCACTATTCCTCAACCCACAAGTAAGCAATTTTAAATAGATATAAGGAAGGAGCAGGTAATCAGGAATAAGGAATGGAAAACAGAATTTGAATCCAACCTTCCCTCCCCAAACAAGAGAGAAAACCGGATTTTAAACCCTACTGTTTAAAATGACATTTCAGAAATGGCTGAATAAAACACTGAAAATGTGCAAAAATCCCTAAATCAGTACACATTTCTATGGGAGCAACACTGGAAAAATACTAGCAGTCAGAAGCAATAGTTTGAGCAAAAGTAAACAATTCAAACTTGAATGGAATGTTGAAAATAATTTAGAATAAAAATCACACATGTAAAACTTTGCAAAAATGTTGATTCCTGCCTAAAATTAACCAAACGGTTTTTAATAAAAATGGGTAAATACACTGATTTTGAGTGTGGTTCGGGGTGTAGCTATAGGTATTAGGTATAATCCAGAGTTGAAATGAGGTCTCTTGCTATTACACTGAGGGAGATATGCAATGCAGAATGAGAGGCATTCTTAG
Organism: Ambystoma mexicanum; assembly: GCF_040938575.1. Lineage (NCBI taxonomy): Eukaryota > Metazoa > Chordata > Amphibia > Caudata > Ambystomatidae > Ambystoma > Ambystoma mexicanum. The sequence goes on along the minus strand of NC_090935.1, from coordinate 953,514,586 downwards.
AAAAATCAGGTAGTGAAAACAGAAAAGAAACTTAGTTTGGACAAGAACATATTTACTATAATTTTACTCTAGACGAGAGCATTCAGGCTAGAATACCAAAGAGGGACACATTAAGCTCTGGAGTTGATTCATGACTTCCACCCCAGATCCCCAGCGCCTGCTCTGGCGAAACCAGACCGACTACTCGAAATACGATTGATAGTTTAGGGTTTACACTAGATAAATAATGACTAAAGAAATGGCGCTTAGCAAGATAAATCAAGAACAAGATTGCAATAAGGATTCTGACAATGTTACAAGTTATTACGGTAAGGATAGGATGGTTTAGAGATTGGGATAGGACAAGGCAAGGAAAGGTATGCCATGGTTCTCTATGATTCCTATTAATACTTACAGTCCACTTTAATTTAGGATTTTGGACCGTCAAGGATTCTGGTCATCACACGGATCGGGTCTAACCAAGGACAGCTGGGCAAATCTAGCAGAACAGGATCAGATGGGTGGTTCTGGTCACCGGACTGCACTGGACTGCTTACTGGATACTACAGATCAGTGGGATGGCGAGTTTGCAGGCATGCATCTAGTAGCAGCAAGCCAGGCTTGATGAGGATGCTTCCCTTTGGTTTTTGGGATTTATGTAAAATTTGAGGCCTAGCTGAAAAGGGGTTCAGCAATGCATAGGCCTTCGCTTTGCAATGAAAATCTGGAATCAGGATCAAGCAGGATGAAGAAATCAGGAACAGGACGCCATGCAGGAATTCAGGAAGAAAGTCAGGAATCAGTGTGTACCCTGTGTGCTGTCAGGGGCCCTTATTTATCATGCCTGATGACATCACTACAGTATATCGCAGGGGCAGGCTCACTACCCCCACACTCATAATGCTAGGATTGGGCCAGAGCACAGTTTTCGCCTTGCCCACGGCTGATTGGATCATAGAAAAAGGATGTCATGTTTATGGGATGACTTTTACAATGTCTAGAAACCTGCCCTAGCTACTGGGACAAAAATCTAATTTTGCCACAAATACATATTTATGCAGTTATAACCTCTGAGAAAATCAGATACACAGTTTACATATTTTGTGTGTCATATTTCAATCCAAATCCTAAATCTGTGAGACCTGGTTTTGCCTTTCTGCTACATTTTGGTAATTTTAACCATGAATGATTTGGCCTAAAATTCCCCAATTTTGTACATAGATGCACATTTACCCCTGGGATGTGTGTAGAAAATGTCATGTTCGCAACATCAATACTTTCCCCGTAATCTGTCATTTTTGACAACTTCTGTTCCTTATGCAGTAATGAGTTCTACCAAGTTTTCAAAGAAAGAGCACAACATTAGATTTAAAACTACAAACTTTTCATATTTTTCCTAATTCTTGCTGCAAAGTTAAACATCTTTAAAGTTCAGTTACAAAATAACCTTTAAAACCAAATGTCACTTGATCAGTTATTTCTTCTTTCCCCCAACTGCAAGCAGCTGTCAATTCCTCTGAAGCAGGATGAGGGGCCTCTCTTGATTGAAGGTTTTGTTGCCCCTCACACTTGAAAAGTGAGAGTCTCAGCCTGTTATTGTCCCAGCCTGGAGCAAAGATGAATGTCTGATGAGCTTGGGAAGTCCCTTTGTCCTGGTGCATTCAAAGCCCTCCAAGCTAGCAATTAGCGCTTTCCTGTTCCAGAAGTTTATGAAGTGTCACCCTTTCTCAGGGCTAGCAACTGGCAGAGCAAGTTTTTTTTTATATAGTTGGTCAATTTAGCCTGAGTTTTAGCTTTGATTTTCTCATTTTACATCTTGATTTAAACCTATGGATTCAAAACAGTTTATAGGTGTACTTTTACCAGCAACAAATCCTTTTACATTCCTAAATAAGCAGGCCCTCACACAACAATTTACTTTTAAATAGGCAATTTTCTCTCTTGAGTCAGAAAAAGCACATTTTACTATTTCTTTAAATTAGGTTTTCATCTCCAGCAAATACACACCTTCTGCAGCTATGGTTCTTTTCTTGAGTGCTGGAGTTGTTTTGCAGCATGGATACATTTAACATGCATCTATTTAGAGTCTTTCTCTGAACAGCTGATTCTTGATACATATGTTGATTTTTCAAAGATACTTTTGACAGGAGATGTCATTCAAATGAGCCCTGGTTCCTCTGAGACACAATGGATGATCCTGGGCATTGCAGTGGTGCATGAGAAATCGATGAATTTAGCACCAAGCAGCACTTTTAAGGTTGGAAAAGGTATCATTTTAAAGAGGCATTTGGAGTTTTCAGCAATGTAATGCTGCTTCTTTCACTTCACTCCATGTTAAATGTTGCAGAGCACACTGGCACATTCCTGCAGTGAGTACTCTGTTCCACCCACCTGAAACGTGTGTGGCAGGGTGGTGCAGCCATTTTCTGGTTGTTGAAAAAATGCAGTTTAGAGATCTTGGTGCGCACAGGAGTCAGCGCGGTCATTTTGCTGTTTCTTGCACCAATGCAGCCAGTGATGTGGTAAGGCACATCTGAGTGGGTCAATATATCCCACAATAGCCAGTGGGAAGGATACCAGTGTGTATTCTTTAAGGCACTCACACCTTAAACCAACGTTTTGCCAAGCTTGTGGCCTCTTCCCTGGGCAGTGCAGGAACCTCCCGATGTCCTCCTTCTTGTCCCCATGAATGAAGGTCAGGAACAGCGAGATCTGCTCGAACTGCCAGAAACAACTGCCTCAGCTACAGCTTTTATTCACTTTAAAGGTACTGTTCTATCCTATACAAAGGCTCTGAACCATTGACTTTGGCCCAGGCCTATTAAATGAATTGCTGGTTGTAGTTTACTGAAACCTTTTGCCCTGCCTATGCACGTACTTGTGCTATTGATTCTTATAACCTTGTATTTTTACCCCTTTTTAAAAGTATCTGAAGTGACATTTTGCTCCCACTTCAGGGGAGCTGAACTTGTTCAGTAACTTATTGGTTGTGTATTTGTAGTGTATTATTAGTATATGATATTGAGCTGCTCTTGCTAGTGTAATGTTTCAAACTGACTGTGTAAATAAATGTATATTCTTTTACCAAGAATCCTTGATTAAGTGTATATTTGAATCACTGAATTTGTTGGTCTTTTGTGTAACTTGTTCTACTGCTCACTCAACTCTTGAGATAAGTCTGGCTGCTCAACCACTGCTACCACATAACTGTGTAGTACAGGCTTATACCAAAGGTTACATTGTACTGACACTTGTAGTCTTAATTGCATGTTGTTTTCCCAAAGGGTACTGCATGTGATTCTGCCTAACAGTTGTTGAGTGAGAAAGGTTATGTCAGGTCTGCCTTCACCCAATCCACTCATCAGAGTACTTGATGATGGCAAAAGCTCCGCCGTCACAGCTTGTGCATCTGGTTCATGGCAAACTCTATTTAGTTATTTCTATTACAGCTGGATCCAGATGTTATTGGGTTATGTTATTGCATTTATAAAGCACAAAGTGCATCATGGCCCTAGTACGACAGGATAGCAACCGGCGCAGAGGAAGAAAGGAAAAGGAGAAGGATTTAAGAGCACAAAAAAAAAGATAAATGGTCCTGGATAGCACGAAGTGTAAAGAGAAGGGAGTTCCAGAGCTGCGCATTAGCGACAGGAAAACAAGCACCCCAATACAGGAACAATTGAGATGGGGGACAGAGATACGCAAAGCAGCCACAGAACCAAGAGAGTGAGGCGGAAGGTAGGGACAAAATCTGATCTGCAAGTCCTTGTGTCCTCTTGTAAAAAGCCTGATGGACAATATAACGAGCCTTAATGTTAACATGCTTAGACACAGGCAGCCAGTGGAGAGAAGAAAAGAGTGAGGAGATAGACGCAACGTGAGATGTTCCATGGATGACCCTATTTTGCAAGATCTGGAAATGTTGTGGAAGATAGGCCTGTTGGGCAAGGCAAAGCGAATTGCAATAGTCCAGCGAGCCAAAATTATAGAAGAAAGTACTAGAGGATGAAGCTGATGAGGAAGGTAAGGACAAACCATGCAGAGAATCTTCAGTTTAAAATGAACAGCCTGACAAACAGAGCTCACTTGGGCCACCACATGCTGCATTAGAGGACGGATTGGCACAAGCCTAATCCTGGAAAAGTGTGCACCCAGTAACTCAATTTGTCTGCATGTTCTTTATCGTTCAATAAACATTCTTCATATTGCAGTGACAGCACTGCTTGAAAATGCACACCTCCTTCACAGCTCCAGGCTAACACAACCATACATGTGGAAAGCATGTTATTTATTAAGATAGTAAATTCACAAGTGTCTTTGCACTGAAAAACACACATCAAAATAAAATAACAGCAATAAAAGCTAATATCACTAGAATTTCTATATAGCTATGTGTGAACCCCTATTTTTTCTCCAATGTTTATATTATTGTCAGTTTTAGAATTGCAGGTTTGTCTTTGCTCAACTCTGCAGCCTGAGACTAGCCTCGGCCTGTGCAGTTTGCCTCAACCCAAACCACCCATTAGACAGCATGGTGGTGGCAAGATATCTCCCCTTTGCATTCTCCTGCGTGGCTGTTAGAGGTCGGGGAGCCAAAGACTTCATGGGTAAACCCTAGACTGAGCCGAGTAGTGGGGCTGAATGGGCTCTAAGTGCCAAATGCGAGCCGAGCCAAGAAAGGAACATAACTTCTTGTCTGCCTCCCCAACCTCAGACACAATACTCATACTAGTCATCCTGTCTCCTTATGTTTGGAGCAAGCAAGGTAGTTGAATATGATATATGTGTGCATCATTTTGTGTATTACACATTTAACAAAATCAATTCTACATGACCCTAATTGCAGCAACTAAATATGAAGCACTTGAGTAGACAGATTTGTCCAAGGCTGCATAGATTGGTCAAGTGTGGAAGCCAGGTTTTCTGTTTGCAAAGTTTGCAATTTTGCTGGTTTCAGAACACATGTGCTCCCATCATTGCACGTTTTCACCAACATGCAACTCCTGGAGGGAAGTAAACATAAAACTCTGTGTAAGTAGAGGATTTCAAGGAGTTCTTTGAACTGTCACTGGGTGGCAGTGTCACTTTAATTTACCCTGTGAATGTAAAAGAGGGTGAGGTGATGCTTGGCTCTGCTCCAGTTGGGAGTTTCTTTTGCATAGATACTCGAGCGGAGCCAGAGTCAGGCTCCAGCTCTAGTGGCTGTTTCATTGAACATTCTTTAATTCTCTCTCTTGCAGATGAGCAGAGATGCCAGTTTATGAACTCCAACAGGAATTAGAGTATGGATTGCCACTAGCCTAGGCTTGTGCAATTTGTCTCTAGCCCAAAAGCACGAAATTGAGAAGTTTGGGTACATTTCTTTCAACACAAAACCTCCTGCTGCATCACATGTCAGTACAATGATGACATTACGGCTGTCATCACTAACAACATATCAAAAGATATCCAGCAATGTACAAAAATGTAAAGTGACCTTAAGGTTCTGGTTTAACACATCAAAACCCCAGAAATGCAGTCGTTATTGTAAGATATGCCCCCAACTCCCAGCACCTGTGTTGTACAGCCCGTGAGCACACTGAAGACACCACAATAAACACCACTTATAAGATCATTGTTGGCCTCACTAGAAACTAGAGCACACCAAGCCTCACAGTGAAAATACAGTAATAAAGCAAATTGAATCTGAACCCAGGTTTGCTGGCAGGCTAATGATTCATTGTGATCCACCGTGAGGGTTTACCAAATCTGTGATGTAGCGTAATGCAGCATACATTTAGAGCAATGGCAAATGGTCCCAAACGACTGCAGCACGTTACCTATCCTTCCCTGTAGGAGCGCACAAAGTGATACATTCATGGACTCCAAGGAACTCCATTTTCAGACTTTCGAGAGCAGCAAATTATGTAACTTGACAAGTAAAGAAGTTCCTATTTTACAAATGTGCTCTTGCTCCCTGTGGAAACACTAATGCACCTCAATGCTTAATGTGTAGATGTATTTGCCATTCATGAAATTACATTCCAATAAAACTGATAGTGTAAAATCACTTTGTTCCGCATTATGCAGGCAGCCAGAAAGACGCTCTTTGTTCCTTTGACTGACATCAAAGCAGGACATACGTGCACATTAGGTTTGCTCCACTTGTGCACAAGTTGCAAACCGTAGGGTCCAATATTTCTTAACTCTATTTGTGATTTTGCATGAATTATAAAGCAAGCAAAAATAGTAAACACAAACAAAACAAAGGAAAACTCACGCACTTTGGTACACTTGCATGGATTTGTTCTATTTCAATATTCAAAGTTTAGCTTTTAAACCTTCATTCAGGGATGGCGATTCACAAAAATGCCAGGGTTAGCGAAAGTGACATCACATACCTGAGGACATCACAGGAAGTGATGTCACTTGCCCTTTGACCCAGATGGCATCAGTTTCTCTTTAACCCTGGTGACATTACCGAAATTGCTTTGTAGGATTAAACAAGTACATTAACGTAAACATTTTTAAATACCAAATACATACTGAACATATATGAATCTTTTAGATACCAACCACATTTTAACAAGGGTGATGCCTGCATATGCCATGGATGGGGTCATGATATGATAGGGTTAGACCCAATAGTACAACATAGGCTGAGGTAATATTGGTTCCACTATCGGAATTGCTATTTGAATATTTGAATATATCTACAAGCAATAAATAATTATGACAAAGCACTGAGCAATTTTGTGGAGTACTGTGAGCCGATTTTTGATGAAATGGACTCAGACAAGCTTACATTGATGGAAAGCCCAGTGAAGATGTACAACAAAATGAACATCGTAAAAAGGAAAAAGATATACAGACAGTGTCTTTGTATAAACTACAAAGGGAGCTAACCACACACCTGAGGACATATAAGGAGATGCAGTCCTACGTGATGTGAGTCCCATGGGCCGAAATATTGTTACACTTAGATGCACTTTTGTCTTAACTTACTAGGCTCCCTACAAAGGTGGGGTCTCATAGAGGGATCCCTTGGAAAGAAAGAAATGGTTGGCTCTGTAAAAAGCTGGGGGAAGCAGAAACGCCAAAACATTGGCTGTTACGCACCACTAGGGCCGAGGAAAATGTGGTTGGGAAAGTTCATAAGGAGATTAGAGGATTTAAACAGTGAAGTCACGAGGGTTCTAGGCTCTTGTAGGGATACTCTATCTCAGTGACCATTGCTTTCGTGAATATTTGAATAGTGATACACATAAAGTTGGGGGGAAATATTTTTCTTAATTAGTCCACCATAATGAAGTAGAGAAAGGATTAATTTGTCGGATAGGTGGGAAATGTAATCTTGGGGGTTAGAAAGGGAGGCCCTGGTAGGTATATAGAATATGATATTATATTGTATTTTGTTGAATGAATTACATTTCTATAATGTGTGTTTTAGAATGCTGTGCCTGATGTAATTAATTGCCATTTGTAATGAACTAAGAGTTGTGAAGTATATCATTAAAAATGTGTTCAAGTTTTTAATGAACTATACAAACAGCCCGAGGCACTGCTATAGATATGCAACTTCAGCATTGTATGGCCAGTTAGTTCCATATTGTGCCAATTATAGCTTCATGTCGGATATCGTCATTATATAAAAAATCAGATCACCTACATTGCTGTTGCTGCAATAATCCAGAATCCGAAAATCCAATAGATGCAAGTCACTTTCTGTGCAAAGGAGCATGAATGCTTCAATTAATGATAATGATTTGTTCTTTATTTAACACTTTTGCCAACAGCTGTACATAGCTCATATTTACATACAATTATCATCCCAACCGAAGTTGGTACTCATTTATTAACCACATTTTCTTTGATTTTTTACACATTTTCTTGAAGAGAAATGTGGCGGGAGAGAGCCTGCAGCCCCACCTCACATCCCCCACTTTAAATAATGTGCTAACCCAAGCAGCCACCTATTTATGGAAATGTGTGTACATTCGATTTTAAAAAAAAAAAACTTGTTGTTTTCTGTCTTGCAGTGTTTCTGTAAATATTTTCATGCAGTACCCAGCAAAATGCTAGTCTAGACACACAATAACACCTATGATTCTTACTTCATTATAGATGCCAAGACAATTATTCAATGACACAGTAAACAATGGCTATACTGGCTGCTCCTAAATATCACTCTAGACTGCTTTATCAGGTCCATCACGTGATGGCAGACCACACATCTGCCCCCCCAACTACTGACATGTCCCCTATCCCTCCAACACTCCTCCTCCAACCCCAAACTCAGCTCCTTGGCCAAGAATGACCTCCACATCGGACTAGCAGTAATGAATATTACAGGTAAATAATGTAGGTACAGAAAGCATGCATACCATTCACATGCTCTTTTACACTGCACTCATCCACCATTCACTCACACACCCAGCCTCACACACGTTACATAATATACATATGCATACACACAGACACACGCCCTTTCATGCACGTACGCACACCCACATTTACAAATAACAAACACTTTCCTACCTTTTTCAAATCCATTGTTGCTCCGAGGAACTCCTCTGCAGGCAGGTCTCTTTCCCACACTCCATGCACGCAAGAAAGCATCTCTGGTTCCTGTTATGCATAGAGCAGGGGAGACAGAGCCTTTCATGTCCTGTGTAGGGAACTTCAAAAAGACATTATTTCAGTTACAGGTTTCTATAACAGAAATAATTTCTTTTTGAAGTCAGAATGACTTAAAAAATAAATGAATGTAAAGTGGTCTCTCTTCTGAGAGCCCTCTTTACTTTCAGCTTCCCTCTGCCTCTGCAGATCCCAGTGGTCACAGAGGCAACGCCAGGGGTCGCACAGGAGATGACAGCTGTCACAATTGCGACCCCTAATGACCTTCAATTGACATCCATGTCTTCATTTAACAAATGAAAATTCTAACAAGTGTCTGACAGCATAGAAGATACCAAGGGATAATTTTTAAATGACAAAGGGAATCTTTACAGTAATTGAAAAGTTTCTTGTTTTCAGGTTTCATGGACAATAATGAAAGCGATAGTCATTGGGGTTTGCAGTTCTCAGCTATTTCATGAAAAATGGAAATACTCAAGTATTATACTGTCCTTCTTCAGTGAAGAAGGAAAACTTTGGAGTGGTGTAGGATGGTTAAAGCTACTGTTGGCATATGCGAGAAAAAGACAGTGCTGATGGTGTGAGAACCTGGTTGCCACATCCCTCCTTATTGCACTTTTGTTTGTCTGTGGGGTTGAGGAATGGTTTACTTTTTTCTAGAGTTGTGGAGTAGCATATGATCGCCAACTATGCTGTTGCATCACGGTTAGGATTACCAATGATTTTGAGGCCGGTAGCACCAATGACACTGTTGCTGGAGTGCTGCCCTTCTTGTCCTTCTCTGCTGCAGTCACTGGTTAGTTCCGGTGGCAGAGGTGTACGTTTCAGTTCAGGTGGTGCTGCAGTTCATGCTCAGCCTCTGTCCTACCTCGAGGAGAGAGTGAAGGGATTGGCACTTTTAATGTAGGCATTGTTTCTGTACTTCCTGCTGCTCCAGTCAAAGTTTTAATTGACTTTGTTTTTGGGGATAAGGTGTCAAATGGCTCTGCTAATGAGTTCGCACTTCTGGTCTGCCTTCTTGACAATGACATATCTCCTTGTTATTTCAGTCACTTTTCGGGATGCAAGTCGAGGTGACAGAAAATGGGAGACTACTACTGTTGATGAGGAAATGCATCGCATCGGATGGTTTGCTGCCATATTTACAGCTCGGGTTTTCAGTCAGACTAGCACAAAGAACTAGAGGGCCAACATTTCATACTATAGCAAAACGTGAGGCAAACGCTTTTCACTCATTTAGCACCCATGGACGCCATGCTGGTGGAAAAGCTGCCATAGGGAACAATGGAAAGTAACATGTCTTTTCCAGCAACGTGGCATCCAGGGCTGACACAGGTTCTGGTGGAATTATGGCCCTCTAGTTCTTTGTAAGAACTCTTTGGGCTGGCGGGTGGGCAGTGGATGATGGCACTGGTGAAGGGTAAATATCTTTTCCATCTCTTCCTGTTATTCAGAATTCTGTTTTCAGACTTTTTATTGAATACAATGTTGGCATGTAAATTTCAAAATGGTGTCTCTCAGATTGTGAATGTTCCATTATGATTTAATATACATATCTGTTCATTTGCTAGTCATTTTTGCTATATATGACATGTATTTATTACACGACCTGCGGTAGCGGCCATGTAGTTATGGTTAAGTTGCTAAACTCATAGGAAGAACACTTTTTCAGTGGCTTATAACTTCGCTCCCCCTGGAGGAATCTTCAGCAAACTTTGCAAAATAAGTATATGTCCAGCTCAGAGTTTTTTGCCAAGTTGGGTGAGGTTTCGTGCAGTGGGTCAAAGTTATAAGGGGGGTCCCAACATTTTTTTTTCCTTAGACTGAATGGGCAAAAACTTTGCGCATGGCTACAGCCCGAATGGCTGGATGGATTTGCAGCAAATTTGCAGCAGGAGTGGGGGCTTGGTCCAGAAAGCTTGCTTTTGTGTGTTTGTTGGGAATCCGATCAGTACTTTTGTTGCAAACAACTGAAATGTATGCCTCTAAAAATGTGTGATATCTGGGTCTGCCCCTCGCAGACCCATTTCCCTGTTCGCTCCGCGGACTGAAATCTCATTGGCCTGCGGTAGGCTGTGATGTCGGCGAACATTGGACGTGGCCGGTGGTTGGCTGAAGCGAAGCACGCTGTGCATCAAAGATTTTGGGAAACGCCGTCATGGTGAATCAGAGGATAGTGTGCCAGCGGAAGGGTCTGGAAAATATACCATATGCCATGTGTTGGCAGCAAAAGGGAGGGTAAGGGTGGGGGAGTGAGAAGTGGTTCATGTGAGATATGTGAATAGGTGGAAGAAGACGGAGGAGTGACTGCAGTATTTGTACGTATTGCGCCAAATCGCGGGTACCTAGACAGGCAACTACTTTGTGTGGTGATTGGAGACAGCTGTCGTAACGGCCCGATAGCTTGTGCAGCAACCTGTTTGTGCCGACCTCTTTCCGTGTTGACTGGTGGCAGGTGATTTTCAGAAGGGGAGTGAATTGCACATGACATAGGTTGGGTAGGAGCGTGGGTGGCTGTGCTGTGTGGATGGTTTGCAGTATTTGGGCACATGGTGACATGCTTGGGTTCATGAAGTTGTGGTGGGTCTGTTGAAGGGTTAGACTATTAGGTGCATTGCCCAAGGCCGTAGGCCATAGGGCATGCAGTCAAGAGCCTAGGCCTTCAGCATGTTTGTACAAGTTTAATTTGTAAAACATTTGTAAGAAACATCACCAGTATTAGGACAGGGTAGGGGTAGTCCTAATTGTTTAGCAATTGTTCCATTGTTCCATTTTTACATACAGGCTGTGTACGTTGCTTTTTATACTGTCATTGATTTCATGTGGCTATATGCTGTTGCGGAAGAGGTGCCGCTTCTGATGCAACAATGTAAAGTAGGTTCTGTTACACACAAACATATGTGTGAAGTGTACCTAAAGCAATACATATTAACTACATTACTTTTTCGACTGTGCTGCTTGCCAGTGCAGTTACTATCATTACTCATTTACTGAAGAGGGATGTTCTCTTTCAGCCTTCTAGGGTGCTTTGCATTTTTGCACAAAATAAACAAATACCATGGTTTGCTATTGTGGTACACTGCACAAATTATGCATTCATAGGACAGACTTCAGTGGAGTTACCACATTGCAGTTACATTCTACTCTCAATACTTTGCATTTCTTACTCTAATATTTCCTTCTTTGTTTCCATGTACAGCGGCAGTGTGGTAATATTGTTGGATGCACACGTCACTTTGTGTACTGGTGCATTCCATTATGGTGCATACTGTATGCCTTTGGTATGTTTATTTCACAAGTACAGAGTTTGCACGCTTAACTTACTTCGTTCTTCTTGAAATGTACATACATGGTGCTATTTGTACATGTTTATTCACTTTGTGGAATGGTAGCAGTATGTAAGAGAACTCATGCTGTTTCCAGCAGTTTCAATGCTAGCCGCTATATGTGCACAGACGTACAGTTTGCGGTTACTGTGCTCATCGGTACGGAGACATCAATTTTGCTGTATGGTAAATCTACACAAACCAATGGCTTCCTGGTAAAAACCTATGAAATTCAGTGAAAAAACTTTGTTAAAGGGACGTTATGGTTAAGTTGCGCTAATAAAAAGCTATCAAATTTACAGAAAAATGTATACCAAAGGAACTTTCTGGATCCTCTGCCCTACTAAAAACCTATGAAATAAACCAACAAAAAACGTTGTTAAAGGGACATTATGGTTAAGTTGCACAATTAAAAAACCTATGAAATTCAATGAAAAACGTTGCTACAGCGACGTTATGATTACAGGTGAAACCAAAAAAAAACAGAAATTCACCTGTTATTGTAAGATACCCAACCATAACTTGCGCTACCCCAGTGCACTGCAAGGACTAACACCCATGACCTCAAAGATGACATCACAGATGTCATTGATGACATCACTGATGCCATAACATGTGCCTTTAGTTTGAATAACAAGCCTCCACAAGGGATTGTTAATATAATGTTGCCACAAAACTATCAGAGGTCATTGGGAGAACTATCATGAGGTACATAATTCAATATACAATCCATTGCTATAAACACCATTGCACTACAGACTTCTTTCCAGTATAGCAACCACCTCATGCAGAAACGTAGGCATTGTCTGCAGCATGCACCATAAAGGTCCATTATTCACTTGTTTGCCATCTTACATAGTACAATGCTGAATGCTTTATTTTCAGAGTTCTGCGTACTGTGAAACATGTAATAAGTACCTAATACCCCTTCACTTACTACATATTTGTATTACTACACACATACCATAATGAGAGCACAAAGCACACAAATATGCCCACATATCTGGAAAGTAAAGTAAGCAAAAAAGCAGCTGTAGTACCAGAAAGTGTTCATAACCTAACTGAATATCTTCATGCACAGAAATGATTGCTGTGTTTCAGGCCTGCTTCTTCCCCTATGTTCATGTATCACATGATGTGACAACCCTTAAAACAAGAGTTTAAGGACATAGGAGAAGGGTAAGGTCTACAAATACAGTACCTTTTGAATGTTCACTTCCTGCCTGTCAGTGAATAAAACCACCTGCCCTACATAGGTCAGTGAACAAAAAAAAGAGTGAGCCAGACTATGATGGCATCAGTGATGTCACTTCCTGCCTGTCAGTGAATAAAACCACCTGCCCTACATAGGTCAGTGAACAAAAAAAGAGTGAGCCAGACTATGATGGCATCAGTGATGTCATCAATGACATTTGTGATGTTATCTTTGAGGTCATGGGTGTTAGTCCTTGCAGTGCACAGTGGTAGTGCAAGTTATGGTTGCGTACCTTACCATAACTGGTGAATTTCTCGGGTTTTCCGGTTTTACCTGTAACCATAACGTCCCTTCAACAACGTTTTATAAATATATAATTCCTATTTAGATGATGATCAGGTTTAAGTCAAACAATGGTACTTTGGGATGACTTTCTTAAGAATTCTAGCTTAACAGATATTTGTTGCTGGATGTTCCTCAACGGGCTCCAGCTAAACACAATTCAAATTTTAAAAATAATCTTTGTCTCTAACCGTGGCTCAAATCTATCCTTTTTTTGGCCCTCGCACCCTCTGCTTTTTGGACTCACCATGACTTTTGCCAACAAAATCAACAATCAAATGTGTTGTGAAGGTAAACTAGACATGTCCTCATAAATAGCGGGAGTGGATAAGAAATTCTTTTCTGCTCTCCATCAGCTCCATCCGACTCTTGCTTTTCTTCACAAGGAGCGTCATGCACCTGTGGTTTGGTGACAAGTCCAAAATGCTGCCATACATCTTGCCTTTTGCTTCGCAAAGAGCAATTGTTTCCTCGCTTAGAGAATCTTTACAATGACTTCCAGTGAGCCACAGGATTGCTTTTGCTTTTTAAGTGCACTTGTAGACTAGCTCCCAAGTGTCTTGAACACAGGATTGTGTGGAATAAACTGACTCAATCACTGCCGTCAGAAAAATCTTTACTTTTGCACATCGCTAAAGACAAAGGCATGGCCATTACAAGATAAAAAACCTTTTAATGAAATGTGGAATGTGGAAACATTCTAGTGAAGCAAACATGTAGCCCTCAACCAATTTTGCCATTTGATTCGTGAAATGCGGGTGTTAGAAGGAGGTTAAAAAAGGGGGAGTTGGTAAAGCAAGTGACCAAAATAACTAGTTTCATGGAAAGCATATATATGTTATTGCTGGGTTATGTTATTGTATGTAATCCTGCAATCCTGGAAACAGAATATTATAAATGTTGCCACCTAGTTTATTGGGCAGAGTTAGCACTGATGTGGGACCAAATGTAGGCATGAGATGTAGATGTCCATGCTGTGCTGACCACGTACGCTACATCTTTACGATATCAGATGGAATTCCTTCTCTGTTTTAGTGTAAATCTATAGCATGATAACTTTGATTGTTATCAAGTGTGTGTGTCACCTTAACAAAAAATTGCAATGTGTTGCTACGTTGCATTTGAACCCCTTGAACTTCACTGGGTTAATACTAAAAGGGGATTATATTTCAAAATACCATTTAGGACTTCCAGGAGCCCTGTAATTTCTATGCACAGGACATTGGCCTCATAACGACCCTGGAGGTAACATGGTTGCCTCCAAAACCTTACCAATTCCACCGTGGTGAATGGAGCAATTACCGCCCCATTCCAAGGTTGGCGAGGGTGGTAATTCCCCATTCACCATGGCCCTTCCCCATTCCCATTTTAGCCCCCATAGGGCTCAATGGGGATGGGGAAGGCAGTAATAACGATACCGCAAATTGCGGTACCGTTATTACCTCTAAAGTCCTTTGCGGGTCCTTTCCTTAACGGCTGGTTTTACCAGGTTTTACCAGCCGTTAAGGAAGGACCCGCAAAGGGAACTCGTAATAGGGCGGTAAGGGATTACCGGCACCGGTGCCTTTACCGGTACCGCTAATCCCTTACCGCCAGGGTCGTAACGAGGCCCATAGACTTTAAAATCTAGTTTTTGGCATTGATCCAATTTGCTATGATAGAAGTGGTAGCTGCATGACTGTATTTACTACTTGATACCTACATAGCTATAAGAATTCCAGACTTGTTTGATGTTCTGAACAGTGTGGAACATACAGC